>NC_066839.1:20744506-21359009 GCF_001640805.2 Lates calcarifer
ACGGGCCATGCAACGAGTTGCAAGGACCCTCTTGTTTTCGGTCTGTTTATTATTATTTATTATTATTAGGGCCCGAGCAACGAGTTGCGTGGGCCCAACGGGGCATGCAACGAGTTGCAAGGACCCTCTTGTTTTCGGTCTGTTTATTATTATTATTATTATTATTATTAGGGCCCGAGCAACGAGTTGCGGGCCCAACGGGGCCATGCAACGAGTTGCAAGGACCCTCTTGTTTCGGTCTGTTTATTATTATTATTATTATTATTATTATTATTATTATTTATTTTTTTCTTCTTTTTCCGCCTCTTAGATCGGCTTTTTGAGGGCCTTAACATGTGTGAAAACTTACCAAAATTTGCAGACGCGTCAGGCACGGCGAAAAATTTAATAATTTAGGGGTCTTGAGCATGGGCGTGGTAAAATGCCCTCGGTAGCGCCACCTACATTTTTAAACGGAACAGCCCCTCAAGCCCGTTGCGCCTAAAAATCTGAAAATCTGCACACATATGTAACATCCCATGACGCACCAAAAAGTCTCTTGGAGCCATATTCTAAACCCAACAGAAAGTATTTTTATTTTGACCGGAAGGTGAAAAAATTGTGTGTTTTTGGCCATTTCCAGGGGTCGCTTGAACGCGAACTAGTCCTAGACGCATTATCCGATTGACTTCAAAACTTAATAGTATGTTCTTAAGACATAGACGATGTTAAATTGCGGCAGATTTTGAGTTTTTGTTGAAGGGCGTGGAAGTTATGGCCCCTCAAAGTTCGATTACTCGCCACGAAACAGGAAGTTGCTTTATTTTTGCTATATTTCGGCCATACTTTGTCCAAACTGCATCAAACTTTACAGGATTGTTAATGGTACCTATCTGCACACATCCATATGTCAATATTCATACAATTGTTGTAGCGCCACCTATTTATAGCAGGAAATGACATATTTTATAGTGTGATGTCCAGTTTCTAGACGGGTGACCAGATTCACTTCAAATGTTGTCAGCCCCTCCTTGACAATTTTTGGAAGACTGGCTCCGAAAATTGTGAGTTTGGGTCGAAGCGTGTGCCGGTTCTGGCCCGTCAAAGTTCGGAAACCCAACTTCCTGTTTGAAACCTCAGATTTTGGGGTAACTTCCTGTTGCGACTCTCTACTTTATCCTACAGATGGAGCCATTGTATTACTCTTTGATGGGTTTTTGGAAGGGGGTCTCTGTGTGTGTGTGTCTGTGTGTGTGTGTTTGAGGGGGGAGGGGAAGAGGAGTTGATTGAGTCTGTGAGAAGCTGCCACAGGGAGGTTACAGTCAAGAGAGCCATGAGCTGTCACAGATGATGAGTTCTGAAAAATATTATCACAGAAAATAATTAGCATAAAAGCTTTTATTTTAAATTTGTTGCAACAAATTCAGGTTTCTTACAGCATTTTCCTTATTGAAAACTAAATTCTACCTGAAATGTATCAATAAAAATCTTCTTTTGCAGTTAATGTCACCAGTTTATAGTTTAGTTTTAATAGCATTCCCTGTCACTGATGTGCCTTTAATTATCGGTTCTATCAGGGATCATTTATGTGTTTATCTTACGGGGGTGAGCCACCTCACAGGTTGGTTATATTACCTGTTGACCTCAGCTCAGTGAGCTAAGACAATGTTTAATGCAGTGTTTTTTCTGATATGAAAATGGATATTATTCAGCACATCTAACCTCAGCAGGCCCCTCTTCAGAAACTCATATCTGCAGATGTCAAAGCTGGCTCAAAAAATTAAACTGGCTTCAAATTAATTTTAAGGAATTGTAGGTTATTTTGAATTCATGTAATCTTTCTCCATCACCCTTTCTGTTTCTTTCCATCTCTCTACTCATCTTCTCCCATATGTCTCCCCTTGACCAAAGCTGAGCGTGGATTGATGCTGTCTTTACAGTTTGGTTTTGATCAGTTAGGAAATTTCACACGGGGTCAGCTGATTTTTTCGTGTTACTCAGTGTACGGCGACAGGAAAAGTGCACTAGGTCCACGGGCGTCGAGGTGAACCAGCTGAATATAAGCCACTCAAGTTGACGACAAGTGCATTGAAAAGTAAAAGCTGCTGGCCTTTACCTTTTCTTTGTCAAAGCGCCTGTTCGGCAAGTAGTTAGTAAAGTAATATTTTCAGCCTTGTCCACAGTCTCATAACATGTTTAACAGGAAGCACAGCACGCTGGTTAAGCTCATGGCAAACTGTTACTAACAGCTAAAATGAAAGCTTGTCTGTATGTAGTCTAACTGGTTAGTTTGTCACTAATCTCCAAATTTTGCAAATTGCTATAAACTTCACTCTCTTAAACCAGTAACAGTCTGAGCTGGACTGATAGGGGTCTGTATGGATAAAGATAAAATCCTAATGATACCCATCCCTACAGCTGGTTAGTGGCTTCGCCCTGACTTTAGGCAGATGAGATATTCACTGTTCAAATAACTTCATTATAAGCCTTGTTTAAGCATAAATGATTTATATATGCACCCAATAACAGAACTTAAAAAAATGCTTTTGCTCAAAGCTCAAAGCTTTTAAACTCAAGTTAAAACTGAGTTTTATCTCCTTTTGGGAGGGGGTATCTGTGTGTGTGTGTGTGTGTGTGTGTGTGTGTGTGTGTGTTTGTGTTTGTGTTTGAGGGGGGAGGGGAAGAGGAGTTGATTGAGTCTGTGAGAAGCTGCCACAGGGAGGTTACAGTCAAGAGAGCCAAGAGCTGTCACAGATGATGAGCTCTGAAAAATATTATCACAGAAAATAATTAGCGTAAAAGCTTTTATTTAAAATTTTTACATCTCGTAAGTGTGAACTGTTACGCCAGCGTGTGCCCTGCGACCTGCGTTGACCCCGCGGTTGCCGGGGTCCCGCGGTCGCCGCTCCCCCGACGGGCGCCGGGTGCGAGGGCCCGTTCAACGCTGCTCGCAGCTTTAATTTGATTTGTTTTGGTCACCCAGAGACAACACAGTGTTCTGAGAACACGATCATCCATCCATCCAGCAGACTTAAAGCAACATTACTATTCACTGTGAGACAGACCTGTTGACTCTGGGTCCAGTGCTCCCTCTCTCTGAGCTCTGCTTTGGTCTCTACCAACTCCTGAGAAACACATCTGTCAGGCAGGCAGTGTATCAGAGCTGCTTCTCTGGTAACAGCTGCTGACTGATGCAGAGCCCAGACTGGACCTGAACACTGAGCTCCATGTGTGAAACTTGAAATTTTGATCAGTGCAGCCTCTGATTTTTTATGTGCAACAAATAAGACATGTACTGTACTTTAATGTTCCTGGCAGTGAATGTAACATCCAGTGCTGTCGTGTCCTCTGTGCTCTTTAAGCAGGCGTCTCTGGTCAGTGAACTGAAGAGCTGGTGTCTGTCCAAACTGCAGAACATGGAGGTCCGCTTCACAGGAGAGCCCAGCGGCACCAAGCTGCAGCGCTCCTCCTCTGCGGCCGAGGGCCTGAATGAAGCCGACGACGGAGCCGGCGTCGCCGCGCTGCCCGCCGCACACGAGCTCCACAACAGTCCTACGCTCCTGGACTTCAGCTGCGGGGAACCTGGTGTGGCAGAGGGGGGGTCAGCCAACCACTACTTTGTGGTCCATGTGGAGAGCTCTCCAGGTACAGCCCCAACCAACATTCTCATTCTCCACACACACACAGTCCTAAATGTTTACTGGTCCTCAATCCTCAGTTAAATACAAGTTACATCTAGATACATTTTCTTCAGCTGAAGACTTGACTTATTCTTTATTATGAATTGATAATAATGAACTTTATTTATATAGCACTGTTTAGACACAGAGTTACAGACTGCTTTACAGTAACAACTATGACATTTAGAATAATATCAAAGAAACAAGAACTTAAGTAACTAACCTTACTCCCTGTGAGACCACAACAGTTTTTACTCTGCAGTGGATGAAGGCTTATGGATTCTTTGATCGGACTCTGGTAGGAATAACTGCTGCTAGAGAACACCACCATCACTCAGGTGTTAGGAGTTATTCTGCGTGCTAATTGGCAGGATGCCATGACTAATGCTGTTCAGTGAATGTGCTCACTGAATCTCTTTTTAACATCCAACAGATGGTGAGAAGGCACATAACACTGACGTCACCTCTCCTGCGGCGGCTAGGAGGCCGCTGCCATCGGTCCAGGTGGTTCGGCCCAAGGAGCGTCCAGTGATCAGTGCTGACAGCCAGAGGAAGAACCAGGACCCGCAGGATGTCGACATGGGGGAGGTCAGCGCAAGTGGTGGCGGGGGCCACAGGGCCGGCAGCCTGTCTCCAGCCACAGAGCGCCGCAGCAGGACTGAAGCTGGCCTCAGAGGCAGGGAGCGAGGCTGGGACAGAGGGAAGCACCATAAAAAGCGTCCCCAGGCCAGGACTAATGCCAGAGGGGACACAGGGGTCAGGATTCTGGAGGTATTTGGAGACCAGCCCGCTGAGCCCTCCTTTGCACAGGAGAGGGAAAACATGCACGCCATTGAGGTGACTCAGTACTTCTTTGAGGCGGTGTCGACGCAGATGGAGCGCTGGTATGAGAGGAAGGTGCAGGAGGCGCGCTGGCAGGCCGATCTGAGGGCCCAGGCCGACAGAGCCGCCCTGATCGAAAGGATCGCTTATCTGGAGGACGAGCTGCGCATGCTCAGGACTAACAAACATGACGACTGCTGACACAGAAACATACCACAGCCAGGACCTGACACAAATCTGGACTGTCACATGGTCTCTTCCTGGACCACCACAGCTGTACCGAGTACATCACTGAGTCAGCCAGTGCTGTGGGGCCTGGATCCACTGCGTGGTGTCATAACGGAATATGGCTCATGTCTCAGTTCACTGATGGACTTAAAAAGTTCCACATCCAGATCCTGTCCCATCAGTCTCCGTGGGAGCAGTGAGCTGATGTGGTGAGATGTGTACATACGTGTAGAAATAGAGGCAGCTCTTGTTCACTGTGTCGTTAACAAACCAGTAAATGTAAAGCTAGATGTTAAAAGACTGATCTAATGTGCCATTTATGAGATAGATCCATCACATCAGACACCATCAACAGCACACACACACACACACACACACACACACACACACACACACACACACACACACACACACACACAGATTTGAAGAAAAGAAAGTGCACGGTGGATGCTCATTGGATCACAGTGAAGCTGAAGGAATGACAGTAGAATAAGCTCGTTGTTGGTGTCTGGATGCTGGAATCAGCTGTTTGACTGTAAAGGAAACAACCTACTGCTTATTTATGAAAATGTAGCTGAACTGACCGGATTACAAAAAACACAGTGAAGGTTTGTTGAAATATCAATATTTGTTTTTGCAGCATGTTGTGGTTTGTATGGAGGCTGGAGTCTGACGAACACAGTTTGTTTGTTTTAGTCTGATTAGGATGGGCATTCTGACTGGTAATGCAGCTATGCAGCCCCCATACACATACACACACAAATGTCCTCTGTTGTATTAACATGAATCAAATTTAAGATGACTTTTGAATTAAGAAGAAGTGCAAACAGTGGTCCACCCACGATGACTAGGTCAGACTGGCTTAGCCTGGGTCAGACTAGTTCAGTATCCGGCCTCTGGGGGGGGGACAAATGGAGCGTTTAAGATGTACCTCTGCATTTCTTTATTTAAAAAATTCAAAATCCTCTCGACATTAATGTGACTGCAAAAAGGGACGACTTGAACTGATAATAATGAAACACTGTGAGAGTGTGTTTTTGTTCAGTTGCTACAGCACACTCCGCTGACGTGACAAACCTGTGAGCTTCTTTCACTTCAAGCTAAAAAGTTGCTAATGTAAAAATTCCAGCTGGTGCTGTGACGTGTGTCGAAACCTTTCAATCTGACTACCTATAATCTGGTCTCCCAGAATGCCCCCTGCCAGGCAGGACAGTCCTGACATTAGAGGTGAATTCAGTCACAGTGTGGTGCATGAAGAAAGCTCAGAGTTGTGTTGCAGTATTACTGTCTGCTGTACATGTGATGTAGTGACTGTCTGCTCTAATATGTGGGTTAGTTTGACATGAACTCTGTGGATATGAATAATGCACTCTGTATGATGATGCCAGAAAACATATTTTGTATTAAAAAAAGATTGTTCTTAATGTGCCTGTAGTTTCGTCTTTTTAATACCTATAATATCATCAGTGTTCAGTCAGCCGCTCAGGTTCATCACAGGTGATGGAAACAAACTGTCTCTACCGTGCCGCAGGATCATGGTACCTGCAGATCGATAGCATCCATCCATCCCCTGACGACAACAGTGAGGGCTTTCCTCAGCACTCTTCTCAATGAAGACCGTCATGTGGTCTTTATTGAAAACCAGTCCAGCTGAGTCCGCAGTGGGGATTCCCAGCAGCTCGGAGCGATTAACTTCTGGCCAACGCCAGAGACTTCTGCAGCTCCTCCAGATGGTTGTTAGCTTGTGTGATCATCATACGAATGGCGTCCTGAAAGAATAATGAGAGGAACATCATCAGCAGCGATTTATACAGCGTTATTCATCCACATGAATATGGATATGATTTGGAAAGACACACACCTGTATACAGTCTCACAGCTGACAATACTTATCATATTCTAATAAACACATTTAATATTGTGCAGTCTTCCTCAGATCTGTGCCTCTACACGATCCTGTCTCTGAGCTCTCACAGTTCCTCCCTCCTCATTGCTTGGGTTTGACTCTGATGTCTGATGTGAGTTCTTTACTGTCATGGCAGGACAATGGGACAGTAAATGACCTGGCTATGTGATAGAAAGAAAAACACAGTCTTCCCATCTCTGTACCTGGTTTGTGGCGTCCTTATTCCTCTTGAACTCGGCTCTCGCCCAGTCTGCGAGGTACTTCCTGTCTGCCTCGTCTGGTACCTGTCGTATGGTCCTCAGCATGTTTCTGTAAATCCCCAACACCCTCTGCCTCTGTAAGAACTGAGAACAACTCAGCAGTTTAGACACATCCTTCTATGATGGGAGGAACACTGTGTTTCTGACAGTGAGGGGTTTAAATGATAAGACCAGGATTCCTGGGAGTGGTTTCATATCAAGCACAGTCTGTCTCAGGTAGAAAACAGCTGGTGAGACTGACATTAAGCCTGGAAACAAACTCTCCCAACAGTCTGGAGGGAGGTGTCTGAAATTAAGCCTGAGTTACTGCAGTTAGCAAAGATAAATACAAACCCACCAGCCTTTACCTGGAGGTCTACACACATACACATCACATATCCATTAATAGACATATACTTCCATTATTTATCTTCATAAAAGCAAATTAAAGATTTGTCGTGTTTTGACGTTTTTTTTTTTAATATCCACACTCAGACCTGCTTATTCATGTAATTCTCCAATCAGACAATCAATAGCAGCAGTGTGATGTATAAAATCCTGCAGATCAAAAACAGCCTTTACTCAGAATGGAGCCAAAAACAAAAAACATTCAGTTAAGTGAGAGAGGTCAGAGGTCATGGTCAGACTGGGTGGAGCTACAGTAACTCAGATAACTACTCTTTACAACTGTGGTGAACAGAACAGAAGAACAACACCTCCATCTTGGAGGCAGATGGACTACAACAATGTCGGACCACATCAGGTTCCACTACCGTCAGACAGGTACAGACATCTGAGGCTGCAGTGGACACAGGCTCACCACAACGGAACAGTTATTAATGTTCAAATTAACGTTATCTTAATGGTCTCGCATTATCAAGTCAACCCTGAACCGAGAACCTGATCAGTTCTCCCGCTGCCAGCAGCCTGACTCAGAGAGCTGGCTGCTTCACATGAAACACAGCTCTGCCCTGGATCTTAAAAACAGCTGAAAAACAACCTCTCACGCTGTGGCGGCCAGCATGATACAGATACAGCTCCTACAGTCTGTCCACCAGTTCAGCTTTTACATAGGAACAAATGTCCTCTTCTACTGCTGCAAGAACTTACCTGTTTCAAAGACAGAGCCGCGGGTGGTATCCTTGAAATCGCCATATTTGATGCAGCAGGCGGATGTTGTGATGCCGCTAATACACGCTGATTGGTTTATCTCCCCCTGGTGGAGAGGAGGAGGATAGCAGCCTGCGGAAATCGCTGGTAAAACTTGAAGACCCCTTTCACGGCAGCCATTTTAGCAGTTTTCAGCACGGATGGTAGAGATAATAATATATAATAATAATAAATAATAATAATACAACTTTTACAAGGTCCAGGATCTTGAAGGCTGACTGTCATGATGAATGTTCTCTCTCTATCTACACAAACACACACATACTGTCTAAATGCAACATATTCAAAACATAGGATAGTTCAGGGATTGTCAAATGTCTGTAGTACAAGTTTCTGCGAGCACAGGCACAGACAGAGCAGCCTTGTAAACGGTTTATTGTCAGGATCATTCATGTCATGGTTTAACAGATGGATGCAATGAAGAAACAATCTCTTAAATATGACCAATATCTGTGTGTGTGTGTGTTTTTTTTTAAATGTATGTCCACGTTACAAAACACAGGTGATAAAAGACATTTCATCAACACCTACTCCTCACAGACACAGTGAAGCAGCAGAAGTCACACAGTATGGATGGAAGATCAGCACAGTAGATATGTTGTCTTTTAACCACAAAAACTGGTAATACTGGGGCATTTATTCAAAACTGGGACCTGCAGTCCCTGTGCTTCAAAGTACATGAGATCTGAACTTCTAAAAATCTTGACAAAGCCTCTGATCCATCACCCCAACAGCTGATTCCGGCGTGAAGTGAAATGCAATACTGTTTTCCTCTCCAAGGCACATTTTTGAGTTCCTCCGAATGTCAGTCATGACCACACCAACATGCTACTATTAGGTCATGACGTTCTTTTACACAAAACACAGCTCTGTACATCTGTTGATGTGTTCACATTGAAGGTGAATGATTTGATGATCTTCGTAGCACTGACTAGAACATCCACACAAACAAACAAACAAACAGAGTTAGGGAGTATTGTACAAGGTGGACAGAGGTATTTACCGACTCTTCACTGAGGTGGTTCACACGCAATGAAATCACATTTTTCTTTTTATCATTTCATCTGAGACGTGCAAGCAAAAGCAATCCTCGTTACATTACAAAAGAAACAGAGAGATCCCCTGATAACAAAGATAAAACAGCAAAGGTTGCTATTAAACTCTACTAAAATCTACAGTAAAAATAAGAAAATAAAGGCACATGTACAGCGGCAAATCCGGCTTTTTTTTTTTTTTTTCTTCTTCAGTTCTGACTGAGAAGCTAGCAGCAGAGTGGTGTTGTGCAGTTGGTTGCTGCCCACTTCTTCTTCCCTGTGAAAGATGGCTTCTCATTGGTCTACTGGTCGGCTGCCGTGACAAGTTCAAACCACTGCCTGAGTGCGTCGCTCAGGGTCTCTGGCAGGGTGTTGACATCTCGCAGGATGACGTAGAAGGGGAAGGGGAACTCTTCCATGTAGGAGCGGATCTCTGGGAGTTCTCCCGGCCCTTTGAATATGGGCACCTTGATGTCAAGGATGGAGTCCTACAACACAGGGCCAGAGTTTAGTTACACTTTGTGTACAGAAATGAAGAAAATGAAACGGTCAAATTCTGCTTTTCTTACCCGCGAGTTGGGATTGTCGAGTACCACAAAGATGACAAACACGTTTGCGCTGCGTGCTGCCCGCACAGCTGCCGTCACCCGCTCCTTCCCCTCCAGGAAGAGCCCCCTGCCGTCAGACACAATGACCAGCAGCTGGGCCGTGTCTGTGGAGGGAGGTCAGAGGTCAGAGAGGAACAGTAATAAAATGACACAGCTCATCATGTAGACAGTTTTGTTTGCATGAACCAAATTTTCCACAACTAACAGTGATGTCACAGAGTACACTTCTACATCACAGAGGCAATGGGAGAAGTTCAATCACTGGAGGTCAGTGAAACTAGCATGGCTCCCTGTCCTCACTCACAGCTGGGTCCCTGGTTGGAGAAACAACTGACCAATCAGAGCTGAGTAGGCACGACTAAGAATGGGGATCTAATCTTTCTATATAGCTGGCAATTACATCGGCACCACCGAGAAAAACTGTGACAAAAATGGCCAAAAGGCTTGGATGAGATGAGATGGACCCAGCTGTCCACAAAGTACAACGGCAATGCAACAAAAATATGAACACGCTTGTAGGTTGCAGGACTACAGCTAGCTCCTCATCAGCAGCAGGGCCACCACTGCAAGATCGCATGTGTTAAAAAATATATCTAAAATTTAAAAACACTGACATTCTGGTCCGACTTTCAGACGTTTGGGGTCGACGTCTGTCCATGTATGATTCTGCAGAGACTTCTAACACCTGTAGGAGCTTTTGCTGCACTTAACGCAGCGACTCTGCTCTGTGTCCAGATACAGGCACACAGGAGAGGAGAGAAACACGACCACACACGAGACACAAGATTCTCACACTGAGCTCAAATGAAATGAGTGCACATAAATGAGTTGAATAATAAATAAATAATAAAATATTTCATTTTATTAATTTTGCCTTGGGATTTTGGCAGGGCAGAGGCTCATGTTGGAGGAGCAGGCTGCCAGAGTCAGGGTGTCTAGGCAATGCTTCCTTGCGTTGGGGCCATGGAGAGACGCGGTGTTTCTCAGGGCATCTCATCTCATTGGGTTCGACCCCCCCCTCACAACACAAGGTGGCGTTGACTGATACTTGACCCTCGGGATGGGGGGCAGTGTGGCGGCACAGAGCAGTGAGAGGGCTCTGGACTGCACAAGAAAGGATGGAGCACATAGATGTGCTGGAGCTCTGTGTGATGCAGATTCCTGTCATGTTCTCGTGTGGTCCAACAAGAAGTCTGTGCTTTAATAAAATTCTTTCTCTTGCCAATAATGATGCAAATGCTGTCATATTCTTTAATTTAATGTGCAGTGATTATGGTTGAACATTAATTGGAACCTAAAAAATAGCCGTCCAAATGTTTTGTATAAAGTTTCTGCCTGTGGATTTGGAGACATGTTGAAAAATCCTTGTAGGTGGATAGATAAAGACAGGACCAGAATATCTGAGCCAAGTCTTCTGTAGCACATTGATGTCTATTGTAAGTCTCGTCTTGTAAATGACCATATTTTTCAAGAATGTGGCTTTTGAACAGTGGATATGAAGGAGGACTGAATCAGCTAGCGGGATCTTTAAAATACTCCATACTCAAAAATATGAGGTATAAGACCACTGAGGGGGAGGGCAGTGTCCAATACACATTTCAGCCTTGACTTTGGAGACATTGGGATATTTAGGACTGTGGGACTGAGCAATGTGACGTACCTGAATACATACTGAATTGGAAAAAAAAAAAAAAAAATCGGTACAGTGGTAATACAAGGAAGGAAGTGTTAGCTCCACCGAGGTTTTTATGGCTTTAACAATGATGTGTTTTTTCTTGGAGCACATGTCTCTGATCCTGGGACTTCCTTGTCTCTCTCTGTGTCACACCAGAGGTTTGTTTAATGGAAATCAGATTCTTTTCAAGCAGCCACACTAACTGGCAAGTACTAAAACATTTATCAACCAACAAGATATTTGTAATGGAACCTGATTCAGCCTGATCATTGATCATCAGCACTTATACTGATATTTTTGATATTCTGATATTCAGCAAAGTAAGATATCAATAACTGAACCAATATTGCTGTCTAAACTTTGGTACTGTAATAACACCAAGCTCTACAGTGTAAAGAACAGACGGGTGCTTTACAGTCTCTCCAGTCAATTCATGCGTTTGGAGCTGAAATGGCTTTTGCTCTGATTTGCTTGCAAACAGCACAGAGGTCTTATAGCACAGCAAATGTTCAGTACCATGAGCTGGTACAGTCACAGCAGTCTTCCAGCAAAATAAATCAATATATACAATGAGTCATTACCTGAGTTTATAGATCCTGGAATCTGCTGTCGAGCTGCTAGAAACATTTTGGTTGAGGTCTCCAAAAACTAGAGAGGAGATGAAAAGGGAGTCAGTCACACCAGAGCACACACAACAATTCATTTACATTAAAAAAATAAGAAAAAGAAAAAGTGATTATATTTCAAATGTCTCATCACATACAGAACTGTGGTTGATATGATAGTTTGCTTTTTCCTTGTCTTCATCTGTAACATTAAAAGGTTTAGACTTTCATAAGCACTCCTCTTCATTAAAAAAAAAAAAAAAAAAAAAAAAAAAAAAAATCAGAATCCTGTGTGACTAAGGGGCGAGTAAATTAAAACATTCTGTACACTTGGGTTAGAGCACTGCTATATACATTTACAAAATGGTTATCTAACAGTAACACCTGGAGAAACCATGGAGACATCCCATTTCTAACTCACACAAAAATGTCAACCCACAGTACGCCACCTAGTGGCTGGATTTCTTAGAAGAGAAAAATGACTGACTCTTATTTCATCTGTAAATGGAACCACACAGGAGACGTCTTAAACTAACCAAAACTCACTAAACCTGGATTTTCTCCAGGTGTCAGGACATGACACATGATTTGTTATAATGTCTATAATGGAGCACTCTGATTATAGTAAACCTGAACAAGAACAGAGGATGGATGATTCCCACCTGTGCTATTCTGGTCTTCTTCTGCTGGAACTGACAGAGTCTGAGTATCCGAGCCCCTGACTCGTCATTGAACTGCTGCTGGAAGGGGTGGAGCAGCTGCACCTGCTCACCAAAGCTGGACACATGAGCAGACATTAAGCATGTTAGCTTCCCATCCAATACATGTACAGCGTGTGTATCACAAACTGTATGTTTCAGTTGATGTTTGTTACATGGCTCCATATTTCTTCATATGTTTGTCTTTTCTTGCACCACTACATCACTTTCTATTTGTGCATCACCATTGTGCAAATCAACTTAAAACAAGAACAGCATCTTACCTGCACACAGACACCTGTCCGACCTCCAGCAGAGTGAGAGCATTGATGATCACTGACAGTGATTCAAACGCCAGCTGCACCATAAACACAGGAGGAAAGAGACCAGACAGCAGTAAGTCATATTCAGCATTAACAGAAGTCAGTATTGATCAGAGTGCTTCTGGTGTAACCTGTGTACACTTTGAACAGCTCTCAAGCTCTTTTCTGCCAGCATTAAAGACTCTGCTGCCTTGAGCACTGACTCCGTCTGATGATTTTTGACCACCGATAAGAAGATATTTTTGAACAACTGAACAAAACTGAATACTTAGAATTTTGTTCCAGTGACCAGGGACCTTGGTTCCAAGACAGGGTCTCCCCTCTTACCTGTTTGGAGTGGTTGTCCACCATGCTGGAGGAATCATCCACAGCCAGACAGATGTGGTACTCTCTCTTGCTGGGCTTGGTCCTCCTCAGCCAGATCTTGTCTTTCCGGAACTGACTGGCGATGTAGGGGATCACCTTCCTCATGTTGAGACGCTTCCCTGTGCGGTAATCACCTCTGTGGAGCAGTGCAACACCACCAAACATTAGCTTAACTTACTCTCCCTCTATGTTTCAGCACAGAGGAGGAACAATAACTCATAGTTCACTGTAACAACTCGTATGACTCACTACTCTACATACAGTGGCTTCAGAAAGTATTCAGACCCCTTTCCTTTTCCTTTTCTATTGTGTTGTAGAAGGCATACACACGTCAGGACAGAAACCAAACCATGGAGTCTGGGGAACTCTCTGTAGAGCTCTGCATAGATCAGATCAAGGCTCTAAAAGCATTTCTAAATGTCCTCTGCAGAGATGGAGAAGCTGCTGGAAGGACGACCGTCTCAGCATCACTGTTCAACAAGTGACAGGGTGAATACTCTCTGACGCCACTGTAAACTCCAGCCTCCATCTTTCCACTGCAGCTGTCATGGTGTTTTGAGCGTGTTGGTACTGACTTGAGTTTGGTAGCCTGTGTGGGCTCCAGGATGAGGCGGAGCTGCTCACACAGCTGCTGAGAGAGAGCGGAGGTCAGAGTCTGGTACTGATGCCACATGGAGGCCGCTGCACTCTCCTGGAACAAGAACACATGAGTCACAAATTACAACCTGGGCTTCATACCATTACTGACACTGACATTTATTGACTCATGTGACTCTATGACCGTCACATGACAGCATTGGTGACTAATAACCTGAATGTGAACTCTCACAATGGACATTAATAGTACTTTTGAGGTCACAATATAGTGATTTACACACTTACAGTTCAGGCACGCAAATAAAATGTAACTGCATTGTAACAGAGAGTGACTTCAGATACAGCCTCAGGGAGTTGTTGACCACTAGTAGCACTATGGAGCAAAGTTTTTCTGAGTGGGTCCTTGTTGAACATGGACACACATTCCCCCCAATAATTTTGTGCTATTCCACTGACCTACAGGTGGCCATAATGTGCTAAACACATATGGGGAAAAAGAAGACTGCTAACAAACGTGGATGTAAACAAGGTAGGATTTACTACTGTGATACTGAATACTTAATTGAGGAAATGACCTCTAGGATACACTGCAGTGAGCAGAAGCTCCACAGAGCTCCCTGAACTGTCTGGGGACTCCCCCACTACTCAGACCCATAGACTGTTCTCTATGATCAGGTGCCTTTGACTTAGCACCTTTAGATTTACCATGCCCTGGATGACAGGCAATCTAGTCCAGATTGTGTCCCTGTAAGGGTTATGGTTAGCTTCATCAAGAACTACTTGACTGAGATTCTACTGAGATAAATAATTATTAGATTTGATAATGACATGGCAATATTTGACACAAAATACAACTTAGGTTAAAGTATTCTGAATAGAAAAGCATCATGTTGTATTTTGCAGGCAGATTACAGTACAGTTGTTTGTGTTCTTGAACTAAGGTCACTGAGTGTTTGTGTGGAGTGGAGCAGGAGCCAGTGGGTCGGGCCTCACCTCCTCCTGAGTCCCTGGAGCCAGTTTGTGCCAGGCCTCCAGCTGCAGCTCCATCTCCCTCCTCATCTCTTCTGGATCTCTCTCTTCTTTCTGCAAACAAACACATGTCCACAGGCGCGGCTTTTAGGTCACCACTCTCTTACTGCCTCCACAAATTAAGGGTAACAACAGAGTCTGCCAGCAGCTGAGCAAAGACCCAAGAGTGTTTGTGTAAGACAGAGGAGGAATAAGAAGAGTGAGGGTGAGTGAAAGCTGTCTGTGTTATAGCAGTGGTCTACCTGCATGGTGTCCAGCAGCAGCTCAGGAACAGTGTGAATTGTGGATTCTCTGCTTCTCTCTGCTTGCTCTTCCTCTCCGTGACGGTGACGGTCCTTCCATCTCTCCTGCTCCTCCTCCTCTCCCTGCCTCTGCACCTCCATCTCTCCACTGTCCACACCTGCATGAGAAGAGGAGGAGGAGAAGTCAGGGCACATGCGAGTTTCGCGAAACCAAAACTAGGAATTCTGGGTGTATTTTGAAACACTATCTGTAACATGCCAAACCCAGTCTGTTTAATCACTGTTATATTCTGGAACAAATCAGCAGGAGCGGATGTGTTGACACCTTTCTGGGAGGCCTTCGTAGAGTCCAGCTGCTCAGGCTTCAGTTCCTGCACCTCAGCGGCTTGGAGGTCTTCTTCCTGGTCCTCTGTTTCCATGGCGACATCCCCATCGTTCTGATCTTCTTCCTGGTCCTGCTGAGGCCCTGCGGTTTTTTGCTGGTCTGCAGTGGCCACATCTGAAGAGAGAAAGAGACGCAGATTCACTCATCACTCATCCACTTAAAAGACCTGGGGTTATTTCAAATGTTGTCATGTGATTACTGACCATATGTCTGAGTGTCGTAGGCTGTCTCTCCCTGTTTGATGTGCTGGTACAGGTCTGACTCTTGCTGGGCGTCACTCTGCCTGCTGTCTGCAGCTGTGTCCTCGCTGCTCTCCACCGTACGCAGGCGCTTGTTGACGTGATCATTGTAGTCGCCTGTAGATCGCTCGTTGTCCGCCTGGCCTGGTTTTCTCTTGAAGCTCTGGAACAGTACAGTTTTAAAAACAATGTGACAAGATGGATTGAAAAACAGAGGGAAGCAGAAGTAGAGATTCAGCAGATAAGACGTACCTGAGTCTTGCTCTGAGTCTGTGTCTGTGCAGCCATTCTTGCTGTCAGCTTTGACTGGTGGCCCTCTGACTGACTGGCATCAGCTGCCCCACTCCCATGCTCCTAACAGACAGGAAAAAGAGTTTGGATTTTATCCTCTGCAGGAGGATGAGGTGATCCTCTCAGAACACTGCTTATTCACAGCACAATAGAATGGTTAAGAAGCGTCTCAGATGGTCTGGCTGAAACCTTTTCAGACCTTAAACCACATCCTGAGGGTTGTGGTTTAAGTGTGATGCACTTCAGACCGGTGAAGTGCAGAACAGGGTTGCAAAATTCTAAATTCTAAAAATTTTAAAACTTTCAATGGGAATAAACTGGAAATTTGCAAAACTGCAAGTGAACTTAAATGTAGTTGGAAAAACATCTTGCAGTATAACCTTGCTTAAAATAAATTTAGTTGAATTTCTACCCTGCATTGTGCATTCCTCCTTCACGTGCACAGATCATTTAGAAAATCCAGCACACTACAGCAGGACTACTGCATCTGAGCCCACTGACTACACCCAGTCAAATCAGTTATAATATGACTGATTTGATCTGTGTTGTTAAAGATTAACCAGCAAAAAATAAATCAAAATGTATTTATACAGTAGCTAGCTAGTCTGTAAATCAGATATGTTAACTATAAGTTAGCTAACACCATGTTTATGTGCTTTATTCAACATTCATCTTCCTTTGATCGCTGATCGGCTGTACCCTGCCTTCTCTCCAGGACCTGTACACCTCCAGGACCCTGAGGCGGACAGGAAAGATCATGGCCGACCCCTCCTACCCCGGTCACAAACTTTTCAAGACACTCCCTTCTGGCAGGAGGTTGTGGTCCATCAAAACCAAAACCTCAGTCGCAGCCCTGGTGCTGAATGAAGTGTGGAGTGAGATGGTTAGAGGTGTACCTCTTTAGCTTGGTCTCTCTCTGATGCCTCTCCTGCCAGCTCCACAGCTGTATCACTCTGGACGTTCTGCTCCCCAGTCTGACCGTCTGTGTCATGTTCCTTCCTTTCAGCTGACTCAGGCTGCTCATCATCCTCACCCCCACCTTCCTCCTCTTCATCCTGTGAGCACGACAAGTCATAAGAGAGAAATACAGCAGAACTATGTGCGAGTAGGTACAGTAGTTTCTGCACATACACACCTCTGGTTTACGTCCTTTGTCGTTCAGAAGGTCTTCATCTCTTCCTGCCTCCTGTCCTCTCTCTTTCTCCCTCTCCTCTCCCTCTTCGTCTTTCTCGGCAGACTCCTCGTCTGCCTCTGCTCTCTCTCCCTCCCCCTCCCCCTCCTCCCCCTCCTCTTCAGTCTTGGGCTCCTGATCCTTCTCCTCTCCTGATTGGTCCATTTCGTCCTCCTGCATCTCCTCTGCTCCCTGCTCCTCCTCTCCGTCTTTCTCTCCGTCCTCCACCTCATCCAGGTCCATGGCTTTCTCACTGATGTCCAAGGGGTTCTCCTCTGAGGATTTAAGTGCACACAGACAGTGTTACAGGTGCTACACACAGGATTACTCACTAGGGCTGAAAATATTACTCAATAAATACGAATTAATTAACACATTTAATTGAGAGCAATTTTGATAATTAATATGTGGAGATTAAACACCAGCCACTAGCTAATATTCCAGAGGATTTGCTGCTTTGTTATTTTCTAAAAACAATTTCGAACTGCTACAAATGATGAATTTCACTATCAGTAACTAACAGGGTTGGGCAGTCTCAACTTGAGATTTTTGATGAGCAATACTCTGTCAAGACAGGAGGACTGGCTGTCTGACACTGTTTGAGAAAAGAGTCTGATGGTGTCAGATGAAGGAGACTTCCACTTGCAGCTTCCAACAAACAGGAGGGAATAACATATGGTATTAAACAATCAGGGTTTGGTCTAGCTCTGATATGATTTATGAATTTGACACTTTTAAGCATCAATCGATTGGACAGCAACCACTAAAAAGAGAGAGAGAGGGAGAGAGAGAGAGAGAGAGAGAGAGAGAGAGAGGGAGGGAGAGAGAGAGAGAGAGAGAGAGAGAGAGAGGTGGTTGAGTGAACTATAGAGTGAATGAAGAGAGGGAGCAGTTAGATTTCCTTCTAAATGGATTAAACTGCCATTTCAGTTCTGACCAGTCTCTCTGTTCCTGCTGCTGAGAAGCTGAGAAGCCCTCTCTCTAATGCTCTCTGACCTCTGTCCCACTGTTACTGCATGCTCATTAACTTAAAAATGGGTGAAAAAGTATATAAAAAAAACTTCAAATATTCCAGCAGTGTTCCTGGTTCTGTTTGGAGACAGTGGCCTCAGGTCTCACCGTCACACTCGCCCTCTCCATCGTCTCCAGCTTCATCATCCTGGTCCAGGTTGAGATCGTCAGGCAGATCCATGGCCTCAGGCTCAGGTCTCTTGTCCTGCTGACCGTGGTAGGGATCCACTTCGTTCTCATCAAACTCCCTCTAAGAAACAGCAAGAGCGCCGATCAGACACAGCAAAGCAATAACAATGAGAGGAGGTCTGAAATATCTCACACCAACCCTGCACTAAATTCTAAAGGTCTCATAAGTGAAATGAAAAAGTGAAATGATAAGACCGAGCAGAGCACTGTAGGCTGAATTTAATCATCTGCTCAGCTCATTTCAGCACTGACTGCTTAATATTTTCCTATGGCTATTTGTGTTTACTGGTGAGTTTGACCAAGCTACAGTAGGCTACAATTGGTCACATATGGTTGGCCTGCCAGCCAATCAGAAAAGAGGCTCAAAGGCCGACACAAAATGCTGTCTTCCTGCTACAGCTCCAGAGAGAAGCGTGAGAGAGGAGATGTAAAACTACACTCAGGTGGTTTGGGACTTAAAAATCCAAAATATTTTTTCTAATGGATATCCAGACTTCAAATGAAACATCAGAGAAATGTAAAATATAGGACCTTTAAAGGATGAGTGAAATAAAAAAAATCAATAAATGGAATGGTTCATCACTGCTGCTGAGTATCTGTAAACTTCTTCAGTTTTACCTCGTCTCCTTGCTCATGGATCTTTTCCTTCTCCTCTCCATCCATCTCTTGTTCTTTGTCCTGGTTTTTCTTGTCTTTGTTGGAGTCTGCAGCATCCAAGTTATCATCTTTGGCAACCAGCTCTGATTCACCCTGACAGAATCCACAGTGTGGACAGGAAATTAGGTCATACTAACAGAAGTGACATCTGCTGGTTTAAATAATGATATACTGGTTTAAATAATGGCACATTGACAATAGGTGTAAACTCAAAATATCTGTTTTCCAAATATTTTCTTCACAAGCTTCATGGTAATTTTGTGTCCTGTACCTGGTCCATGCCCTGGCCAGACTCTTCCTCCTTGTCACTCCCTTCCTCCTCCTGATCATCCTCATCATCTCCCCACATTCTCTCATCCAGAGTGTTTGTCTGGCCTTCACCCAAGTCACCCATCTTTTTGTCAAGCTCCTCCTCATCCTCTTTATCTGATTCATCGTCTTCACCTACAAGTGATGATGGGAAGAAGGGTCTTTTCAGTGCTGATTCTGAGAGAGGTTTTCAGTGAAATTCACATATTATTTTTGGTTTTTACAATACAACATACAACAACAATACCTTTCTTTCTGTATGTTAACAGTGAGCTAATTAACACAGAATGCAACTTTTTGCCAAATATGGTCTTTTAAAACTGATATGTGCGTTGGATGTGGTGGTGTCAGGTCACATGATCTCCTCCAGAAGGTGGATGTGTTCCCAGCTTTGGAGAATGTATAGCCCACTGTGTGAACCAATAAGGACTGTGACTTTATATCAGTATCTACTGTGTCCAGCAATAGGAACCAGAAGTCAAGAGACATGAGTGGGTCACATCACCTGGTTCATTCTCATCCCCATCATGCATCTGACCATCAAAGTCCTCGGACATTTCTATTGCGTTGTCTTCCGCCTTGATGTTCCCTTTATCCTGTTGTTCTTCCTTCTCCTGACCCTCCTGGAAGCTGTCCTCCACCTGGAGGAGGAAGATGGCAGAGATCCCTTCATGAGAAATGTTGGTCAAATAATCCTCCTCGTAGATTTAGAGGTTACAGGTAATCACCGGCTGAAGGACTAACACAAGGTCTCTACCAAAAACTCTCAAACACTCTTTAAGCCCCCGGCTTTTTTGCTTGATTTTCATTCTCTCTGTTGCAAGCTTTTGTTATAGTCACTAAATGTATTGGTTAGACATGCCTAATATTGTGATTTTAAATTAAGCTCCACAGAGAAACCATCAACTTGCATGTCAGATTTGATTTGTATGTCCACAGGCTGACAGGACAATCTGAGCATTAGTGCTTTAGAGAGTGTAAAACAAAAACGCTTGTTTTGTCCTTCTCTTTGGATAGTATATTTGGAGATATCTGATCATGCTTACTCCTGCCACTTAGTAGCTTTTCCCTGAGCTTTTAACCACATCTCATGGCCACAGCTATGAAGACCATCAAATGCAGCATCAAATGCCTGTAAGTGAAGCTCAAATTAAAATTATTTGTGAGAATTCCTGTCATCACCTGATCTTCATTCTCAATCTTGTCACTGACGTCTTTGGTGCCCTCGCCCTCTCCTATGCCGCCACCCTCGCAGTTGTTAAACTCCGTGGCACCTTCTCCATCTCCACCGGCCATCAGCTCCTGAGGCAGGCAGAAACCCTGAGGAGGACAGAATGATCATTTATGCCTGTATCACGTTACAGCGAGTGAGAAACTGTTGATGTGTCAGTACCTTCTGAGCGAGCTCGGTGAAGATGCTGGCCAGCACGGACAGCAGTTTGCCTGTGCTCCTGTGTGCTCCCAGTGACACGGCCACATAGTACCGCACCAGGTCAGAGTAAATCCCCAGCAGAGGCTCCAGATGCACCAACATCCTGCACGCCCTGTTCACCTCCTGAAAACACACGATGGCCACAAGAGACACATTAAAGCTACAGAGCAACACGGACAAACACTGATGTGTATTTGGAAAGTATTACCAGGCGGTCTAACACTCTCATCACACGTATGGCAAACTGTATACTAAATACTACATGACAAAACAATTATTAGTGTCAAGTGTGAACATTATCAGCCTTTATTAGCAGACACATTATGGTCGTTTTATGCTACAAACTAGTAAATATTGGCATTGGCCAATGAATCAGTGTTGTACATTCTCACTTCAGCAAGGACAGAGGAGTATTCCAGATGTTGTTTGTGCAGCTGTTACCTGGAGCTGTGATGGCTGACAGGTGTCTCTGTGTGTCCTCAGGCTGATCAGCAGCCTGTCCAGCCTGGCACTAACATCTCCCACACACAAAGCCTCCACCTCAGCTTCCAGCTCCTCCTCCAGTAGACGAGCCAGGTGACCGGGCTTCAGCAGGTCCTCCACAGGCTCTTCATCCTCCTCCTCTTCAGCACCATCTGAAAAATCTGAATGCTGTCAGTGTCCTATAAAAACACGACCAAGTCAGCTTTTCAGGAAAGAGCGGGTCTCCTTTACTACTGGTGCCTTTGCATTTTTCCTGCTTGCTATCAAACAAAACCCTCCTAGTCCCTGTGTGGTGATTGGTCCATTAAGACATGGAGCCAGGATCTATTTGCATCTTGCTTAAAGTTTGTCTCTCCCCAGATTTTTATCACACTTGGACGAACACTATCAACATGATAATGCAGCATCATCGTAAGACGAGTGTCATGACTGAATCTATCCAGGCATCTTACAGATGAATTCATACAGCTCTGGAGCTCAAAAGGAGGTAAAGGATTAAGCGGTGCAACAGGCTAAACAAAGCAGAGCTGGTTCCCACTGCATCACTCACCTCTCTTAACATCTCCAAGCTCTTTTTGTTGCTCTCTCTCCGTTCTCTTCACAAGTGTCTGGACGACACACAGCACTGTGTTGATGTTCGTCTCCAGCTCGGCAGAGAACTCCGTACAGAAGGCCGACTGGTGGTCTGTCAAACCCGAAGAGGAGGACAGGTCAGTAACGAGGCACTGTAGCAGCAGCAGCTTGTCTGGAGCCTGTCAGTTAACGTCTGAAGCAGTGATGGTGTTAGGATGACGGGTCAGTCCGCTCACCTGTGTGCTGCTGTCCCAGGGAGAGCAGCTGGGTCTTCCAGGCGGTGAACTCGGTGATGTTAGCCTCCACCTGTCCTCTGACATACTGCAGACTCTGGGTGATGGCCGGTTGGCTGTCTGTGCCTCCGGTGCAGGCGGCCGGGATGAAGAGCCGCTCCACGCTGGGCATCTGAGCCACTACAGCCCCCAGCTGGTCAAAGCCTGAACAGCATGTCACAAAATGGTCCCTGTGGAAAAAGCAGTGTTGTTAGGGTCAATCTGTAACAGGTCTGATAAGGCTGCTGCAGATTTTGTTCAACCTGTCTATATAATGAATGAGTTCTAAAACCAAGGCCTGCACAATATTATGTTTTCATATGTGATGTCTCTCTCAAAAACACCTTATCTGTGTCCATCAGTGGTGGAGACCTCTGATACTGACACAATATTAATAACAGACTTTATCTGAAGAAACAAAATTGACTGGTTTAGGAATTTTGCATTTGTTTCCAAATCCACTAAATCAAGAGGCTGCAGTACAAACTCTTAATGGTTCACTCAGACTGAGAACATGTTTGTCTTCCATCCTACAGTTTGGTGAGGACAGGAATAATACTACATGATATTACTGGCTTCACAGTGTCTGTGTTTTACCATGTGTGGAGTACTCTCTCAGAGGCCTGCTGGGCCACCGTGTCCAGCTCCACCCTGAGGCGCTCAGTCTGCTTCAACATCGCAGTCACATGCTGATGTAGCTGGCACCAGGCGGCGTCTCCCCTCCTCATCAGACAGCCGGGGGGTTGGTGCTGCGCTGCCAGAGGGGACGGGCACCTCAGAGTGTGTTGGCTGCAGCTGCTCGTCTCCTCCTTCTGCTGGAGGTCCTCGGGGCAGCACTGTAACAGCCAGGCCAGCTGCTGCAGGAGGGTGTTGCACTGCGCAGCCAGCGCTTGGCCTCTGCTGACCCAGCCCTGGAGAGAGGCCTGAGGTGGGAGGGTGCAGCCTGGCTCGTTACTGTGGCTCTGGAGGTCAGCTTTGATGCCCCGTAAGCTGTTTGTTAGCCTCCTGGAGGTGGTGGGACATCAACACACAACAGGTCATATTCTAGTAGTAAACAACAGACATTATAATTTAATTTATACATCTAGTAAACTATAAAGATTTAAGTTTAATAAGAATAAGTTAAAACAAAAACTAAATGAACTTGGGGGGAACTTCCTTCCTCCTTAACTCATCATGTGGATTCCTTCCAGCTACAGGCTGAGTATGAGTCTCCCCACTGGGACACCAGCATTATAATAAGAGTTGTCAGTGTCCTGTGGCAGCAGACTGACCTGAGATGGACCCACTGCTCAGTGAGCTGGGCCAGCCGTCGCCTCTGTCTGAGGAGCAGCTTGAACATATGACAGGCGAAACCTCTACAGCGCTCTATGTTTCCCAGACTCAACTCCTGTAAGCAAAGAATAACACACACACTTCAGACTGCAGGGCAAAAAACACATAAACAGCACTGACAAACCTCTGATGTGAAAATTAGCGCTTCATCTATAATCCCCTGGTCTTCACTGTGGACCACCAGACAAACATATCAGGATACCAGTGGTATGTGGTGTCTCACCTTTGCAGGATGCTGCAGAGCAGTCTGCAGGACTGTTTTCCTGGCCCATGAACGGTAGAAGTACTTCTGACATCCATCCCATGCTGTCAACAGCTCGGTAAACAACCTACATCAGGATGCAGTGAAATGGTTTTCAGAGAGGTCAGGGTACATATTCTACTTCAGTGACACCTCTCACATTAAACCTGGTTCATCAGTAAAATGAGTTGTAACATTTATTGAAGTGAGGTTTTCTGAACAACAGCCACTATACATACATACATATATATATATATATATGTATATATGTACACACAACAATAATCTAACAAAACTGATGACATGTAAGGCTACATCTCCACCACTCAACTGCAGTGCTTCTCTGCTGAACAATACTGAACCAGAGCTGCACAGAGGCATAAAAGACCTGGGCCATGGTTGGTGTATTTTAATTAAATTCAGAAGTCATAGCATAATGGTGGATGCTGAAAACATGGTGTAACCACAGCACAAGCAGAAAAGTGTCGCTAAACTGACTTAGAATTATCAGTTACACGGCTTAAATTTAAAGTAATGTTAGCTTCAGTTCTAAAATATGCAGTTGCATAAGTTAGAAGTCAGCAAACTGGATCTGTGATATCAGTTAACAGTGCTAACGTCAGCTAACAAGATACAGATCTCACCCAACTCAATGATGAATGCTAGAATTTGTCATTACAGCAGGCATATAGAGCAGAATCATAAAATTATTGAAGTGACACAGTAACTACCTCCACGCTGCTAACATCAGGAAACATTAGCCACTATGAGCTGCTGGTTTTCTCAGTGTCTCCATCCAGCTGCACTGCTATGTCATTTATTAAACCAAAAATTGCATCAAGTGGCAGAGTGCAGATGTTAGTGTACAGTGTGTGTGACCAGGTAGTATTTACATGCTCTCAGTCTGCTCCTGGCTGCTGACAGCAGAGAGAGCAGTGCTCATCTCCAGAGGCTGCATACACAGGGTTTTCTCTGGGTCAGCTATCCTGTTCCACATCAGACCTTTACGGTACGACAGACCTGGGTTAAAGGTAACAGACAGACAGGTTGGTTAAATGGTTTTGTTTCTTATGAGTTAAAATATTACACGACACCTGTGAATCTGAGAAACTCACCTATTTCTGTGAGCATCTTGAACAGGTCAGACAGAGCTCTTTGCTTCTGCTGCAGGATGTGTTTGACCTCCGCCTTTTGTTTCTCTTTCTCTGCTGACATGTCGATGGTGAGGCTCTGCAGGTCCCGTAGATTGCTGATGACTTCGCCTGAAAAAAATATTTTACTTTTTTTTTTTTTTGAACAGAAAATCTGTCAAACAAGTCTGAAAGTTAAAAGCCATCCTAGAGACAAGTGATGATGTTGCTGTTTGGACCATTACCAGCAGTGGAAAAGGTGAAGCTTGGCTTGAGGGTGGTGCTAAAGTCAATAAGTTCAATAAGGGCACCTTGTTATGTTGTCCAGTAAATCTGATGTTAACCTGCTCTTGAGACTGACTTGATATGTATTGTGTAAAAGTGCCTGTCTTACCGGTGAAGTAGTCCAGGTCTTCAACCAGCTCAGGTGCTGGGTTCTTCTTCAGGAGCTGGATGCAGAGTTTCTTCATCTTCCTGGTCAGAGCAGGCAGACGTCCCTGTAGAGACGACGCCACAACTCCTTCCTCTGGGCCCTCATTCTGAAATACACATTTTAGCTATTATTCAGGTTATTCAGAATCACAGTGTGTGGCAATAAAATGTGGTTTTATGCCTCCACCAGTCAGTCAAGTTGCAGATTACATCCATGTCTTTTAAACATGAAAATAGGACTTTGGGGGAATTACATCACAGTTAGTGTAACTGACTCTGAATGTGACCAAATATATATTTTCTATATTCATTTGTTAAGTAGAGAAAAAAAGTATTTTAAGAGGTTTTGGATCATGTCACAAACATCAAACAGGTGCTCCGTAGCATCTACATGTATGTGGATATAACTACGACTGTGTGTTGCTTTAAACGCTGCTGCAAGGAATTGTGGGACAGCATTCTCCCTTTCCTTCCATAAAGGAAGGTTCAGTGTATCCTCTGCTAAACAAGGTAAGATAGGAAGCACTGGAGAGAATTCAACCAGGTCTTATCATGGCTGCCAGGAATCTGACAGAAATATGGACATATAAATACGGACAGGTGGACAACCCCAAAACAAAGTGATTCCTTTGTTATGGTGAGATAATGAACGAGGACAGTTTAGAAAACATGTATGGTGTAGAACACCTGTACCTGCAGGTCTCTGCCTTTCCCAGGCAGGGTGCCCTTCAGCGCCCGGTGAACTCGATGGACGGGCGTTTCCTCTGGGTTGGCGTCTACGCTGTCTAAGCTTGCGCTGCTTCCCTGTTCCACCAAAGCGGGAACACTTGGACCATTCAGAGCCTCCTCAAACTTCTTGATAAACTTGAAGAGAGTCCTAAAAGAAAAAAAAAAAAAGAACAGAATGTAGCCACAAGCAACGACCAGCAGGGACCAAGCACAGCACTCAAAGATGGAAGAATGTATCAAAGCAGTGACCTTGCTGTCACAGGGCAGGTGTTTAGATGAGCAGACTGCTGGGACAAGACAACTTACTGACCGGTCTGAATTATCATTACATCACAGTGAGACTGGAAAAGAGTGAATTAATATAGAGGCCCAGAGAAGGTCACAGGACAGAATGGAGGAGTGACTGTCAGCTAGACTCAGTGTCCTCTGTTTCTACAACCTGAACATTAGATATAACAGGGGCCAGTGAGAATGAAAGCAGTCACAGATAAAATATTCACTGAATTTTACACAGTTTCTTCATCAGATGTGTGGCAGAGAGAATGAATCAGGATGAATCCAGGGTTTCCAGCTGATGCAGTTATTGGTAAACACGTGCAGGAAGTTATTGGTAAACACGTAAAAAGAAAAAAAAACACTATTGTGGCGCCACCATGTGGCCAGCTGAAGTGAATTTTGTTGCCTCAGTGGTGGGGCAGGGGAGCTATCTTTCCCCTACAGATTCCTGATGGGTGAATATTGAGCATTAAGCTGCCAACAGAGTAAAGTCCAAGTGATATCTTACCGATGAGTCTTCTCCACTGACTGTTTGATGGACCAGAAACTGACATCGTTCCATTTAGAGATCTTGACAAAGTCCTGAGAACAACAATTCACATTACAGTGATCGATTTATATGATATATATCTGAAGACATGAATCTGACATGTATCAAAGCTCTAGTGTGCAATGAAGGATACTAATAGATAGATATACCTTGAGCTCCTTCTCGATGGGCTGTCTGAGTTGACTGATTTTGGTGTGGATGCAGTCAGAGAACTGACTGTAGTATTTGTGCAGGTTCCACAGAAGACTGGACAGAGACTCTGTAAAACAGGCAGCAGTCAAATACTGTGGGTCACAGCTCAAATACATTTTACATTAATACGTACATAATTTTTTTTTACATTTCTACAATAAGAACTTCACTGATGAAATGGTCATTTCCACTGCTCTGGGTTTAGTCAAAATCCAATGAGCTACAATTTCACACAGCATGACACATGACATGTGGAAAGAGACAGTGAGGCACCTAGGACTGACCCTGTCTGGTCAATGGATCAATAAATCTGTCAATATCCACTGGACCAATCATGATTTCATTAGCTGGCAAACTGATACTGCACACAGCTAACTACATTTATCCATTCTGTTAATCTGTCTTTGATAAGAGCGCCACAGGTTTTGTCCCTGTATGATAGCCAGTACAGAAAGGAGGCATGATTCCAAGGATCTATAACTCCTTGAATTTGCATGGGACATATGTATATGATATATAGACAGACTTGATTCGGTGTGGCTTGTGCAGGGGTAGTGGCGGCTGACCTCGTCCTGGCTGGCTGGGGACCAGAAGTAGGTGGCAGTGGAAGCTGAGCAGCATGTCCAGGCGGGTTATGGAACTGGCCTAGGGTGGAACCCTCCATGAAGGCCTGGAGGGTGGAGGAAACTGAGGACAGGGAGAGGCGCTCCACCCCCTCACCTGAGAGGACAGAAACAGGCAACAAAGTGAGTGACAGGGGCAGACTTGGTGTTTTGAATGGTGTGTAAGCATGTCCTTCATATAACATTGCTATTAACCCCCCCCCCCTTAATGCACAGAGAGATTTTCTTTACACACAACATGTAAAAAACATTTAATTGCTTTAATCATTAGAGCTGGACTACACATACCTGTATCATCTTTATCTTCCATCCTCTGTTCCTCCAGATACCTCTCTACCAGCTGGTAGATAGAGAACCAGTGTTTGGTTGATTTCTCAGTGTGCCGCTTCATTTCATTGTCCAGACTGCTCGACCAGCAACTACCACACAGAAGTGACGGGACACATTTCCATCGTAAACACAGAGACGGGAAACATAACGAGTTAAGGACTGGACAGGATACTGGACAGGACTGAATCCCCCTGAGTCTTACCTGAGCTCCAGTTTGCGCCACTGGATAATGAGCTGGGTGACAGGTTCCAGTTCGTTACGCAGAGAGACTGAGCGGCTGGCGTTATTCTCCCAGTCCTGAGGGCAGGAGCAGATGACAGCGGTGACAACAATAAACACAGAGCTCACCTCTGTGCTGCAAACTAACATCTGATAAACTGGCCTGTTTTTGGCATTCTGCCTCATAAATGATGTCCGCTGTTAAAATGGTCACTGATTTATTTTCCAGTTGATTAAATGTATCAACACTACCTGTAGCAAACATGTACGGCACATGAGGCACCTTGCTGACAGAGCTCACCTGTGCTTTACTGAGCAGAATCTCCAGACCATTAAGGAACTTGGCAAGTGGACTGGCCAGACTGAAAGCCATGATCCTCTCCACCACCACCTGTCAGCTGAAAACCACACACACACACACATACAGGATTACAATTGATGGCATCATAGCCCAAAGGTTCATAACTCATCTGAAGTCTCCAGTCTATAGGTAATCTCTGCTGCTGTGTGTAGAATAGGCCACAGAACCAGTCAGCTGAACTGGATTTCTTCATCACTGTTCTCTGTGTAGAGATGGTATAATGGTGCAGTCTATTCTGGGACTGATGCATGATACCACAGTTTTTATGAATATCACATAACCAACATGTCCAATGGTCACAGTTAATCTTTCTACAGGTGCAGACTTCTTAAAAGAAAGAAAGAAAGAAAGAAAGAAAGAAAGAAAGAAAAGCCTGTCTTAACCTCACACGACTCCTAGTGAAGGACATAAGTGAAAATACCTCCAGGAATTTTTCCAGGAAGTTTATCACAGTGCACACAAAGTCAGACATAAAAGCTGCTTTCATCCATTTATATCAACAATGGATCAAATGATGATTGTAACTCTTAGTGACAAAGCTACAGAGAATTATCTTCAGTTCCACCATCTTTTTTTTTTTTCAGCTCTTACAGCTTGGACACGCTGCTCCAGCGTGGTTTCCAGCAGCAGCAACCAGCTGTTTCCAGCTGATAAGCCCACACTACCTGCCCAGAACCAAACCCACAGGCACAGTTATAGTGAGCAGCTGGTGAAAGTAGCGGAGCACTCAGCAGGTATGAGACTAATGTTTTTATCAGGTGTTGATCAGAACAAAACAAAATCACAGTGAATATTACTTACATTTGTTAGTTGAGCACAAACACAACTCCAAATAAATGTTAGTGCATAAAAGGGCAACTGATTGCTAACACACTGAGTGTGTCAACTTCATAAGGTGATAATGTGTCAGATATTGTGTTTACAGCTTGTTCTGCTGACTCCATACTAAACCTAACTGACCTGTACGAGTGCAGGGTGGTCTGGCCACTCGTCTAGTCTCTGCTTCACTGCCACACTCAGCTGCTTCAGAACAGGGAGACAGAGGCAGGCCTCGCTCATGTTGGGCTGCTGATAGAAGTCATAAGATCCCTCTGAGGCGACAACCAGACCATCGGGACCCCCTGAGCCCTGAACCGTGTTCTGGAGGAGGGCAGAGAGCAGCAGTTCACTGCCTGCCAGCTGCTGGTCCAGCTCAGCATCTGAGGGTGAAACAGAACCAGAATCATAATCCACTTCCCATTTTAAAGTCACGTGTAGATTTCTGCTTTGCTGCTCGAAAGATGCTGGACAAATCTCCTGACTCAAGTGACATCATACAAAGATACCAACCAATCAGATGATAGAAGCGTGACATCACTGGAGCAGCGATCTGATAGGAGGAGACTAGGGCTTTAATGGGTTCTTTGTTGTGATTGGCTGTTGCTGTGCTCTGATACCACAGCGATCGGGCATATCCCAGACACAGGTGCCGATGAACCTGGACCACCGTGTTCATGGCGGTGGGAGACAGGCAGCCACTCTCTACGCACTCCTCCAGGTCTCTGTCCTCCTCCAACCCAGAGTCTGCTGGGCCCTCCAAGCTGGGCTGGGACATGATGTCTGCAAAGTCCTAATGAAGAGCATGGACACAAACAGTGAGCTGGCAGGGACGTATGAACGACTTTCCATGCTGTCTGTCTAATCAGCTGGTGGCAGGGTGTCAGGATGGCCATGTCTGAGTCTGTCTGTCCAACTCTTTGGCCTTTCTTATCTACACAACTGCCAACAAGACGACCGATGAATGTCTGACAGACATTCACGGTCCACAGTTAACTAATGATAAAGACAATGGTGTGTGCAACCATCTGACCAGAGAATTAGAATAACTAAACTGTGTTTTTCTGGAGACTACGGACTTTCCTTGACAACCCAGCCTTGTATGTTTCAAATATACTGCAGCAGGAAATCAGCCGTTTTTATCCTGAGACATGAGTCCTGTCTGTGCAGGAGAACTCCAGAGGTGTCTTAAGTCTGTTAGGAGCTGTTAGGACATGTCATTCAGGCAGAGACATATTATGGGAGGAGAGATGTTTCACAATAATATTACCAACAAAACTGTCCATAATAAATCAAACTTTTAAGATTTTTTTAACATAAACATGACATACACACATTCCTTAAATTAGGTTTTAAAATATAGATGGAATGAGTAGAGTATTTTACAGTGTAAAATTAATTAGCTCTCTGAAGCTATGAAATAGAGACACTGGGACGCCTGAAAAACCCACAGATATAATATATATAATATTCTGTTCCCCATATTATCATCATCATAGGTTTATTATGCTATAGATGAAATGTCATGAACACATAGCTCCTCATGAAGAGGTAGCACTCATCAACTTAAATCAAATGATTTAAGTTTGTGTAGGTTAAGAGACGTATGGGATACAAATATGAAAATGTTCTTGCATGAGGCCCAGTGTTTCTAAACATATCTGCCTTGTTGTTTCTTATCACCTACCCACCAACACAATATATCTCTGGTCAGGAAATTCATTGCCATAGTAAATTCTGAGGTAAGTCATTCCTCTGCTAATTGCATCAACTTTGGTTTTACTTTAGCTTTGTAGTGTTGTTATTTGTGTTTCAGTGTTGTTTTGGCCAGGTCTCCCACTGTTAAAAAGACCAATAGTAACCATCCTCATATCATGTTTATCATCAGACATAAGCAGTTGTATGTGAATACCTTGTTGAACTGGGGGAACTGGCGTCTGAAGTCCCTCTCGTCCTGCTCATCCTCAGTCAGTCCTGAGCCGTGCAGTTGAGTGCGGCTGCGGTACAGACTGGCCTCCAGCTGCTCTCGCTCTCTCCTCCGTCTCTCCTGCTCGTCCCACTCATTCACCAGAGCCTGAGGGGCACGATGAGACAGTCAGCACAGAACAGAACATGTGTGGAATGGAAAGCTATTTTGAGTTTATGAAAACAAGAACATGTGGCATTTACCATAGCTAGATTACACAAGTAAATCAGTGGTAAATGAGTGAGACAGATGTTCGACACAAAAATCAAAGCTCTGACCTGACAGATGTGTCTGAAGAGGCTGTGTGCCTCATGGCTGAATTCTCCTGTGGACAGGGTGTGGCACTGCACAAGCAGCAGAGCGTTCAGAAGCAGCGTGGAGGACCGGGGGACCACCTGCTCACGGTCCTGCTGGGGTAGTAGCTTCACCAGGCAGCGCAGGACGTCCATGCAAGCTGTGGAGCAGAGGAAGTCTGCTCGGGCCAGGTAAGATGGTAGGCTGGGGGATGGGGAGGGGAAGGCCAGCAGGCAGGACACCAACTTGGGCAGACCTGGTACGGCCGTTAGTGAGGCGGCCAGCTGGGAGGCCACCAGCCTCATGCCGTGTCGGAGCTGGAGGATGCCGGTCCGTACCGGCCCGACCACATCAGGGTACAGGGGGTAGTCTTCTAGCAGCCTCTGGCAGAAGCGCTGCTGGGAGTTCTGCCACACAGCCTCCTCCTTCAGCAGATTCTGAACCAATGACCGGGATTTGGAGGAGCCCTGCAGAGCCTTCAGCAGGCGGGACAGCAGGTCCTCCACTCTGGATGCCTGGCCGATGCTGCAGAGGTAGTGCTGGAGCTCCTGGAAAAGTCGACCGTACTGGGGCTCATGAGGGCGACAGGCCTGCTTCCTGGAGAGCTCAGCTATCTGCTCCTTCACCTGCTGCATACGGATCCACAGGTACCTACAACAAGTCAGGTAAGTTAATGGTTAAAGGTAGGCTGTAGATTTAAATCTCTTTTAATCCATTACTCACTGAAGTTCACTGAACTCACTGTCATGTTCATGAAACCAGTTTGAGACTTTAGCTTTGTGACATGGAGCATTATCCTGCTGGAAGTCACCATTAGAAGATGGTGAAACTGTGGCCATAAAGGGATGAGCATGGTCAGCAACAACACTCAGATAGACTGTGGTGTTCAAACCATGACTGATTGGTATTAAGGGCCCAAAGTGTGTTAAGAAAACATTCCCCACAGAGATTTCTTCAATAAGAAGAAAGATGAGAACTGAGCAAATTGCTATCAATTCCTAATTTTCATCCCCGGTCTAGTGTGGATATTTAGATAAATATTTTGAACATTCAAGAGTAAAGTAAACTTTCTGATCTCCATCTGTAATATGAACACTCCTGAATAATGGTCACTGTTAACTGTATTCTGCCATTAGTTGAAATATCACACAGTGAGAAAGTGCGGCTGGCTCTGACCTGATCCGAGGATGCTGGAAACCATCAGTGGTGCTGCTCTCCTCCAGCTCTGCTCCTTTCATCAGCTGAGACGACAGGCTGCGTCCTCTCCACTCCTCCTGCAGCAGAGCCAGCTGCAAGAAACACAGTGAGACACGCCAAACCAGTCATCAGTTAAACGTATTCCAGCTTTAACCACCTTGCACTGATGGTCCTCTGCAAGACTTAAAATCCTGAAGAGATATTTGATACTGGTGTAAACATTTTCTGAATGCAGGGAAGAGCATTCCGTCTGATTTGTGTTGAAGTAATTTGTCCTCCACTGATAAATCAGCCAGGACAATATATTTATTTGTCAGCTGATAAGTAACAAGAAACTGAAGAACAGAGCTGCTGAACTGTGTTAAAAAGCACCAGCTTGCTGACCTCCTGCTGAGCATAGTTGAGTTTGTAGGCCCTCTTCACAGCTGGGTCAAAGATGGTCTGTGGTGTCCACACTTTGATCTGCAGCAGGCCCATGTTGACCCAGAACACTCCAGAACGGGCCAGCGGGTTGGAGCCTTGGACCTTGCTTTGGACGTACTGCTGCAGGCAGGTGATACAGGACTCCACCAGGCTGTCAGGGAGCAGATTGGAGGGAAGGAAGTCTCTGAAGACGGTCTGGATCTCCTGGGCGGCTATCAGAGGGTCGGGATCCTCCACCAGGCTCTCACAGCTCTCCATGTAGCCCTCCTGCAGGCTGGGAGGCAGCAGGTCTGCCATGCTCTGAAGCTGTCGACGCAGGACAACGCCCTGGAGTCTGAAGTCCGTGCTCCTGAGGATCAACAACATCTTTATGAAGTTTTTTCGAATCAACACTTGACCATGCACAACGAAAGCATGTTTCTTCTACTCTACCTGAACTCTGCCAGTGCAGGAATAGCCATGTTGTCCCACAACACTGCAGACACATCCTGCAGCTGCTGGATCCTCTCCTTCCACTCCCCCAGAGTGACATGGGAGAGGGAGAGAAGGCCAGCTGCTGACGGCTCCCAGCGATCTCCACTCTCACTGCTGATGAGAACTCCCAGCATGCAATGCGTCCACACTGCTTTACTCAGCAAGGCTGGACCCTGAAAAACAACATGGACACTGTTCAGTAAAATGTATTAGAACCAACAGGAAGCCTGTTACCTCTGATAACAACCAGTGGACTGACTGAGATGGTGACATCAACAGGAGATGTTAAAGGCCAGTACCATATTATCTGCTCCATGGGGCAGCTTTGGATCTGGCCGGGTTTCAGGATTCAGTGGGTCCCATTTCAGCCAGCGGTCTGGGTCTGAGGTCACACAGCTGGTCCACAAGGCAGCCAGAGCCTCTGACAGCAGCTCACACCACACAAACTGCAAATCCTCAGCCGGCTAGAGGGGAGAAGAAGCATTAGCAGCACTGTTTAAGTTTGCAGCTCTGAATGGTTTCTTGTTATTTTCAGGCATTTTATTTTATCATCATTCAGTGTCAAAGTCTTTGTTGATTAATTTTCTGTCTCTGTTAAGGCCTTGTGTGTATGACATATCTTCAGTTACAGGAAGTCCTTAGTACTAACCCTGTCACTGCTGAGCAGGAACCAGAGCGGCTGCAGCTGACTGACATTCATGGGTGTGGACTGAAGGCAGTAACGAAGATGCCTGGAGAGTTCCCGGCGTAAGCTCTCCTCTGCCTCTGGATCACTGCAGATCAACAGGAAGAGTTTATCAAACAGTCAACTGGTTTGAGATCAGTCCCCATACATGCTTTTGTTATGTTACAGACTATGGACTTTTACCCAGGAGACAGAGCCAAGTGCAGCAGGTCAGTACTGAGTCGCAGCTGGTTGAGAACAGCCAGTTGCTCCATCAGGGGCCAGAGCTGGGCCCTGCGGCCGAGCTGCTGCAGCTCCTCTCTGGCCAGCTGGACCCCGCCTGGTGGCTCCTCACCCTCAGACATGGAGCAGCCCTCCAAGAGACCTCTTGAGGTCATGTGATGCTGCTGCTGCTCTACACTCAACACCAACCTCTCCAACACTCCTGATGGGAAAATAGCTTTAGGATTTTTGTGTAAAATAACACATGACTCTTTAATATCACAAGACAAAATGTTCTGTGTTCCATGAGCACCTCATACAGACAACACTGCACATGCAGAGTATGACAGGCAACTTTCATGGAAATAGTCAGACCAGATTCTGTCTGAGGCTTATCATTGTCGGTTTATAGCATCTATCATAGAAAACAGTGAGATTGAGCCCCAACAAATCTGTTCTTAATTGGCATGTATGACTTATCACATTCATAACACATTCACCAATTTTCTTAGATGTATAATTTAATCTTAGGTATGAATAAAACTCATGAGTGGTCCAGACCAAAAGAGTCCTGTACAGATATGATGCTTCTCTCTACAGGGTGAAAACACCAGTTTGACTTCAGTAAAAAATGTAAATGAACTGAACATAATCTGAATAAATCTGGAGTTTAAAAATGCTACTGAAATTTAGTAAGTTTAATAAAAACTTACTAACTCACTCAGTCAATAACTCACTGTATCAGTATGATGTAACATCATGACCTTCTAGAGATTAAGCAACTTTTTCTAGATTTTATTGAACATTGAACATCCTCTGGTGTTGACAGATGTCATCATTTTTTACTAATACTTACAGTACATACATATAAAACTGGCCTGTTTTTTCTGTTAATGGCGTGTCATTTTTGTGAAGGCGACTTGGAGACAAATGGGAATGAATGCCTGAAAACAAACAGGTGGCATTTCTGATGAAGTGCTCAGTGAGTGCAGATCTCTGTTTTACAGTGACACAGGTGCTACACTGGGGACTAAAGGAAAATTTGACAATATAATGGTAACCTGTCAACAACATTACCATTCTTAGACCCTGCATGGCAAGAGGACACACTGATCTTTCTGTCAAACAAGCTCACCAGACTTCTGTGGATCCAGCTGGTTGTTTGCCAGCAGAACAAGGCCCCAGGCTTCCAGCAGACTCTCCTTGATGTCCAGCCTGAGCCCAGCACCCTGAAGTCTGACCAGCTCCTGTCTCCAAGGAGCAGTGGTGCCATCCAGCCTCAGATCGCTCACGTCTAAGGCTTTACTCAGGAGCCGCAGCCGAGACGCGCACTTACCCACTGACTCCAACTGGAGAAGAAGATGGATATGGTTTATGAAGTAATTCAGACAAGTTGTGAATCAGATATTATACTTAACTGTCTTTACTTTCCTCTTTTTGGGCAGACAGTCATATTAAAATATAATAAAACAGTTAACGTGACAAAAATGTGACAGTAAAGTCAAACTGACAGAGTCTTTCCCCACCTTGAATGGCAGAGCCTTCCCCAGAGTCTTCTGGATGCCTTTCAGTGCTGTGGCCACAGACACTGGGGTGGACAGAACAGTCTGGATGGCTGCAGAGACCACCTGCAGCTCCTGGTGACCTCTGGACATAGCACAGTCACTACCAGTGTTAGTCAGTGTTAAACAGAAATACATTAATTGTTCCTGTAACACGTCAGTAATATGTGGAATAAGAGAGAATGTTAAGTAAGATTTAGGCAAATCCTATTGCAAATATTATCATACTCTCTCTACTGTGTTAGTTTTATAATAACAAATATGAATAAATTCATTAATTACAAATTGTGCTACTTCATTAAAAATGTCAGATTCTGTAGTGTGGAGAAAAACATGTACTCGAATGTAGCGTCAGCGTCTCCCAGCAGCAGCTGTGGCAGCCGGAGGATGAGGTGTTTCTGCACCCACTGCCAGTGTAGAGACAGCACAGAGATGCCCTGAGAGTCAGCCGGCAGCGTGCTGCACACATCCCAGAAACGATCCAGCCACTGCAACAACTGTAAGATCTAAACACACCACAGGTAGAGTGCAATAGGTGAGGAGAGGTTTTATCAGTGGTTTGTTGGCCCGTCCCTCTCACAATGACGTCAGTGGTATAAAACCTGAGCGAAGCCGCCATTCAGTCAGCCATTAAATTCTTTCTTCCCCTCAGTCCAGCTCTTTTGTTTTACAAAAACATCCCCGAGTCAGCTGGGGGTTTAACACAGGGCTAGCCAACTACAAGCAGTAGTAATTACATCAATACTAAAGGAGAAGAAGTAGAAGATGTAGTACAGCACAGTTTTTTTATGTATTAGCATCAATATTACTGGTATAGTTGTTTTAGTGGTAGTGGCAGTAGTAGCAGTACTGGCTGTAACAGTATCAGAATTAACAGCAGAATAGTGCTACTACTGCTATTGCTGCTCAACAATATTATTAGCAGCAATAGTAACAGCAGAGGTAGTAGCATCAGTAGTAACAGTGTTACTGGTAGCCCTAGCAGTAGCAGCAAAAGTAGCAAAATGGTGGATGTTAAGTGACTCTGATAAAGCAAGAGTCCTCACCTCAAACATTATGTGGTCTGAGATGTAGGGCTGTCCGCTCTGCACAGCCTGCAGGATGAAGGAGTTCCACAGGTCAAAGAAGGTCTGGAGGTGCATCAGCACTGGATGGGGCAGGTGACCAATATCCACAGTCCCTGTGGGGGCAGGAAAAGCACAATCTCATTACACACCACATTGAACTGATTAATGGTCATGTGCAGCTTGGTGGACAGATGCTTGGTTTTTGTTCGGACTTGTCACAGTAACTCTGTCGTACAGGTTGGTGCCAGGTATCGAGAACTGTGCTACAGCATGAATAATCATCAACGTCCTGTGCATACCTTTACTGAAGGCTGTGGCTATTCGCAGAGCACAGTTCTGAGCAGACAGGTTGATAGCACATGTGCAGATGACAGACCTCTCCTCTCTGTCCATCATCAGAACAATCCTGACAAACACACAAACTAATCATTAGCGCTTTACACATTTAACACTTCAACAGCTCAAAGAAACTCCCTATCTTCTACTGTTTGGATCACTAATTCCACACAAGATTACAGTACTTCAGAACAAATATCAGAACTATTGAAATGACATTGTTACAGGATACAGTGTGAATACATGTAACCATACTTTATAGTTCACCAATTCTAGAAACAAAATAATACAATACATATTTATTATACATTTAGATATTCAGAAATGTTATACATCACATTTTGAATTCTTAGCAGAGTATTGTGCTTTACACTCAAATTGTTACTATCTTTTGTCAATACGCTGTTTTACTGCAGCAGTCTTTGAGTGACGTATATGGCAAGTAATGTTACCTGTTGGCAACTGTGTTTAGTGCCTCCAGAAACTCCATGTATCTTTCCTCATCTTCAAAGTTACATTTATTGGCTAAAATGTCCAGATATTGTTTGTTCCAGCGCATGTCCACCAGAATCCTGTATTCATCTGCAACATAACGGATAAGGATTGTTAACTTGGTGACAGACGAAGCTAGGAATTCCTAACATCTCCTAACTGTTCTTTATCAAAGACTGTTCATCTCTAGTGGGAGAGGATTATATTTTACTAAACTTCTTTATGCTAGGATGCTGTTGAGCACAGATGACCTTAAATGTCCTGAAAGTAAATCTGGCAGACTGACTTCAACTGTCCTCCAGCATTTCCACTTCAGCTGACATTTAACCCTTTGACCGCTTATGCTTCAGTTTACACTTCAACTTCATTTAGAACCTAAACACCAGCTCAGTACTATTTCCACATTCTTTACCGGACTTTCCTCACACGAGTGATTACAACTGATTCAACTGATTTCATGACAACTTTACTTACACTTGGACTGTAACTGCAAACCTTTTCAGGTTTCAGGTCTCAAGTCACCTCTGAACAAAAAAGCCTCGACTTATTATCACTCCCCCACTTTCAGTGTTTACTCTTCATCTGACATTTCAAGTGATATTCGGCTTATACTAACCATAACTCACTTCCAGCCAAAATGACCACCTCCACTTCAACACAAATACCTCAGTTTATCTAAACTTTGTTCCAACTGCCAATTTTCAGGTGTGACTTAGTTTCCTTTAATGTCTTCAGTGTGTTTACCTGGTGGTAAATAACATCCTACTAAACTTCTTTTTCCTTGGTAAATGTGTCACCACAGATGACCTGAAATCACTAAAAGTATTTCTTGGGAAATTCCTAAAATTTCAACTTTGACTTCCTTGTTCTTAAAACTGGAATTATTCTCAGAACTGTTCAAACTACCCTCCATCACCATCTTCTATACATGAGTGAGACGGCCAAATACACACACAGACGCATTTGAAACGAGTGACCGCTTTGATGGTTTCTTCATTTAACTTTTAAAAAGAAAAAAAAAAAAGTTTACCTGTGCTGTGGGGCTGGAGCAGCTCTGCGAGTGACTTGCCCCTGGCAGCAAGTTTGCTAGCAAACACAGCCTTCAGAGCCCTGTTTCCTGCCTCCACCTGGACCAGAGCTGAATCTGGAAGAGTCGACAATGGCATAGTTTTAGGCTCCTGGTACCAGACAGTTTTATTTTCTGGAGCGTTGTGCAGTTACAGTATGACCTGTAATACCTGTGGATAGAGGGATCATGAATGCAGTTTGACAAAATCATACAACTTAGAGTAACAAACCAGGAACATATTTGTAGCTCTTTCCCAGGTGTGAGAGCCAGCTGCTGCGGAGGATCCAGTCTCCATGAGAAGCTTTCTCTGTGAGCAGTCTCACTGCAGTGGGGATCAGCCTCAGAGCGTCTCCCTCCTCCAGATCCACCACTCCCTCAGAGAACACCAGGCCTTCATGGACGCCACTGCTCTGCAGCGCCCTCTGCAGGTCACTGAGACTCAGTGGGCGATTCCTGTGCAAACACAGTAACTTCATGACTTTTTCCATACTGGTGTCGGGTAGGTCCTAAATTCACACCTCAACTCTTTTCAGTATTTACAATTAAACAGACACTGCAAAGCCTCTCAGGTCACATCAGTGGTGATGTGTTGTACTTTGGTGCTGCAGACTCGTGTGTGTGTGTGTGTGTGATTGTCGTTACCGTCCTCACCGTTTGCCCTGCAGGCTGAGGGTGTTCAGGCAAAATGAAAGGACCTGCCCGTCTCGGAGAACGGCAGAGAAACAGGAATCCTCGGCAGAGAGGAGAGCGGAGGGGAAGCCATCAGGCCAAACCCCCGCACACAGCAGCCCGCTGCCCCAGTCCTCAGTGTCGAGGATGGCCAAGTGCTGCTCAATCACCTGCTGGGCTTGCTGCAGGGGAAAAGAATGCAGTAATGTTTATTCATGAATGTGCTCATTAGATTTCATTTTGCAAGATATAAAATAAAACCATGGACATGGAACACTGACTGGGAAAACTGACCTGAAAATGTAATGATTTTTAATGAAGTACAATAAGGCAAAGTACAGAACAACAGTTAAAATGGGCTTTTCAGGTTATGGTTGTTGTTAAGGTATGTCATCACACACACCAGCAGAGGACTGTGGACATGCATGTGTTTCTACACTCCACTCAGGTGTCTGAATACAGTCTAATACAGTCCTGCAGTAAATCCTCCTTCACGATGGTTCCAATGTTGCAGTTTGTGTTGCAGTTGAACTCTATTGTGTTATACAGAGAGATGTTTCTATTATTTTGTCCACCCCATTTCTATAACAAGGGCAGGTTAAAATGAAGAACACCTGACACAACATTATGTCGATCATGAAGGTGGATTTACTGCAGCGCTGTTATATTAGCCTGCACTACTCTGAGCAAGGTGTACCTGGTAAACTGCCAAGTGAGTGTATGTATAGAAAACCAAAGTGGCCCAAAAATAGAATGTTTGGAGACAGCACAGGAGAGGGATGCAGGTATTGTACTGATAATGAGGCAGTGAGACCTTCTGGCTGGCAGTGGAGCGCTGGCAGAGGGAGTACGCCTCTCCACAGGCATGCTGCAGGGCACTGGGTAAATCCACACCTCTGTGCAGCTGGCAGGACAGCAGGCTGGCAGCATGGAGGAGGGAGGCCACTGATGAGGCAGGGGAGTCTGAAGCACAGGAGCCAGTGTGTTTTAGTGTTTTTAGCTGTGCAGATATGACATATGATGTATATTCATGCTTTGTCATTATTCAGCACCTACCCCAGATGGCTGATTTGATGCCTTTATGTATTTCAATCAGCAGATCACACACACAGTCCCCAGTCACTCCAGCAGTGTGAAGCAGGGTCTTCAGGTCCTGTGCGTCCCAGCAGACCCCCTCGTGCTCCCCGGGGATGTAAACCTCCACCCCCCTGTTCCTCATGGCTCTGGAGAGCTCCCCGTGCACAGGGTCCATGGTCAGGAACAACCTGCACACCCCACACATCACCTGAGCACGGCAAACATTTAATGACTTCAACCAAAAGTGAACTAGCTTCCATTTTTCCTACTACCTGAAGTTAGGATGGGGGGTGATTTGGGGTGTCTTCCCATCTATGACGCCGCGTTCATTGATGGTGAGGGATCCACCTGGCTCCAGCAGAGCATTGAGGCGATCCAGGACAGAAGCACTGACACAAAATACACAGCTCAGATCACCCAAGTTTAAATCACTGACACCATTATTTTTTTTTCAGGCTTGACTATTGGTTTCTTGAGGGATGTCAAAGTCAAAGTAATTGTTTCTAATTATCATCATGCAACACAAGCTTGTATAATGTACAGATGTAGTGCCTTTATGCTACTCACAAAAACTAATGAACACAAATGAATGACTAATTAAATAATAAAAGTGTTTGATGGTGGAGTGTGACTGTAGCTTATAGGCTGAAGACAGACACAACACTTGACTTTCCTCACCTGCAGAAGTTAACATTGTCCATGAGCAGCCAGTCACCAGCCTGCAGGGCCTGGACCAGCATACCGTCCAACCACTCAAAGCCTCCGTTTGTCCAGCCGTCCTCCAGCTGCGCCAGACGCTCCTTCAGCAGCGTGAAGTCCATCTGCAGCTTGGACATGTCTGGAGGACAAACAGGCATGTTACAGCAATGCTTTCTTATTCTCATCCTTACACTGAAGCGTTCCCCTCTCCCTCAGACAGTATCCAGTTACCCAGCAGTACATGGTCATTACCGGTGAACACTTTGAGCTTGGTGTTGAGTTTCTGCAGGAGGAGGATGATGACCTCCAGCTTGTTCAGAGCCTCTGAGTCGACCGTTCCTCCGGTTTCTTGCAGACCTTTGTCCTTCAGCCAGTGGCAGAACAGGCCCCACGTCTGCAGCAGGAACTCTGTGTCCTGGATGCCCACATCCAATGACATCAGGCCTCGTCTTATTACCATGGCAACTATGTAGTCAACGCTTTCCAGCACTTGTTGCCAGGGTCGCATGATATCCACCTGGAATGAGGAGAAGAGTGAGGATTGATGTGGTCTAATGTTTTCAGACAGTGCAGAGGGTTTGTCAAACTAGAACCCTGAGCTCCTGGTCACCTGTTCGAAGCCTCCCAGCAGCTCAGTGGTGTCCATGGCGCTGTTCATGGCCATAACTCTGAGGCGGTGTCCTGTCAGCAGAGCCAGCAGTCTCACTAGGCTGGTCTTTCCGCTGGCCGTGGGGCCGACCAGTATGGTCATCCAGCCCATCTCCACACACTTCATCAGGGACTCCAGGGGCCGCAGGGCCTGGTGTGTGATGGACAGTGGTGGGTCCAGAGCCACAGGGGCTCCGCCGCTGCGCTGCAGGACAGAGAAGCCCACCTACAAGGGCAATCCATGGGAGAAGAAATCCTTAACTTTGTTCACACAATTTTAGGCATTTGCTGGTGAAAAAGAGGATTGTAGTGTTTGGATTAACCTGCAGGTTGAGTGGAGTGATGTGGAACTGCCTGGACCCGCTATAAGGTTCAAAGTCCTCCCCAAACACCTTCCTGAACACAGACAGTACCTGTGTGGGACATCAGGACAGTGGGTTTTATTAAAGCTTTCCAAATGTTAAAGGAAGTAACAATGCAAAGAAAATAGAGGGTGGCCACTGAATGAAGAAAAGCCAGAGAATTCAATGTGCTCAATATGCAACAGAGACAGAAAATGTCAAAGACAGCTCCAAAAGGAAAAGGTACCTATGTTGGTATTAAACCTCTGCAAATACAGTCCAGCACTAACTCACAGTTGGTTGGTGTGTCCCCACACCACCAAACCACGATGAACCAAACAGATAAAACAACTCAGAACAAGAGAACTGGTCAATACTGCTTGCTTTGTTGCTTTTGTCTCTCTCTGTAAATATCATAATCTAAAGAGTATGGTCTAGACCTGCTCTATATGAAAAATGCCTTGAGATAATGTTTGTTGTGATTTGGTGCTATATAAATAACAACTGAATTGAATTGAATAGCTGAACACTTCCTTCTTTTCTGGACAAAAACCTAGTCCTGTTACTTATGTTGAGGAAGGTCTTTAATGTAACGCTCTCTATACCTGAACCACCCAGACTGACAGTGTGTTATGTGTGTGTCACAAAGTAAAAGTCTCAAACTGGTTTCATGAACATGACAGTGAGTTCAGTGAACTTCAGTGACCTCCACAGTCAAAAAAAAGAGAATATAAACCACAGAACATAGAGGAAAACTCCTACAGTCTGCAACAGACACTACTCCTTTGAGTATAATTACTTAAAATTCAATTAAACTTCTGAAACAAATTTCATGGAATGATACAGTAATAAAGTTGGTTGTGCACAGAGTACCTGAGCCTTGTCAGCCTCTGTTCTCATCCTGTCAGCATACACCAAGGCCACGTGCTGGCCTGGACTGAAAAATCCAGGTGACTGGTCAGCCTGCATCAGCTGACACCAGCGGAACATGTCGCGCAGGTTGAACTCCCAGGGGCTTCCTTTCTGACCCCACAGTCGTTCCACGCACACCTCCTGGACAAGCTGTGGGAGAAACAAAAAGCCATGAAACACCGCCTCATGCCGTTTTCACTGGGAATGATCACAGAAAGTCCATCCAGAGTCACAGAGGAGGGAAGAGACACCTACCCTGTTACTGAACTCCACCATTTTAGAGATGATTTCCTTATCAATGCTGGGGAAAATGGAGTCTCCAATGAACTCCATGTCTTTGCTGGTGAGCTGGTCTACAAAAACCTGGAGACACAGGGTGAGTCAGATTTAATGAAGAGTGATAAAAGACACATTCTGTGGGCTCAAATAAGGTTCAATAAGGTTCAGAGCTTGTGAAATGATGTTCAGAAACATTTCTAAATGTTGTCTATTGGCCTTTGTAAACCTGAGGAAATAGGAAAATTTAAATGTGCACAATTTTGTAAAAAAGTCTTTTTAAAGAAGTCCTCTACAGCTACAAATCTTTTCTACACATTCTTTTTTTTCAGTTTTACAAAACATGATAAACAACCACACATACTGAAGTCACTCCACCAACTCCAGATCTTATCTTATGTTTCGGTTTTCTCTGGAGCATCTACAGTGATTACCCACAAGTCTGTGAGAGTGGGACAGATTGTTTTCACATTTAACAAGTCCAGGGCTGCAGCTAACACTGATTCTTTTTTTTTTTTTTTGCTCATCACATTTTTCTTGTTCTGTCTGATCAATGGTCCAAAGATGCTGATCATTTTACTAAGACACAGAGAAACAGAGAAAAGCCTTTGATTTGAGGAGCCAGTGAACCTCTGCTGAAAAACTCACCGAAACAATGGATCAATGATTTACTGGTGCAGATTAATTTCCTGTCAACCCACTAATCAATTATCATTTATTTTGTTGAGTCACTGTGACTAATGCTGCTCTGTATCCCAACAAATACAACATGTGTGTACCAGTGAATCTGAGTACTGACCTGTTGAACATTCATGATGAATGTGCTCAATTAAAATATAAATTAAATACTGATGTTAATCAATGACTGACCACTGAGACTTCAGTCAGTTCTTCATGAAATGTCTCCATTAGTAATTGTCTCTGTTCTTACTGTAGCAGGTCGACCTTATTAGCAGCTATGGTACTGTATAGATACACTGTTTCTATTGCTTAGTGAGTTCAAGAAAAAGAATTATCATAATAAAAAATAAATAAAATCACCTGCTCAAAGAGGCAACAAATAAATGACACATTAAAGTATGTGGAACCATCTCGACTGCTCCTTACTTGTGTGAATCTGTTGAGGAAGGATTTGGGAAGTCCCTTACGCCCACCACCCTGAGTGAAGGGGTTCTGGCAGCCAAAGATCTTGGTCTTCTCATGCTGAACCTGGAAGCTCATGCCCAGTTCAGGGATATAGATCTCTGCTCGGTGATCGAAGCAGGCGTTCAGACCCTCCAGCACCGACTGAGAGGCCAAGTTCAGCTTTAACGTAGGAAACAAGCCAAGGTCGGTGTCATCAGATAACAGTCTGCAACAAACACAGGTACCCCACCATAAAAACTCCAAAATGTCTGAACCTACCTCATCCAGGACAACCCAGTGGCCTGCCTTCAAAGCAGCCAGAAGGGGGCCATCACGCCAGGCAAATTCTCCCCCTTTGCCTCCCTCCACTGGGAGATCTGTCCCGAACAAGTCAGTGACGTCCTGCCAGAGGATACAGTCATCAGAAAAAAGGTCATTTCGGCGCACAATGAAGAGTTTCATCATCAGTCATGTGAGGGATTACCGTTTGCTCCGACAGGTTGATTCTGACCAGGTGGTTACCCGATGCCTTTGCCAGTGCTGCCACCAGACTGGTCTTTCCTACACCGGGGGCGCCCTCCAGCAGCACAGGCCTCTGCAGCTTCAGCGCCCGCAGAAGCCTCTGGGCGTTCATCGCAGGAGTTCCTGCTGCGATAGCGTAATCGGACAGGTTCCGGCTCTCAGTCTGAGGCCCTGGGTACACAAACAGAGGAGCACAGAGTAATGAGCCATGTGATTTAGAGGGAAACTTCAATGTGTGTATTTCTACTAGAATGTAGAAAATATGTTGAATCTGTGGCAGTTTGATATAGTTTCACTATTTCTAATTAGACTGGGATATGGGGGAATGTCAGGTATGTCAGGTTCTAAGCACCCAGCACAACTCCAACCAAATGTGCACCGCCTTGGTCTTAAACAGGTGGTTTGACATTTGTCTGTATGCTTGGGTAGGCTCAGACATCATTAATTAAACTGAAAATTAAAGTGAAATCTTGGATCTGAATAAGAATCTGGTGACATGTGAATGATGAATCGCCAAGCCGATAAAAAATCATGCCATGGCACCACCTAATGTTATCTGTATAAAACAAACAAATAATCTGGAGCTCATAGTTGATGGGCATATCAAATCTGATGCCATTTAGAGACTCTGTTTGTAAGTTGTGGCTAAAACATTGTCAGTGTGGCACTGCCACCTACAGTCCAGTTTACACACAAATCTGATGACATTAAAAATTCAACTCTGAGATGACAGGGAGAAGGCGCTAGATTCACACTAAGCTTGGCAGAGTATCTGTGAAATATCTGGAGTCATTTGAAGAGTAAATTCAATTTTAAAAAGCTAAGACAAAAGTACAGTGATAAAAGCCTGTAAATGATTTTCAGCAACCACTTCCCAAAGAATGTGAAGTCAAAGTGAAGATGCAGCTCTATGTCTGAATGTGTTGTGATAATCATTTGACTGTCTGATGTACACCTAGTGATGTATGAACAGAAACATGAGAAGCAGATGATACAGGATATGGTCCACATCTTGGAATAAAAAAGCATTTTATAAATATCTTATTTAAAATGTATTAAGTAACACTGAAGCCCACACCTAAGGCAATGTAGAAGGGATCAATGCCAAAGAAGTCTTCGCCCCACTGGGGTTTCCGTGACAGGCTGCTGTCATAGACTCTCAGGGCATCCAGCATTTCCTGGTCCAGCTTGGTCATCTTGCTCAGCCGCTGGTGCAGGAAAGCTCAGGCACAGCCGGCGAGCCAGGACGGCGCTGTCTGCACAGGACACTGTTGTTCCTGCAAGAGATGGGAGACTCAGCTCACAAACATGTCCTGAGACAAACTCTAAGTGGAAGTAAAATCAAGCCGTCAGCTCACCAGAGCCGATGCCATCTATGTAGACCAGACATGCAGCGTGGATGAAGGCGGTGACGGTGTCCAATCTGAGGTCCCACTCCGCTTCTTCTTCGTCTTCCAGAGCTCCCATGGTCATGAAGCCATCCTCATCCCGCTCGCACACAGTGTTGAGGAAGTTAACCCATGACAGAATGTCTCGAACGCTCAGGATGCAGCGCCGGCCGAAGTCCTGCCGGGTCAGCCACTCGATGAAGTCCAGCATCAGCTCTGCAATATCACAGCCTGCGTTTGATGCAGAGAGGTGTTACCAAGGAAACAATCAGTAACACATTCACCATTAGGTAACGCTAATGCATATGTATTCAGTCCGGTCTGCATCATCAGTCATTATACAGATTAACAGTGCTTTAGCTGCTAAATGTTCCACTGTGTTCATCAATGTCAATTTTATTTTTATAGCACATTTAAAAACAACAAGGTTGACCAAAGTGCTCTACAAATTAATTTTAAAACAAACAAGAATTCAAATAACATAAAATCAGTACAATAAACAACCAGCTAAAACAAAAAGACACCTCAACATAAAAAAGGAGTCAAACTGAACTCAAATTAAAAGCCAAGGTAAAAAGGTGGGTTTTAAGATGTGATTTAAATGATTGTTTAGACTCTTCAGTGGATTTGTTGGTCTCTCTCTGTAATACTATTTAAGAGTATGTCTAGACCTGCTCTTATGAAAGTGCTTGAGATGACTGTTGTTGTGATACGCTATATAAATAAAATTTAATTGAAATATGGAGTGTTAACTTATTTCACAGTCTAAAAGAAGCCACTGCAAAAGCCTCATCCCCTCTATGCTTTAGTTTACTCCTTGGCTGCACTAAGAGCATCTGGCTAGAGGATCTTAGTGCTCTGCTGGGTTATAAAAGTCGAGCAGCTTGGTTAAATAACTAGGTGCTATACCGTTTAAAACCTTAAAAGTGAGTAAAAGAATCTTAAAATCAATATGGACACGAACAGGGAGCCAGTGTAGATCTGCTAAAACTGCAGTAATCTAGTGGCTAACTTTGTCTGTCTGTTTGCTGCTGAGCAGGAAGCAGACAGAAGGATTTGACCACAAGTTTTTCAGTAAAAACTGCTGCAGCTGGAAACCAGGTTTGTGAATGCACAGTAAACAATAGAACTTTCCTAGTGCTGCCTACAGTAGGCTGGCTACTCTTCACCTCTACTTCACCACTGCTGTATTGTGCCCCAGAGTTTCAAAAAAAACTAATATGGACATGGACATAGATATTACCAGTATGGGACATAAAAACAGATCAACAGGTTTTTAGCCTGACTGCAAAAGCAGTGAAGACCAACTTAGTCTTAGTGCATTAGTACTACAGTTGATGTCTTACTCAAACTCTAAAATAAATTACCATCAGCCACGGCTGTACTCTGAGTTCTGTGCTAGAAAGCAAATGTAAAATTAAGATGGTGAACATGATAAACATTATATGTACATTTAGCTCAAAGCTCCCCTGTGTCTAAGTACAGTTCCACAGAGCCACTAGCACAGCTGTGAGGCCTTTTATTACTGTTAATGCAGCTTGTTAATTATCTGTCAGTTACTTCAAAGAGAAATCATTCAGTCTTCAAAATCTCAACAACAATTGTGAGATGTAACAGTTCTGTAATAATGGTTATATACATGTTAGCAGAGCTGAAGTGACTCTAATTGCTCATCCAGTCTCCAGTGCCAAAAAATCTGAAATATTTATTGTATAATATGAAATCTCAACGGGGAAATCTCAGCTGAACTTAGGGCTGTCTGAGAAGCTTTGACTGGATGACTGTAACTACAACTTGTCTGAGCGTTAGTCTGCATCTGTATAAACTCCTTTACCATCGAGTGAAAGCCCAGCGCGCAGGTTGTGTTGGATGATCTGAACCAGGTCGCTGCGGCTGTTGCTCTGAGGACACCAGATCTCTGTGAAGCGGTTCCTGAGGGCAGGAGAGAGCTGTCCAAAAACATGCAAGCACACGAGTCACAATCTTCCTGCAACTGGTTCAAACTGGTTTCTCTTCAAGCACATTCAAACATTTTAAAGTTTATTAGTTAAATCACAGGGGCAAAAAAATATCCTCGCTTCAAACTGAGTATTTCACACAATGGAGACATTCTTGCTTCCCTTACCTCCTTCTTGCCAAAGTCTCCTCCAGGGTTCATGGTGGCAACCAATCGAAAACCTGCAGCTGCTCTGATCAGCTCCACACTGTCATTGTCCCCGCTGCCTTTCTCTGCCAACACCAGGGACTTCTCTGTTTCCAGAACACTGACAACAAACACAACACACTGTCAGGGGCTTTTCTCAGTCTGCTCTTCACCTGGTTGTGGTTGTCAATGGTGACTCGGTCTCAATCTAAACAAGACCACCTTGTTAAATATAAAGGTAGAGGATAAATAACTGTTATGTTAAGAGCATCATCTAAGTCTAATTTGTGATAGAAAAAGGAACTCTGTTTTGACAAATCTGTCCTGAGAGTGTCCTATATCGAAACTACAGGACAAATTATATTAAAAATGTGATCTTGGTTCCTATTTCTATGCAATCTCATTTTGAAATGACAATGACTCTGTCACATTTTCATCAGGGACATCAGCTTCATGAGAACAAGCGCTCCTACTTTCTCCCTCAACAAAAATGCTGAGCAGCAGCGTGAAGGTCTTCCACACAGAAAGGTTCTTGTTCAAAGGTTGTGTAAGGAAGAGAAGACTGGGGCTAATGTTGTAATGTTCAGTGTCAGATTCAAGAAGCTAAAAACAGGAGTGTTTCCTGTCTGTTTTCCAAAATTGATGTGCTGGTCCTATATCCCAATTTATTTTGTGTGTGTGTGTGTGTGTGTGTGTGTACCTGTTGAGTCTTTCCAGCACTGAGTCGTCTGCCAGAGAGATCTCATCCATGAGGAACACTCCACCCTCCTTCATGGCCAGCACCAAGGGACCGTCGTGCCACTGAAAGAGCCTGCCATCTTCACCATCCGGCTATATATATATATATATACATATACACACACAGACATGCACACATTAATAAGGTCATAAGTTCAGGTCAGCTTTTACTGCTGTGCGTTTTGCTCATCTCTGCCAGCTCACAAAAACCCCCTGGGATGCCACTCTACCTCTGAATTTTTCCTTAGCCTATAGATTTGACATGGCCACCTGCCTGTGGCCTCATCAGTACCTGATGTGTGTGTCTGACAGGTCGCAGGCCTCCCAAGAAGTCTGACGTCTCCATGTGTAGGTGACAGTTGACTGAAAAGAACTTTTGTCCAGCCAACGCAGCAAACAGCTGGCAGATTGTAGTCTTTCCACATCTGGTGAGGCAACGAAAGACTAGCATGATTAAAAGGAGTAAATTTTATACACACACACACACACACACACACACACACACAGATGATATTGTGTTGATTGCAGAAACGGAGATACATTTTTTGATTAATGATGAACATTTTAGGAGGCATTGTGAACAGCAGAGCAGGTAGTTCTTATAAATAACTTGTTTGGTCCTCAGTCAACATCTGAGTTTTAAAGTTAGTAAAGTTGAGTAGTAAAGTTTTGGCAGAATCAGCTGAAGGAACGTGAGAATCAGGATGCAATGAAATGAAACTGTTGCCTGACCTCAGTTTTTCATTCTTGACTAAACTTTCTAATAGAATGGTCGACTCAGTTTCACTATCCGCTGCACTGAGTGTGGGGTGTTTAGGACTCCCCTGACAATCGGGATATCCAGAATCGAGCCATGAGATGTTTTGTTACGGTGCAGGAAGTTACTGCTCAGTGAGCTTCTGCAGGTGAATATGGAGTGGAGTCATGTCTTTGAAAAATTGAATGGGCATCATTTTTATTTTCTAATTTTTCTATTTGTATATGGGAAATGGAACACTGCAACACAACAATTTCCCGCAAGGGATCAGTAAAGGATTTGGATTCAGATTCAGATTCTTAGGAATAACTCACCGTGTAACATAAATAAATACAGTTCAACAAAAACTATTAAAGGTTAATGAAGGAGATTTAGAGACAAGAAATTTACAAGAAGCCAAAGCTTAGAAACTGTAACCAAATTACAGATGATGACTGTGCAGAACCACATATTGAAGTAAACTTACAGAGAATCAGAGGTTTTAGTGCTCAGTTAAGAGCTGGTACTTTATCAGAGGCAGGTGAGGCAGTTATAAAGGTATTTCTGAAGAGCAACATTTGTGTTTTCTTTGTGATCTTGGGGTTGTTGAGGACGAGTCTCATTCTGTATTTCACTGCCAGGTGCAACCTGACCTGAACCCTGATCTGTTCTGGAGTCTGATGCAGATGTGTTGAGTTGGATCTTTAATGTGCAGAGACAGAGGACTCTCCTTAAATGCACTGCAACATGCATTTAAGGGTTCATGTTAGAACATGTTATGACAAGTTAATACGTGAACGTACAGGTGCAACTGAGATCAAAATCCCTGCATATGATTTTTAGCTATGTACATTTTCCATGAACTTTTTGAAGCCCCCTCGTATGTATATTTATGTACACATATATCTTACCCAGTGTCTCCTACCAGCAGGACAGACTCGCCAAATCGAAGCGCCCGTCCTACCAGCACAGCCAGTCTCCTCATGCCATGTGTCCACACCACATGGCGGAACTCGTCTGGAACTCCAGCAATGCTGTCGATGAAGGGACCTGGCAACATGATACTGTGTTAATCAGACAAGCTCCATTCTCATCTTTGATTTTCAAATTAATTATTAACTCTGAATCTGTAGTGTCCACTTTTTTTTTTAAAGTGACAGAACATAAAAACAACCCAGAGAAATGTGGAGTTTAATGGCCAGTCACACACTCCAGTGTGCAAAATATGTGCCGTTAGGTTTAGCATCACATCGTGGTGAACAGGAAGATGGAAACACTGAGGCTCCTCAGCCGGACCTTGCAGTCACAGAGCTGTGTGTCTTAGTCCATCAGCAGTCTTACAGCAGTTTAAGTCAAAGTCAGAGTCCTACACACAATTAGGTTATTGACTCCTCATGATATTGAAGCAGTTCTTTACCAGTCACCTCTAAAACAACACTTTTCTTTTTCTGACAAATCTTTTCTACACATGCACAAACTTGAATTTCTCATGCAGATTTATTTAAAATGTTTACAGAGGTTGAGCTACAACTACAAACTTTGAAATTATCTGTGGACATCACTTTACAAGCTCTGAATCTTTTTAACCCTAATTTGAGTCCATAAAATCGGTGCACTGACTCAGTCATGTCAGTAATCTACCGTAACTTTGCCTTGAGGTTGTACACTCTGAATGCGACCCCTGGGGTCAGACTGTCAACGCTGAGACACTGATGTGTAGTGCTGGAGTGAAAAGTAATGTTCTACTCACTGAACTGGCTGGTCACCTGTTTCTGAGAGAACAGGTTTTCAGGGTTCACGGTCCTCTTGAAGTGCTTCTCCAGGACAGACAAGATGGTGGCCTCTTCCTCTGGCTTCCTGACACGTCCTGCCAGCAGCATGTATCCTGATGGAGAAGACAACGGCTTTATCTAGGGTTTGAGAGGAACAAAGGTAATGCCTGGTAATTTCACCGAGACGTCTGACAAGCCTCACCGTCGTCAGCTAAATGCTGCAGCCAGTCCTGAGAGGCCTCTGTCTGCTCCTCCAGCCTGTAACGGTCTGCCCAGCGGAACAGATCTCTCAGGGTGATGAAGCCGTGTTTCCCCGCAAACACAGACGACCCCCTGCGTAAGGACTGGAAACACAATCCACACATACAGTGAGGATCACCCCCCCAAAAAAAAGGCAGGTCGTATGAAGAGCAAGACAGACAACAGTACTGTTACCTGAAGGTCTAGCATGACCTTGACCAGTTTGGTGCAGTAGGACGGAGGCAGGCGACACCTCTGGTTGAGGATAGTCTCCAGCTCTTCACTGGGCAGCTCGTCAAAGTGCAGCTCCACAAAGCGGTTCCTGAAAGCTCTGGAGAGGACCTGGAGGTTGGAAAGAGGTCAGTTAGTAAAGATAACTCAATCTGATTTTATGTTTTGATTGACAATGAAAAGTATATTGTGTGTATAGCCAGTGTATTAGTTTCACTGAGCTGAATACAATACATTGCTACCTGTATGAATCTTATATCCAGCTTTTATTTTGTCAGAGAGGTGTTGATTCATGTTTGTTAGTGGTAGAAATGTTTCACTGTACTGCATTACACTGAAGACTAAAAAGAGAGAGATTCCTGCCGACATCTGTAAAAGGATGATCTTCTGTAACAAATCTGTTTCCCTCATCCAACTAATCCAGGGCATCGCTGGAATCACCCCATCATCTCAAACTCAGACTCATCTAATATTCAGCAATAAACTGACCAGATTATTCAGTTTACTGACGGAGCTATCAGACACAAAACATAGGTTCATATGTCAGCAAGAAAGTTAAAATGTGTCAAACGCCACACAGTCTGAAAAGAAGTTTAAACCCAGTATGCTGGAGTGAGATATTGTCCACAGACGATCTAGGGTCCGTATTTATGAGCACAATTACTGAGGTCAAAGGTGAATTCAGTCATCTAATCCCCAGAAGAAGCAGAGGGACTGCACCTTTCCTGTGAACACCAGGATCATCACCTGGACAGTACTGTCCCAACAGTGAGGTATGGTGGTGGCAGCATTATGCTGAGAGACACGGTTCATTTTTCAACACAACAATGACCTGAAGCAAACAGCCAAGATAACACTGAGTGTCTTCAGGACAAGTTTCTGACTGTCCCTGAGTGGAGCAGCAGCAGCAGGAGTCCAGACTTAAACCTCAGAGAGGATCCAATCTGACAGAGCTTCAGAGGATCAGTAAAGACTCGAAGCCATAACTGCTGCCAAAGGGCTTAAGTATTTCTGAAAACAGAATGATGTACCTTTCTACCACCGTAGAGACCAGGGGGATTCTGGGTAGCAAACAGCTTGAATCTGGGGTGAGCCTTAATGACTTCCTGTGTCTCGGCCACAAAGAGCTCCCTGTTGTCATCCAGCAGTCTGTTGAGAGCCTCCAGGACATCAGTGGGGGCGAGGTTCAGCTCATCCAGGATGATCCAGTAGCCCTTCCTCATGGCGTCGATCAGAACGCCTGGAGCAGATTCACAAGCACACAACATGTTAATCTGGGCTGGAGCCAGAGTTCAATAATACGCATGGGAAAATACTGCTTCAGTGTGTAACAATGGGTGAGTATCTTAAGAGGAATGGAGCTGGCAGTCAGTGTAATTAAATGCATTTACACTTGTTATGGATTTTCTCTGCTGACTCTGCTGTTGACTAATTCTGTGTATATAGTAACTAATGCTGTAACTCAGCCCCTCCTTAAATCCACATTTTAAAGGATAATTCTGGTGTTTTCTGATTTCTCTCTCCTGCAGCTCTGAGCTCCAAGTCCTTTGGTACACACACAGTTACACAAAGAAATAATTAAGGCTACAATGGCTCCCTGTTCATCAATTAGTTGATCGACAGAAAAATATTTTGATAAGTTTTGATATTTTGATATTTAAGCCAGTTCCAAAGTGAAGGAGATAAATCTGTGATGGTTCCAGGTGTCAGATGGAACATTACACTGAGTTGAATCTGACAAAACAAACCACTTCACATCATCTCTGACAGTTTATAAACTGAATGATTCATTTATCAATCAACAAAATAATCAATGGACTGATCAATAATGAAAACAATTATTAGCTGCAGCTCTAGCTATCACGTAATGTAAACTACATTTGAGGGCCCCAGTCTCTTTATGACACAGAGAAATAAGGAGAGAAATATAGCATCAGTCATGTTTGATTACGTCTCGTGTCATTTGTTGTTTTCTGTCTGCAGCTTTGTGTGTTTTTAGTCGTGCTACTGTCTGTGACCCAGTCTCCTTTGAAAAAGAGATTCTTCATCTCAATGAGATCGTCCTGATTAAATAAGGGTTAAATAACTCAATAAACTGATAAGTTGATGTGGGTCTTTTCAGGGGATCTGCTGGGTAATAGGTGATTTGGGACCAATGTACGACAATAAACACAGTTTGACTCCCCACCACTCACACAGCCAATTCCTAATATTAATTTGTTGTTCAACTTCACAGTACATATCATCACAGTTTTGTATTGTAACAGACTGCCATAATATTTCAGGTATATATTCCATTACATTCCATTATGTTACAGTGCTTTGATTTTATTCATACCATATCTCACCCAGAAACACAAGATTGAGATGTAAAGGCCAAATAAATGTGAACTTCATGTAAACACATGTGGAAGTTCTTCATAAAGCATCTGTCAAAAAGTCTGTCCCAGGTACAGACTGAATGAGTGTTCGTACCCTCTTTGAACACCAGCTTGCCCCTGTCGTCTGATGAGTAGCAGCCTATGTACTCCTGGATGTCGGTGTGCTCGTGGTTGTTGATTCTCACACACTGGTTCCCGGTGGCTGTAGCCAGCCAGCAAATCAGACTGGTCTTCCCCACAGACGTCTCCCCCTGGATCAGCACTGGGTGAGTCCTGTGAGGTGAAAACATTAAGAGACAGAGTGAAGGGGAGCTCAAACATGAGAATGAGGAGAAATGTGATCTCTGTGACATGATAGTTGGTGGTGATCAGCTGACAGCTCAGCTCTGCCCCTCTCTTTACACAAGTGTCCAAGACATATGACTGCAGACCTGATGATATAACCACAAAGCTGATGATCGATCTAAGGAATGGGGTGTTCTGGTACACTTATAAGCACACTTATAAACCACTGTGTGCTTGAACATGGTGTTCATTATGGACGGTCCATGATAGACACAAAACGAGTCAAAAACGAGTCAAAACTTGGGACAACTATGGAAAACTATTTGACTATTTGGTACCACTCCATCTCCTGGCTCCCTCCCTGCCAGAGAGGTGACACTTCACATCCCTAATCATTTTAATGCCACAGTCTATCTGAGTGTTGTTGCTGACCATGCTCACCCCTTTATGGCCACAGTTTACCATCTTCTAATGGTGACTTGTCACAAAGCTAAAGGAGAACACCTTTGGGATGTGGTAGAACAGGAGGTTGGCAGCATGAGAAATGATGTGATGCAGTCATGACAACATGGAGCAGAATCTCAGAGGAAAGTTTCCAACATCTGGAGGAATCCAGAGCAAAGAGAGGAACTACCCAGTGTTACTGTGTGGTTCCTAATAAAGTGCTCAGTGAATGTATGTAATAGAGTGAAATTAACTCCTGTACAGTTTCTGTTTATGAGGTTGCCATGATCACACAATTGCAAGCTGTGTGCATTCACAGCAGCAGTGGGTGCCCTCCCTGGCCCTGCTGCCATCATCTTTACATGTGTCTGTGTAGGTTCTCAGTCATCCAGGTCATGATAGTCTGAAGTGCTAGAAGGCAACTGGACTTCTTTTAGGCTCCTTGAAGATGTTTCACCTTACTGACGAGAGGTGAAACATCTTCAAGAAAAAAAAGAAGAGGAGGATTAGGAAGAAGAAGAGGGGGAAAAGGAAGAGGAGAAGGAGGAAGAGGAAGGAGAAGAGGAACAGGATGAGTAGGAGGTGGCTGCTTGACGTATGAAACCATCTTTATAGCCACAGGTATGTGGGTCTCCCAGTACACATTGGTTTAGTCTGGGGCTAGTTTCTGTTGGTTGAGCTGGTACCCCTTTACACAAAGCCAGCTCCATAAAGAAATGTTTTTCCTACTTTGCTTTGCAAAACCTTGACTGGCCTGCACAGAGCCCTGACCTCAACTCCATCCAGTGGCTTTAGGATGAATTGGAACAGCGACAGTCACATCAGCGACAAACCTCACTAATGCTCACTGGAGTTCAGGGTGTGAGCTGTCCTTAAACAGAGGCATACACACTAATTGCTTCCTGCCCGGCAGGTCACTGACTGCAGGAGAATTCAGTCCAAACACATTTTTGTCCTGATGCACTCTGATGCGCTCTTTCCTACAGGGCCAGATTTAGCTCTGTCAAAATGAACATCTGGACATTGATAAATGAACCCATTGATTTGGGGTCAAGCGGGGTGACAGTTTTCCTACCCTGCAGAAACCACTCTGGCAAGGTCGCGCAGGTTGAGTTTGACTGAGGTGGTGAGGATGTAGCTGGGGTCTAAAGCTGGCTCCATCTCCCCCTGGGATACCCAGTAGCCCTCTACCTCCACACAGGGCTGGCCTGAGGGTGCTGGGATGGGCTGTAGGAAACAGTACAAAAGGCTTTTCATAATCTGTTCAAAAACATCCAGCAAATTGACTTTATCGTCTTCACCTCTGAATCTGGACATAACAGCATTTATTAACATGTTTTATTCAAAAAATAGCATGTCTACATAAAGTGTAAATATACATAGATCTATAGTATGCATACTGACTACTGACTATAATAATAATATTCACAACTCTTCTCTTACTGTAAACTAAACAAAATCATAGCAAAGCAAATGATAGTCAAGTCTATGATACGAGCATGAATAAAGGGTGGTTGTTAATAAAGACCAAGTCAAAAACACTGCAAATACTTATACTCTATCGGTCATGGTAAATTATCATGATGCATATTTCCAATGCAGCTTTGCAGCAGCAACAAGTGGAAGAGAATAATGTGTTACACAGAGAAAGTGTGGTGAGTATGAGATGCCTGATGGAGTTGGTGCTGTGGAAATACACTGCCTGGCCAAAAAAAAGTTGCCACCTGGATTTAACTAAGCAAATAGGTAAGAGCCTCCTATTGGATAATTACTACATGGGTGATTATCTTTCAGCTGGCAACAAGTTATTTAACGCCAACTGATGCAATAAGTAGCTTCTCACTTCTTAAACCACCATGTCGAAAGACACAATCCTGTGGTCGTGGAGAAGATGTTAGTCTGTTTGAAGAAGGTCAAATCATTGGCATCAAGCAGAGAAAACATCTAAGGAGATTACAGAAACAACTAAAATTGGGTTAAGAACTGTCCAACGCATTATTAAAAACTGGAAGGATAGTGGGGAACCATCGTCTTCGAGGAAGAAATGTGGTCGGAAAAAAATCCTGCTTGATCGTGATCGGCGATCACTTAAACGTTTGGTGAAATCAAATCGTAGAAAAACAACAGTAGAACTCAGGGCTATGTTTAATAGTGAAAGTAAGAGCATTTCCACACACACAATGTGAAGGGAGCCTTAAGAAAACCACTAATCAGTGAGGTTAATCAGGAAAAAAGGCTTCAGTTTGCTAAGGAGCATGAAGATTAGGACTCTGGAGCAATGGAAGAAAGTCATGTGGTCTGATGAGTCCAGATTTACCCTGTTCCAGAGTGATGGGCACATCAGGGTAAGAATAAAGGCAGCTGAAGTGATGCACCCATCATGCCTAGTGCCTACTGTACAAGCCTGATGGGGACAGTGCTATGGTCTGGGGTTGCTGCAGTTACTCAGGTCTAGGTTCAGCAACATTATGTGGCTAAAGAATGAGGTCAGCTGACTACCTGAATACACTCAATGACCAGGTTATTCCATCAATGGATTTTTCTTCCCCTGATGGCACGGGCATATTCCAAGATGATAATGCCAGGATTCATCGGGCTCAAATTGTGAAAGAGTGGTTCAGACAGCATGAGACATCATTTTCACACGTGGATCAGCCACCACACAGTCCAGACCTTAACCCCACTGAGAATCTTTGAGATGTGCTGGAGAAGACTTTGCGCAGTGGTCTGACTCTCCAATCATCAATACAAGATCTTAGTGAAAATGAATGCAACACTGGACAGAAATAAATCTTGTGACATTGCAGAAGCCACAGCGAATGCGTGCCGTAATCAAAGCTAAAGGCGGTCCAACGAAATATTAGAGTGTGTCACCTTTTTTGTTTTGGTGGCGACTTTTGTTTTTTGGCCAGGCAGTGTATGTTTGTTACACTGAACAACAGGTAAACATGGAGCAAGTTTTGAATTTGCATTGACAGCAAAAACAGGAACAGATCAGAAAACAGGCATCTCAGTAAATTATGATAAGATGTATTCATAAAATGTGTATTAGAGATAAAGTATCATCTCTAATAGGAACAGGCCAGCTCAGGTAAATAAAGGCTCAATACTTGACAATTGTGACTAGTTTTAAAGGTTAGATATTTTTCACATGTATTAACACAAATACAGAGTTGACTATAAAACATTTAAAAAGAAGGAAGCAGCTCTCAGAATGTCTTACGTGTTTGAGACACTTGGTGTTTCCCATCAGGATGTGCTGACACACCAGTTTCTGGACCACAGGGTGGGAGCTTCTGTCCAGCTGAGTCAAGAAGCTCAGGCAGAAACCCTGCAACCATCAAGCAGGGAGACTGTCAGCTCACAATACAAGGCAGGTGGGATCACTGTGCTATTGCGTCGCAATGGCCCAATGAGGATAATGGTGATCTTTCTTTAAAGAGATGACCTCGCCCTAGCCCCTACCTCATAGAGTGAGCGCTGTACACTGTTGCAGGGGTTTGCAGCCACATACTTCAGTGCCCTGCACAGAGTCCGCAGGCTGTAGTGGGGTCTGTGCCCTGTCCCATCCACCAGGTGTGAGTTGGCCTCCTTTCGTACTGCCAGGTAAAAACTGCACACAGACGTTAAATTCTCATGTAGGAACCAGTCTGAGTCCACTGTAGGATTCTGTGTCAGAACTAAAAGTCTTCAAATGGTTCAGAATGCTGCAACAAGAATGTAAACTAAATCTAGAAAATGTAATCACATTACTCCAATGTTCAGATCCATGTCAGATCAGACTTTAAGATGCTTCTAATGACTTACAAATTCTAAACAGGCTTGCCCCTCATACGTCTGATCTCTTTAAACCATATATTCCATCCCGTGCTCTGCACTCTCAGAGTACAGGGCTCTTGTCCGTCCCAAGAGTTAAGAAGAAGTCAGCAGGCTGTAGGGCCTTTTCCTATCAGGCTCCCTTCCTCTGGAAAAACCTCCCTACTGACATCAGACTGTCTGACTCCCACTGAGGCCTTTAACTCTAAACTTAAAACTCATCTTTGCACCTTAACTTTCAGTTAGCACCTTATTCTCTTACTTATTTCAGGCTTCTAGCTGGTACCACTCTACCTTCAGCAGGTTGGGTCAGACTCAATGAATCAATTTAAGTCGGTCTTTAGTGTAATCCATGTCGCCCTGACAACGAGATTACTGCAGACTGTCACTGCATCATTCTAACTCTGTTTGTCTCTTCACTCAAACACATGAGAATTCAGGCTGTGTGACTCTGTCTCTCTCTCTCTCTGTCCTCTCTCTCTTCATCTCTCTCTCCTGTAGTATTGTGCTCTTCCGTCTCTCTCTCCTCTTCTGTCTCTTTCTGCAGGTATTTCTGCTTCCAGAGCTGTAGAGTCTGATCTGTGATGACATACATCCTGGCCACTGTCAGCTAGTCCTATATGAACAGTGCCTTCAGATCATTACTATTGTGATGTGACACTGTATAAATAAAAACTGACTTTACCTGATCCTGTAACACAACAGACATGAACAGAATAAAGCTGTTAAGTGTCTGTGTTACTAACCCCACTTTTCTAGATAGAAATCGGACATTTTACCGCCTTACATTTAATTCTCAATTCAACTCAATGACTCAGTTTTAGTTTTTAGAATGTATTAATGAAATATATAAAATGCAGAGAGAGCTTACCTTATGATGCCACTGATGACACTCCTATGTGGATTCAGGTACTTGAGGTAGTCTGAAACCAGAATCCGCAGGTCTCCCTCATTCTCCAGCTCATCCACATAGAGCTCAGTGAACCTGTGAGACACAGAGGGAGACATTATCAGACATTATAGTATCATTGTTGTGTTCAGGTATTTCTTCTTTCACACACATAGATTAAGATAAAAACAGAGTAGATTTCATGTACAAACAGATTCAATATTCTGTGCCAAGCTACACAACAGGAATAAAACCAAAATACCAAAACATCAAATGTAAGTATGAGTTTAAAAAGCTAGAAACTATAACTAGACAAAGAAAGACTGTGTGTATCATGTGTGTATTATGTGTACGTGGCATCACTGGCAGCATTGTGCATCATTAGCAGCAATGTAAACATGTTGTGGTTCTAGATCTGAGGTGTTCAGGAGCTTTGTAGCTCTATGTCTGTTATGTCTGTGAACTAGAATCAAATAATAAAGCGTGAAGCTCATGAGACAAAGACTTTCACTTTGCCTTCACCTCTGCACACTCTCACCTGTTCCTGAGACCCAGAGGCAGGTTCCTCTTCCCTACATCAGTAGCTGGGTTCATGCAGGCAAAGAGTCTGAAGTCTGGGTGGCGAACCAGGGGCTCTTTGATTAAAAAACAAAAAACAAAAACACAACAATATTAACAACAATCTCAGAAATATGACTAAATACATTTCATTCAAAGGACAGTGACAAAAGTCAGGCCAGTCAGTGAGATGTTGTGGACGTCACATCAGGTGTCTGGTCAAATACATTGACAGAATGCACTACTGTATCTGTGGGCGGCCATTCAGCGGACTGATGAATATCTCCTAGTTTCTCTCATGCCAGCAGAGTAACTAGAAACAAGTTCATATTTCACTGATATCATATCAATACACTAAGCTTTTTAGCTCACTCAGCACTTCTCATTTTTGGATCAAGTAACACTGTAAAATAAGCCATGTAATGTTAGTAGGCTGGTACTCATCCATAGGCTGAGAACATTATTTAGACTGCCACTAACTCTCTCCTCAACAGAAAGTACAGAGCTCAAAAGCATCTAAGGATTTTAGTTATTTCTAACTTTGGTCACAAATGTTTAAAGCTCAATCTAAACATAGTCAACAAGGGATTCAGAAGGATTAGGTAAACAGACGAGGCTCTGGATTAAGATTTGATAAAATGTTATCAAACCCCAGCCCTGTGGGTGACAGCAGTCCTCACCAGTGTCTCCACGGTCCAACAGCACCAGAGATCCAGCGCTGCCCTCCAGGAGTCCACTCAGACACTCCAAGGTCTCTGCTGCTGCCAGGTTGATCTCGTCCAGGAGGACCCAGTGACCCTTCTTCACTGCCTGTGCTAATGTTCCCTGCAGAGGAGCGAGCACACAGGGGTCAGAGCTGCTACACACCAAGGACATACAGGAATAAAGCGCAGATTATACACACCTGCACATCCGTGTGTGTGACAGAGTGCAGAGAGGTTTAAGGAGATATATAGTACTGTGTAAAAGATTTAGGCACTAGATTCTTATCCATCACACTAGATCAAATACATACACATACTGTGTAAACTGATCAGCCTCAACATTAAACCACTGCCAGGTGAAGTGAAGAGCATTGATCATGTGGTCACAGTCCAGTGTTCTGCTGGGAAACCTTGGCTCCTTCATTCATCTCCCCCACCTCATCACAAAAACTGCTCAGAAATGTTTCGAGGAACACGACAAAGAGTCCCAAGGTGTAGACCTGGCCTCCAAACTCCCCAGATCCAGCATCTGTGGAGATGATCTGTAGAAAGCCAGAGCCATGGAGGCCCCACCCCCCAACTCTAGGACCCAAAGGACCCACTGCTAATGTCCCGGTGCCAGACACCACAAGACACCCTCAGAGGTCCTGTGTCCATGTCCTGACAGGTCAGAGGTGTTTTGGCAGGAAGAGGGAGACCTACACAATGTTAGGCAGGTGGTTTTACTGTTGGCTGATCAGTGTATATGTAGTGTATGTGGTATGTGGTATGAGCTACCAGGGAGTCCCCTAACGAGATTTTTAAGGCCTTTACCTCCACAAAGGCAAAGACCATGGCGGTCTCACAGGTTCGGATCTGCTGCTGGGTCTGACTCAGTTTTGCAGCCAGCGCCTCCCACTGCTGCTGCAGCACGGCAGCTGCACAAACACAAAGGCAATTATTAGTCAATCATTGTGCAGCAGGCTGTACACCAACAGTTATCACTGACACTGACACTTTCTGACCATTTGATTTCTCCTGCAGCTCCTTGGTGAGAGCGGATTTGCAGACGTGGTCCATGAGTTTGAGCAGATCCTGCCAGCGCTTCCCCCTGAAGCAAGTCTGAACGTGACCCAGGAAGGTCAGGTTCTGCTTCCTCGAGTAGGTCTGGGAGAACAGGTCCTCGAAGGCCTCCCTCAGAGGGAGCAAGATCTGCTTGTGGTCTACCGGCTTGTACCTACATTGGACAAAAACATTTCAAACTGGAGTTTCCTCCACAACAAAACACTGCCAGCAATACAGACCCACTCTGCACTCTTGTGGGACAATTGTTGACTGGACAAATGAGCAGGTCCTGCACTGTATTTAAAGACACCCTGTTGGTTTTTTTTTTGATTGGCATCAGCAGAGGGATGTTATGTGGCTTGCATGCACTATACCCATTTACGAGAGCTTTTATTGCATGTACCATCTTACCTGCTCTGTGCTCTCTTGCTGGAACAATTTGTCATGTGTAGGAAGATACTAGTGCTTTTGCAGAATTGGATACAGTGTGTGCACTGTTGCTCTTGCCTGTCATTGGCTGCTTAGTTCAGTACTGACAAAAGGGAAAAACACTCACCTACAACCAGACTAAAAATGGTTGTGATTATTTTCATTTAACAGCTGCTCCTCAGTTTTTCAACCCTTTGTTTGAATATGATGCAGTTTTGTTGGATTCGTAATTCATATCATCAAGACTTAAAGTGTGTGTTCAGATTTTTAAGGCTCACTCACCCTCCGAGCAGGTCAGCAGTGTCACTCTGCTGGTTCATGTTCACAACCCGCAGCCTGTGTCCTGGGTTGAACACACAACACATTTGAATCAGGAACAGTGACAAACCATCTGTAGACATTCGTGAAGCAATTTGGGCTTCAAGGATATCTCAATGCGTGGACAGGAGGAGCCGGGATTCCAACCACCAACGGTGCGATTAGTGGACGACATGCTCTACCAGCTGACCCACAGCCAAGCTCAGCTCCTCCTGTCTGTGTCCATGATAAACATATAAACCTGTGCTCACCTTTAACTCTGGCCAGGTGTTGTACGGTGGAGGTCTTTCCAGTTCCTGTCTCTCCCACTAGAAGAACAGGCTCTCCCTTCAACACACACACTGCCAGCTGCTCCAGCAGCACAGCAGAGGGCCGAGTGGCAGCAAACGTCTGATTGTCCCTGTTCACAACAACAAGAAACACAGTGAGTACGCAGTGGGCTGTATGAGGTGGACAGGTCTGTATGTAGATACTGCTGTCACAGTCTAGCCTCCTCAATCATAAAACACTTCATAGTTGAACATGCTTAAAGGGTAACATCATTGTTTCCCCATTAAGTTACATTACTTTGTCTCCAGTGTAAACACATCTAATGAACGGGAAGGTGACGATGGTTTAGATTACATGTTATCAGTGAGTGAAAAAATCCTATTTGTTCTTAGTCTAAATCAATCTGTAATTATTCTTCCACAGAGGCCCAGAGCAGCCATAAGTTGCAACGTTCATTTTTTAAACTTAACAGGTGGTTGTTTCCAAACAAAGAATGGAACAATATAACTTTTGTCTCTTATAATTCCTTATCTATCTATTTTATTTATTTATTTATTTTATTGTATTTTTTACTTATTTATTTGTTAGGGACCATGTACAATTTCCAACATAAATGTTGCCACTTGATGCATTGTACCACAGTTAACCTCAGGCTAATTTACATCTGCAGTAAATTTCAGTGTGAAGCTCTTGTAACGATATGAGGTGGAATTTGTGATTGGATTAGTGAGTATCAGCTCTGTAAGTCTATGGGCTGAGACACTGTCTCTGGGAACACGTGTTGATGTTGATTCAGTGAACTGACTCTTGAAAATGTGAGAAACATTAGCTTACGTTAGCACACTGGTCACACCAGACCAGCTGCAGAAACAGAGCCCATGAATGAACTAAACTGAGCAAGGATCTGTTTTACTGCTAAAGAATTTAGCTAAGGCAAAAGGAAAGAACAGTCAGAAAGTCAGTGAACTCAAACTCACCACACATTAAATCACACTGAGTGAAGCTATAGCAATGTACTGGATAATTCATTCAACTTTCCATCTGTGTATTTTCTTCTTTTAGAAGTTACATCTCACTCACCTTAACGGCTGTATTAGATGGACACAGACAGACGAACAATGACAGTGAGCTCTGAAAGTCTGAAATATCTAAAACATCAAAAGTCAAGTAGAATCCCTTCTTCTCTCTTTAATACCCATGTTATCCACATGGCACGCTGCACACACTGATCTCAGTTTCTGCATGCTACAATAATAGTTGACTCTGTCTCTGTCACTCTGTTTCCAGTCATATTGGACCTGGGAATGAATCAATGTGAATATCTGGGCATATCCTGATGGTGGAGCCATCAGACGGCTCTGTTTACCATAATGTAGTTTAAAATCAATTCAATGTTTATTCAATTTCGCAGCACAGGTCTATTGGTTCTATCAGTAGGTGAGTGCTGGTGTTGGCACAGCATATAGTATAAACAGGGGTCAAAGGGGGCGGCTGGGCAGGATGTCCCACTTACACACTCAGCTGAACCGCTTCAGTCTGCTTTCGACCCAGAGTTACTCTGCCCACTGAGACCTCCAGCTCGGTCAGAGAGATGCCAGCCTGATACATCTGGCAGAAGTGCTGAGCCTGGACACACCAGTCAATCATAGAATCATATCATAGAATTTTACATGAAAAAAAAAAAAAAAAATCACACGAATGTCACAATGCTGTACGAGGGGTGCTTTGCATAAATGTCATATTTTGTTCCTCTAACAGCAAAAGTCAAAAAAAAGTCAAGACCTTTTCTTTGGAGATGTTGAGCTTGCTTCCAATGATCTCAGCCATTCGCAGTCGACTTTCAGGACGAGACAGCATGGCTGTGAAGCAGTCAAGAGCCTGATGAGGTGAAAGACCAAGAAAAGGCATCAGCCAATAAAAATAATTTAATCACAAATGCATTTTCATCCTCAAATGAAAGGAGTGAGTACTCCAGGACGATATGACTGAGCAATGTTGAATGAGATACAACTAAACTCCATTCTCTGTTGGTTATGTGGGAAAGACATTTATCACTTTACTTGTTCACTTTCTAAAAAGTGAAATCCACTCACTTCCTGGAAGACATGTTGTGCTGTGGCAGAGGAGGCGCTATCAAAGTTGACGCTGATCCGCTCGCACCACTTCAGTAGGTCCCTGTGGAATCAACAAACATTTTCCAGGAATTTCAGAAGACCATAAGAGACAGTGTGGCATTTCTGGACAGTGGATGAGCAGTGGAGCAATACACATTAAAGACAAGCTTGTTACTCATGTATTACATATTGTCTGTGATGATCAGAAGAATGAAATCCAGCATGACTGAAGCAAAGTCGTCCGTGCACACTGCATGTTGGTAAAAACACCACCAATTTGTAATTGCACTCCTGTAACACTGACTAACTCACAATGGACAGTTTAAAAGGACCAAAAGTGATGCAGCAGCTCCACATTGTCTTTTTACTCCACATATTCTTGACATGTGGAGACACAAAAGGCCTTACACAACTATTTTCACATTTTCATTATTCAAAAAGCAGCAGAGCAGGTGAGTGATGTCTCTAAGCGAGGAGGCGTTTGGAAAGCTGTTAGCTAATAAGGGTGCACCGGTATGACCTGGTGTGATTCCAGCCCATCATCCAGAGGACAGCCCAATCAATAATCTATTGAACACAGCAGCAGCTAGTGGAAAGCTAATTACAGCTGTGGAGGCTGCCGCTGCAGACTGGCTGGTGGTTCTGACTGGGGGGGATCGGACACATGTAACACAAATGGGGCTACAGCTTTCTATGTTTGCCCTCTCTGGTGATCCCTGTCAGGGTGAAGAGCAGCTGAGTGGACCTGGTCTTTTGAAGACATTTGTCTGTGTTACAGGCAGCACAGAGATGACTGGAAAAGACTGAGAGCTGGTACGTAGCAGATCATGGTCAACATCTTAACCCCTGAGCTACAGGGGCACCACAAAGCACATTTTGGTTTCTTGGGTCTCTCTCTGTAAATACCTATTTTAAAGAGTACAGTCTAGACCTGCTCTATATGAAAAGTGCCTTGAAATGACTTTTGTTGTGATATGGCGCTATATAAATACAAATGAAATTGAAATGAATTGAAATTTTTCTAATGAGGAAACACTGATTTAAAGATGCTGACAAAATAGTGAAAGCAGCAACCTGCCTGGTCTGTAAGACTGCCATTTCTCTGTCAACGACATACTGGGATTAATTAATTAATTCATGTTAATATTGAGTGGTGTTGACGTGGCACTGGCAGACAGACAGACGGTATATTCCATCAGGGTGTCTGCTGGCTGATACACCAGGCTGATATTGACCTTGTATTACATCAGATTTGGGATGAGCATGTTGCTCCTGACTGCAACTACAGGGAAATCCATTTCCTACCATTTAATGAGAAGGTTGTTAATTCTACTTTACGAAAGCAACAATTTGTTAGAAATGTGTTTTAACATGCATCATTCTCAATGACATATTTGGATTTCAGTTATTTTTGTCATGAATACATACCAGTGGTCGGCCATCAGGGCCAGCAAGGTCTTCTCTGCTGGCCCAAACACTGTCACCATCACTGAACTATATTTTTATAAATGATAATACTATATAATATATACTATATGATAATACTATATAATACTCTAATAATAATACTATATGTATTAAATTGTTCCTAATAGTCTATTCTCTTCACCTTATAGCTTTCCTCCTGACTGAGCTGCTTCCATTACAGTCTGTTTATGTCAAAGCTTTTATCCAATCAGATTTCAGCCCTGTGTTGTCAAGTTAACAGAAATCTGCCTTGGAGCCTACAGAGTCAATAGTACAGGCCACTGTAATTTAACATATATGATGATGAAACCGTTGCCTTGTAGATCCTTTAACCAATCAGATGTCAAGTTGGGGAGACCATCTAGCAGGACTACCATGACATCAGCATTTTCATGTCATTTGATTGGATGATCAGAGAGCGTACTTCTCAGAGCTAGCTAATGGCATCTATGGAGACCTATTGAATTGTGTTCATTGGGTTTTTATAGCATTGCTTCAGTAATGACATTTATTCTGACAATGTTTGGTCTATCTGCATTTGTGTTTAAAACATGTCTGTGTAGTTCCACAGCCATATCACACACTGAATAATTCTGCTGAATAGCAGCATGTGATGTATTCATTCTAGTGTCTTATCCTAACATCACAATGTCAAGATAAGAAATGACTTGAGTGTGTCAAATGTTCATTTAGAGAAAGCAGTGAGCTGGGTCCTGACCTCAGTGACAGGGCTCTCCCCTCCAGCTGTGAGCTCCTGTTCTCAGGCTGCTGCTGCTGCTGCTGCTGCTGCTGCTGGGAGTCATCGGGGCTTTGGAGGCTGCTGGTGTCTGACTCAGAGTGTCTCTCCCCAGTCAGCTGACAGTAGATATCCAGGAGACGGTCTGCCACCACTGTCAGCCTAGGATACCTGTTGATGAGTACCTACACACAGAGAAGAGGGAAATGAGCTGAAAGCAGCAAAATAAGACAAGAAATCAGCTGAGGATTTTGGTAGTAATGTTTTAAAAAAGGAAGCTGATGAAAAATGAAATACAATTAGGGTAACAAGTCAGAACATAGTGACTAGAGACATTATGGCCCATGACATTAACACTCACCTTCTTCAGCTCTTCTCGTGTCATGTTGCCCATTTGCAGCTTGGTCCAGTACTTGTCCAGCAGCGTTGCATGAGAGTTCTGCGGCTTGTGCCAGCTGCCGCTACTGTAGTACATCCTGCAGTTCACAAGCATGACTCGCTCTTATCTGTTACTCACGTCTGACAACTTGTGTCATTTTTCAAAACAGGAAATCCAACAATCATGTCCACTTAATGCAGTGACTGAGCAGGTGTGTGGTGGTGTGAAAGTAGACATCACAGAACTACCTCCATCACAAATCAGAATCAGATTTATTGGTCAAGTGTGTTTGTACATGTAAAAAAAAATCTGACTTATATATATATATACAGCTACATACAGCATAGCGTATGCAAGCAACAAAATAAGCAAATGAAATAAGTAAAAATATGAGTGGATATTGCATGTGACCTGTTGACTCTAGACTACAAAGACACACAAAGGACACAGAGAGATTTTTGTAAAGCAGGTGGATGCAGCCAGGGGGAGGCTCCAACCACAGGCTGCTTGAGTGTGTAGAACATTTAGAACAGGGACCTTTAGACGTGGTCAGACTGCGTTTTATCTCCTCACACACTGCACGTGTCTGAGCACGTTCATGTTATTCCCAAAATCTGCTAAGAATAACATCACAGCAGTTCATGGAAATGGTCAGAATGTAAAACTAGCACCACCAAGCTGCTGTTAAATGATTTAAATCATTTTCTTACCTTCTTGTTGCAAAGAACTGAAATCCAGGTGCAACATCGATGCAATCCTCCCGTCCTGGAATCATCAACTTTTTATTCTCCATCAAAGGCAGGAGCACGGATATCTACAAAGATTTCAGTGCAGTTGTGGATTGTGGCAATGTTGTGGAAAGTTTACTTTTAAAATTAATTATTAAGGATCTATTCAGAAAATGTATTATGCATGCATATATATGTATATATATAGAGAGAGTAAGCATTGGAAAAGGAAATAGGGAAGCCATATTCTGTTCATCTGTCAACATGTTTTAACCCACCACATCCAGAGGTGCATGGTCAATGTCTTCTAAGAGGATCCAGTGGCCTTTAGATACGGCTTGTGTCAGTGTTCCTGGCTGCCACACAAACTTCCCTGGAATATCAGTACAACGGTACATCCCCAACAGCATCTGTGACACAAACACATTCACAGTTTCAGCCTTTCATCTTACCTCCATTGAATGTTAAAGGAGCACTCCAGCAATTTAGTATTGTACTTCCACAAAGGTCAGGAACTCACAAGAAAAAGGTCAAAATGAAAGCAGCAGAGGCTGAGATATGTTTTATTCTCTAGTGTAGAGAACTCCAAAGCTTCAATTAGATCATAACTGCCCACTACTCTCAAACCTCTCATCTCCAGTTTGTAGAACTGATTAGAAATGTAATGCTGAAGGCCAAGCAGAGCAAACACTGATAACATCACTGTAACATTACCAAATAATTGTCATTATTGCTCAAACTTTGGAAAGCTCCTCCAGAGCCTCAGAGGAGCCTCACAGAGAAGTCATCCACATAACTACTGTGTAAAATTGGTGGAGTGTCCCTTTTAATTCAGACTGATCCCATGCCATCTCACCTTGCTGTCAGTCTGATCTCCAAGTTGGACCTTGAGAATCTCTGTAGCTTTTGTATGTCCTGTGATAGCAGCCATAAACTCTACCAAGGCGGTTTTACCGCATCCAATAGGACCCTCAAGGAGCACAGGCTTCTGGGAAGCTACGGCCAACGCCAGTCTTCTCAGATTGCGGCAAGTTGAGTCCACCAGCACCAGATCCTTTTGGTTCATCTATTAACAGGGTGCAACATTAGGATTTAAAAAAAAAAAACAGCACTGAGCCTTTTCTGTGAATGTGTACATACCTGTTCAGCCTGTCTAGGAACTATCCTGGGTAAAACAACACCACAGACTGCTACAACATTCTGGGAAAGGTCCTCTGATACCACCTGGCCCCTGGTAAACTTATTAGCTTTCTCCTGGCGCCACATTGCAGAGCCCTGATTGGCTAACACCAGGGCCTTCTCTACCTCCATCTGCTGAGTTTCCTCCAAGGCTCTAAACAAGAAATAAAGCAAAGGTCACAACATGCAGCTTAGAAAGCATCATTCAGGCATCATGTAACTACAGCTGGGTATAAGGCAAACATTTTGGTATTAATATCTGGTATACAATTGTATATGTAACTATATGTATATACTGTGCTGTTTCAAAGCCATCAACAGTCTCTCTGTTTCAATAGTAGCATTCAAGCAAAATATGACATTAGATAAGAGAAGGTACATACTTCATTTTCATGTGCAGGATCTCATCATTTGTCAGCACCTTTCTCAGGAAGATGGTTTTCTGATTATCAGTCATATGAGAGACCAGGGCTAAACAATGGGCAGTGTACCTGTTGGAGACGACAGCAAAATACAGTGTTATGTTCATCTGCTGATCAAATGAGCAGAAAACAAAAATGTTGTCATAACAACTGTAGCAAAGGCAAAGGATGGCTGAATGGAAAATGGGAGGGTAAAACCAGAGTCTTAACCATAAACTGCAGAAAACACGTGTTGAGGTGATCAGGTTCCTGAGGGGATATTGTGAAGTGTGGTTGTTGGTGTGCTGCTCACTACCAGTCAAACAAACACACATCTCTCAGATTAAAGCTGAGACTTAATGTAGTATCCACTTTTCAAACTGAACATGCTGAAGCCTGAAGAAGGTTAAATGTGTGACAGTACTTACAGTCTGGACTGTATGTACAGCTCTTCTTTATTAGCTGAAATGACTACATTAGGAGCAGGGTTGATGAATGTTATTTAAATGTCCTAGTGATGGAGGCTTTGCAGGCCAATTTGCATCTTTTCACTCTCCAGTACTTCCTTTAGTCAAGTGAGAAACATTGTAGCTGTGACTCTGAATTATAGCGAGGAGGCTGGCATGAACCATTTTACCTACTCAGCTGCTTGTAGTTACAGTCTGAACAATACGACTTATATTCAGCGTTAAACTAAAACCCTCAGTGTTCTGGAGCAGAAAAGCAAATCCAGAGAGAGAACCAAACAGCTACTTTGTTTTAGCCAATTTACTATCAATAAAGATATGCTGGACATTAGTGATGACCCTGTTCTAAAGCATGTCATAGATTTTCTGATTAATTGGGAAATTTTCCTTTCGAATGGTCATTCAGCTCAGCAAGGTATTGTGGAAATATAAATAAATATTCTTTTTTGCAGCAGACATTTTGACTTGTCATAGTAGGAAAAGTCACGGGTGTAAATAGTGACATTAACAACCATGGCTCTGTTCAGTTCCAGCGTCTCAGTAAACCATGAGAGTGTGATAGTGAGCCAGCATGCACAGCACCAAGACCTCTTTACTGAGGCAGATAAACAGAATGCAGCCATCATTCAGTTCATTATTTACAGCTGCGCTTTTCCGTCTGACACATCAACATATCTTCTGTTTAAAAGGCTTGACTCTCACTGAATGACCCATCACGATGAGCAGCATTTCAAAGCTAAATCATTGTTGCATTAGTACTGTGCAGATGAGTGATCTGAAAACTCTGTATCACAAGAAAATAATAACATCACTTTGACAATAATGAGAGTACACTTCATGTTATAGGTTGCCTTTTTCAAGCAAGTTTCAAGTCCTGCTTGTTTCAAAACTTAATGAGGACAAAATAATGACTAGAATGCAGGAAAATGATATTAGAAAATCCAAACAGACAGTATGCTCTGGAAAGTGGTCAGTAGTGATGATGTGAGTGTGAATTTGCAGTAATTGGTTTGGAAACACACAAACACATCCACATGGTCTGTAAATAGACCCAGTTAACATCATTAACATGACCTGCACCCACAAAGACATCAAGAATACTCTCACCCTGTAAGAGTTACAGGTCACAGGTCAGAGGACGAAGCAGGTACGTACCCTCGAACCATGACATCACTGGTGAGCAGCTGGGACACGCAGGGACTCCAGTCCCAGAGCATTCGAAACTTGGCACAATCACTGTGGAGGAAACGTAGGGTGGCGCCCATGAGGTCACGCATCTTCATCCTCCTGGGGCCATACTGGACAGCTGATGACTCTTCACTGGTGAAGAAAAGCCTCTGAAACACTGGGGGGGCATTGTTGAAGTACTTTGCAGCAAACCTGTATTGAAAGAGAATATGTTAGGGTGAATGTAGCCAGTGAAAATATGGGCTGAGCCTCCTGCACCAGTGTCTGGCTGAGTGCAACAGGAGTGAGGACCCTGAAAGATTTAGACCACCCCTTCTGTTTAAACTATCTCTGACAGGTCCCACAGCTTAGTGGAGGTGTGATACTAGATCACCTGAGTACCCCTTTACGGTGTGAAAAACTGGCAACTGTCACAAGACTCTAGACACTGAGGGCTGCAAGAACCCCAGGTTCACTGCTGACTGTGTTTGAATATGATGATTTCCTTCACTGTAAATTTGTATTGTATATGTAACATAATATGATGTTATCAACTAAACAGACAGTTAGTTAAAGGAGTAATTACGTCACTTATTTGCTTTCTATCTAAGAGTGAGATGAGAAGAGCTATATCAGCCTGACCAACAATAGCGTATCCATCTGGCCACAGTGCAAGTTTCCCAATATAGCCAGTGAGCACAGGTTTTTTTTTTTTTGTTCTCTGCACAGGCACAATGGTACCAAATCCAAGAACCTCACTGACAAGACCTCAGGAAGTCATACACACTGCATCCAGCTGTTGCTCACTTGTATAAACAGTTATAGTAAATAACTGAGTGGTGAATTTTTTTGTACTTTGTACAGATTAAGACCGCTTTCCCCCGCCTTCCAGTCTTTATGCTAAGATGGGCCAACCACATCCTGAGCCCTGACAGTCCTCTCCTTATCTCATTATCAGGGAAAAATCAAATAACTGTACTAACTTTCCAAAAAGTGTTAAAGTATGCCTTTAGTCTTCAAACCCTGTGCTGAAGAGGGGCCGCAAAAACTAGTCATAATACCCTCATTATTTCTGTTTATGTTGTGCTCAAACAGGTCCCATGTTTACCTTGGTTTACCTGAGAGTGGAAGGAAACACACATACAGGAGGAGTGGTGGTGGAGGGTGTTAAAGCACCCCCCCACCCCACCCCAGGGGCCCTGACCAGGTTAATGTGACCCTGTGTACTGATGCAGCACCAAAGTCAGGCTCAGCATCCTTACAGCTGAGGGGGAAGAGAGGACCTCTGAAATGCACAGTGCGACGAGAACTGGGTCCACTTACGCCTGAGCATCCGGACTGATGCTGAGCAGTTTGCTGAGGGCCACACACAGGCGCTCGATGGATATCATGGTTGATTCTGCCACCAAGTCTGACCCTCTCTGCATTCCGCTCCAACAGGTCCAGAATCAGCGGTCGCAGGTGTCGTGCAATCAGCAAAGTGTAGTCCTTCTCCAGCAGCAGCTGAGCCAAACACTCCAGAATACACTGTCTGTCCTGCTGGCTCCATATCTGAGGAGAGATCATATGGCAGCGAGGTCCCGACTTAAATATCGATTGGTTGATATGAAAGTCAGACGTAAGGCAATATATCTTCAAAAATATTTACAACTCCGGCAGCAGCACAGATGTTACGACCCACCATACTAACCCTAACCCTGACATGTGAGGGGGAGGTTACTGTCTGCTGCCCAGAGGACACGTTTTGAGGCACAGTGAGAAAATAAACTGTAAATACATGGTTTTATTTCTTATAAGCCTGGAATGAACATATCTTACCTGTTTTGACAGATACTGGCTGAGTTCGTTGTGACTTTTGTCAACATGTCTGGATATGGTGCTCAGTGCTGACAGGCTCAGTTCTAAATTTTCCATCCTATCATTTGTCGCTTGTGGAGGAGCGATCTACAGCGATAACAAGCTCGCGCGGTCAATAAACAGGTCTCGTGATTTACTGATTTTAGAGCAAAGTGTGCGGTTCATCACGCGTTTGTCTGTCTGAGGTTGTATCACAACACACAAGCACGTTCCCGTTACTGGTGTTAAAATCCTGTCCACATGTGAGTGAAACACAAATCCTTCCGGGTCGGGTTGGATTCTCACCGTCCCACCCCCGTCTACATCCCCCTACGGCGCGCAGTGATGACGTACGCGGACAGCGACACCGGCAGAGTGCAACTCTTTCCGCGAGAGAAACAACTTTCGCCGGAGCGAACTGTTCCATACGCTGCCATTTAATGCTCTCGTTGATGTCCGGTGGTTGCGGGAGAATGTGAACCGCCGGTCAAGACCATGAGTCGTGGTATAATTGATCTACTTAACGGTTTAAATCCTGCTCTAAGAGTATTTTTTTCAAACTGAGGAGCTGTAAGAATACACCCAAGGCAGTGACAGACCGCGGGAAAATGTCGTTACTTCCTGTGCAATAAAGTGTTGGCGCGACATTACGGTTGTAAACAACAAGAGGACACGTAACAGTGCAACCAAACAAGTAAGTCAACCAATTCATTGTTAGCTTATTGCACAATGCTTACATATATATATGCATGTCTAGCTGGTGTACATTATTCCTAACTTACCGACTGAGCGCGGTCACAGATGATGACACCGGCGGCAGTTCAGTTGAATGTGTAGCTCATGGTGGTTTAACGGTAACTTACCCAAGCTTGTCGATTAACAACAAGATCAAGTAATGCAAGAAATACATACAGATTACTACCTTCTCAGAGAAAATAGTCACGGATGCGTTTCTCAGTAAAATAAATACACGTGAACATCTTTGTAACGAGATGGAGAAATGTGTTAAAATGTCCAACATTATATAATTGTTGAACAGAGACTGTGCTGACCTGACCTCCTCTACTCTGTTTATTAACACCTGATTCAAGTGTAAATTTCAGAGGAACTTCAAGTCGTGTGGGTTCGAAGAGTTTAGGACAGGACTATAGTCATGTTAATGTTAGCTTGAGCCTGAGCTCAGGGTGTCAAACAGCAGGTTAAGACTACGGACAAAAGTTCAAAATGAAGTAATACTCAGTAAAGATACACTAACATAAAGTGAACGTCTGTAGTCTGCTCCCTCTGTCTGAATTTCTTTCTGCCTATGGTCTGAAGGGTCTGATCTTTGCTGTCTTCTTTGTTTGGACAGTGGTGAACAAAGGGGATGTAGCTGGACCACGATGTTAATCATGCTAACAACACAGTGATTAGCCTCAGTTTGTCCACCACAGACAATAACACCCACAGTATGTACCTTAGTACAATGGTAACTGTATATTTTCAGTAGCAATGGACAATATGGATAAATCCTCCGTCACTGTGTAAGTGAGCATGTATCATAGTACATTTTGGAGGAAATCGATTTGGAAATGAAAACAAAGTAACTGAAATACTGAAATATCTGCCTTTACAAATCCATCACAGAACAGACAAAACAAGGTACTCTATTACATTGATGTAAACTTCAGTGTTTTATATTTTTACATGTAGAATGTAAAAAAATACTGTAAAAAAAACAGGGCCAAACTTATAGCAGCAGAGCCCAAATGGTAAAAACACTTGATCCTACATTTCCCATAGAGCAACCAGTAGCATCTTTGTGTTAGATCCTCCCTGGCTGACATATGGCCATGGTGTTCAGATGCTAGTTTGTTTCACAGACTTTGGCAGCACGTCACAAAGCAATTTATAAATGGTTTTAACATGCTATAATGGAGTTATATAATGACATTTTAAGTGTTCATTAATGTGCAGCAACAACATTTCCCATGAAAACATATTTTCTAACAACAGCATTTTTCTGTTATACACCAGCCTCCACTTGCGAATACCCACAAGAGTTGTTTAGACATGAATTTTAAATGGATTATACACTTACATCTGCTTACAACTGCATTACAGGGGGTTGTAGATATTTAGTAAATGTTAATATACTAATATAAATGCTAAATAGAGATTAATGTAGTGTTACCAGACTTTGTTTAACTTTTTAGTCTCCAAACCCAAACAGATGATCTCAGGGACCTTATCAAACTTACTGTGTTTGACATAACAGTTGATGGGTTGGCCCTTTAAAGACTGCTCTATCCACTCCACAGTGTAGGATGAATCCCTGACCAACAGTTTATTATGGATTAATTAAATAGCTTTCTGATTAAATATGGTCTCGCCTCTGCTTTCAGTTTAGTTTTCAGGCAGGTGTCGTTGCCACTTGTATGAAGTTTGCTCTGTTCTGGCTGATATTTGTTGACTTGGAATAACTGTTGATTTTCCCTTTGCACTGTTATCAGGTACTCCTTAAACTGAGCCACTGAGATATTTGGAACAATGGAAAACACTGACACCAATGATGTCTCTGGTCGTAAGTCTATTATATGCATAGTTGCATATAGATTTACATGGTAGTATTTGTACATAACTGATAATGTGCTTTTATATTGTAAAATATCCACAGTCTTGGTACCTGACGTCAATGAAGATTCTGTGGATATCTATGATGGTCTGGATATGGGTTTTAGCAGCAATTCAGGTAAAAGTCCTTTATGAAATCACTCCTTTTTTCATTATAGAGGCTGATTTACAATTAATCTTATTTCTTGTCTTATTTTGGTTTATTCCAGAGAAGTCACCTCCAAGTGCTTCTCAGCTGAAAGAATCAATGGATCTATATGAAGAAATTGTCACAGAGGAACAACGGAGCAGAGAGGCTTCGTACACTGAGGTGAGTTGCCATGTGCTCCATGCTTCCTTTTTCTGTTTTGACTTGTCATAATATGCCTCTAATGTTGAAGGAGAGGCCTGAGTAAACCTGTGCTTGCTGTCGGTGTGCAGAAATAAACAAACTTGTTTTTTGTTTGGCTCTGTAGCCTTTTTTTTGCAGGTTGGACAATGCATAGATAGCTGTACTGTTAATAGGTGATTGTGGGTTATTATAATAAATCTGTGGTTTTTAGAGGATTAAGTCATTAACCCTATTATAAATGTTCAGGGTTTGCCTCAGGAAATAGTTGAGCAGAAGTGCTAACACACCTGACACATTTCATCTCATTGATCAGTTAATTTGTAAGCAGACCAGGGCCTGTGTATGAAAGGAGTATAAGAACTTACAGGCTTGGCTGAATGCTGCTCTGATAAAATGCAGAGGCTGCTCTCAGCTGACCAGACATCTCACAGACTTGTCTTTTTGTGTTTGCAGTTAAAGTCCAGATTCCAAGCAGCTCAAAACCAAATTAAAGAGTTACGCAGGAGACTGGAGCAGATGGAGATGCAGGTTTGATCCATTTCCCTTTTTCCAGATGTTGAAAAGATGTGCATTATCATTACAATCATTATTTTTATACATTAGCTAAAATAAGCTTCGAGGAGTTAAAAAATAACACTATATTTTTTTTTAAGTGATACCCCATTTTAGCTGTATGCTATCTATTATGTAGACCAGTCACAAGCCTCCAAAATAATTTTTTTATTTGAAAACATATCTAATGTTGAAATGTATAATGAGTTGAAATCTCCACTAAAAGTTCTAAAAGTCCTTCTCTTTTCTTACATAGAATACAGGGTTAAACACTGAGAACTGCCGTCTCAAAAGGAATATCTCTGCACTTTTACGAACAGCTAGACAGGAGGTGACACGAAAAGATGCTGAGATTCATAGACTGAATCAACGGTACGTAAAAAAAAATATATATATTTATGAACTGTGATACATGATAACTGTATTGTCTGCTTTACATTACCATGTTGGGCTGTAGGTTCATGTAATTCTAAAATACATTTATTTAATTCATTTGACAATTCCATGTACAAATTTTAAAAAATCAAGTTGGAAAGGTAAATTAGGCAAGTATCTTTTTAGGGGCCAAGCAACGACCAGTGCAGTGACCCTCTTGAAATTGCTGTTTATCATGATTAAATGCAAAAATATAACATTATTATATAATATATTATATCATATTTTTTAGGGGCTAAAGGTGCTTGAAAAAACCCATAAAACTTTGCACATGTTGAAATTGTTTTATGGGTGTGGCAAAATTATTTGATAGTGCCACCTACAAAATTTCAATGAAGTAGCCCTTGAAAGATTTATCTACATGTTCAAAATTCAGTAGGCAACATCTGAAGACTTACAAAAAAGCTTCTTGGAACTTCTTGGTCAATAAATCAATTGTTTAAACTTTTTTTTCTCAGGTCTGAAAAAGGTCGCCATCATCATCAGGCCCACATTAATAATCTGCGGGACCAAAATTCCTCCAGTTGGGCTTCCACAGGCAGCTCCAGCAGTAGGCCACCTCCTCCACCACCCTCCAGCCCTCCTCCTCCTCTTCCTCTTCCATTCACTGCTTCACCCCATCCTCAACATCTACCAACTTCAACCCCCAGGGAGAACCAGTCTCCAAGGGATCTTCCACAGTCCTCAAAGACACAAAGCAATAGTTCAGCCAATCACCTCACTAGTTCCTGCATTGAGACAAGACCTTCTAAAACATCTTCTCATAGTCATTCAAAAAGTTCTTCAAGAGGAGATTGTGAAATACCTGACAAACAGACTGAGCACTCTGTCAGCAAGTTCAGCAGCAGTTCATCAACCCAGCACAATGATTCAGACAAACACAAGTCTAAGCGCAGAGAGGAAAAATATCAAAGTCATAAACTATCTGAATCAACAGATAGGCGACCTAGAATTGGTTCATATCCCAACAAGGATTGCCATGCGCCTGAGAAAAACAGGTCGCATAAAGTAGACAAAGACTCAGGACGAAAGTATGACTCCAGGTCTTGTAGAATCAGGAACTACCTAAATGATGAGGGGCACCACAGATCAGACAGGATTAAAAGCCCCCCAGCAGAGATTTTACACAGTGCTGCTTCCTCTAATAAGACAAGAGGGAGAAGTCGAGAAAGGAGACAAGACCAAGCTAAATTGGCCACATCAGACTCTGAACAAAATACAGCACGCGGTTCTAAAGAGGGCTACAGCCGAGATCATAAAAGAATCAAGACTAGTTACGCACATAGCAGAAGTTTAGACTCAAAGGACAGGAAAAGGTCCTCTTCACATCAACATGCTGAACGTTATGCAGATTCCTCCAAAGACAGGGAAGGAGAGCGACTTTCAAAGGATCAGGAAAGGAGGGAGGAAAGACATTGTGAGGATGAAATCAGCAAAAAGCACAAAAAGAGCACTCTGTCAGAGGTCAGCAAAAAACCAAGATCAAAAGAATCAGACCAAGGTAAAGTGGATGTCCTCAATAAGGAAAGACAGGAAAAGACACATGAAGCCTTAAAAAGATCATCTAAAGAACCACATATCACTGAGAAAAGCTCTGTGGAGGAAAATAGTCCAAACAGGAAACTCTGTTTCATGGAAACATTGAATTTAACCCTTTCACCTATCAAGAAGCCAATGTTGCAAATCAATGATAGCCAGGATGACCTCACTCCAGTGGACAACGTAGTTGAAAACGGACCAGCTGATGAGAATTTGCAGTTTTGTGTTGAAGACATGTGTGTTATTGATGAAGTAGACAACAGTGAATTAGTAGCAGGGTTTGAAGATTCTGCAGAGCAATCTTCAGATATCCCCAAAAGTTCAAGCTCTGAAAGGAGACACAAGAGGTGTGATGATGATGTTGATGTCCAGGAAAAGGACAAGAGCTTTAGTAAGACGACAGGCAGCAAACTGCTTGAGGACAGTTCAGTCCAAACTACCTCAGCACATAGCCAACCCTTGGATACTGCAGAGAATCTGATGAGTGTGCATCCTACATCAAAATCACCTGGGAGTATTTCTTTGAAAACACCACAAGGGGACATGTCAAGCAATCTGGCCTCAGACAACCAGGTAGATAAATCTGAACCACTGGAGGTGACAGACAGTGTCAGTGACGCATCTGGAAGCATTTTCAAACAAGAACAATACACAAGCAACTCCTTACAAAATATAATCCCTGGGAATAATTCTGAGCAAACTGCTGCTATTTCCAACCCAACTGTGCTTGATTCAAGACTAGAACTTTCAAAAACTACAGTACAGAAAATCATCCCTGTGGGTTCATCTGAAGAAGGTGCAACAACCTCACCCTCAGAGGAAAATCCTGTAGCTGAAGATGTTCCTGACAATCCAAAAAGTCAACAAAGTTGTAACACTATTTTACCACAGGACTGTGAGCAAGGACTGCATCCTCCTGCATCACTCAGTCCCGATCATAAGAAAGATGCTTGTCAAATGCAAGATGGTCCTAAAGATACAGATGCTGTATCCAGTACAATAAGCCTGGAATCACTTCCACAAGAGGGGCTGAGTTTACCTGAGGCTATTTACGTCTTAACACAGACAAATGAAGAGGCCACCGACAGCAGTAGCAACATAACTGAGCCAAGCTCTTCCACTGGCTGCATTGGAGTATCCAAAGTCAGCAGTACAACAGAGGAGACAGTACTGCCAGAAAAGTACAGGGACCTCACTTTCACACCAAAAAAGAGCTTCAGTCCTGGATTCCTGGAGAGTCATGAGAATAATGTTGAGCCTTCCAGTTCCGTGCCATTACTTCATGATGAAGACTCCATGATGCGCACACTGAGCAATCTGAAGAGAATCCCTGATGCCATAAGCCCTCTGAGGAGCCCAATGCGGATAACCAAGAAAAGTCACCTCCATGTTCATGGCAAGCCTGGTCATGTCAAGAGCCTTCAAAAAGGTAATGTTAACCTGATAATAAAGTCACTTTAAATTTTGCCTTTATGCAAATTTTCAAGGCCTGTTATCTTGTGATCACAGCTTATAATCTTATGCATTTTTATTTATACAGGAAATTATTTTGCATACTAATGTGACAGAGCAGAGACAGGGTAATGGTAGGTAAACAGCCTGAGATGAAACAGACAGAGAAATGTAAACTTAAAAAGAAAGGCTATGACAGAGCCAGTAGGTCAGCATTGTTTAGTCCTATTTGTTTCACTTCAGCCATGAATAGTGGACACACTCAATTTTGCCATTTTTTACAATCTGGGGCCACACTGTAGAAATTAAATGATATATCACACATAGATCCACTTTCATTTTAAATTACACTTGCAGGTACTGTCAGCATAGCTCTGTCTTTCTCTGGCATCACAAATGGCAGCGACTATTAATTGTTTTTCCTTCCTTTCCTTCTCTTTCTAACTTATGAGTTATGGAGCTCATAAAAACATAGACACAGACAATTTAAAAGATAGAGATCTTGTAATAGTAAGATACATCTACCAGAATTGTGAGATGCTAATATAAGCTTCTTTTCTCTCATTTTCCTGTGCAGATTTCTCCAGTACAGCTGTTGATGTCAAGAGGTTGGATGTAAACAAAGAGAACAAATATCCAGGTTCTCCTGCAAAGCATGACATGCAAAATATAGTGGACAAAGTATCTGACCTGTGCTCAAGTCTCTCTGACACTGAACTGGAGGAAGGGGAAATTTTAAGTGAAAGTGATGAAGCAACTGCAGATTCCCCTGTTCCTGAAAATAAGAGAGCAGAGTTAGCACGACCAGTCAGAAATAAACCAAGTCCCAAGTCTGTGCTAAAGAGGAAATCTGAAGAAAAGTGCGCTGCTTCAAAAGAAACTACTGAAACACCAGGTGAATCGACACCGAGTCCAAAGAGTCGTTTTAAAACCGTTTGTCCTGCAGCAACCAAAGCTTCTTTTTCCAGCATAGAGGAAATAATGGAGACATTCAAGCTGGTTCGCATTGAGATCCGAAAAAAGTACATGAAGCTTCATAAAACCTTTCCCAAGAAGAGCTTCTATGGCATGATGGACAATTTCCAGGAATCTTTTTTAAAGTTTGTGGATGGTGCCCATTTTGGTCAAATATGCAATCAGGCAGGGGAGCTGAAATCCAAGCTGAAGAAACTGATTGCATCTGTCTTTAGTAAAGTATCAAATAATGGTATTGTGAAACGCATATTTGAACAGCAAGCAGTCGATCTGAAGCAGAAGTTATGGGACTTTGTGGATGTCCAAGTTGATTACTTGTTCAAGGACATTCACACGACACTGAAGAGTCTTTGCAAACCAGCAAGAGCTCAGGCTGAGGATAAGAGGCCCAGTGGGAATGAGAAAGTACCCAGACAGCCTCCTTTAAAGAAGCAGTTTCAGCAGAAGGAAGCCCAGTCTCCTCCAACCAGTCTGAATCGAATCAAGCCTTGTTCTGGGGTGCCTTACAAAACAGGGCTTGGAAGTAGAGGCAAAGATATCAGAATCACACATGTAGAAAAAGACAGGAATACTGACCCACATCCAACAGACAGCCTGAATCCACAAACTGTGATTGACTTTGTTTCTCCTAAAAAGGTTGCTACAGCTTCAGAGAAAAATAACATGACTTCCTTGGTTGTCTCTCAAAGTGGCTCTTTGCTTGACAAAACTGACTTTGAGCTTCTCACAGAACAGCAGGCCTCCAGCTTAACATTCAATCTGGTCCGAGACTCTCAAATGGGAGAAATCTTTAAATGTCTCCTACAGGGTTCAGACTTATTAGAAACCAGTGGCATCACAGGCAGACAGCACAGCGTGGTCTGTCAGTACTCCCAGGAAAGACGGAGAGAGAGTCATCAGCATCACCACTCCATCTAAATTTGACTCTCCATCTAAACTACTTTCCCCAACCAAATTTAATACACCCTCCAAGCTTATTGCTACATGGTCCAGCATTTCACCGCGCAAGATATCGTCTCCACAATCAAAAGATCAGATCCCACTGAACCCAGCTTTATTTGATGAAAGTTGCTTGTTAGAGGTGCCATCAGAGAATAGAGCGGCGATGCAGTCCAGCTTGACTTCACAAAGGTCTTATTCCATTCTGACTGAAGATCTGGCAGTCTCCCTCACCATTCCATCACCCCTTAAGTCTGACAGCCATCTCAGCTTCCTACAGCCGTCAAGTACACACATCATGTCAACTCCGGACAGCGTCATCAGCGCTCACATAAGCGAGGACGCTCTGCTGGACGGGGAGGATGCCACAGAGCAGGACATTCACCTTGCCCTCGACACCGACAACTCTAGCTGTGGCTCCAGCAGCAGCGCGGCCTCGGTGGCACTCGCCACCTCTTTCTTGTTCAAGCCCGACGTGCCCATGCAAGCGCTAGTGATGGAAAAGTCCAACGACCATTTCATTGTGAAGATCCGTCAGACAGCCGCGCGTGCAGATATCACACTCACTGCTGATGAGAGCTTGAGTCAAACACTAACAGAAGAAAATCAGCAACATAGAGAAGAAGACACAGCAGCCCAAAGTCGAGCTGATTTGTCAAACAAGTCCAAGAAGGGAAGCACTCCCTCATGTGCTGCACCATCAGAGAGCAGTCTGTCTAACTTGGCTGAAAGCCCTGGGACAGGTACAGAGATCTGTCTCACTCCAGATAAGAGCTCAACACTAACCAATCATCCATCCAACAAAAAAGAAGATACATCAACTCAACAGAGTACCTCAAAATGTAGTTTTTCTGAGGAGTCACAGAAACTGTCTGAGTCTCTGAGAAATCCTCCAGCAACTAGTCCTTCAGAGAACCATTTGCACAATGGTATTCAAAGCTCTGATCATTTCTTTGTGCAGATGAGTCAGACAACAACCGGAGGAGGTGTCACTGCTGAGAGCACAAGTCACACACGTCGTGGAGGAGAAAACATGCAAACTCTTAAAAGTCCCTCAAGGGCTCTTTTGTCTGAGTCACAGAAAACGATCAGTCACTCTAAAACTGCAGTGGCAGATCACAGTCCACGCCACCCTACTGACACCTTTGAAACAAATCGAAGGAGCTGTGCCTCGCTGTCACATGTTTCAGACTCGGAGACAGATGGAATGGAGGTATCAGAGTCAGACAGAAGTCTTAGCATTGCAGAGGACGTAATCAACACACCAGAGACACACCAGAGAAACTGTGACAAAAGCAGGAAACGGAAGAAGCACCACGACAAATTAAAAGCGAAGCGGTCCAGAAAGGAGGAGGAGGAGAGTACAGAAGAGATGGAGTCTAAATCCAGGAAAGATGATAATGAGTCCAAATCCTTCCCGGCGTCTCTGTCCCCCAACAGTCTGTCAGCCAAAAATGTTGTAAAGAAGAAAGGCGAGGTGGTGATAGCATGGACAAGGTCAGTAGCTGATTCTGTGTTGTACTTCTCCCCAGTAGGTGATTTGTTATTTTTTAACACGGTGGGATGGCCCTGTGGGAGCACCCCTCTGCCCCCACACCACCTAGCCTAATTCTTGATATCATAATTGCAGTTATAATTTTGATTTAATAGAACTGCTATTAGGCTAAATACATATTTTGTATGGGCCTGTTCTTGTATTGGATGTGAACATTAAGCTTTTTAATAATGCTCGTTTTTCATAACACTGCAGTTTTGATTGTATAAACCTTACCTCAAATCATACAGCTGTAGCAGCTGAGCATGGTGCAGTCACCAGTCAACATCTATGGTAAAAACTATACCTGTAGACCTGTGTCCCCTAAAATATTTTGCTGTAGAAGCTGCCTGGTGTGTGGTGTATGTTCAGCAGCAGATGCTCCTGAATAATCATTAAAATATCAAAGGAATATTACAGGAACACTGCAGGCAGTGGCGTGTCCCTCTGATCCTCTTGCTCTTCCATGACTACATGTTGCTCCTGCTGTCACTTTGGTCATGAATGTGACTTTATTCTACATGTATAGTATCTAATTGATTATTTATAGTTTATTGTTATAGAGATCCAAAGCTAAACTGACAGAAGGCTGGGACTGAGGGGAAAAAAGGCGTTTCAGCACCACAGACAGCTCCGTGGATTTATCAGCATACATCACACTGACGTGTCAGAGCTGTGGTCGGAGCCATAGAGAGTAACTTCTAACAAACCTCAGTCAGATAAAGGATCGATAAGTCAGTCAAATGTCACAATTTCACACCATGTTTCTGCATTAAAACATGAACAGAGACCAACTAAAGTACAGTAATGTTTATAGAGGCACTGTATTTAAGCACAATTTGGAGGCACTTAATCCAGAGTATCTCCATTTTACTTCATATGTCCACAATTCTCCTACATTCATTTGAATGTTGTAGAACATTCTGCATAACAAGTACATTTACTCTTGATCCTTTGAATCGACTGAATCGACACCATAACCTGACATCCACTACCCCTAAACATGTAGCCATGTGGGGGCAACACAGACCACTACACCTGTGATTGGTCGGCTTCAGCACAGAAAGCTCCCCCTCCCTCTGCCTCAGTCAGTTCAGTGGTCTTACACTCACAGTAATTTCAGAAACTCAACACAGTGGCTCAGAAACCCCACCACCACCTAGTGTTTTGGTAGTGTAACTGCAGAGAGGCTTTCTGTAGAGCTATGACTTTTGTTATTGATTAATCTGCCTGCTTTTTTCTCAAATAATTGATCATTTGACTTGTAAATTGGCCATCACTCACGTTTGAAAACTTAAACCTTCAAATGTTTGGCATTTTTGTTTAAGCCATTAATTCACTGTTAAACCAGTTGCAGATTAATATCTTCCATTAACTAACTAATGCAGCTCTAGCTTCCTGTTTCCCTGTATGCTCAGAAAACCAACATGAAGCCTTTCACCTCTCACAGCAGACTTTTACAGGAACGTTCAGCTTTTGGAGTAAAACCTTTGAGTGGAGTTGTTTTTCTGAACAACCAGCCACAGAGTTTTACAAAACTGAGCTACAGCACAAACACTGTGGTTGTGTCTAAAAATTGTTCTCTGCCTGTGGAGTTTACAGTTGTGAAGTACTGACCATACTATCTGTTGTCATCGTAGCAGTCAACAGCAAGAGCTGTACTGCAGAATTATCATTGCAGATTTTCAATCACACTAATTTAAAGGCTTTTCTGCTGAAAGTTCCACCATGTCAGGTTCACTACAAGAGGAGAAAATCCACTGGACCTGGTTTAAATCAAAGTTGTTGCAGTTAATGTAAGAGCACGCACTGTAAACACTGTAAAGTTTGGACATTCTGTGCTGCACTGAGGTGTATGAGGAAGGACATTTGCTCTGTGTATGTGTGTGCGTGTGTTGTGAGTTTTTCAGAAACGTTGCTGGTTACTCTGGGCCACAGCGGTTTGTTTTGTACGTTTGTACAGGAGCCACTGTCAGATCGTCTGTGGTTACATATGAACCAGTGGTGATGAAAAGGATTACTGCTCATTGCTTCTCTTCTTCTTGTAGAGATGAAGATCGAGCAATTCTGATTGAACTGAAGACGAAAGGTGCTTCTCGTGAAACTTTCTCCGCTTTGTCAGAAAAACTCAACAAGCCATCTGGGCAGGTGAGTTATTCTCCATTCTTTTTCTGTTGTAGTCATGTGATATGCATTATACCTTATGACTGTATGGACTGCAATCGCCATCCAATGACTATTTTCCTCTCCTTAGATCGCTCACCGATTTTACCAGCTCATGAAGCTTTTTAAGAAGCAGGAGAAGATGGACACCTGATCCCTCAGGCTTTGCTTCATGCAAACTGGTCTTGTATTCAAGCATTTCCATGCACATTCTTTAGCCCTGATACAGGTATGTAGGCTGCTGTCCATGTGACATAGTGCAGAAAAATGTGAGTCATTACATGTTCTGCTTGGGTCATATCGATCCCCATCAAGATCTGATGGCCTTCATCCTCCAACCATCAGATAAACAGAAATATGGACAGCAGAGTTTTTCAAAGGAAGGTTAAGTCAGTGTCTGTGAAGATACTGAACTGGACCTGTTCTTGACAACACAATATGAATATGAAGGATGAAACATCCACTTACTGAACAATCAACACCAGTGTTATTGTTTTTGATGCACTTTTGGTTTTTGGTAATCCACACAGCAATCACTACTTCAGTACGGGCTCAGGATATTTGCTGACGTCTGGTCGTCACAGAAGCAGACATCTCTGTCCTCAGCTCAGTATCTGTTCATGCTTTCCTCTCTCTGCCTTTACAGTTAGCACACATTATAAAAATGTTCTCATCCAGCCCTCAAGTTCATTTTACATCTAGTCTTAAACTTATGTTTTTCTCAAAGCAGGAAAAACTGCCTTTGGACTAGGATCATTCTAAGTCAAAGTTTTCTAAATCAAGTGACATTTTTATTTGCTGGGCGCTCTCGAAAGACAACATGAAGCATCACCTAGCTGTATGCCTTGACCTATGGGACTTAATGTAATTCTGTATGTGATATTTTGGATGTTATTTTAATGGAAGTATTTTGGAGGGTGGGGGGTGGGGGGTGCTTGATAAGGTTAAAGGCTGGTAAAATTCACATAGAGGACATTACATTTGTCTCTTGATACAAATTCAAAGTTTTATCTGTGGGCCTAAATGGCATTTAGTTTAACTCGCTTATAACGAGCATGGAATGCAATATTGTGAATATTGTACATACTTCTTTACTGAAAATAAAGTTTTATTTATTTATTCTGGTTTTATGCCTCATTTTGTTCACAGTCTAACAGTGTGATGGGATTAATGTAAAACCACTGTGCTAAATTGGGGGGAGGGGGCAGTTGGATGGCAATGGAGGGTAGAGCCATACACTGCATTCACCATGACACAAATATTCATAAAGTGGGCCACAAAGTATAGAAATTGAGGGCAGTGCCTAGGGGTGCCATTTCTAACTGGCAGAGCAGACAGTGACATAAAGTGGAGGACAGAGGCAAACAGAGATGGTGCTGGAATTTATTGTACCAAATATTCTGATGAACATGTCGTCTTTCGCTGTCTTTACCAGGCGGGAAGTTACTGATCGGCTGTCAGGCAGTAAAAAGTTACAGCTAATAGTTTTGAATATGAAAATACAGTATATGGATACCTAACCATTATACTTTGTGATAGAAGTAAAAGTACCAGTACCACAATGTAAAATACTCCATGACAAGTCAAAGAGCTGGTTTCAAAAATCTGTTTATTGTGACTGAGGTAGTATTCCTGTATCTGACATTAATAGATGCTGCATCAGTGTGTGAGTAGCATTTAAGTCTTGCAGCTGCTCGAGGGGGAGGAGGTGTTTTAGTCCAGTGTCTGCCTGCAGGGAAGGAGGAAATGTGAGGGCTGGTGATGATCAATAGAAAAGGCTGAGTTCTGACACAAATGTCTTCATATTTTGGATTATTACAGTGAACAACTTCAAGACATTAGAAACATAACAAGGTGCTTCACCAGAGACTTGTTCTGTGAGGGCTCAATAGATGGAAATATGTCGTTCATCTAACAATTCCCTGTATTCACAGTATAACATTATTATGGTGTTTCATGTACATTTCAAATCTGAAAAGTATCTCGCAACTACAGCTGACAGATCAACAGTGGAGTACCAAGTACAATATGCCTCCCTGAAATATGGTGGAATAAGGGTATAAATACTCAAATGAAGTACAAGTACCTAAAAATTGTAATCAAGTGCAGTACTTGAGTGAATGTATGCGGTTAGTTTTACTGCTTTGGTTTTGGAATGACAGCCACCACCTGGCTCCATGTAGCCACAGGAGCATTAATGAGGTCCAATACACACTGACTGATAAGAGCCGGCTCACAGTCAGCAGTCCACTTCATCCCAAAGGTGTGGGATGGGGCTGAGGTCGGGGCTCTGTGCAGGCCAGTTATATTCATCCGCACCATACAGGAAACACCATCCCCTGTATGAATAAACAAGTTTGAAAGCCTGCTGTGGTTTAAGTGTTGTCCTCGTGCAGTAGCTGCTACAGCATCAAGATGTCCCTTCACTGGAACTACACCTACATCACAAAAACAGCCCTGACCCCAGACCAAAGGTCAATGGACAGCAGTGTCCACATACTTTTAGTCATATAGCCAACATGAGAACATTGTCCATGGCTGTGCATCGATGTTTCAGTTTGTGCTATTTCCAGTGTTGTGTCCTGATAAAAGTTGCAGGGTGAAACTAACCTCAGGGCGTTATAGGGTCATGTGGTGGATCAATCACTTCAAACTGGAGTCCTAGTTTACCACAGCATTGAAATAGTGTCAGCTACACACTGCACACTGGGGTCTCGTCTGTCAGGGGATGACAGCTGAGCCCCGACGTCCCACAAATGAATCTGCTCTTTCATAATGGCTTCACACTGAAGCACAAGAGACCAGGACCCTAGAAAACATGTAAGTAAGACATCTTTGTTGTGTTTTGAGGTTTCATCTGATGACAGACCTACAAGTTCACTGACAGCTGATAATAATGTGACAGAAGATGGGGGATTGGAACTTATTAGGGAGCATTTTAGAAGAGGTCCACATTCATTCCACCATCGTGGGGAAGATCTGGCTCACCATCCTCTTCATTTTCCGGATGCTCGTGCTGGGTGTCGCAGCTGAGGACGTCTGGGATGATGAGCAGAGCGAGTTTGTTTGCAACACAGAGCAGCCGGGCTGCAAGAACGTCTGCTACGACCAGGCCTTCCCCATCTCCCTCATCCGCTACTGGGTCCTCCAGATCATCTTTGTGTCCTCTCCATCGCTGGTCTACATGGGTCATGCCTTATACCGTCTGAGGACCCTGGAGAAAGAGAGGCACAGGAAAAAAGCCTGTCTGAAAGCTGAGCTGGAGGGGACGGACCCCATCCAAGGAAGACCACAAGAGGATCGAGCGAGAACTCAGGAAACTAGATGAACAGAAGAAAGTAAGGAAAGCTCCCCTCAGAGGCTCCTTGCTGCGCACATATGTGTTCCATATCTTGACTAGATCTGTGGTGGAGGTGGGCTTTATTATAGGTCAGTGTGCTCTGTATGGCATCGGGCTCTCCCCTCTGTACAAATGTGAGCGTTTGCCTTGTCCCAACAGTGTTGACTGTTTTGTGTCACGACCAACAGAGAAGAACATTTTCATTGTCTTCATGCTGGTTATCGCCGGAGTTTCTTTATTCCTCAACCTCCTGGAGATTTTCCATCTGGGGGTGAAGAAGATCAAACAGAGCCTGTACGGATACAAATATGGAGATGATGAGAGCGTGTGCAGGTCAAAGAAAAACTCCATGGTGCAGCAGGTTTGTGTGCTCACCAACTCCTCACCACAGAGGCTGATGCACCTCACGCAGATGACCTGCTCTGTTGTGTCTGATGCTCTCGGGGAGCCTGCGCCTCAGAATCAGGAGCCGTCCCGGAGTTCCAATCAGCAGCCTGTGCAGATGCTCCCGCCGAGCCAAGCCAACGCCCAGGGCCTGCAGCAGCTGGGGGGGGCCGAGCGGCGCTCCACCCTGGAGAGCAGGAAGCCCTCGTGTAGCAGCGACGAGTCAAACGGGCCGCAGGGCTCGGGCCACCCGCAGTACGCGGGACCTCGACCCTCGCTCATGGCCTGCCACATGGAAATCCCAGCAGCCCTGAAACACCCGCAGAGGAAGCAGAGCAGGGTGAGTGTCTGTAAGGAGCTCAGCGACATGAGCGATTCTCCAGAGAGCGACCACTACCCCACAGCCAGGAAGTGCAGCTTCATGTCCAGAGGACTGTCAGAGGGAAAGCTGGCCACTCCGTCTGACAGCGCAGACTCTCAGAGTGGAACGGACGTGGAGGCCCAGCACCTCAACCAGGGAGAGAGTCCGGTGATGACCCCTCCGCCTCCAGCCAGCGGGAGGAGGATGTCCATGGTGAGAAAAAGATCATCCAGGCATGTTTTATCTGGAGCCACTAAAGCAACAAATGTACCTACTTGGCTGCAGATGAGTTCAGCTGTATGTCAGTGAAGCAGTGCAGTCAGACTAAAGTGTAAAGACAGATTTAGAAGAGCTGAATAAAACAACTTTACACGATATCATACTATATGCTGACTGCCATGAAATCTAATGACAGCACTTCAGTATTACTTTAATATTACTGTGTCTAGGTATTTCACCTCTGACTGCACTCAGCTGCTACAAACAAATCACAGTCAGTGTGTTAGGGCAGAGGGAGGAGATCTCAAAACCCAAACTCTCTGTGTGTAGATTCCACCAGAGGGAAGTGAGAAAATATGTTTCATTCTGGCAAAATGACCCTTTAAACAACTGATCCACCCAGTGTTCTGCCACTGAACCTGGGTCTGTTAGGACTCAGTCTTAAACACTCCACGTCTTTAGTCTGTGCTCCCTCACAGCACATCAGCACTAAATATCACACAGAGTTAAAGTTTGAAAACAGTTTGAAAATGTAGGCGTTTTGCGTTTAGAGCTGATCTCAGATCATCTGACAGCGTGGGTGAGGTTTGATCAGATTTGTCTGATCTGATCAGTCTGATAAATGATGATCGATGCATGGGAGTATGTGACATCAGAGAGACCAAAAAATCTCCCCCGAGCAGTCACCACAGCTGTCTGCACAGCTCACACTGAGAAAAGCATTGTCAGCTTAGTTACAGAAACGTTGCTTATGTCTTTGCATACGTTTTTGAGCTGTATGAGCAGTTTGAGTCCATGTAGAGACTCTTAACTACCAATCACCTCAATGAAAAAACTATTCAATACAGTTAAAAACTCAACATTTTAATTCCATTTAACTATGTTTTTGTCGTTTTTTTTCCCCTTCTTGAAATGTCTTGTTTTACGTCCAAAAGATGTAAATTCCAAATTTGGAAAAATGTTCTGAGGGAAAAGATGTGAGGAAAAATGAGAAATGTTGTAGCAGGTCTTCATTTAAAACCAGTTTCCTCCCTGCCTCATCTCTCACCACTGGCAGCATCACAGATGTGGTCAGAGGTGCTGCTGCTAAGAGAAATCTAGAATAACAGTCTGTTTAATAACTGTCTGTTTCAGAGCATGATTCTGGAGCTGTCTTCAATCATGAAGAAGTGAACCGAGGATGACCGAGCGTCGGTTCTAAAGGCACTGAGGGATCCTGATCACAAAACCACTCTCATCCTGTCTCTGAACGTCATGTGTTCACAGTATGTTTCTACAGTATGTGTTGTGCATGAACAAAGAGCTTCAGTTAAAATATGTTAACACACCTTTCCACAGAAAAAAAGCTTTATAATTAGCCTCAGGCTCTGTACCAATGATATCTCCAGCATCTCCAGGATACTTTTGGAGACCATGAATCAAACATGAATGAAAATTATATTTGGCTCAAAGCACATGTGACTGCTCATAAAATGAGACCAAAAGTCAGTTGCAGATGTATTTGACAGAGGATTGTCGTTAAAGGTTGTGGAAGAAGCAGCCACAGACCAGAGTGTGGTTTATCAAAGGGCTCTTCAAATTCAACATTTAGTTTGGACTGAGAGCAGCCTAGTGTTGTTTAGGAATATGTCTGACACATTTAAACTGTCAATGCAAATATTTCTGTTGTCCTGCTGTTTTGTTTTGTTTTTCTATTAAAGCCTTTTCCCTCTTCAGCAGGACTCATCTCCTTTGTCTGCCTGGAGTGACTCCACTGCTCTGTGGTCTGAATGAAGTCAGTTAGTCGACCTCTGTCTGAAACTTTCTCCACAGATAGATATCTCATCAGCTTCTGTCCACTCTGTAAGAACATACAGTTCATATTCATGATCACCTGACAGTGATTAAAAGCCTTTATCCACGAATGTTAGTGAAAAACTAATCATCACTTCCTTGTCATTCAGCTGAAAGGATTTTAGTCATTACAAGACGTTCACACTTCCACTCAGGCTCCCTTTAATGGAGCCTGTGCAGACCTGGACTCACCACAACCTCTGCTGAGGGTCAGTGTATGTTAATCTCGTCAGGCGTGAGATATGTGCCGTATAGACGATCTATGCGCACGCTAGGAAGCACCAATCGTAGCATGTAGCATATCAAAATGTCAGGGAGAAACTCAGCTAAAAGCCTCTACCAAGCCTTGCCACGCAAACGAAAACACAATTCAAAGCCCAAGCAATTATATGGGCACGTAACAAAAACAGGAAAACAGCGCATGTCCACTTTAGTGCTTCTGCTAATTTCACCACTTCAAGCTAACCACAAACAAGCTGCGACGAAAACTTGATGAGCTAGCAGCCAAAGAGTAGCAAAAAAAAAAACTTCGACACAACCATAAAGTATGTCTTACCTTTGCTGTTGTTTGCATGAAGACGAAGGGGTTTTTAGAGTGAAGTATGCACTCTTCCTGCCATATACTACCTTTGGCTTTACTTGGCTGCATATATGGTGGTTCCGCCTGGACACACCTGTCTTAAAACACCTGTCAAGCTGCTCAGGTTCACTTTTTCACATCTACATTTGCACAGTTTCTCATCAGATATTATTTTACTAATTCCTAGATGAATCGACTTACTATCCTATGATTCAAAGGTGGTTTTCACTCTAAGTAATTTTTTTTTTTTTTTTTTTGATAGGCTGAGATAAAAATGTAAATTTTCTAATGTGTTCCAGGTGAATTTACTCTGACACAGTAAGACATATCTTGATTCTTGATTGACACTTGTTTAGTGATCTCACATGTCTTAGCTTTCTTTTGAGACCAAGATTATACAATACTGCCCTTGTAGTTGTGAAGATATACTCCATTTATTTTGGGTGAGTCATTTCGACAGGAGGCAGAAAAAATAGGCCTCGTGATGAAGAGGTTAATATGATTACATTTATTTCAAAATAAACACCATATGTCCATATATCAACTGAAATACATGACAGGAATTCAAGATTGATGATTAACACTGCATTAATCTATATTATTATATGGGTCAAACTGATATGTGTGAAATGAACAGGGCACTTAGAGACAACCCCAGAGTCGTCACCACCCAGCAGCTCTGCAGAGTTTTACTCTCTTTGGACTTATTGTTCTCAGCAGCAGCAGCGAGGCTCTGATAGACCCACAGTCCACTAAACACCACACACACTTACACAGAGAGCAGCTGGTTAGCATGGTGGAGAAAAGACAGCTCTCCTGCAGGTGTGGTGGAGACCAAACACAGCTTTGACAGAGGAAATATTGCTCTGTGTCTGCTGGGCAATTGTGATAATGTCTGTGTTGTGCCCCCATGTGGCCAAAAAAGAAAAATCATTTGACACAAAATGTGATATGCATGTTTCTTTATTTCATAAAGAGAAATGGTGTCTAGACAAAAAAGTTGTTTAGATAACACTAGCAATTGAAATTAATGAAAATTGGGTTTGCACAATACCGTATTTACAATGGTTATTAAGTCGTTTTAATTCATTAGGGTCATGTAGCATTTAAAAATTATAAAGGTAAGAACTCTTAGTAGAGAATAAGCAAATAACAGCTATTTCAAATTGACAATATTAACACAAAACAGTCATCTAGAAAAATGAAAGAAAAAAAAACAACAACTTGAACTACAAGCTTAAGAGCTATTACATTAAAAATGATGCACCAAAATCGACTAATACAATAATCCATATAATCTGTGTAAAAAGCATGTAGAAAAAACACCTGATGCAGTTTGCTGATACAGTCATTGACCAGTTATGAGAGGTATGAAGGATTTCACAGGTAGATAAGTGTGAGAAAGTCCGCACTGGTGACTCTGGGATGGGGGCCCAGGCCCCTGCATACACTCACTTCACTTGAATGTGAACTATGGCCTCTGCACGTTCTAAGGCAAATATTGGAGGTGCACTTGTATTCATATTATGTTAACCCATCCCAAAAGTTGGAGTAAAGACAAGGTGAGGAAACTCATTCTTTGTATCTTTACACAACACCAAGAGCCAGTCGAATTGAAGCAAGTGATTTTTACATGGCAAAAATTGATCATACATGACATGACACCTATTTGTAAACATATTCCATTTTCATATTTTATCTTCAATGATCTCAGCCTGTGCATTCAACCAGGATACCAGATTCTTTTCTCAATGAAGTTGAGCAGTCTGTGAGAAAGGCATGTTTTTGTTCATATTCTTTTATAGAACAACCTTTGGAGTTGAAGAGCCAGTGTTTGTTTCAGAGAAGCAGCAACAAAAAAAAAAGTTTGACTAAAGGACAAATACGCAGCAAAAAAGGTGAGAGGATTCAATGACAGTTACAGCAACAGCAAAATAGTTCACTTAGATCAATCTGTTGCAATGGCTATAAACAAAAAAAGTGTCTGGCCTGTACAAAGTAACCTGAAGGGTTCTTCATGTTTAAATATCAAATAAACTTTTCAGCTGTTTTCTGCTTTGAATGATTTCTGTAACGTCATTTTAAAGTTGCACTAATCAGTATTTGTATGTGAACACTCAGGTGAACGTGCAGTGTGAGAGGGGTCGAACGTAGTGACGAACCAGCAGATAATTATCACCAACCCTTCAGCTCTGTACAGCTTTCCAACCAGCAAACTGTTATCAGTCTCATTTCCAGTAGCAGCAGGCAGCTGGTTTTAGAAAAAACAAACAAAAAAAAAACCACAACAACTGATAAATTCTTTGTGCGCTACTTTCCCAGCTCCAGATGGCAGATGTACAGAGTTAGCTGCTGGCTGGTGAACATAGTGGGTCATCTGGCAGCTACAGGGCCACAGACTTTTTTCTCAGGAGTTGGAGGAGACCATAACAGAGTGGCTGAGAAAGCGGTAACATGGCTGTTTCTGCTGGATACATAAGCAACTGTTTGCTAACATGTTAGCCTATGTCAACCATGTAAGATGATAATATACTAGTACTGTGTTGACAGCTTGTTCTGCTGCCCCCCAGTGGCCAAAAAATGGATTCATGCAGCTTTAAATGACGTTTCTTTTTGCTCTTAAAAAAAAGTAATAAAAGGCTACTTCTGAGTGATACAGAGAGCAGAGTTAAATGCTTGGCACCCTGAGCCACTAAATGGTTAGTTCACTCAAATGACAAAAACATATTTTCTCATTCAAAGATTGTTTGAGATTTCTGCTGACACTGCGACACAATGGAGCTGACTGCCATGCAGTTATCCAGAGAAACAGGCCCCTGGTCATAAAATGACAAATACATAAATCAAATAAATTTCTCAGTGATGTGAGCAGCATAAACAGAATTTGAGTGAACCTGACCCTTTAAATAAGAGTGGAACCAGACAGTTTGTTGACAGTGCTGACATGAACTCATCTCACCACTGAAGCTGAGGATGGATGGAGGATTGTATCTGACAGTCAGTACTGGATCCTGCAGTTCAATGGTCAGGACAGAGCTTTTCTGACTGGAAAGAGGGATTCAGGGGAGTCTGTCTGTGGTATCTAAGCAACGTACTCGGTGTATGCATAAAGGACAATGTCTGAAGAGATGCCCAGGGTCCTCTGTTACAACAGTTAGAACACAAACTTGATGAATTCATTTTCTCCAAACAGAAAAACATTAAGTCAGACAGTGTGTGCTCTCAGATGCAACACAAAGGTTTCTCAGTTTAAGATCAAGCAAATGAAAAAGCACACAAAGAGAAAATGTTGCATAAAATGTTTGCAGAGAAGAAGCTTCTGTAATGCAAATCGTTCCACTTGGATTCTCTGGCTTTAATCTGGTAAAACCTCCACATGGTAAATACTGTTCTGCTTCAGTCCAACAATGACAAGAGCACAAACAGAGGAGCTGAACAAACACCAGCCGACCAAGAACCACAACTGCTCTGCACTCAGGCTGCCACAATGTACAGTATGTACTCTGTGTGTGTGTGTGTGTGTGTGTGTGTGTGTGTGTGTGGTATGAATATACGTGTATGTGTACATGTGTTAGTGCGTGTGTGGGTCTATGTACTCTATAAAATAGAGACCAGTCTTTTACAATTTAAAGACAGGTTTATAAAATACACTTAGAGTTACTCTGTTGGACTGTACAAGACAAACAGTCGCAAATGTGAGCTCATATTCTACACTACTGTTTTAAACTCTAACATTTACATCAGTAAAAGTCAGGGGGTAGAACATCAAAATATTTTATCCAAACTTTAAAGCCCCAATCTGAGATTTAGTCAGCCACTAAACCTTCCCAGAGATAGCTCAGGGAATAAAACTGTGGCTTCTAAACTTAAATCTTAAAGAGTAAACACTTCCAGCATGCCACCTGATGCAGACAAATAAAGTCACAGAGCTGTGTGAGGAGTACGCAGGTTGGGTTGGCTAAGTAACACTCATATTTAACCTGCTACATGTCCCAGGATGATGTTTTCTGTCCATATTCCAACACAAATGAGTATTTACTACAGTACTTTCTGATATCTGTGGTTTCAGCAGAGTAAACAGTCTTCATTAAAGACTGAGCCTGAGCTGCACAACCTATTGTTTAGCAAGGTTATGTTACTGGTCTGAACTGCATTCTTATTTTATTATTGTATTTTCAGTCTATATGTATGTGAATATTGTGTGTGTGCTTAATTAGTCTCAGAATAAGATGTAACAAGAATAATAAGGATGGTCGTCCCAAGACCTGCACAGTACGTCCAGATTCATGTATATAATTATAGATAATTATAATCCTCATTTTGTCATTTCTGTTTTAGTTTGAGATGGACAATGTAGAGAAAAGGAGAGGTGGGCTGCTGCACTGGGGACCGAGTAATGATACGTGATATGTCCAAGTGAGTTAGCAGGTGAGCGACCAGGTGAGCTGGGGGGGGTCATTCTTTAACACCAAGTACTGTAGTAGATATCCATTTTTGCTCTCTCTCTCTCTCTCTCTTTTTTTTTTTTTTTTTTGATGACTCTGACTTACAGACACTAGTGTAACAGTGGTTAGCCCAGAGGTGACATTAACTTTAGGGCTCTTTTTAGATTGGGGCTTTTAAAGAGCAAAGAATAAAGCTTCACATTCCAATTGAATTCCACCTTCGTACTGGAGCACAGCCCTGCTGGTACTTTAAAGGCTGCCTCCAGTCAGAGTTATTCAGAGATAATTCAGCTTGTTTATACACAGAAATATAAAAAAAACTCATTTTAAAGCAGACTGCTGCAGAGGCAAACAGAAGCTAGACAAACTAACTAGGCTTATAGCTATAGGCAGCATGCATCACAAAGTAGATGTTCAAACAAATGCACAATTAGGGCAAACATGTTACTATCCTATATGATTGTTGCTCAATCATTCTGTCAACACATACACTGCTTTCACGTCAAATGAAGTCTGAATTAGCTTATTCAAGTCCTAAAGAAATACAAATATAAGGTGTGAACACTCTAATACTAAAACATTAGATTCCTTTTGTATTTAGCTTTCAGATACGTCATCTTCATAGAGATGCTTTTTTTTTTTTTTTTTACTGTATATTCATATAATCATATCAACAAGATGTTTCCTCTTGAAGTGCCAATTTAAGTGCTCCAGTCTCAGACTTTTACAGGGTCTGAAACAAAGGACCCTCATTGAAGTGCTGAATGGCTCTGTGGCCAGAAACAAAGTGCCTGAATAAAGTCCAATTGATAGATTTTTTTATCTCTTTGTCAAGAGTTTTTTTTTCTAATCTTATTCAGGATCAGTTTGAAAAAATGAAAGATTCTGTCAGACGCACTTTTCACTGTCAAACGGCTTCAAATGGCAACACTGAAGAAAACCCAAAGCATGGCTGCCAGAGAGTACACAAATAGCATCTTAAAATACTGAAATACTGAAATACAGAAATAAGATTTACTCCAAAAAACACAAGGCAAAACTCTTTTTTTCACATTTAAAGAGGAGTCAAAGGTGGAGAGGAGCTGGCCTGAGCCGCACGTTACAAATACATCTCGAATGTCTAACTTTTTTAACATGCATGGGGCTAAAAATTTTACATGTGTGTTGACGCATGTGTCTGTATGTGCTGTATGTGAGTGTCTACATGTGTATCAAGCTGATTTCCTGAGTATAAGAACACCCACCATGATGGGGAATATTCATTAGGCAGGACAGGAAACAGCAAAGCAAAGATTTTCCCTTAGCAAAAAGGTGCTTGATATAACCCCGGTGAAAAAGAAACATCTAAGCCTCTACCTGTACAAAATCACTGTTACAGTCATCATGCTCCATACTATATACATTTCTGCCAAACAAGCACTTGAAAGTCAGTCACTGTTACAACATCCAAATACAATGGTATTGCTGATGAGTGGGAAATAAAAATAGTCATTTAACCACCTGCAAAAACCTTTTTTCTTTTTCCTTTCAATTCAGTGCTGAGGAAGGCAAAGGAGGAATGTTTTCGGTTGCAGCCTGTACAAAGTTCTCGTGTACAGAAATACAAATGTGAGACGCTTGAAGACATTTTTGCATATGAACATTTTACAGTCTAACTGCATCGTAACTTCCTCGTGTACAGAAACTGTATTCTCATTTTTCATGAATTAGGTTGAACATTCAGAGGATTCTTATTCCTGAGTTTGAATTGCTGTGACGAAAAGGGCCACTAAGATACAGTGAGAGAAGAAGCACAGAGAGAGAGAGAGAGAGAGAGAGAGAGAGAGAGAGAGAGAGAGAGAGAGAGGTAGAAAAGATTGATAAGGACAGAGTGGGAAAAAGAGAGGAGGAAATGTGACAGAGAAAGGCAGAGATACTGTTGGTACACAAGAGAGACGAAGAGAGCTGCTGTTTAGGTCCGATGAGGTTGAACTATGAGTTGTGATGAGCGATGCGTGAAGAACAGAGTCTCCACTGTAGAGGTTGCTGCCGGGCCAAGTGTAGCACCATTGTAAAGGTTTGGTGAGAAGTTCCCACTCTGTCATGGTAAGAGGAAAATACCTGGAGAACAGTATTGCTGCTGTTAAGACAACTTTAGTGTCAACCGTTCAAAAAGAAAAAAAAAAAAAAAAAAAAAAGACAGCACAAAAAGACATAAATACATACAAAGCTTGTTTTTCAGTGAACACTGGGAGAGGCCGACATCTCAACAACCCCGAGAGAGGGTTTGTCAGAAGAATCAAATTAAATAATTAAAAAAAACATCAAAAACAACAACACAGAGAACCACCACTACTTAGTACAGTCCTTCCTCGGCTGCTCGTCAGTCGTACATTTGTCAGTCATTTCCTGACAAAAATCAACTGTAACCGTCTGGTTGGATTTTTCAGTGGACAGCCCTGACTTTGTGTACAAGCTGGCATCTTGGCCGTCCATATCTTTGTCCGCCCCGTTTCTGACGGCCGAGTCGGGCTCGCTCTCTGAGGGGCCGGGCGACCCGTGGAAGCTGGGTTCCGGTGTGGCCGAGCCCGAGTGGGCGGTGAGGTCGATGCTGGTGGTGGTGGTGGCGTTGGTGTTGGTGGTGTTGGTGACGGCGGCGGGGCTGCGGGGAGGCTTGGGCTCGTGGGCAGCGTTGTTACTGGCGGCGGAGTTGGCGGGCCGCAGCACGGGGCAGTAGTGGTGTAAAGACTGGACCTGCTCAGGGCTCAGCTGGACGTCTCTGCATACCTCCTGGGACAGGCAGGAGAAGTTCTCCCACAGCTCACCCATACACGCCTTTAGCTGGTTCCTCTCCGTCAGCAACTTCTCCTTCTCACACACCTGCACGCACACACACACACGGACACACACAGAATATGACTTTGTAAGCAACCAACTCATCTGCAACAGCACAGGTAAACACATGTAGTTCCAAGTGTCACAGTTCCAGGAACAGTCTTTGACTCAGTGGTTTTCCACACCTGTGAAAGGCATTACATCACATTAGGTTGACATGATATCAGGTGGCGAATAGGAAGTCACTTCAGACACAACCTTAGTGTGTACATGGACAGAATGGATTGAACTCTTGGAATCCATTTTTGGCCTAGTTCAGGAAGCCACTGAAAACTGTGACGTCATGGTTGATCATGTGTCATCATACCTGTAAACAGAAACTACTCTGAGCAGGTTACAGCTAACATGCTACTATTACAGCAGTCACCACTTCTAATGTCTTCAATTCTACTCTTCTCCTTTAATTTCTCCTTATGCAGCTTTTAGGTTTTGAACTAATTCCACACTGACACTGTCAACACATTGGCCAGTGAGCCCACACTCCCTTGCTCACCCTGAATGACAGAGAGGGCTGGTAAATATTTTGTGGATTTTTTGACTCAGTGCTCCTGATTCATCCAAAATTTAATTTATGAGTAACTTCAGTGAGACAGAGCAGATGAAATGACATATTACAAAAAATGTATTTATAGAATTTCATAGTGCTTTAAAGCTTAAAATACTTTGTCTCTTGACCTGAAAATGCAAATGAAATCAATGTTATGATTATAGTGGTTTACATGATGAAATATTATTTTGTGAATTGCTGGACAGAACTGTGGCTGAGAAATGTATGATATTGTAGTAGTTCAGACATCCTGCCACTAGAGGTCAATGTAACCTTTGTTCTCGATCTTCCTTTCATTGCTGTAATCTTAAATTGTATCATAAATCTTTCATATTATGAGATTATGAGCCATAAAGCTGGAAAATAATCTCCTCTTAAATAAGACTTCTTTTTCCCCACTGTGTACCACTGGAACAGGCCAATGAAGCCTCTGAGCTGCATCTTATGAATAAAAGGTGCTCTACATCCATCCATCCATTATCTATACTGCTTATCCTGTGAGAGTCGTGGGGGACTGGAGTCTAACCCAACTGATGCTGGGTGAGAGGCAGGGTACACCAGGCACAGGGTCCGGTGCTTTATAATAAAAGGTTTATTGTTATCACTGTCATGTGCTTCCAACATTTCCAAAGGCCATCTCAACAAAGACTTCCAGTTTTCCACACCAGCAGGGGGCGCTCTGATGGTGTCAGAGAGCTTCTTCATTACATCATCACTTCCTTTGCTTTGTTCAGGTACTGCTCAGCGTAATGGTTACATGACGCAGTGTGTGATGAAGAGGTGAGGATGTTGTGGACAGACAGCTGGTGACAGTCCGTCAACTTACCAGTTTTCTGATTTCACACTCCAGGTTCAGGATGCAGTCGAGCTTCCTCTTGCGGCAGCGTTGTGCCGCGATGCGGTTCTTACTCCGCCGCCTCACGTCATGGATGAACTCAAGCTGCTCCGAGGTCAGTTTGTGCATTTTCACCAACATTTGGAAGTCATTCCGTGGAAGATTTGTGATTTGATCTACGGGGAAAGGGAGCTTCACCTGGAAAAGGATGAAAAAGATCAGATGTTATGTACAAGACAGATGTGATTTGTTTTATCACTCAGTAGTAATTCAGGTGGACAGACACCACCCTTTCACTACACATGTAAAAATACCAGGTTCATCTTTCTTTGTATGAAGTCTTCAGTATGTATGCCACTGAGATAATAACAGACTATTGACCAATTAATACATTTAAACTTTGTGAAAGATAATCCATAATTATCATTTTAAATTCTAAGGTCCTGCACATCCATACAGATGTTTTCAGCTATTTTGGCTGGTCCTGGGATTTGTGTGATGTTACATGTCCAAATAAGGAAGATAAAGATGTAGGTTGTGGCTTCCCTATCAGGTGCAACAAAGCCAAGAGTGAAGGAGTGTCAGACAGTCTGAACACTCCCACACAGACCTGAGAAAAGATCTAATCAACTGACATAAGAGAAAGCACCTGTGTGGCAGTAGTATTCATGTAGAAATTACACAAGGTCGGTTTTTCCATGTACAGTTCAGATATTTTTTTTTTTTGACTAAGAGGCTTTAAGTTTGCTTCAAACAGCCAGGATTTAGTATTTAGAGTCTTACAGTATTTCTACAATCCTTGACAGGGCTTGAAATGCATTCAGTCCATGTCAGCTGCAGCATCATGGCTCATATTTCACTGGTGGGCGGCTGCTACAGATGGTAGTAGTACCTGGATCGCCATTATGAGTGGTGATCAGAGACAGAAACCCTCCCCACGCTGGTGAGAATTGATTCCTATTTTTCTGTGTGTTGATAGGAGGGTGTGGTCAGATTAGATCAAACATAACGCTTCCTTAAACTTTTTTGGAGGCGTTATGTTTTCCAGTTTTTTGTTTTGGAATAAGAAACTGGAAACAATAAACGAGCCAGAAAACGAGCCATTTTCAACAACTGTTTTTTTTTTTTGTTGTTGTTTGTTTGTTTTTATCTTAGTTTTATATTAACACAGGAAAAATGAGAAATCAGTTACTGGCTGCTTAAAAACTGTCTGTTTTGTCATGCATTAAAATATTTTTATTTTGCAATGGTCAAAATAATGAACAGTAGCACAGGATCAATGAACAGTAGCACAGGATCCCTGTAAGCTAGCACAGTCCTTTTCTGTGCTGACAAATAAAGCTGACCTTAGCTAGCTATCTTTGCTTCACTGGGTTTTGTTCATTTGGTGAAATTCTTTGTCGTCTGATTTCATTGTTCCAAAAGGGGCCGTTATTTCATAAAGTTTTATTTTTATCATAAAAATTCTTTTTTTCCGTATTTTGTCATTTGTAACATTACACTACGATATAATTATGTGCGCGTAATTATGATTATACTAAGAGTGGATTTAGTTAACTTCCTCTTTAATTAGTAAATTAAAATTGAAAAATAATTAATTTACATATTATTGCTATTTACATTGATCAGTTTATTAGTATTTATATCATTAAAAGTTTTATTTTTGTGGCATACTCGAGACTCCATACATTTGAGCCTGTCCCAACATAAAACCATCTCTGAGTTGTCACCTGCTCTCAGTATTAACATCCTGTGTGATCTAATGAGTGAGATTAATGAAGGATTACAACTACATTTACCATGTAAATAAAAAAATAATACTAATTAGCAGGTAAATCATTGCATCATTGTATGTGTTTGCTGTGGGACAGTTACTACATTTGACCACAAGATGGCAGAAGAGCACCACTCCACATGGCTCACAGAGCAGGACTTAGTAAGCCGTCAGCTCTCTCTGCCTCAGATTTAACATGTAACACATTCTCAAGCAGAGGGGAAAAGGTGATCCAAGAAAAGAGTCCCTCTCCATCTGTCCTGGAACGCTGCCTCTCCATCTGACCTACAAGTATGCCAGTGTAGGGGGGCAGCGACTTATCAACCTGATCCAAGTCAGTGTCAGGTGATTTCTGGGGTCGTGAATATCTGCAGCCGTCTGCACGTGCTGCAGATAACAAAAGAATTAGTGGAGGAAATACAGCAGTGATTTGGCAGTGCTAACCAAAATCAGAAAGCCAGATACTCCTACACTGATATGACAACACATCAAGGTTGTATGTGTTTATTCTCTTTTTCTCAGTTTGGAGAACAACAAGTCAGCCTCTCTCCCTGAGGTGATGGCAAACCTTATGATAAGCACATCATAGGCAGATCCACCCCAGTGGTATCTGTGTGCACCAGGGAGCTGTAGCTTTAGGCAGCGAGGGAAGCAGCAGAGGCATAACAAAGAGCCAGAGGAAGACAGCCGGAGAGCTTGGCAGAGATGAGAGAAGCTGCAGCTCTCTCTTTCTCCTCTCCTTTTCCCTTTCTCTCCCTGTGGCTGCCTCTGTGGAGCGCAGGAAGAACAAAGCCAAACAAAGGAGGAAGAGAGGAGAAAAAGGAGCAAGCGATGCGACTCCACTCTCACTGTACCTGGCTGCTGGAGCGGGGCCACAGGCTCCCCGGAGACCCTTAACCGTTCAGATGACTGCAGGCAGAGGCTGCAGCAGAGGCAACTCGCCTCTGTTTCTCCATACCACTGCACAGTGGCAGCTGAGGTGTCATTTGGTGTAAGGACTGCTCTCAGGGGGAGAGAGCAAGGTGCCTGCTCACTGAAAGGCAAATCTGGACGTCAATCTATCTCTGAAGGAGAAAATAGCTTGAGTTTTCTCATTAGAAGTGCAGCCCTGTAAGCTGTGACTAGCCCTATTTCTCATCTCAGCTCAACATCTGCATGCAGACACATGAATAAATAATGGCCTGAGCTTTCAAGGCCACGCTGGGCTCTTGCTACTTTGCCAGGGCATGACAACTCCAGCCTCAAAGAGAGGCGCCGGGAGAGCTATAAAACATCAGTGCGAGCTGCCAGCTTCATCTAAAGCAGAGGAGAAGATGACTCTCTTTGTGGTTTGATGGCTTGTGTAGCATAATGCACAGCAGACAGGGAAGAGTGGGCTCTCCCACCACAGACCTGATGGATCTTGCCAACCAGTCTAGAAAACAAAAAGAGACACTCCAACCTTGTGCTGGTTTCTTCATCCCCTGCATCCACGAGTCACTGGTACACAAGGGATGGCTAAAATTAGCCACCCACCATGAGAACCAGTTCAGTGGCAAAGCTTTGATGACAGATTACACTTCAACGATGGTCATAAATTCACACCAAACTCTTTCTTTTCCAGTTCTCTTCATTCCTCCTCCCTACCCTCAGTCACTCTCTTTCTGTGGGTCATTACAGAGTGTAAAGTAGGGCTCATCTGTTATCAGGACCGGCACTGTGCTGGGCCTTAGACCTGACACCCTGCACTGATAAAAAATAATGGATGCTCATGTTTTACATTCTGTGGCTTCAGAAAGTATTCAGACAACTCTACACTTTACTGTGTTGTAGATTTTATTTGAAATTGATAAAATTGCAATTTTTGCCCATCAGTCTACTTCCAGTAACCCTTGATGAACAAAGGAAAATTTATTAAAAATCCAAAACTAAAATCTCTTACTTTTACAAAAGTACTTAGAGCCTTTGACAGCGACCTCAAGCAGAACCGCAACAACAGAAAACTACAAAAGGTCCGGTCTGATATTTTGGAAAATGCATTTTCTGTTTCTTCTCCTACCCAGAATCAGATGATTGGAGAGGTATGCTCTGTGTATCCAGTGTGCCCTCAGTACAGGACTGGATGTAGATAAGTTAGCTTAGCATAGAGACAGAAATAGAGTGAAACAGCTAGCTCTGCTCTGTTAAATTGGAAAAAACCCACACACAACACATTAGTTACACAGTTACTGCTGGAACAATTTCTTGATGAACAGCAATCACGCACAAAGACAGGTTTGGTGCCATCATGAGAAGAAACCAAAACCTTTACCTTTTCACCTCTTCTACTGGGAGACGTGAGGACTAATTAAGTAGGATATGTTTTGGAGACGTGAGGTGAGCTGTATAGCAGGGAGGGACAGCTCAACAGATGACCCCAACTGGATGGGGCCAGTCTGTAGCCACCTGCAGTCTCTTGACCTGCTCTGAAACCTTGACTCTCACTTCATTCCCACAAAAGCACTTTCTCTTTTTACAGCCATTTCACTCATAGGCCTCGGGGTTGTCAGTACTTTTCTCCTGGCAGCTTGCTCTCACAGCTGAAGCAATTTTCTAAAGAGATCGCATCCTGACACCTCTGCTCCAGGTCTGTGTAATACTTGTCCCTTATCTGATCCAAACCAAAATGAGATCTTATCTTGTTAAGTGCAATTTAGTATTCTGCATAGTTGTGTTGCATAGTATCTTTGTAATTAACCCTGTTATATCTCACATGCTTGTAAATGGGATTAAAAAGCAGCGTTACACACGCAACTCCTGAGTTAGATATAACAAAGATAACAATGAGAGGTTCAGTTAGAGTAATAATCTGATAAATATATCACTGCTGTTGCTCTTTTGCCAAATTTTGCAATCATGAATTATTTCAAGCTGTATCAGGTTCATAAAAAGCTTTACTCATTTAAAAGCATTGAGTGTCATATATATATTTCCACAGAAAAAACTAGTAGTTAACTATAAAAAGTGTTAAACCATCAACAAAAATCCAAAAAACAACACAAACAAAAAACTCCTACTAGATAAAACTGTTGGACTGCAATGCTATTTTTCAGATTTTGAATGCGAAACCAACACAGAACTAGCTGCAAAGCTGCATCAACGTGACCAAAATATAACACAACGAGAATCTGACAGACTACCACTGTAAGGTAGCTGGATGCTAAATCGGTGCTTCCAGGATCACCATAGTATGTAAAGCTCTGCAGAAGAACTGTCTCTGTGTCCCAGCTGGTCCTAACACCAGAGACATGCTGCCTATGTTGTGCTGGCAGTCGCGGAACGTCTTGGTTTTTCGAACACAGCCGGCGCAGTGCACACAAGTCACGTAGCTACAGGGCGTCATCGAAAGTTTTGGTGTCTCAGCAAGAGACAGGGAACAGATCTCAGAGTCATATTGACATCAAACCAGTAACTTTATAGAAAACTGACACCTTTCACTGTCACTGAAAGTGATGGGCAGTGATTTTCTGGAGTGCTCTGTCTCTTGCTCTCTCTTGCTCTAAACATGGGTAAATTTAATTAATAATAAAATGAAATCAATCATTCTATTTTTGATGGCCATTATCAAGGGAAAACTCGATGTAGAAAGTTATGGGCGGCAATAGCAGCGCCACAGCTCCCTTTTTTAGATGTCGATCCTCCTCTGTGACTACCCCCTGTGCTGGATAAGGGTGAGAAAAGTGCTGTTGCAGGACATTATGATGTTGACCTTTAACCTCTTGGAATGTCATCATTTCATCTTTTTATCCTCTTGGACATTAGTATAAAATGTTGTCATAATAAGTAATAATAAAGTGTATGAAGCCTTGAGTTGTGGCCAAAAATATGATTCTGTAAGGTCAGAGTGACCTTGACTTTTGACCTTTAACCACCAAATTTACTTCATCACTTCATCCTTGACGTGTGCCAGACATAATGAAATAATTACATTCCCAGTGGCAGTGGTTGTTGTCAGAACAAAGATGTACAAAATCTCCTCTTTTTGGTCTTTACATTTATTCTGCTATTTGTCACATTTATCACATTACTCAGGAACCATTAGGGGAGTAATATAATTATACTGTATTTCATTGACTAGTTACTACATTTTTATGTATATGAATCAAGTTGGATAAATATGGATTTCAAAATAAAATGCTTGGGTAAACAGAACTATATAGATATAGATTTAAGAGAGAAATGAATGGGCAGAGACACCCCTAATGTTAAACCTGAATAAGTCTCCTTCCACATATCACACAGTGTGCAAACATGGCTTCCTAGCTACTATCATCACATATCATGCCTCGTGTTTGTATTCCATTACATTCATTAAAAAATACTGTGTTTACAAAGATCACTTATATTACAGTTAATGCTGACATATACTGACATTTTGCATTAACTAATTTACCTACAGGGCCCTGGGATAAGAGGGTGATATGACTTGAAAAGGCACCAGTTACCAGGATTGCATCTGACATGTTATGCATTTACTATTATCACTACTGAATATGACTAAAACAAGTAAACAGCTCCACAGCTACCATTATGAATGGCAGATCGGACTCAGACCACAGCCACATCATATCTAGAGTACAGCAAAGCGTCTCTCACATTGTACGAGGGTAGCGGAACTGATATTAAGGTCTGTGCTCTTCCTGTCACGCGCTCAGTCTATTTCATGTTTTGTGTAATAAAAAACAAAACAAAACAAACAAAACCAACTGTACAAAGATGTATTAGGACTACTTCCTAATTCCTCCCACTTGCCCTGAGATCAATATTTGCACCTCTGTGGCCAGACGATACGCTGGAATGAGCTCGACGCCTACACTGCAACCAGGAGCTGGAGCTCTGAGAGACACAGAGAGAGGAGTAGACAGGCTGAGGACTAAATGGTCTGTGTAGAGATGCGTGTCTCATGTGTGTCTGCACATCCAGATGGTGGTCAACACAGCACTCAAGTTCTCCTTCAGTGCTGTCAAAGCCAGGTAGGATCATGGCAGGTCACATAACCTTAGCTGTGACCTGCGTGACTGCAAGCTCTAATCTACCTGCTGAATTGAGGCCTGTCATGTGGTTCTACTGAGAAGCCACAGCAAAGAAACTCAAATCAAGACCATAGAGACAATAGTGAATGCTAAAACATGGTGTAACAGTACAAGTAGAGAGTCATAAAGTTAGTGAACTGGCGCAGTAACACCTGTTACACTGATATTGATCTGAAGTTAGCTTACATCAGCCAACATTAGCCACCATATGCTACTGGTCATACCTGACCAAGTACGGCTGCAACAAAACCTCTGAGATCAAACCCACTGCGACACTGTACATCACAATCCCCTTAAAGAACCAGACCATCTGTCTGTAACAGAGGAATGTGTTAAAGTTACTAGTTTCTTTAAGGTGTCTGCTGTGTGATAGTTCTCCACAGAGTGGAACAGGGCAGCAGTTGCCCTGAGACCTCAAGTGACTCTGGCTACCTTAAATGACTACACTTAGGGTCAGACCGGCCTGCACTTTAATAACTTCCTTCCCCATTGGTATTCATTGTGTCCTGTCCACAGTCCTGGGCTGCAGCTATTTTTTTTTTTTTACCAAAGCTGCTTTCCCCCTCTGCCGTTTGCTCAGCAAACACAGCGAGGACAGCCCTCTTCATATGTTTGTTTGTACACCAGAATTACAGAGAGGTAGGAAACGGGAGTGGGCCGGGAAGCATGAGGTCACATTTTTTCACCACATAAAGGCTTTTAAAGGGAGTAACCTAACACTGAGCTTCATTCTGTAACTACCCCTCTGTGACCTTCACTGTAACACCGGAGCAGTAAACTGTAGAGTAGACAGATCATTCATGAAAAATGTTATCAACACGCTGTGGACAGACGAAAGATAACCCTGTATGAGTCAGTAGATATAATGGACAACCTACAATGGCTGACACATACGTATAGAAACACAGTCCACATACAGATATAACAAAGGGAACTGACGTGTCTTGTAGTCATTTTTGAGCTGGGGTGACAGCTCAGCACTGTAAATCAATCCCACATAATTCACAGCAGCACACAGAGCAGGCCCTTCAAAACCTCATAAATCTGATGGTGATGGGTCATGCTGTGAAGGTAATAATTACACATTACTGCCGAGGCTCTTTATCTTGCAACTCTGTGCAGTGAAACTGAATTCCTTCCATGGAAAAGCACGATCCTGTCGTGAAGCTCCAACCCTTGCAACTTGCTCTGTGAATCTGATCACCATGGCAACACACCAGTTTCTCTCTCTCTCTCTCTCTCTCTCTCTCTCACTCTCTCTCTCTCCTCTTCTCCTCTGTGCACTTAGAGCAGCCCTCTCTACCAAGCTCATCAAAAATAATTCTGTCTACACAAGCAAACATCACTGAATGTAATATCACAAGAGTCAAGATGGCGTGGTGGTAGCACAGAGACCCGAGGAGCTGAGAGTTCGTAATTTCAAGCTTTGCAACAGCCGCAGTCTAGAGAACCAACACCAACCAGCAAGGCAAAGGAAAGCTCCTGTTCCAAACTTGTAACATCATTTCAGAGACATTTAAGAGATACAGACAGGATGTGTCAGCAAGATGCAGGGGGAATTTAGAATCATTAAAGTCAGTATACAGCAGCACCACAAGGAGGAAAAGTCATTCTCTGTAAACTGATTTTACTTTTTCATCTCAGGAGGGAAATCTGTTCTTTTCATGTTATTACACTTGCACTGTGCTCCGTCTGTGAATTAGCCTCTCACTGACCTTTACCCTGGAAAACAACAACAGTCGTCTAGTCTGCAGCTTGGAGAACGTCTGCCCAGGTGGATTAGGGGAGGATGATTAGAGGATTGGCTACTCCTCCATCACCGTCAGCACTGTCAAACTGCACTACAGTACTGTCATGACACCCGCTCGCATTCCATAGCATGCTGCTGCAGTAGTGTATTGGCTGTCATCTTTTTGTGGCTGGGTATGACAACTAATTGTTGATAGGTCAGTAATGCCAGAAGTCGGCTAGGCTACACTGAGAATTAGCGTATGCATACTTATGGAGGCGGATTATGCATGTCAGTGTTTGTGCTGGGGTAAAATGAGCGAGTTAGGCTGGCTGACACTGGCAGAGAGACAAACAGAGCCAGAGGGAATCACTTCAGAGGGCAGGTCTACCCTGGGAGAATCCTGACCCCTCAATCGCCTGCAGTGCTTTTTACAAACACGCTACTCTCCGCTAAGATGATAAACCAATCACAGTCTTGAAAACAGAACCACAGCCTCCTGCAGTTAGACCGTCCTAGTGCATTTGGGCTCACACATTCAGACTCATTACACAGATCTCCAGCAGTGCATAAAGCAGATTAATAATATCAAAGCACATCTGTGCCCTTTGGTGGTGCAGTAAATCTTGTACTGAACACCCCTGCTTCAATTACATGATGATTTAATGACTGCTAATGCAGACCTGGAGAGCAGGCCACTGCAATATAATTAGCCATGGTGGAATTGAGTGTGATGGCTGGTTGTGTGTTACACTGTGAAGACAATGTTTTACACTCACCTCTGGCCCCCGCTCCTGTACATGGCAGGACTCGCTGTCTCCCTCTGAGAAGGACCCTGACTCGTCGCTGGAGTTGGTGCCGTAGGACTGCTCACATTTGATCTTGGGCCGCACTTGGTTAAAAAGGGCGTCTCCTCCCACACTTTGCTCCTGCTGGTCCACATTGAGGCAGCGTGCCACGTTGGAGCACGGTGAGGAGGAGAATTCAAACTGGGGCAGGCTACAGGGAGAGCCTCCGCTGCCGTCCTCCGCATAGGAGTATGAGGAGCAGGAGCTGGAAGTCCTGGTACGTGTCTCACAAGGCGGTGAACGTGGGCACACTTTGATTGGCACTGGGCAGCTGGTGTTGGGCCGTGGGCGGCATAGGAGTGGAGGTTCAGTGGAGGTGGTGCTGGGAGAATAGGTCTGGGAGGTGGGGAGAGACTGGCTGGCTCCAGCCCACAGGCCCTTTGGCATGTGCTCAGAAAGCTCCATCTCCAAAGAGTTCCCACCGGGGTAGGAATGCGCTGGGGTTCCCAGACGGTTGCACGCCCCTGAGGAAAATATGACACTACGGCGGTCTAGCTCAACTTCCTGTTTGCAGACCCCATCACAGGAAGCGGACTTGAGGGACAACCCTGCAGGGAAACCGTCCATGTCCTTTGGGGATGTAACAGACAGACCCAGCTCCCCAGTGAAAGGCCTGAAGTCTTTTTTATGATCTCCCTGAGAGTTTCCTTTGTCCTGGGGGCAAGCAAGTCTGTTGGTGAATAGCTGCTGTGATGTGTTGGGCAGGCTGGGGAGGTCCATCCCTTTCTTGAAGAGGGCTCGAAGGCAGGAAGGAGACTTGGTTCTCTTGGTTCTTTCCATAGATACTGGGTTATCCATCTCCATGGCCGTCACACTGTCCTTATCCCTGACATCCTGCTCATCCCCTGACAGGCACAACGAGATGGCCTCTTCCTCTGCCTGTGGTTCAACTTTGATCTGTGCCAAAGGCAGCCTGCCCTGACCTGGCACTTCCTCGCTAACGCTGCTCTCCTTTAATGTGCTTGGAAAACCTGAGGTACTGGTGTGTGAGGAGGTGTCATTATTGTGCTTGTTGCAAGCCCACTGGTATTTCCTGTACTTGGGGCATCGTGGCAGGTCTGACACTCCATGCCGATCAAAGTCCACACGGCCATCCGTGAAGTTACTGGTCATAGCCATTCGCTAGCCGGTCACTGTCAGGACGTCGAAAGGAGGCGAGGGCGTCAGCACAGCGCCGCGCCCTGGGGGAGGTGGGCCTTTCCGCCTCTGACTGCATGCTTTCATCCTCTGAGTTGTTTGCCTCCGTGGCCACCTTGTGGTAGGGCAGCAAGCCATCGTCCTCGCTGCGCAGCTGAGCTTCCAGGAAGCGAAAGCATGAGTCCTCCAGGTTGTGCATGCGCAGGAATTCAGCACAGCGGATGACCTCCTGGATGTTTTCTCTGCTGAGTAACAGCTTAGCAGTGTAGGCAAACTGCAACAATGGGGCAAATCCCCTAGCAGTGACCTGCAAAAAACAGGGAAATTGCCAGCATTACTATCAGCACAGCCATTGTTCAGAGCATTTGGAGTGCGTTGAGATAACCCGACAGCTCTAACAACCATAAACAAACACTGTAAAGTACCAGTTAATCTTTTTATCGGGTCAGCACTGAACATTCTATACAGCAGTAAATAAGAACTGGTGCATTGGGAACGTTGGCCGGTTGTGTGTCCGTCCTCATGTTCATAATAACAACCTATGGGACATTCCAGCACTCCACCACTGTCTGCTCTGTGGTCATTTCATTGGTTTTGTGTACACCCACTGCTGTTACTGCTTTATATTTGCAAAACTCTGACATACTCAAGGAAAGATGTCTAAGCACATGTGCACTCACTCACTCCTGGCAGCAAGGATATAAAAAATGCTGCTGTAAATGTGTTGCTGTGGGACAAATGATGGTCATTCGTAAGAAAAGAATTGGCAAACATCTTAATGACAGTGGATTATACCTCTAGGGCCAGGTCAAGTCTAAGTCTTAATACTGAGGTTTGGTATGGCAGCCTAGAGGAAGCCTAAATAAAATGGTCAAAAGTGGCAAAACTGCAGCAAACTATTTGATCAGAGAAAAAGAAATAAGAGTATGAATCTAATCACTCATTAATGCCACATTTTGATCACCTCTCAGTAAACTGCAGGTGCTATGAACAAGATATTGAGGTTTGATATTCAGCCTGTTATACCTCCAGTTAAAAACTGCTTTGCTTACCCTGTGGAGGTTTGCACTCACATGGCATGGCCCCACCACCTCACTTTCTGTGTGAGTGGCCTGAGTCCTCAGGTCAACTGACTGGAAAGTCTAATGGTTTGTAAGACTATGGCTTATCCCTGTTGTGGCCATGTGGCACGGGATGATAGAGGGAAGCCTTCCATTTGGACTTAATGCTTAATGATAATTAGGTAAACTCCTGAGCCTGCAGAAGTCCAGGCTGCTCTCTGCTGCTGCTGTCACTGAGCACACAGACCAGAGTAAGGAGCCAGAGGAGCTGGCTGTAACGTGGGGCTGGTCTGCTGTTTGGAGAGGAGTGTGAGGTTCACACTAAGTTGTGTTTATCACTTTACTCAGGCTCTAGCAACCAATCCCTGCAGTTTTACCCTGTTCATTCTCTAGTGACAAACACATTACTGTTAGGTACTTGGGGAATGTGATCAAACCACAAACAGGGAAAAGGTGCACTCACAAATGCAATTACTATCGATTCACTTTGATTCTGGGATAACACTGTTCGCTGTACAAAGCAGGTTCCCAGGTGCCGAGTGATGTAAAGTCTTTTTTACGTGGCCTAACACAGGCTCGCAGATGTAGGGGATGAGCATGTCAGCGTGGTTTTAATGAGCCCACTGTTTACTGATTGTTTTGCTACCTTTGTTGGGGGAAACGAGAAGATGAATTACTCTATAGGCGGAACAGTATCCACTGTGTGAGCGCTGCAGCAGCTTTCAGAGGTCCCGCGGTCTCTGCCAGACACCCCACTAGTAAAACAGGATTTTCTCTCCTAAGTAATCGAGCTTAAAAAACCACAGAATTTGCTCTGTGGATTTTTCCGCTTGGAAAAACAGCTAAGTAGTATGCATGAGGAAACACAAACATGTCAGTAAAAATAGCTTGAGGTCATCTGAGTGAGTCTAAGAATGTATTCAATCATCGGGCCTTGTGGATTTTCTGGAACATGAATAAACATGTGCCTTTTGTTTTTTGGAGATCTAAACCCTGCAGAGCCAATACGTTATTGACGTCTTCCTTGTTCATATTCCAAAACTTCTTAGTGAAATGAGAGATAATTCATTCTAGAGGCTCAGATCTCAACAGCACAGTGGTATCAGGCTATTGGAGACCACTATGTGGAAAGGTGCTGTGTAAGACTTCCTGTGATCCAGACTCACTTAACAGTATGACAGCAGAGCACACATGGTGTTGAATCAGTCTCAGAATCCGCATAAATATAAAGCAGATAGAAACCAGACACATGCGCGTGCATCCACGTGCAGAAAATCATAGTCGCGAAAAATCATTTCCGCTCCGCGTTCACAACTGCGATAGTAGGGATCGGACGCTTACACTCCCGCTCGCTCGACGAGTCTATTTTGAGACTTAGAAAGCATTTGATTGGTCACACCTATCACCTCAGGATAAACATCATCACCTTGTTTTCACAGGGACGCACACACTGCTCAGCCGTATCACACCACCTGCCTAATGACGGTTCTCTGCTTCGCGACCTTTTAGCTAAGATCACGTGTCTACGTCCTCCTCGTGCCACAAAAACCCGCAAAGGGAGGGCCACGGCCACATGAACTCTGAGTGTGTCAGTCTGGGAAGCGTCTACCGTTATTTCAACCTAGTTTAGATGAAACCACGCCCACTTCCGTGTGACGAAGGCTTCGCCGAAACGACGGAAGCCTCAACGGCCTCGGTCCCCATCAGGCATATTTGAAAAGCACAGTTATTCATGCTACTGTAGCTGTCGTGGGAATGCAGCAGGACCATCCCACAGATGCTGGATCTGGGGAGTTTGGAGGCCAGGTCTACACCTTGGACTCTTTGTCGTGTTCCTCGAAACATTTCTGAGCAGTTTTTGTGATGAGGTGGGGGCACTGTCCTGCTGGGGGAGGATCCTGCCATTGGGGAGTGTTGTTGCCATGGAGGGTGTGTGCTTGGTCTACAACAATGTTTAGGTGTGTGGTACGTGTCAAAGTAACAACCAGATGAATGAAGGAGCCACATTATCAATGCTCTTCACTTCACCTGGCAGTGGTTTAATGTTGAGGCTGATCAGTTTACACAGTCACAGAGCATGCTGTTAACTGCTTTCATCATGCAATACACCAGTATGGAGGTACTTGTTCTCCATTACACATGTTCTTGTCCACGAACTGCAGCTGCTTATTATAAAGCCACTACTACCTATGAGTCCTTCTTTAAAAATCGATAATTAAATGTGTTTGTTATTTCATACTTGCAGCACAGTGAAATGAGACGCATCTTCTCGACAATGACAGCTGTCAGATCTGCTGAATTTCATTGTTGCTGTGATGTGATTACAGACAGCCAAATGTTTATGATATAAAACATTATACCAGCAGCAGACTGAAGCAGATATATACGGTATGCTAAATACTCATGTGTTTTCATACAATGTATTCCAGTTGGGTCTGGTAGTCCTTGTGTTAACCCAGTGCATCCACACACTGTAGTCTTGCAGTATGCCTCTGTTCTATAGCACAGTGAGCTCTGACAAACAGACAGTCCAACTGCACCGTGAATATCAGTCATTGTTAAGAGGAAGCTGCTGACTCCATATCTGTGAGGGGGGGACTAGTGTGCGTGTGTGTGTGCGCGCACCTGCCTGTGCTAGAGTAAGTGGGTGGGTGGGGGTGTGTGTGTCTGAGTGTGATGTACTGGGGGGAGGGTAGAGGCTTTGACTGGACTAGCTGCTCTACTGATGAGCACAGCACATCCGCTACACTACACTACTGCTGCAGCACACACATTTCTGTACCTGCTGCAATAATGAATCCATTGAATCTGAATCTCTTTTTACTATTAACCACAAGATGGTTTGCTGTGTGTGCCCCTCTTATCTTCCCTCATGTTGCTTTGAATAGGTTTTAATGATCTTAATAAATGATGTATTGTTTTATTATTTTCATGTCTTTATTACTATACACATCCATAACATGGGGGACACAAATGAATAAAGGGAGGTGAAAGTCTGTGCAGGAGAGGCAGTGATATTCTGTCCTACATGTCCACACTCCCAGTTCTAACACAGGTTTCTAAACTGTCCTCAAGCCCAAGCTGAAGAGATCATCTGGGATCTCTACTGATCCTGAAGCCTCTGACTTTAATTCACCATCATATGGAGAAAAGAAGACAAACGAGAGGAACAAAGAGAGATGGTATTCCTGAGCCACACACACACACACACACACACACACACACACACACACACACACTCGTTAGCTGTATGTAGTGGATTATTAGACAGCACAAACCGCAGTAAATTGATAGAATAACAGAATTTGCATTCATCATCATAATGGTGCCAGCTCTTGAAAGTTTAATCTTATTTATTTACTAATGATAATGAGCTCTATGTTTCCACTGTAACATATTTACCTGGACCCGTCCTGACAACAAATGACTCTTTTCATTTGTTCATTTAGATTGAACACTATGGAGTTTACTGTTACCATGTGTCATTCTGTGTATTTAAAGTTACACTTTTTAAAATGAAAGAACATGGACTAAATCCATGTTTCCAGGTCAACAGAACCACAGCATTCACTGTCTCTGTAATCAGTCTGACTAATGCAGATAAAGTATATTGTTGTAGATCCAATTCACTACAGTTCACTCAAATATTTGCCGCTGGACTCTCTTCACACACACACACACGCACAGTTGTGTGTGGTAGACTGAACCACGCCGGCTGCAGTAGTGAGGCATTGGTAGCTTAAATGAGGCTGGGTGGCCGGCCGGCTGCATCCAGGGCTGCTGACAAACAGCAACGCTGCTGGAGGAAAAAGTGCTGAGCATACCAGGGATCTATTTTCAGCTAGTATCAGCAGCTGCTGCCTGCGGGAGCACATCTTTATGTGCGCCCCGTACCACACTGTACGTGATTACTCCACTGTTGCAACCAGCACAGCAGCCTAATGAAGGAAATTGTAAAGGGAGTAACACAGGATGGACGGAGGGAGGGGGTAAATACTGAGGGATGATGGATGGAGCACGGAGGAAAATGAGAGAGGAAGGGAGACGGTCACAGTGTAGGAAACTAAGGAAGAAGAGTAGGACAGGGAGGATACACAGAGTGTTTCCTGGTCATTAGCTGACTACCACAATGTTTGAAACATGTCAGCTGTTAGCAGCACTTAGTGTATGAGTTAAGACAAAGAGACAGATTCATCAACATGACAGATAGAGGCCGGTCCCGCTCTGCATCCTCAGTGGACAGACGTTACGGTTACAGGGCAGGAAGTTATAGGCAGTGGCTGATCACACTGACAATCCAATGACGTTTTTAGGAAGCCTGCCAGATATCCTTTTATAAACGGGCTGAGCAATACTACACCCTCCCCTCCCTTCCACACCGTCTCTCCTTCTTTCCTCACCCAGAACTCCTCTTACATCGGCCTTTCACCTTCATAGAAGAGAGGACTAATTTATGCAAATGTGCTTCAGTGAATTCCTGCATGTCATGCATGCTAATGAGGACATGGCATGGCATGACAATGGAGTGCTTCCCTGCACAAGGGAAAACACTCCATCTCCATTGGAGGGAGCAGCCGACGCTTTAACATCAGATCTGCTGAGTAACCTGACATTAACCTCCGCGTTCACAGACAAACAATAAGGAGCCTGAGTCACAGCGCTAATGAAAATGGAACAGGCACTGTACTGTACGCTGTCATGACTCCACTGTGGGTTCAGCTGTAACGCTGGAGGAGATGACAGGAAATATGCAGGGACAAAAGCCTGCCTCCCGCTCTCCTGTCCATGCAAAGTCTTTTATGAAGACAGCTGGAGCAGACAGATAGCAACCAATCAGAGCTATAGCGTGCATTACAGATACATTAGACTGACGTATTGATAAGATGCTGTAGCATCATTTTGGATCATGAGGGATAAAAATCAGATATGATGAGCAGCACCTAACAAGTTATTTTTATTGTTTATTTTTATTTTTTTTTTACCTTCCAAGCAACCATTGTTTTGTAACTGCAGACCTGCTTGAAAGATCTGCACTCTGCACCAAGCATGAACTGAAAACTCTGTTAATATTGAAAAGAGTTACTGAGCACTATGAATACATTTAGTTTCACAGTAATGTTGAGAGAAGTGGAAACGTAAGTAAAGTGTCATCTTCAATGACAGCAGAAGCTCAGACGTTCCTGGTGCTGAGCTATGGGTAAGTAAACCTCCCCCCTGACAGTGGATTAAATCAGATAGTGTACATCCTAATCCTCTGCCAGTGCAGCTTACAGTACCGACCAGACACTCAGGAGGACATGACCCCACCTCTACACTGTTTAAGACACAACCAGATTGTGTTTGTCAGGACCCAGACTTTCAGCAGTGTGTTCAGTGTGTTTTTGTTCACCATGATTGGCAGGTTTTTCAGCCCAGACTGATGAAACTCTGTGTGTTCCTCTCATTATGGGGGATGTTCATTGTGTTGCTGTGCCAGGTTTGGAGGTTAATATAAAGAGCATAAACATCACGCCGCAGGCTGTTGGGTAAGATGGCTGCTCGAGGTGCTCCTCTCCCCCAGCCTCTCACACTCAGACAAAGACACTGCATCTTCTCTGTCAGCTTACGGGATGAGATGTGTCCTTGTGTTGGCAGAGAAAGAGAGACCCCCTGCTGGATCGGGGGTGGGGGGTGGGGGTATTAGAACCAGCACTCCCCACCGCACCATATCACTCCTCTCTCCGTCATTTCCTCATCATGTTCTGCCACCCAACCCCCCATCTTTAAGGAAGGCGAGGCTCTGTCCCTGGCTCCTGGCTCCTACCATCTGTCTAATAGGCTGTATGTGTGTGATAGTGTCAGCACTTGGCGAGGGGCCAGTCTCTGTGAGGCCCCCTCAGATTAGCCGGCGTTGTGCGAGCCGAGCCCTGATCAACTGTTTGACCTGAGGTGGTGGATGGACGTCACTCATCAACCTTCCTAAACCATCACAAGACCGTTACATCTGCCTGTCTCTCAGACTCTTGCTGTGTGAGCAGCAAGTCTTTTCTCTGTTGTCTGTAGAGCATCGAAGTCCTGTCACCTGCACAGTCCGGTTAAGTTTTAGGCAAACTAAAACTACTTGATTAAGGTCAGAGAAAGATTGTAGTCATGGTTACAGGAAACTCCAGTGTTGGAGTCCGGTGCTTTTCTGACCCCAGCACAGACCCTGACCCTCTCCCTAAGAGGTTTTTCAGTGCTACAGCTTAACACTACTTTGCTTCTACTACTACTACTACTGCCTTTGCTTTCAAGAGAGGGCAGTCATTATTCATGTGGCCACAGGAAGTTGATTTGCAGGAGCAGGTGAACAAACCATGTTACGACATGTGGCTCAACCAAATGTGTTTTTCCATCATTTCCAAAACCAACAATCTAACACGTGTGCAGGTGAGAAAGTAGGTGAGGTTTAAATGTCTCTCTCAGGCTTTTTATGTTCTTCACAATCCCTATCCCATTTTGTTTACAAATGTACAAAGGAGTGCAACTATAAATGCTGAAACAAATTACTGCCTGTATTGTTTGTTTGTGCCATAATTTGTGTCTAATTTATGGACCTGGGTGGGGGGGGAGCCAAGAATCTGTAACCCCTACACCCTATCCCCGACCTTAACCCTTAGGCCTGTGCCCTAATTACCATCAGACCTATACCATCACTACTTTTTCTTGCTGCTAGGGCTACACTCCTCAGGGTGTACATTTATGTGTGTGTTTTCTTTTGGAAATGAAAAATGTGCAGTATTCCCTGGCTCAGGACTAAGGAAAGAACTGACAAACAGGAGGTGGTTTGAGGTCTGTGAACCAGCACTCTGCTGAATCACAGTGCTGCCCTCTCCTTTTTTCCATAATAAAAAAAAATCAGAGGGCAGAAATGTTAGGCGATGATGGCTGTCCCTGCAGCGCTCTGGAATCAGTCATTCCAGTCAGGGAGATATTCCCACATGGGACAAGTGGACACTGCAGTAGCCAATAATTGGACTGACTCTGTGAACAGTTATTTGATTCATTCAAGTTGACTAAATTATTCACTGATCCAATAACTACATAAATTAGGTTTCTGCTGCCATTTAGGAAGAACAGTCCAATGTAGAGTAGTGAGAATCATCAGATTCTCAATATAAGCCTCACGAGAACAACGGCTACACGCTGCTCACTAATCAGTGGCTGTGACCGTGGCAGAGAGGACTGAGTCACATCTCTGCACACATTTCCAATATGGAGATCATCTCCGTTTGTCACAGTGATCACGGCTCTTCTCCAGTGGAGGGCTCTCTCTGAACTTCCTTTCTCCAGTCCTCCTTTGCTTTTACACTCACAAGAAATAAACACTGTGTGTATGTGTGTCTGTGTGTGTGTGTGTGTGTGTGTGAACCCTTCATCATCCAACATGGACGTCGTACTCCTCTGTTCCTTTCCCCCTGCCAGCCCGCTGAGAGGACAGGCGTCACTGAGATAAAGCACAATTGTTTCCATGATGTGATGGCCAACACAGCGCCATGATTAAAGTGGCCGCCCCTTTGCAAGCCCCACAGTCACATTAGATATAGATGATGTCACTCATCCAGCCCAGGGGCAGCGAGGCCATGAGAGAGGAATGATGAGGTGGTGGGGGATGTGGTCTTTGTTTCACATTTCATCTGCACCAGCCCCCCCACCCCCTTCCCACCTCGTTCTCCCAGTGGCAGAAGATATCGTTTTTTTTTTTTTCTTTTTCTTTTTTTCAACAAAGGTCCCTGGAGCTTTAAGGGTGCTGCGGGGGGCCTGAGCAGACCCAGCTCTCCCCCGCCAGCATCGGAGAGACGACAACGTTCAGACATGACGCATGCGTCACTGAATGTAAAGCAAAGGATGACAGTGGACCTTCAAAAACTTACTGGGCCACATCAGTGAAGTCACACTCCTCCATTACTGTAAACTGAATATCTTTTCATTTTTAGTTGGAAAAACAAGTGATTTGAAGACATCACCTTTTGTTCTGCAGAAGAAACCAGTATTCAGACATATCTGATGATCATTACTGACGTTTTATAAACTCAATGATTCATTAATGAAAATTGATCACTAATGAAAATAACCCTTAGTTACAAATTTGTATTTCTGCACAGTATATGATAATGTTGATTATGATTTAGCTACCCCATGTGTCCATTGCACCAGTATAAAGCCAGTATAGTCATCATGTGTTATTTGGCCATTTAGATAAAACAATAAAAAAAATATGTGAAATATTGTCAAACTGCACGTGGATGGACAAAGGGAAGGAGGCTTGGTTAAAACCTCAGTAGTACCAACTCGCTCTCTCTGGCACATTAAAGAGAAAGTCATTGAAAGATGTTATTTTACACACTCCATCTCACACCTGAAACATCCAGCAGGTCATGTATTATTCATGTGTGCAGCAAATGAATGAAAAGGAGGCTGCTTTGAGCATCCAGGAGCTTTCCTCTGCTGTCACTCTTTGAGTTAGGGGAGAAAAAAAAAAAAAACTGTGATGCTCACTTTACATAAGACGACAACCTGACAGTGACTTCATTTTCAATGAGCATGGCGACAAAGTCATTTGACAGGCGCTACTTTATTAATGCATGCTGGCCCCAGCTAGGAGCCACAACTCCACAGCACATGTGGGATGTGCCCCAGTTTTCACAGCAGCACATGTATGCATATGTGTAAATGTGTACGAGTGAGGGGTACTTTCATCATGGGTTCAGTGGAGGAGCTCTAGAGGGGCACAGTTTAAAGCGACAGCACGAGAGCTGAGGTGAGTGAGAGCAAGGGGTGTTGCTGAACCTGCCGATCGCTGAGCCTGAGGTGGCGTTGATCTTGCTGCGAAGCGTTACCTGCTGCCGACAACGACAGCCTCGGCAGCTGACAGGTGCTAATTGGCAATCACAGCCTTATAGGCTCAATAATGCACTTTCTCACACCTTTCAGTGAGTCTTTATCCTCCAGTGAGTGACAGATCAATTAAAACACTGTTTTACTGACACCATTTGACAGAAAAAGGCACTGGAAAGAGAGAAAAGAAAAATAACAAGGCAAACAGTGAAGAGACACTGTGAAGTTATATTCATTTAAAACAGGGGCTGATGGAGTTCAGGTAAGAGACCTTAGAAAGTCCAAAATGAATCAAAATCACATTACTACTCATTTTAGATTTATTTCTATTCTCAAAATAATTTATTATAAAATCTAAATGTTTCTAAATAACAGCCCTGCAGTTCAGTCTGTATTGGACGAACTAGCACACCATTTTGCGCTTGTGTACTTTGCTGATACAATCAAACAAAGCTGCATTCTGTGGTGACATTAAAACTAGTGAGTCACATTTGAACTCAGACAGAACGAGTGTATATTCACTTCACTTGTTTGAATGTTTAAACACCTAATGCAAGAAACTACAGTGTAACAAGAGAGTGAGAAGGATCAAAACAGAGGTGTGTTGTGTTTGAGTGCTACTCTGTATCTAAGGCGTTACACAATAAAAAAATGAGTAAAATGAGTGAAATGCAGCAACCACACACTATCCTCTGTTAATACTGCACTACAAAACACGTGTGAAGAAGATAAATGTTCACATCAGGTTCAGTAAAGTGCAATAGTGATGTTCAGAGCTGTTCTTTTCCATGTCCTAAATCACTACAATCAGTTCATTAAAAACATTCATTCACTGAAATGTTCAGGGCCTGACTGGAACAACACAAGGCTAAAGTGCAGTATCAGTTTGCTGTCTGCTGTCAGTTTGGTTTCTGAATGCTGATGATGTGTGATGACACTTTGCAGAGCTGTCCAGTTAAAGTCTGTACAACTGTTTACTCTTGGTTTGTTTGTTGAAGAGGACCAGAACCGAAAGGCAACAACCTTTTTCCTCCATTGATTTGATAAAATGAAAACTTAACTACAGGTGTGAAAGTTCCCTAACACATTTGAAAGGCTTTTTCATCAAACATCAAGAGACACCAGTGGAGAGGATGACCACAGCAGCAACAGATCTGTTGCTGGGTGCAGTTGCTATTTAGTGTTGCACCAGGACAGTGCTTCCTGTCCTGGTGACCTAAAGGTCACCTAAAGCAGTCTCAGATTGCTTTTCTAGTTTTTTTTATGTGATCAATATAGTGGACCCATGACACTGTATCATAACTGACATGAGGCTGTAATGTGTTCTGAGCAGGTTTTTGTTGTTTGAGGTGGAGGGTGGATAGAGGGCTTTAGTCCAGTGGTCACAGTTCATCACTGTGTGTGGCTGTGGGTGCTGGTGGAAAGTGCACAGTGCCTGATTAATGTTGCTTTTACATCCCTGTTGGGGGTGGTTAGTGTTACATTGTCTAAAAGTCAATGGCATTTCAGATGGACATACCTCTTCAGGAAGGCTAACGACCAAACCATTCTCTGCCTGGCCCACCAGCGCTTGGAGGAAATACTCGCTGCAGGCGGCCAGCACGGCCCGGTGCCCGCGGAACTCCTTGCCCTCCACCAGGACAGTCACATCGCACAGGATATCCTGCTTCCGCTGGTCGTTGAGGCAGAGGAGGATATTGGTACAATGAACTGTCGACTCATACACATACATGGGGGCTTCAGGCTTCTCATCCACGGACATTCCGCTCACGCCCTGAAAATAGAAGCACAACAGAAGGGGGTAAGCTTACAGCTGAGCCCAGTGAGCGCATACCGTAGGGCTGATACCAGCCCTGGTGGTCTGCTGCAGCCAGGCACAAGTTTGACTGACTGTTGCTCTCCGCTTCACATGCTCACTCCCCTTTACCATTTAAAAAAATGGCAAGATTTTTCTGGTTGTGTGCGTGCCCCTGCTCAGCGTGGACACACACAAAATATCCACACGCAGACACAATCACAAAAGTACAGGCTTTGAAAACAGTCTTCACATTTCAGTTTACACACTTACAGCGAGACAATCCCATCAACACATACAAACACACACAACACCTTTTATATTTAAATACCAATTACATTTCATTTAAAGGTTAACAAGTAGTCCTTAGGAAAGGACTGAGGAGGTCCACATGTGTTTGTAATCAAAGACAGACTCACTGTAAAGGTATGCTGAGCACGTGGACACTCAGCTGAAGGAGGGAGAGAATACAAGTACAGGAGCAGAAACCAAAGAGGGCAGCACTGAGGCTGATTTTAGGCATGAAAATAGTTCAAGTTAAGGAAATGCTGCATGACACAGGCATGTCCCATGTGCAGATAATATCAGCTGAAATATTAAAGGAATACGTCAACATTTTGCTAAATACACTTGAGTACAGTAACCAGAATATATTACTAAAACATGTTAATTAGTATCCCTGAGAGATGTTGGTGGGTGTAAGACCCCTGCTTCCATTCTCTTTACAGAGCTGACCAGGTCCTACAGCAGCGCCTACTCACTGCACTGAAGTTCTCAGGCATATTAAAACAAATAATTATCATCAACAAGTGGCTCCAGCTTTGCTGCCTGGCTGCAGTCGCAGTAACACAACACTTCCTTCACAACACCAACCCCAAAAGCTCAGTTCTGGGAACATAAGAGCACGTGGCTCTGATTCTCCTGCCAAACATTCCATCCTGCTCACCCCGTGACCACATACACACAATTTGCAAAGGGCCCTTGCATTAGACAATATTCAGTGCTAACGATGCCTCTCTCTGAATAACTGTGAAAATAACTGAACAATGTCAGGATGAATGACCTGAGGTAACTGTCCTCCAGATAGATGATAAAGGTCTAGAAAATGTGATTACAAATGTGATTGTCCTCACTGTGAAATTGTTCTGATTAAATTTCTCCTCATTACAACAAAGAAATTAATTTAAACTGCTGTATGTTTACATGTCTTATAACTTGTGCTAGATTTAAATGACACCTCCTTATTTATGGACCTAACCAGGGTGATTAATGTACATCAAGGGGAAACACATTACACCTTCACCTCCTGGTGTTAATATTGATCAAATCACAGTTAAGCAACTGAAGCTCTCACTGACTCATACTTTTATGTGTGAAAAATGCTTAGCGAGAGAAGTGTTACTGAAAATGGAGCTTCCCTAAAGTGAATAAAATTCAACACAGTGATTGAGTGCTGTCACTTGTCAAAGCAAAAATCCTCCTTCCATCATCCAGAATTCTTTTATCACCCCACACTCCACGCCTCAGGAAACGTGGTGTGTGCCTGAGATGGTGCGAGTGTGTGCATGTTACTTTTCTGAGTGTGAAAATGGAGAGTGAGGGGTGTCTTCACCCTGTGAATAAACCTAACTCCCACCACGTGAAAATAAGAGCTCCTCTGTGTGTAAATGGGGAAGGCACAGGGTGAGAATACAGGAGCACGATCTCTAAACACTGTATTTGATCATTTGGCTGTGGTTTCATGGGCAAATGTTTTTCCTCCCAAAGTTAATCAATCCAGTTGAAAATACCCACAAAATTACAACTGAGTGCTGAGTGAAATGGGATAAGGCCAACTGTTTGTTTCCATGTGCCACAACTACAAATCCTGCTCTTTACACCCGTTTCCTTTATACCTCTTTCAAAAAACTTGCATCAGATGTTTGGCACTGTCACGGCATAACTGCAGTTTCCTGCACTTCCATCAAAATAAAGCAGAGTTTTACAAAAGGCGAGTCCCGCATTAGTGAGTGCCACCTTCCCCCAGGGGTCTGTGACTGAGTGACCAGCTCAGGAACAGTTTCGAGGAATTAAGCTGAGCAGTGATGGAAGAAGATGTAATTTCTGACCACTTCACTCAGTGCAGTGAAATCACACTAATGTACTTTAACTTAAATTCTGAGCTGGTTATTGGACTGAATGCAGAGATGAACAATGCTGGAGGGGAAAGTATCTAGAGCAGTATTTCTTACATGTAGCAACTCATAAACTACATACAAATTACATTTTTGCTTTAATTGTGCAAAATATCAGGGACAGCTTTCAGAGTTAATTTATCATCTATTGCTGATCCCTAACAATGACAATAAATGGAGCTGAAAGCCAGACTACAAAAGTGTGTCAGTTAATGATGCAACTTGTAACCTTTTAAAACTCTAAAATGTCATGACCATTTATGAACCAAATGAAATATGCAGATGAGTCAGTAAGTGCATAACTTATTTTTGACCTCAAGAAACTGATTATCATTATTAGAAAAGTGATTTTGGGTGACAGCCAAAGACACAACCAGCATGATTGAAAATCAGAGGAAAAGACTAATAACAGCCCAGTGAGCTGTGCTTTTGTCCAATCAGGTGTGAGAAGGGATCATGCTGACGTCTCAGCAGAGGAGAGCACTCTCTAATCTCCTACGATCTCACGTATGGCCGACTAGAAATGACGTCTGACACATGCAAATGCGTACTGTGCCCTGACCACGATGGAGGAAGTGAAAATTGTGGCTTTGTGAGGCTTTATGAGGTGACACTGAACCATGAATTGCATTAAAGTTCTGGTAGATTGGCACTGGTAGATTGAGTTGTTTACCTGTGACTAATAATGATTTGACTGGAGCAGTGTACTGCTACGACACACACACAGTCTGGCGTGGGGGATGTTGTGGAACAACTGTGTCAGTCCAGACTTCTCCTGTGGTTCTGGCTGGTTCAAACTGTTGTAGAGTTTGCTTATTTCCACCAAACATTTCTCAGTTGGCTTCCTAGGATAATGACCTGTCTTCCAAGAATAATGTTTCCAGATGCGGTTGTGAGGTTCAGAGCAATCCAAACATGCTATTTCTACCCCAGAGTGCACATTTGCTTCACTTGGACTTCAGATGGTTTGTTGCAGTGGGAGGAAAATGCAAGGATGACACACACACACATGGCACTCACACACACAGACTTTGCAAGTGTATTCATTTACACAGACAAACATACTCATAGAGACAGACACATACCCAGACACACACATCACAAAATAGCAGGTTACAGCAGAATTCTGATTAGAAGTGCTGATTGATGCAGAAGATTTTTCTTTTTTTACTTCCAGGGTCAGTTGTTGACAGCAGCTCTTTTTACCATACTAACACTGATGCTGCCAACCTTCTGGTGAGTTGCTAACTTTCTTGTGCAGATCAAAAGTGCAGTGTGATTATGATGACTGCTCTCCAGCAGCGGTTGGAGCTGACTTCAGGGTTTCCCACTGGCTTCTCCCGGAGCGAGCCTGCTGATCTGAGGGAAGATGATGAAGACTAATGTGGCTGGAGACCCATTAACTCTGCACTCGCCACTACAGCAATTATGCTTGTGGAGCCAAGGTGCAGTGTTTAAAGCGTGTGTGTGCACAGCAGCCCACACTCTGCCATAACGTACAGAAGGCTATGAGAAGGAGCTGCAGGTAACATCAGGAAGTGATAGCCGTCATGTGTGAATGCAGGGCCGGTACTGAATGTGCCTGCCGTAGCCTCACTGTAGTCCTTCCTAGCACATGATGCAGTGCAGCCTCACTTACACACTCTGTTGCTTCTTTGTACTTGGTTTGTTTAGTTTAACAAAAGTCATGCTCTCGCTAGAGAAATATACCTGAAGCAGAAGCTGACAGTCACTGACTATATCCTAAACATATCTAATAGTCAGACATGACATTTACTCCATCTATTCAGCACAAAATTGTCCAAGCCGTACATTTCTAATGGTCTAATTATTATGTATTTACTTACTTTCTGAGACAGAAGTGGAAAGATCAGTGTCAGCCTCATGTCTGTGTGTTAAGTACAGAGCTGGAGTCAGGATGTGGTTAACTTAGCTTAGCATAAAGACCGGAAGCATGGGGAAACAGCTAGACTGGCTTTGTCCTAAGATCAGAAATACACCCACCAGCATCTCTAGAGCTCATTGACTCACTCGGCCATTTATTTGATCTGCGCAGAAACGTGAATGTGAAAACAGCAGTTTGTTGTGGAGTCGAGTGTATTATGGTGTGGTTTTGCGCGAGGGTGTAGGTTGGATTTGGAAAGCGGTGGGGACGCCACTTCTCTGCATTTCCTGCATGGTGCTTTCTCGCACACAATAAAAGGTGAAAAATGATCAGTACAATCATAGTATTCTAACAGTTACATCCATCTTATGAGTGTTGTTGATCCAAACACATCACTTACTATTTCTTCTATCTGTCTCTCTGATGCCTGTATGGAAAAACTCTATGGAACACACTGTGACACTGTGACAAGTCTAGTTTTGGTCTTGCACATGGGATGAATTATTTCTTTCTGGTTCCAGTGCTGACAACCACTGTGATACACCTTTGCTTAAAACAATAACAACAACAACAACAAACAAACAAACAAGCAAATACATGGAGTGATGGGAGAAACTGGTTTAAAACAATGGTCAAATTAGAAGGATGTGGTCTATGTTCTAGTTCATATTCACTCCTCTTCTTTTTCCCTGCCTGGCCCAGGGCTTTCTCACTTTCCCTTTCTCTCTCTGATATCTGCATTAACAACAAAGCTAACTGAAAATGAATGGAACTTCTGATTTGCAACACAACACTAGATAATAAGTTAGATAATAACTTATAATAATAAGTTAGATAATAAGACAAGTGTTATTAGCTGACAAATGTAAAACAAGTGAACTAACTCAGCCTTCACATGCAATACACAAGCTACTTAAGTTTAGCGAGACACATGTATTATGTATTATGCTGCTGAGTTACGAGGAACTATTACAGAAGACAATCAATCATCAGAAAATAATTGATGGGATTTGAACCTGGGGAGGACAGAAGAGCAAACTAGCATCTGGAACAGGAACAGTTCACCAAGTCAACAAGTCGACAGCACATCCTGTCACACTTTAGTGTGCCTAAAACCTTTTATTGGTACAATGCTAACATTAGCAAGACTATAACAGTTAGCCGGTCTGTAGTGAGTTGGTCAGTGGTGAGCTGGTCTGTAGCGAGTTAGCTGGTCTGTAATGAGTTAGCTGGTCTGTAGTGCCTCCATTGCTGCACAGATGTGGTTCACAGTGACAGGGAACAGTTTACCAGGCCTTTTACTTCAACACAATTATGGAAAACTTAAGTTGAATGGTTGTGAGAAATAAAAACAGGATGTGTCCTTCTTATTTCGTGTTTATTGGCGGTTAGAAAACCAGCTGTGTTACCGCTACCAAGTGGAGTGGAGTCATTACACTCTCATTCATGGACTCTCTGTTCACTCAGAAGCACCTGCTGAGTCAAGTGCAACACCTAGTAATAAGATTTGATGTACCAGTCTGGTCTGTTGTTTGGCTTAATATCAAAACAGCTTGAAATTTTTACACCAGCCCAACCCTAGTCTTAGTTAATTAGTCAGTATCTCTTATCCTTCATTAGTTCATTACAAAAGCAGAACCAAGACCAGACCAACTCTGAGGACCAGGAAAACACCAGCATTTACAGAGGAAAAGACGTAAGGCGATCAGTGAGTTGAAGAGGAAAAGCAGCAGGATGTTTGAGTCAGCCTCTGACTGTATCATATAACGTGGTCTTGGTTTGGGGAGGAGGGGTGGGAGGGTGGGGTGGTAATGTGTGACAGTGTGTCTGTGATGTGTGTCCCCTCTCGCTGGGCCTCAGCAGAATGATGTGCAGGGTGTGTGAAAGGAAGAGGCGGGGCTGGGCCACGACAGATTTGATTATATAAAGAAGAGAGAGTGGAAAGTCTCTGGGGGCCGAACTCTGAGCCCCCGCTGGCAGCAGTCATGATTGCTCCTATCATAACAATCATGAAGCTCTTCAACGCACTCCTCTCCTTGCTCTCCATTAGTTTTCTATATGCATAGATTGTCTGAAACAGCACAAAGGTGAAAAACAATGTCAATTCTTTTAACACTGTTTTTTGTTCCCTGTCTTGTTGAAGTGAAGTAAAAAATATATTTAGATTCAGAATCTGACTGCACTCAAGAACCAGCAGACACCATCTACTGTACAGTGTGTTGAATGGCACCGCTCCTCTGAGTCAGTGGTCAGACAGTTTCAGGACAGAGTCTCTGAGGATGTTTTCAGCCATAAATATCAAAGCAAACAGACATGGACACTTTTAGAGGAATATATAAGGATGATTATAGTTATTACAACTAGGGTATTTGAGATTGACGGTTTCTTGGGAACAGCAGGTCCATAATAAGATAATGTACTTATGGGGCTTCTTATCTTACACGGTCTTGCTCAGTTGTAGTGATATGGTAGGTGTTCAAATCTTGCTAATGATCATCACAGCTTCATTTTCATTAACTGATGAAGACTGTGTGATACAGACAAAAGCTCCAGAACAAGCAGATCAGAGGACCTTGAGTGGAGATCGTTCTGTCGATTTTGACTGTATTTAAATTATTGCTGCTGAGCTCGTCAGATAGTCAGATGCACACCTGAAATGTCAGTTGGGATCCCCTGCACAGTTTTCTAGTTATGGATATTTACAACAGTTTGGGTAAATAAATACTGTTTGTCCCTATTCTGAGACCTCAACAACTAACTTAATGAGTACAATATCTTTATTTTCATCATAACTAATTGAAATGTGGTCTAGACCACAAAAATAAGAACAAAGTTGAAATAAATTGTATTATCCTTTAGTAGAGAGTGGCAGCTGCTTCTTTTTTTTTACACTGATGTCTATGAAATGTGTGAATGTTCAGATTAAATTTTCAGAAGCTTTGTCAGCAAGTTAACATGGACAGTTCTTAAATTGTATTCTTTCCATCTGTTACTGAAATATTAACATATGTGATGTGTTTGCCATCATTGACAGATTAATGCCTCAGGACATTCAGGAACACCTGCTGCAAATGATGAGTTACTGTAAATACCATAATTACAGACAGTAGGTTTAAAGCTCAACTTACTGTGGGACTTTTTTACATTTAACATCTCTCGAGCTGTGGGATGATGTTGTCCCATGGAACATCTTACACAGCATGATTGTGACAACATACAAATGCACCCTGTGGCTCCTCGTAACAAACAAGGTTAGTCTCAACCACTGCCGCTACAGTCTAATAACATTATCCATCGAGCCAATACAGTCACAGGGAGACTTACACGGTGAACACTGTGTCACTGTGCAGAATTAGAGGAGAAGGACTTCTGCCAGATGACTGTAATTACACTGAGCAGGAGCATGGTTTTAATTGGAATGATCAAATTAAGCCACAGTAACAAATGCCCCCGGTGCTGTACAAAGTGGCAAATGTCAACGTGGACGGTGATGCTGATAATAGCTCGTAAGTTTAAGAGTGTGTGTCACTATGTAAAGCTCAAATTAATATCACACACAGGTCTGCTTTATGACAGCGTTAGCCAACAGAATAAATGCAACAGCAACAAAACACACACTGTGATGTACTGTCTTTGAATACTACGTACACACATTTTTTGGGGAGGTTTCATTTCCTCAAGTGAAACTATCTGCTTCCCCATACCCTCAGATGAGTTTTTGTGACAGTGTGGGGCCGGTTGCCATGACATTTACTGAGCGCATTTGTGAGCCCATAGGAATGAACACCTTGGATTTGGAATTAGTAACGCAATTAAAGCAGCGGAGGCATCGTTATCCTGACTCTGCTGATGTAAAGTCAGGATCTGCTGCCCAAACCGGAACCCAGTGGATCCCTGTAAAGTACAGGGTTTGTTTGGTTTGGGATTTGGTCATGGTTAGCAGCATCTTTTTATTTAACCAGCCTGCCTAACAAATACACTAATCTTTCATATTCCATGCATATTCCATCTCTCAGTAAAGCAGCAGTATGTCATCTGTTCATCCAACACTGGCTGTCAGCGAGTAGCTTGCTCTGACTTAAAACTAAAATGGATTTATCATCTGTAAACACTACATTTGAATTTCATGGGATTTTTGTTTACAAGGTTGAGAAAAAAAAAAAACATTTCAGTTCATATTTACGATGGTATCATAAACTTGAAAAATATGGTGCATATCCAGGCACACAGCCCTGTACATCATACATTTACAGTACCAAAAGGAGGCTATAATATTTATCAAAAGGTGGTGCTAATCACACACAGGGTAGTGCTTCTCTGCAGGACAAACTGCAGAGATCATCAGAATCATGTTAATGGTTCATTACAAGTGTTGGATGGGGATTTCAGGTACAGGGATTGATTAAACAGGGATCACTCTATCTGGGCTGTAATAGAAAGTGTTAATGAGGATGGACACTAGAGCTCTTTACTTCCTTCAAATGTCTCCCTGGCTATTCTGCAATTACACCCCCCCTCTGTTTCTTGTTGCTTCACACTGATTGTGTAGACTCTCTCTTAATGTTAACAGATTATGATTGTTGATACATTTGAAATGAATTCAACTATCCAGAATAATCATCACTGGTCATATAAAAACTGTTTGACTTCAGTTCTGGTCCAAGCTTTTCACTTGACACATACAGGTTACTTCTGTTATGTTGTAATTTCAGTAGGATTGAATGGTTGTCTGCGGGTTGACACAACTCTCTGACCTTTGTGGCTTTTCACAATGTTGCAAAACCCATTAAATGTGCACTGTCATCAAGACTAAAAACAAGGCTGTTTTTCCTGTTCCTGAAAAATGACATTTTCTAATTACTCAGTGTGGTTTTCACCTGCAACTGTTGTTGTCACAGACCAAACATCCTGCTCAGGCTGCATCCTACTCCTAGAGAACAGTATTCATTGAACAAAAACAACTCCTCCATCTTGCTGCCAGTATTCAGCAAACACAGTTCAATCACAAATAAATGATTTCTGCAGGAGAGGCCATTCTTGGTAAGAGGAAGGAACACTGACGTGTCTCTGCATTGCAACAAAGAAACTGTAACTTAGGAAGCAACTGAGTAATGAATTCAAAATATAAAGTGGCTTGAAACACAAAAGAGAACTAAGTCAGGTCTTTTTCACGTGTCTGAATGAGTTCAGCATTCAGCTATTTTCCTCACACCATAAAGAAAGAGTGTTGGTTTGAATAAAGAACATCATCAGTGTGTGAGCAACATAACACCATCCCTGAAGTTAAATCCTCCGTTTAAGATTTCAAGACACGATTAAAGCTGTGCAGTTTTTGTGGGACTTTCCACTCCAACCACAGAGGGTTCACTAACATCCAATGGTGACGGCTCCTCAATCTCCACACTGCTGATAAGCTGAACAGCTTTTCAGAAGGTCACTGGGTTGCTGATATTGATCCCTGAGATAATATATGCAAGACAGCCACGTCTGAGATGTGCAGCTGATGCTTGCCAGGCTCTGCTGATTGCATACTGAGGAATGTGGAAGCATAATGTCATGTTTGATCACACTGGAAAAAAAAAATTCAGTAATTCATCAGTTTCATAAAAGCAAAAAAACAGGTCCATCACTGCACAGTGTGCAAAATGTGTCCTGTTAAATTTTTACAACAGTGTTATCTCAGGCTACAACTGAACACATTATACTCAAGTCCATCTAGAAATGGATCAAGTGCTATTCGCTCCAGATAGAGATCAATACTGTTTTGCTGTGCTTTGATTGGGGGCCTGGACAAAGACAACACAGCATCCATTCCTGACCAGGAACACTCGACGCAGAGGAGGTATTCATGCACCAGATTCAACCGGACTCTACGTCTGTTGTCCCAGATCTAATAAAAGTGCCTGTCCTGAGGAGGTACCCGCTGGACCAAATGAATGTGAAGTCCTTAGCAACGCTCAGGTCTAGTATGGTCAGGTGATTGGAGTAACCTAGGTTAGTTTGGAGTCCCCTGGGTGCAACTCGGCGGCAGACCATCCCACGGTGCTCCTTCTGCTGACACTGATGAATGGGACTGGCTGAGAGAGAGGGAGGGAGCTCTCATCTGCACTCCCCAGAATGCACTTGGAGTGCTGCACAAACTTGCATCTATCTGCAATCGGTCCTAATTAACACCAAAGCTACTTCATCTCCCAGCAATGGAAAGGTCCAGGCAGTGACCCCCAACCACCTGAATCAATACTCAACAGAGAAGATTTACCTTTTAAAAGGAACAGTTAGTGTGGAGCACAATCCGCATGGAAACCATCAAAGACAGCTGGATTACACACTAAGAAACTCATTATCAGAGCAGCCAACATCTGCATTAAAATGCTTATGTCTTTGACTTCAGGAAAATATCAAGACAGAGGAGTGAAAAGGGAGGGAAAAATCTTTGGCTGCCTCTGTCCCCGAGATCAACAAAATGACAACTGAGGTGCAAAAATGTTGAAACAGATGGTTAGCACTCTTACCAGGAGTGTGAGGACAGGTTTCTACAACATGTCCTCAGTCGTATTTAACATGACAACACTCCAGACACTATTTATAGATGTATCTTGCTGACTAATCACTCTTGAATGCTCACCTCGAAGAATAAAATCAAACAACAAACAACACTAGCCAGAGCTACAGTGCACTAAGAAGCCAAGTCATGTTTACTTATCAAAGATAGATATCAGAATCACTGAAATACAGTCAGTTTCACTGGGGTTACCTGTTGCATAGGACTAGACTTAAAAATATCTCTCTCTCTCTCTCTCTCTCTTAAAATGATCTTTGCCTTCAATACGGTGTTACAGAAACCAAAAAAGTCAAACACTGAAAGCATCATCTGTTGACATACACTGGTATTACCTCAGAAAGGCATCAGCACAGATCCAGTCATCTTGTTATTCCAGTCTTTGCTCTGACAACTTTCTAATGTCTCTCACTGTATGTTACCGACGGCAGCGAGCCTATCAGTGTCTGTGGGTGGTGAGTATGACTGAGCAAATGAGGTATGTGTGTGTGTGTGTGTGTGTGTGTGTGTGTGTGTGTGATAGTTTTGTATGTGTGATGGCATACCAGAGTATTTTTGGGTCCTGCCTGCTTAAATGCAGCTTGCATGAATCATGACTTCCCACATAGTAGGTCAGTGAGCAGGGTGAGTCATATTGCTGTCTTATATGGTAACATGCTGCACATGTGATAGAAACACTGGGGTTATCTATAGACCGGACTCGATGTTTCAAATGTCTGAAGCGAAGTGGCTCTGTCTCAGCTCTGTCTCAGTCTTCAGATGATGTGACAACTCATTTGTCTTCGTTTAATTTCATCTTTGAACAAATATCTTACATCATCATAGCTTCAGATTAAATCTAAGTGCTTCATTACAGCGCAACATGCACCAGAGTGACCACAAAGGACTAATATACAATAAGTCTTTGACAGCCTTTAGAGAGGATGGCAGATACTCAATGCATTTCTTACCTCATGCTTGACATTCACTTTGACAAGGTACACCTGCACACACAATAATCTGTTTGTCTAAACCTCTTCCTGTGCAATTGGCTGAATCAACAAGGAAACAAGTTTAGCGTTTGCAGACACCTCAGTCTGCAAGTAGAGAAAACGAAACACCCCAAAACCATCAATAGCAGGAGGGAAAGTAGCCTTTGATGGACTGGATCAGGATATGTGGGGGTGGGGTAGGGTTGGGGGGTGGGGGTGGGGTGTAAGCCTTTATTTGAAACAACAGATTCAATGCCTGCATAAAAAAAAAAGTAACCGTCATTTTGACAAAAAAGCTCATGCTCAGAGCACTCACGGAAAAAAAAAATCAAGTGGAAAGTCTCTCCACAGGAAAGAGTTGACACAGAGGCATCGCCCACGTCAAAACCTTCAAAAGCCACGTCTGTACGCATGTATGTGTGTGTGGGTGTGTGTGCAAAGCCAAGAGCATGTGCGTGTGCGTGTGTGATCATGTGTGTATGGCTGAGTGGGCTGGAGGGTACAAATCTGTTGATATGGCAAAGACACAAGCAGTTTTTCTCACATTGTTCTCGTGTGTGCGACATCTCAAGTTTCACCACTACATACAAGTGCTTCTGTTGTTGTAGCAACATAATCAGCTTAACTGGAGCAATTGTAAAAAATATCCAGCTAAGATCAAAAGGCCACAACGCCAGGCTGTGAGGAAGATGACAGCCAACATCTCCTGATGTGACTGAATACTGAAAACTCAAAGCTGGACCGCGCTGATGCTTCTTCACATCAAATTCTTTCTTGTTTATTTGTTTATGTGTTATTGACACATCATGTTCTGCAGTTGTAACTGCCGTTAAAAAGATCACATGCAAGACTGGAGGGCCACGTGAGCAGTTCCCTCCGAGCTGCCTTTCAACCATTCACAAACAAGCCTGTTTAACAGTGCAGTCTGCAGTTCTCATTTTCTTCCTTCACAGTCATAAAAGAGACATGCAGCTGTCTGTCATTCATACCAGATGTTTGACAGTGACACCAGTATTTCCTCTTTTGACTAAAAAAAAACCCTGATTGTTTGGAAATCTCATTTGAGGAACATGAAGCATTGAGTGGATGAGGCTCTTGGAAGCAGGTAAACATCTGAGGAGGCACAAACAGTATAACAGTGTCATAACAACAAATACAATCCAGATAACGTGGATTAGGATTGAAACATGTAGATGTGTGTACAACTAAGGCTGCTGTCCTACAAGTTCCTTAGTAATAACAGAGTGAAAATAAGGTTATATGGAATATAAAAGTCATCCAGCGAGTTCATCTGTGGACGCACACTCAGTGATAGAAACTATAGCAGAGTGCCATGATAACATGATAAAGTGATAAAGCATCGACCTATTCATCTACTATTAAATCTCATTATATTCATCCAATCTTATCTTATCTAAGTTTTGGACTCTGAAAGGGACCTAAGACAATTTGACCTTGATCCATGTTGTAGTTGACTTGACCATCAACACTGGCAGCAGCATGATGTGCAACCAAAATATATAGTTTTCTAACTGGTCTTTCAACTTAAACCGCAGCACAGGTCGTGGACCTTCACTGTCATGGTTTAAGAAAAGATCATTTTTGGTTTTGGTTTGTGAAATAGTGATGGATCAAAGACATAATGTTAACTATAGGTGACATGGGAAACAAAAAGCAGTCCTCCATCCATCCCAACCCTCCTCCTAACTGAGTGGGCCCATGCAAACCTGTACTTGATAGTCCATCTCCTTACTGCCTCAGTAACAGTACAACATTTTATTTTGTGAAATTTCAGACACAAGCCGATCTTTGTCACAGAATAACCTCCAATGCATGGAAAGTCCACATAAATCTGTTCTTATGATTCATGACTAAATGTGTCTTTGATACTAAGAGAGTAATCCTCCACAGTCTGACGAGGGTGACTGTATTTCTTACATCCCTGGCTTAAGCGGTAATCAGACAGGTGACACAAGAACCTAAACGTCATTCAGGCAGCGCACGTCTGGGGATCTGCTGAACAGCCGTTGCTGTCAGTTTACTGCGTCTGCAGTGATGCCAGTGTGAGGGGCATGAGGGGAGGGCGGAGGGCATGGGGGGGAGGGGCAGCAACACATTCACATGTTCCAACACTTGAGGCTAAGCTAGAAGCTCACTCACATTACCCAGCCAGAGGACAGCCATACCAGGTTAGATGACCCACTGGCAGCGGCAGCCACACACAGAGAGAGGGAGCTAATTAGGGAAGTGATGTGAGGATGAAAATACACACACACACACACACACACACACACTTATCTTTGTGGGTACTTGTCATAGACATAATGTATTCCCTAGCCCCTTACCATAACCATAACCACTGACCCAAAAAGTTTTTGACATTATGTGACAATACCTCAAAAGTAGACCCAATAATCATGTGATCATCATGTGAAGTAGTTATATTAGGCCAGTGCTATACATATATATAAGTGAGGGAAGGTCAAATAAGTAGATCCACACCTATCCACTTATTCTTAAAATGTTCACATACAGCACAACACATTTTCAATAGCAAATATTTCTATAAGAAAGGTCACGCTGACCAGATTGTGCGTTTTTGATCGACACAAAGAACAACATCTGTAGAGCCTCCACTGTCGACATATTTTCTAAAAGATGTGCTCCTGGTTACTGAAGCATGATTAGTGTTTTCATGGTAAGTGAACTGAGAGCACATAGTTACAAATGAGTCAGCTTCTTCACTATTTATCCAAAACCACAGTTTTACCCTAACCATAGTCAATTAGTACTCCAAGACTCAATCTAACATGATGATTCAGGACAGGAAGTTTGTCTCTGGTGTTGAAAGCCCCTTTTACACAGAGAGATTTTATGCAGCATGTTGGCAACGTGGAATCAGGGGCATGATGTGTTTGTGCCAACTCTCTCTTTTACTCAGATATTGATTCAGGATTATGTTTTCTACCAACATCATGAGGATATGTTGTTCATTTACATTACATTTAGTATCAGTGTAATGTTCCTGCTCACCAAAGTGAGCCGAGTCTGAAGCCGAGAGTTTAAGGTTAAATAGTTACATGTTGCTTTAAGTCCAGGGAAAGATCCTGGTCTGATTTAATAGAGAGAAAAGATCACATGTTCTCCGTTGCCCAAACCTGACCACAGACAGGTCTGTGGATGTAAACTCTGGTCCCTGGTGTGACAGGTGTCCATCTTGTACACCTGCCATCCGCCCAGCCGCCTCCTTGTGACTCTGTTACCAAATATGTGGCTTCATTCATTCAAAACAAGTCTTACAAAACATATTTGTCCAATGCTGTTCAGTTGTATTAAATGTGATTTCTAAGAGATAGGGTAGCAAAGGAAGTCATAAATTCAGCATTGTGTCATTTAAACACCAGCTTGTTGCATAGACTGTAAGCACCCCTTACAATATATCTTTATATGACATTATCTACTGTACAGCATCTGTGCAGAGAGTGCATCATAGGTCAGTTAACTCTGTCATAGTTAGTCAACACAAAACTTGACTGCCTCAAATCATCTGCAAGGGCACAGAATGAAAGGTTATGGTTTCAAGTGTGCGCAGATGTGACACAGAGTGTGGTTTAGTGGCTTTTGGGCAGCAGTCTTGATGACTCAAACTGAGAAAAGAAAGTGGTGCTTAATGATTGGACCCCATCGCACGCCCAAACATCACAAGTCACAGTGGAAATATTTGCAGGGAGAAGGACCTGTATCACCTGTGAGGAGTGTGTCACATGTTTGAGCTGTTGCTTGGCTTCGATCACTTGGTTAATACTGTGAAAAAATAAGATCCATCTGGTCTTAGATACATTTCTGAACACAACAGGCTCAAGATATCTTCCTTAAAAATCCTTAAGAACTTGATATAGTGTGCAGTCAGTCTGTGATGCCTGCAGAGCATTTCTGTTTTCTTTTTTTCTAATTGCACAACCTGCAAGCCACAGTTTTCCAGGAACTGAACTTCTGTCTCTGCCATAGGCTGGCAGTAAAAAAGCAGAGCGTTCAGTCATAAAGCCCTCCCTATGTAATTATTACATTTGGATCCAGTCTATGATTTATTTTGACATGGGTGGGCCAGCTGTGTTACACAGCCATTAGAGCAATCTGTTACACACAGTGTTGCAATTTGATTATTCATGTTTGCTGAGCACTTTCACATGATGACATTCAGACTGATACATTTTAGTGTACAAGTGCAAACAGAAGAATCTTCAACACTTGACAATACTGTGTGTGAATACAAGAGTTTACTAGGTAATGAAAAGTTTCTGAGAACAGACTTTGAGATACTGTGATGTGTAGTTAACAGATATATGTGAGAAAATATTGGAAATATCTTATTTGCTTTCTGAAAGTAAAAAGGTCAGTAGAGCTGGAGTCAGGACGTGGTCAGACTGGGGGAAACAGCCTGGCTCTTGTCTGTTTAAGTCTTAAATAAAATGTGCAAGAAAAGTAAAATAATAATAATAATAACAGCTATAAGCGTGAGAAACAATGCCAAATGTATGCATTGCTTTGCCACTAACACCATTAAATGGATTTCATTGGTCAAAAGTGAACACATGACACAGCTCCAATCCACAAAATTACAGTTTTGAGCTGGGAGAAGAAAGGATATAACTACCTGCCTGGTTTTATGTAAATATCTCCTACATACAGTAAATTCTGACTCAGTGTGGAAACACCCTCAGTCAAAAATGATTCATTAAGAACATGCTCAGCATGTAGATTCACAGAACCAATAAATGATTTAGTGTGTGTATCTCCAGTAAACAGGGACAGATTGGGACATAAAAGCAGTTCTGGATTTTGACCCATGGTTGCAGCCCAACACAACCAGCATGGACATACAGTCTACATGCTACAGTCCCTGCTGGGTCGTGTTCATACCCTAAATTTATCGTACATTATACTATAAAAACCAATATACCAAGATATGTAGCAATATCACAAAAGTAGCAGTATCACAAATACCACTGATATAGCTAGCTATGGCAGAACTGAGCCAGTCTCCTCCTCTTAGCAATGTGGAATATAATCTACACATCTGGTTAATAAGGTGCTTTACAACACAGTTTTTATTTACTATCTTTACTAACTAGATTTACTGTTTGCTATTGTGCAAAGAAGGTGCAGTAAAATATCTGGCTGTGGAGCCACTTCTCAAAAGGCATATACGGTCTAACTGAAGCTACTGGACAGGTGAAGGTGACATCGGTGCAAATGCAAATTGCAAATTATTACTCAGGTAGACTCAGGCTGCTGGTTAGTATCTAGACCAGGAGCTGCCTGCCAGTCAGTCGGTCCTTGACTGAGTTCAGTCCACCAGCCAATCTGGACTTTGACAGAATGTCCAGTTTATCAGTTCACAGTAACTAGCTCTCCTTCATTATACTGTATCACATTAAAGAAACACATCATAATGATTTCATTATTGACAAACCAGAGACAGCGGAGCTCCCAGAAAAGAAAAGTATGATGCTGCACTCTGAGTGAAGGGACACAAATATAGCAGCGTGGGTCCCAGTCCTGAGTACTGGAGCCAAAATATGAAACATTTGTGCAGGTCAGATGTTATTTATATAACACCAAATCACAACAGAGGGTGAGAGAGAGAGAGAGAGAGAGAGAGAGAGAGAGAGAGAGAGAGAGAGAGTGTCTGTGTCCAACTGATTTTATTTAATAGAACTGGTCAGCAACAGAATCTCCAAGCTAAAGCAGTGATGGTGATGAGAGGACAGTGAGTTTACTGACTGACTTTGTTGTGTATGAGTGAAGACTCTTTCCTGTTCCTGTTTCCTGCCATTCACCTTGTTACTAATCTGTAGCCTAGGTAACTACCTCTGAAGCAAACTGGTGTAAAAGGACGCTAGTGTTATCAAATGGTGAAACCACATCTCTGACTGTGGAATTCAACATGTCAACAAATTTACTTGTGAGGCGTTATTCAGAAAGTGGTAATTGGTGATCGCTTCCTGTTCCTTACTCATAAACAACAGACGTTTACACCCAGATGGCATGGACAGCTCATACAAAGCCGCCTCTCTGCTGTTTGTGTGTGTAGCCATTGGTCAAATGACTCACCTGCAGTCTTGTCTCTTAAGAGATCAATATTTATCTTTGGGGTTATTGATTTGTCTTTGATTAAAATGCAGACTTAGAGGCAGAGAGGCAAACAGGAGGTTCTGAGTCCCTGTGGTAGAGAGATCCAGACCACAGCACAGTGCAGACACCATGGTATATACTGGATGACAATTTTCTGAGCGATGCGCGATTGATTTTTCCATCACGGCTGGAAATGACTAATCCAATAATATCTATAGGCAGCGCACAGTAAGTCAGAGCTGGACTATCTGTTTTCACATATCGATCCTCTCCTCGTGTGATTTATATTTTCTCACACTTAAACAGGAGATTTTTCAGGACAGTGACTTAAGGAGGAACACTCAACATACTGTTTATCATCCAATTTAAAATAAAGAGTCATTCATCATTTGTCGCAGTCTGGCCTTTTCAATGCCTCTGCAGCTTGTGAGAGCAGCTGAGCCTGTGCTTCTATTTGTCAGTGTCATTATATTATGACGAAGAGGAACGAGGCTGACTGATGAGTACGCTGAATGTTCATATCTCTATCTATAAAGATAAACAACCAAAGATATATTACAGAGATATGTTGATGTGACAGAAGCTATTAAGTATTCACCTTCTCTGAGTCCTTTCCTGTGTGTAAATTTCCCTTTCAGAGCTAACATGAAAAGAGAGAGTGAGGGAAATTTTTTAGGCTCTGTTTTATTCACCAGTCAATCAAAGGGGAATTAATCTTACTCATATACAAATGGTTTATTTTAAGTGGTTCAGAGAGAGAGAGCCAGTTTCCCATCAGCTAGTGTTAAAATCAGCATAAGAGAGGCACTCTGTTTTTCCATTAAAGCTGCTCTAATCAATATTTTTCATGTTAACAGTGAATCAAATGAATGTATGATATCAAAGGTGTTTGTAGTGTTTGTACAGATAACTGTGCTGTTTGTGTTAGAAAAGTCATTATTATTTTAGAATTTCTGACATTGTGACTCCAACATCTCCCACATGTCAGAGAACTACAGAAGTAGTTGAGCAGTGGCAGAAATACCCAGAGTCCTGCTGCCCTGCACTGCATATCAAAGATCACCCTCATCTGCCACTCTCACCAAGTGCAGAGCAAACATTACGCTGACCGACAGAGGAAGCCAGCCTTCTTCTCAGATGGGCCCTGAGAAACCTCTGGAGGGAAAAAAAAAAAAAAAACACAGACGCAAGCTGCTGCTATTTGCGGATGAGAGACAGCGCTGGCTGAATGACATGCTGGACGATGGTCTGTGGGAGGACACTGGCTTTTCTAGTGGCACACAGTTCTTGGAAGGCATGATTGATGCACATCTCCGCATGAGCGTCCTAAGCGATTTAGCTCGTCTGCGGCCACGCAGCTGCCACACGGTAGACACGGCCTGTAAGAGGGCCACTCTTAAGCTCCAAACAGGGCTAAATGGCCCTTCTATATCCTGCCACAGTTTCCTGACCGAGGTCAACCTCTCTGCACACCACAAATTACTCCCTGAAATGCTGGCAGACAGGGCCGAGGAGAGATTGCCATTTGGTTGTTTATGGTTCAGACTGTGCACTAAGTCCCCTATCATAAGAGGCTATTTTTAGCTGCCTAATCCTTCAGTGGATTTATAATGGCCCAGACTGGCCAGATGACAAAAATAAACATAAAAAGCTTCATGTTAAAGCATATACTGGGTTTTGCCTGATCTTTCATTATTTTTGCCCTTTAAATTTCCATCATGAAAAAAAAATCTGCATCATGCAGTCACAGTTATGAAAACTGCCATGCAGCAAGTGTTAAATACATCAGGTTTGTCCTGGACAGCGTCTGATGAATCTCTCTCCTGAGCGCTGGATGAGTCTCACACAGACCCTGGACGTTCTGCTCTGCTAAGCATTAACTGAGTAGCTAATCTGCTGAAGTGGGTGGGAACAAACATGACCACACACAGACTGCATTAACCCCCACCCCCCACCCCGATCAGGAACAAACTCAGGAACTGCTCACTGTGGAGAATCCTGCAGACATTAACATAAAGAGGGCTAGGCTGGGCCTGAACCTCATGCCCTTTAATAGCTTTAAAGCATCACACTGGGACCTGAGCTCTGTTTTCCCATCATTATTCCATCATTCCATCTGGCTTGGCTGGGTGTGCAGCTGCAGGCCACAGGGCGATCCAAAAAAAAAAAAAAAAAAAAAAGAAGCCATACACATGTAGACAGATAAAACGTAGACAGTCACAAAGAGTAAACAACAAAGTGCTAACTCATGACTGAGCTGACAATAACACTATGGAAGACAGCCAGGACTGAAGGTGAGACAGTACTGCTGTTATTTAACTGTCAGGTCTCATTACAGAGTGAGGATGTTTTGGTTGTTTGGTTTTGAGCTGTCTCTCTAAGTCTCTTTTTACTGCAGATTCTTTAAACCACTGTATTTGGAGGTAAAAGGAGTGAAAAGTGTGCACAGCTACAGTGAGTCAAAGCCTTTTTTTTTTTAAACTGATGTTATCAGATCCCAGCCCTTCATTTGGTAAAAGAAATGTTATTATTACTGATGCTGTAGAAACAACTGCCAAAACTCAAGGTCACAATAAGGTCCAAATCCAGAGAGCAGCATGATCTTTTACTGGATGCAGACTGGCCATCCAGTCCTTTTCCACATTTAACTAATCAGACTCCTGAAAGAAGCCAGCTCATAGGTCGAGTGTGCAGCAGCTTATTCTGACACACAGTTATGATTTTCTGAAAACAAGACTGGGGTCAGAAATCAACAGAATTCTAATTTGACATGAGATGAGACAAAAATGTATTGTTCCTTCACCAGTAAGTCAGGGAAGCAGGACAACAGAACTGTCATGTTATTGTCAAGTGTCCAACTCTGACAATAACAGCCAAGAGCTGGCAGACAAACAAGCAGACGTGCGAGGAGAAGAAGAAGAGGGATGTTTGACTGATGCGGAGCCCATCCGAACCTCTCCACACTACAGCGAGATAAGAGCACGCATTCAGGGATGATGTGATGGCAGGTGATTTGTATTCCAGCGGTTGATGAATGGGTGCTGTTCCACATGTCAGGAGAAGTTATTCAACCCTGATCAGCTGCTCTTCCTGCCCTCCATTCATGCTGAGGTCCAGCTCATGTCCTACTTCCCTGTGCACGGCCCAGCTCACCGCTCACTGTGCTCTAATGTAAAGCCAGCCATCGACCGGCAGCCTACATGAGCTCAATAACTGCGGACACATGTCCGCCTCAGCCGCTGTATGTCTGCGAGTATCATCTGGTTACACCACCGACCTGACTGTATCATTTTTCCACATCTCATCAGGCCACAAGCCTCTCTCAGGATCCCTGATCGATGAGGATCTGAGCTGAGAGAATACAAGCGATTACATTTTGACACCTGTCCAGAATTCAGACTTTGAGATATCGTCAGTGTTGAACACCTAAAATCTGAGCCACGCTGCAAAACAAGACAAACAGGAAAAGTCTTCAATCATGTATGACCACAGAGGACTTGGACAGTCTTGCACTGGTTTTGGGGTTTTGGTTTGTCTGTTAGGACTTCTGCTCAGTTTGGTAAGCAAAACATTTCCACTTCAGGCTCCTGGCAGCGTGTCGGCAAACTGGTTTAGGTGGTACTGGATTCAATTCAAGACAAGGTGGACTGTGTTTCATGGTATATTTTCAGCTGTTTGCTTTCAATAACAAGAGACACACAGAGCTCACAGTTTGTCCAGTATCTAACAACTGATAGAGCAGAATTACTGCAGTTGACTTGAATAAACAGCTCTGTATCACTGTCCCTCCACAGGCTGGGAGTTAAACTGCTGTGGAGTAATTATGCTTATGCTAACACTCTACTTACTCAGAAACAGCTCATGATTATACATAAACTAACTTGTCATTTCATGTATTTTAGATGAAATCCATCATTTAATAAAAAAATATAAAACCTGAAACTATGAACTGGAGCTTTGGGAGACATGAGAGAGCAGTGTCGTGGTTTTAGCCAAAAACAAAGATGACTTCAGGGGCAGAGGCTTGGAAATTTGACCGATGTTTAGAGTTTAGAGTTTAGATGTCTAGCGTTACACAGAACTTTGGTTTCAACTGCGTTTTGATGGCTGTGTTATGACACTGAGCATGTTCTGCAGGAAAAGCTGTTAATAACAAAATCTCTTTGAAAGCACCACAATAATAGCAGCTTGTTTACATCTGTCTACAAAACAGATTAGCCCGAGTATATTCATTTAATTATACCACAACATCAAATTCCACCTGGTAAACTGTAACCGTCATATAAATGTCTAACAACTGCTTGAAAAGTAGCTGTTATAATTTATGAATATTCATTCTGAAGTTGTACTGAAAGTGTGAAAAGAGTGTTTAAGTATCTCAGGTATCTCACGGTACCTGTTTTTCAGTGTAAGTACAGTTTACTGTCAGGGCTCAGCAGAGCCTCTGCTCCTCACTCATCTCATCTGGTGAACTCTTCTCACCTCTGCAGCTCACAGAGCTCATAAAAGTCCCAGTCCAGACTTCACCTGTCAGGGCAACAGCCCAGACTGAGTCATGGTCCATTCATCAGCCTTCCACTGGAGGTTATCTGAGGGAACGGCAGATGTCAAGTGAAGTGAGCTTCAAAAAGATACATTGTGGCTTTCACTGTTCTTTGCTTGTGATTTAGGAACAAACAATCACAGTCACACCAGGCAATGTCAACATCACCAACTATACCAGATATCATTAGATGGTATATGTGACAAGCTGACTTATTCTGATCTCTTTCACATCCTGTGTGACTGTCATAATCTTGTTTCAAGCAGTTGCTCGAGCTCGTCACAACAAACTCTCAACAGTGAGGAGGCCGGGAGGTGAGAGTGACGGGGGTGGGGTGGGGGGGGGGGGGGGGTGGGGGGGGGGGGAAGCTGGGACAGTGGAAAGGGCTACAGAGGAGACTCGTAAACAAAGCACGCACACAAAGCACCAGGGTTGCTGCAGGACATGCTTCCCCTCCCATTCCTCCACACACACACACAGAGAGAGACAGAGACACACAGACACACACACAGAGACACTCAGAGACACACAGACACGCTGCGCTGCACTGACGGAGGTGGAAGGCGGTGGGAGGCAGTGGGGGGTGGTGGGGGCGTTTGGACTCTATTTCACTTCCCCATTCCCACAGAAATAGAGCGGTGTAGGGCCACGCATATTTATGCACCCGTATGAAATGTCCAAACTGTAGGAGGATTACTCAGCATACAGGTCTGCTTGGCTTTAAACAGGTCCATCAGACCTGTTTACTTTTCTAATGACAAATTTCAACAGTTCTCCATCAAGTCATATTATTGAGTCTTAAAACTCTTCTTCCTGAAAGATGTCAAATCTGTCGTCCACATCTTCACACAAAATGAGATAAAGGCAGAAGAGAACAGGAAAAAGCACATGCACTTCAAACACAAAAGATTTTGTCAGATTTGTCAGAGACAATCATAGAAACATTATTCTGTAGATAGAGATTGAGGATATATCTCCTTCCTTCCCTCCTGCTTCTCTGTGCATGAGCACGAGCACCTGCAAGAGCAGGACGTCCACTAACCAGATGGTCAGTGGATCTTGATGTGGCAAAAGTGACATGCTTCACCAGCCCAGACATGCATCCTTATTGGATGATCCTGCACCTACCAACTCATGTCCAGAAAACCAGACAGTGGCAGTTAAAGCTTTACTTTTAATTAACCTTAACCACAACGTTCCCTTTAACCAAGTGTTTAAGTTGCTTAACCCAGACCATACCTTAACCAGTGTTCATTACTCAGAACCACAATCTTTAGTGACTGTGCACACATACTGTAAAAAACATTCAAAGAATTTTGGATTTAAAAATGACTGGTTTATTTGCTGGTTTTAGGTACTGCAGCTTATGTATGTCCTTTCTTTTTATCACTTCTGCTATTAATTTCCAATATATTCTCTGATTGCCTCTTATATAGTGTTTATCGTGAGGTATCTGTGAAACTTCTTGTGCATGTGGACCTTGAAAACTTCAGTTGTAAACTGCACTGAGCACAGGTGTGCTCTCATTTTAAGCTTTGAGATTTATGTTGGCAAGCACCTTCATTAGGTGTGATGACTGTGGTACGTGATGGACCTTTCTCTCCATGTGCATGTGGACCTATCCTGGCAGCACAGCTGTAATAAATAACATTAACGATGGCTGCATTCCATTTAGTTGCTTCCTGTTATTATGCAGGTTTCCTTAGCGGCATGTCGTACTGGAACCAATGTTATTAGTTCCACCTGTGCATTTCACACTATGACACGGCGGAACGTCTGCTGTGAAAACCATCTCTGAAGTACTGTCCTCATATTGGAAAGAGGTTAACATTAGCTCACCATGCTGGCACATTCTTTCACTGGGTTTAAGAAAATGAGACTTTTGGGACTCGTCATGTGTCAGAGTGTTCCTGGTGAAATGGGTTTTTGCAATTTTGCAATCCATTGAGTTTTCTACACTGATATACATTTAACACATTTTCAGTCTTCTTTAATGTCTCCTTCCAGTAAAACCCTGAATGGATGTCTAATGCCTAGCGGCAGTACAGGCTGGTGATATGATTAACAGTTGCACAAATGCCTGGCACCTCATGAATCCAGAAACAAATATGTATATTTCTGGAATTTAACTTTCAAACGTTCAAATGAATCATTCACTAAAGAAAGCAGATGCCCAGTTACTTTTTCATTTGTAATCAGATTACAGAATTTGAGTGCAGAAAGCATATATTAGCTCTGTCTCCATCACAGCACACCACACACACACACACAGAAATAATGCTCTGAAGTCTGAAACTTTTTTCACCCTGTGCCTCTGAGTCATAATATGAAGGAGGAAGCCAGGAATGAGTCAGAAAATGTTCCACAAGCCTGATAGTACATCTCAGTGCTGCATGAATGACTCTCAGGGACTGTTTGTCTCCTGACACAATAAATAACTCCAGTGATGAGGCTGAACTTGCCGTCTGGTGACATTTATTTCTGTAATAAAAACTACTATGAATAAACACTGAAACATCACACAGTATATACTGTAGTGAGAATTCTGAACTTAGGGATGAACTACTGTCTCCCTGCCTGTCTATCACCTCTCATGATAGTGGGATTCATTTGTGCAAAATGTCAAATAAAAAAGCAGATGCTCTGTCTGTGACAGAAAAATATATACAGCCACAGCTGTACTGTCTAAAGCCACTCTTTGAAATTCTACTCCACACCACAAATGAAATGGCTTTCCAGCTGAAAGAAATGTGCATTGTTAAGTGCTAAGTGCTGAACTGAGAGGCTGAAGTGAAGCAGAATCACATCAAAGTTCCACCAGTTACGTCAGGTGCCCCTGCTCCGCTGAGAGGAGCACGGCTGCCATCATCGAGGACAGAAGGCAGAGTGTGACAGAGAAGTGTTTGTCTGTCCCTACTGACACTCCATCTTACACAGGAGAAAACCCTTATTGTTCACCACCAACTGGATTTATGAGTCATTTACACCCTCGCTAATGATTTCAACTGCAGGACTGCAGTGATCTGATTTTCAGATCACTACACACCCATTACTTTCCACTCCACCTATATCTTAACTCAAGGTCCAGTGATTGGCTTCTTTCTGAATCAGGTGCTGCATCTCATGGCCTTTATCAGAAGATGGAGTTTGCAGGTTTCTGCTGACCATTAGATGTGGTTCAAATTCCTTGAAAAAGCTGGCGAGCGAGAATTGGGTTAATATTATTTAGTCAAATTATATTTGTATTTGTTTTTTTATTTTTTCATTTTTAATTGTCAAATATCAGCAATAGTGAGAAGACAGTGTTCCCAGCGAGTGTGAGGCTGCAGTTATGTCAGTACACTAACTTTCTGACAGTGGCAAAGTTAACATTCAGGTAATGTCTGCGGTGCTTGCTCTCTGTGTTCAGGATGTTAGCATGCTAACAGTGTCTGATTAGGATGCTGAACACACAGCATTTAATACAGCTGAGACTGATGGGAGACTGGTGAACGACAAAGAGACTGGAGCTACGGTGCTAGTGTGGCTGAAAAGCAAGAGTATATATATACTATATATCCATTTCAAAGAACAAATGTTACTACAAACTCCACCGTATCTGGTGTATAAATGTGTAATCAGTTAGTAAAGAGCTGTAGAAAAGGAAAAGAATGTTTCACTTTTTCATGGTTAATGAGTTGATTTAGCTGAAAAGAACAGGTGTCACTTTCTCTCATCAAATTATGGGTTTTCATTTTGTACCTTGTTCACACTTTCCAAGTGGGAAAATGAAAGATGTAACAACATCAGACAGAAACTATAAACTGCTACAAGGAGAAATACTCAATCACCCACATGAGTCGTCCCAACAGAACCTTGGTGATTTATTTCACAATCCAATAAAAACGCAGGGTGTGAGAATGGTGGAGTGTCTGTCAAACCACGGAGAAGTTGTTGAATTTAAGGGTTTATCGACCTCGTCCTGTGTTGACCAGCAGGTAGGGTTTCTCCCTGCTGATGAGGTGGCTGTGTGTGTGGCCCAACAATGGCAGGAGGCTGAAGGGACCCATCAGTGAGTTCCTTCCTCCCTGGGGAGCCTCTGTTTACTCAGCACAGGACGGCTCGGACACCAGCACAATGGTGTTGCTGGGCCTCTGTGCCTAATATTGATGTCATACCACTCATCTCCACATTATCCCTGCTATTGATTAGTCTGATCTCAGCCTGGAGCGCTGGGGAGCAACAACAAACAGAGCTCTTTTTTTCTCTTCCTCCCTCTCATCGCACCGACTCCCACACGCACTGAGAGAAACCAAGAGAATTTCTTTTCCTTCCCTGAATCCCCGACACCCCTGCGTTCATGGTTTATCGATCAGAGCCACGTCAATAAGACTGAGATTCTCAAGCCCTGAACTGCACAATCACACAGACTGAGCTGAAGCTTTTCATACCTCGTGGCTGAATTGGTTCTGCAGCAAAGCAATCATTAAGAAAACATAGTTTGGTGTTCATAAAGCAGCTGCTCTCACTCTGCATCTTGATTCATTTACTGAAAACACAGTCAACCACGTAATACCAATCTAGATATGTTACTGTGTGACAGCATCTGCACTGACTCAGCTTGTGTCAGATGTGTTGAAAAACTTTGAAGAATCTGTCACGTTATACTAACAGCTAACAAATTACTGACAGAGAGCCTTCATCTGCCAGGAGCTTTACAGTAAGTGGAAAATCTGATTCACCCACTGCAACCCTTCAGACTGAAGAGAGAAAAAAAATCAGTGGAAATGTAGGCTGCGCCTACTACCCCTCATTGTTTCCACACAGGAAAATGTACAGGGGTTTTAACATATTCATAAAATCAGACTGTATCACATCCCTGACTGCAGGATGTCTCCTCCACTGAGGAGAAGTGGGCAGAACAACATTTTTCATCTGCTGCATGATGACTAACTGTAAGGCATTTAGTAAAGAGCATCTACTGATACATCACACACTAATGTCAGTGCTGCACAAGGCAAATGAATGTTCATCTGTTATCAAGAATAATTTCAGTTTATTAAAACTTTGATCTACTTTTTGTAGTTGTAGCGTAGAGTTCAAAATGTTAGTACAGACATTACCAGCAAATTGACTTCTTATATCAAAAGTAAGAGGACATTACACAGAATGTACAGCATGTACAAAGTATTTTACAGTTATAAGCGCTCATGGTGTAAAAAGACTTCCTCTTGTGTATCCATGAGTATGTACGGTAAGTCTATATCAAATGCTACTGAATGAAAACTGAATCTGTTAAGTAACTAGTAATTATTGCTGTTGGATAAAAATGGAGTAAAAATGACCATAGTAAGGGGAATCTTACTATAAAGTATACCTAAATAAACAGACATATTACTTCCCTGCACTGTAAACCAGAATTCTCCTTTCCCATTCCTCTTCCTCAAAAAAAAAATCATTCCATCGCAGTTTGACTCTGTTAATAATAATAATATGTAAAAGTCACTAATCACATGTATGTCCTTTGGTAGCTATATCCCTTCAAGATCTCGGGCTCAGGCCACTGTAGGCAAATCAGACTGTTCTATAGTAACATGGGTTTAAAGGACAGTAAGATCAATGTACATGTTTCAGTCATTAGATAACACACTCGGATGTGGTTAAGATATCTAGAATTGTTTCTCAAATGAGTTTCTGAAAAATGCACCATATCATAATATATCTAGATATCACAGTGTAAAATGAGATCTACTGTGATAGGGGATTTCATTCAGGTAAACAACAGGGCATTACACTGTAAAAATATCCATCATAAAGGGCCATTTGGTTTCACATTAAAGAATAAATTATTCCACTTGTTTTACTGCAGTGTGATTTTTCAGTGCACTCGATTCCTGTGAAAAGTACTGTACTTGATATCTTACTTTATTTACTTATACTGGAGTATTTTTTGCTTGTTTTACTATGATCACAACCAATAAAATCACCTTCGAGAGAGAGTTTTTTTTCCAGTGCAGCTCCACTCTCACTGTGTTCCTGGTGACGACTGTGGAGCCCGGTCCAGATGGGAGCTGCGGTGACACCATGTGAGACGGGAACACTGTGCCCTGGCTCGTCCTGTGCTCTGCTGGCCCTCTGCCTGGACTCTGTCACTCACTCATGTTGCTTTTCAGCCTCGCCTCTGACATCAGCCCTGTGTTCGTGGGGGTCAGGTCGCTGTCTCCCTCCAGCTCAGCCTATCTAGGGTTTCACGTGAAGCAAGGTGTAGTAGGAGGATAATTGGTCCTCTGATGTCTGGCGGTATCACTGTATCTCCTGGAGCTAAAAATACACCCCTCGTGTGTCCGACTTCATACGTGTGAGGAGGAAAGCCCGTGGAGAGCTGGCAGAAGTTTACGACCGGTTTATTGATGACGGAAAAACAAATTAGAGCCATCTCTTAGCAGCCGAGGGAAACAGCAGCCTCTTCTCTGAGCGTGAAGACTTGAAGACTTCCTTGAGCAGCTTTCATTTAACTTTCATTTGAGCTGCAAAGTGAAGATTTGTAAGTGTAAAATGGCAGGATGTGATCATTTATATCAAACACAGTGTTGCCTTGTCTCCTCAAATACACACCTGGTTAATTATTCACAGCCCTGAGGGTCTGCAGTCTAGCAGAGTAGCTGCCTGCGTAAGAACCTGTCTTTCCTGATTTTATCTGTCAAGATTTCGTTATTCTGGGCACCGAGTCAACGATAGGCACGTCATAAGAATGTTTTTGGTTTCTAGGAAGGGAGGGGAGGAAGGGGTCACAGAGCAGTTAAACCGACAAACCTGGCTGATGGCGGGGCTAGGGAACAAGGCCTCTGAGCAGTGGTGGAGCGGGGGAAAGGCTGGCCTGCGAGAGACTCTCTCTGGAAACAGATGTCAAACAGGAACTTGTGTGTTTAACGTCTCCCCCTGCAATAAGCTTCCTGGAGACACGATCTGCCTTCGACGGGGGACTGGCCGGCAAACTGCTGCCTCATACTTTACCTCGGTCAGCCTGTGACCTACTTTCTGCTGGGATGTGGAGAGTCAAAACAAAAGTAGAAAAAAAAGTCTCTCTCTCTCTCTCTCTGCTGTCTCTCTCTGGTTGATTTGATAAGAAGGCTGTGTAGAATGTCTTTAGGGAGTGTTGGGACAGCGCCTGGTTTTTCTAGCTGCTCCTTACCCATGAGCAAAAAACACAGACCGACTTGTGCAAGATCCTGCTACAAAAAAAAAAAAAACATCACATCAGAAGAGAAGCTGTTTACATCAAATACCAAGTGACCAATTGGAAAATGGAACTGACTATTGGAAACTGAACCCTACACATCTACAGTAGGATTTCTGGCACAGTTCAGAGTTAGGTGTAAAGGAAAGTCATAAAAGGAATCCATTCTGTTAAATGCATCAGCAAAGAGTTTGGCTTGAGCCCAGATCTCTGCTGAAGTGGGGCAAAGGTCCAGTAGGTAAACTGTGTGTGTTGGACTGTGTGCTGTGTACCCACATCTTTCCCATCAGCCCCCTGGGCACTAAGGCTCAACTCTGTCAGCTTGATCTGTCTGTAACCAGGCTTAAAGCCTAGTTTCTCTGTGGCATTAAACACCTGCCGTCACCTGGCTCAAACACACACAACCTGCACACACAGCTACAGCCCTAAACTACCAACTTCAGTCTCTGTTCCTGCTTTCTGTTAACAACTGATAATACTGATGTAACTACAATGCATACAGTTCAGGAAGCTTTACTCGTTCTGTTCTGTTCCTGCAGTGGAGTTGACTGTGCACAGGGAGATTATTCCAGTACAAAGGAGGGGAACCACACCACAAGTCACTATGAGCCATCATGACTGAACAGACAGAGAGAAGAGATCCACCTGCATGAACACAAACTGCAACTCCAACTCTCTGACAGCAAATACACAGCAAAAAACCAAAACCAAACTCAAATATGAAGTTTTACAGATCTGACTGAAAACATCTTAGATGTCAATATGGCTCAGAGAGAGAAACATTTTTCAATTAAGACTAATGGTTCAAACTCCTCAACAATTAAAAAAACACAATCAAAGCTAATTAACAACATGGTTAATGCTGGAACCATCAGTGGATTTATTGATTAGTCAGTCAACTGAAATAATGTAATAATGAGAATCAGGTTGAAGCTGTGTTTTTGTGTGAGCAGCAGACAGAAGGAGCAGCTTGATGACGTGATGCTCAATTTCTTTGACATTATTCACAAAGATCTGTCAACAAACTGGTGAATAAATCAATAGATTAATTGATTAAAACATTATAGTTTACAGCTCTAAATGTAACAACTGCTAACTGCACAAAAACAATGAAAAAGCTGAGAATTTCCATTTTTAAGTAAACAATTAATGTGAAAATGTTCAAAAAGGCTCTTTTTCAGAATAGATCCACTTTCCTCCTCAAACCAGTCACTCACTTTGTGACCATGTAACCAAAAATCTGTTGGAAGTGGAGGTATCCTGCCGACCAAAAGACAAATTAACGTCATCTCTGCTGCTATAATGTGTCAGTGACACTGAAGAGTAGCAGTGAAACAGGAACAGCACCTTGTTGAACAAATCTGCACTGGAGTTTGCACTGCACTGTCCACCGAGTCTCCCACTGACCACACACACACACACACACACAGATCATTGTTCACTCATTACATCAGTGGAGACAACTATTAATGATACATCTCCTCTCATTATGCTTATGCATACAGTTTCCACTAACATTTTCCGACTCAGACATGGAGTAAATGGTAAATGGACTGCACTTATGTAGTTGTACTTTATACCACAGGTTACATTCATCCATTCCATACAGGTCTGGGGCCTAAGGATGCTTCAGTCTATGGATTGGAAGAGCTGGGGATCGAACCACTGACCCTCTGATTAGTGGACACCCCGCTCTGCCTCCTGAGACACAGCTGAGTGGATGGATTTTAAGTGATGAAAAGAATGAAACAGATTTTGTCTGAATTAATAACCACATGAAACATGAAGGACACTGCCCCCTGCTTAGTCCTTAGACCCCCAACTACATTTTCTAATCAACTAAGGCAGAATAAAGACTTCTTACCCAAGCATTGTTTGTATTTATTTCATTTCTGTTTTCGCACTTGTTGTATATGGAGCATTTTACAGCATCTTTGCCACAAGTAATTCTAAATGGAAATTGAAAACTTAAACGATACAGACGGTCTTTTGATTGAAGGACTGTTTCAAGTCTGTCTTCAAACAACAGTCAGGTTCCCATTTGAACGATGAAACAGGTTTTGAACTGAATTGAATTGAAGACGATGGAATTTAATTCAGACAGTTTGAAGAAAAGTTTCAGGACCTGGTGAAACTCTGTGGTGACTTTTACAGGAAAGTGAGTTTCAGGTTTATTTAGCCCCAAAGTAACAATGTAACATCCCAGTTAACTGCTGCTAGCTGCTAGCTCCTGTGACCCAATGAGACTTCTTTAGCATCTCTTTCATCTGTTTCTCTGAGAAAGTGAAACATGCTCCTTGGGCCTAAAAATAAGTGGCAGTTAATGTTTCTCCTAAATGTTTCTCCATCTCTCCATTGTGAAAAATGGTGTTTGCTAAAAACAGAAATCTTAAATAAAAACTGACATTCCAGTTGACATTACATTGTAGGGCTGGCTTTTTATGTTTATGTTATTCATATTGTAGGTGTGATTTTAAACGAGGTCTCCAAAGTCCCAGTGTCACTTACTCTCTCTATGAAGACTGGAGCCTGCCATATAAAATGCCGGCACATTTAGGTGGTAAAACTCACACTGACAGTGACACATCTGATCACAAAGCATTCACGTGTTTTCTTAAACACTGTGAAGTTTGTCTTGGCTCAGTTTAACCTTGCATCTAAAACCCCAGTTTAGAATATAGGCCGACGCGGATTATCCCACGTGGAGTGGGTTTTGAGGAAGAGCTCAGATCTGATTCACTCCACAAACTAGTGAGTATTTATCACAGAAACCAAAGTGGTACTTCCTGTGCTCTGGCTCCAAACACACATTCCCGGTGACATTTGTTTTATTACTCATCATGACCTCAACGTTTGCAGCTAGAGGGTGAGCAGCAGGGTGACAGGGGTCAGCTGGGACGGGGTTGGATTAGGTTGCCGGGGGCATGGACAAAGATACCGACCAATGAGAAGCCAAGTGTTTATCAATAAGGGGAAGGAAGGGAAGGGGCAGGCAAATGAGGAGCATTAGGATAGGCTAAAGAACAAAACAGAGAGGACAGCGGGAGGGAGCGGCGGGACAGACTGACTGTGGTGGAAGTGGCTGACTCAGGCAGGGTTCACTGAGTTCAGCTAGTAAATAAGTGACTGACTCCTCCGAGCACATTCCAAGGCTCCACCTCACCCTCCCGCCTTGCGTCTTCTCGGGGGGATTCTTGGGGTTTCTGGGGCTGCTCTCTGCTCCATGTGTCAACATTTCCAGACCTCGCTGCCAACACTGAAGGGGTGGGGTGGAGGGTGGGGGGGTTGCTGCGTGGCTCATTCACTTTTAGTGTGTTTGCTGCAGACGGAACAGAGGAACGTCCTGCCCTCCACCGCGCCACCCCCCCCCTCCCCCCTCGTCCCCTAACAAAAACATCCTGAGGGTCCTGCTCAAACGATCCAGTTCCACGAGAAACCTCACACACTGCTGGAAAACACTGACTGCCAGTCTCCCGTTCACTCATGTAACACACCAAAATATTCCTCACAGCCAAACACGGCTGTCAGTTGTATATGCAGATTAATACACCCCTGAAGCAATGCAGATTTCTTCGTGGCACCATCTGCCTCAGCTTTTGCTAATCACCTCAGCCAGATGGGTTAGATCTTTAGGAAGCTTATTTTGCTGCACAATAAAAATATGCCATATCAGGCTGTAACGCAGAAATCAGCAGTGGTTTTTAATCTGAAATGGACAAGTGGTAGTAAACTCCATGCCTGTGAGCAATCCAGGTGATAGAACACAAGACTGCTGAGCATTTCTAGTTTGAGGAGCTGCACTGCCAACAAAAACCCACAGGGAAATGTGTGTGAGGGGCAAAAGGGTAATATCACTGTGAGGGTGGAAAATAAAAGCACCTCGTATCCTGTTCAGTAGGCCTGCGTTAATACACACACAGCTTGACAATTCAATGGGCACCCTGAATCAGCGGCACTTTCTTCGTGAAATCTCAGTCTCAGCACATCTGTTTCACATGAAGTCTTCATCTTATTTGGGTTTTTGCCACATCAGGAAAAACAGCGTGTAGTTATTTTGCTCTGCAGTGCAAATAATTCCATTTCTCTGGTGAAAGTCAAAATTGAAGCTCTGCACTGCTGCAGCCTGCATGGGTCAATGACATGAATCTTTGGAATTAGATTTCTTATATATAAAAATAGACACGGTGAGAATTCAGAGGTAGTGGAGCTTTACCACTGGCAGGTTTCAGCCTATTTATTGGAGATTTCAAAGCTCAGCCGACAGCACCTGGGTTGTTTTTACATCCCTGCATGGAGACGGGCCATAGGTCCAACATTCCTGAGCTGAGGCCTGAAATCCAGAGAACAACGCCTGAACTAAACTTGCTCTGAGACAATGGTGAGAGGTTGAAGATGAGGGGAGTGGGGCCTTTGCAGCTCCTAATATATTCCAAGGAGATTTCTAAAGTGTTCCGCCGCCAATTGCCCCACATAATGGTTTCCATGGTGATGAGTCCTCGGATCCAGGGCTGCGGTACAGAAATGAACTGGCAGAACAATGACCCCAACTTCCACCACGTTATGGAACATTTTTCAGCGGGCTCTTTTTTCTATTCTGTGTCAGAAGGTAAGTAAACTCTGATTTACAGAAAAGAAAATCCGCTTTTGTCTGTGTTGCATTTCCATCTCTGCTGTTCCCATGGTCAACGTTCTAAAGCATTTTTTTTTCAGAGGCATCCTTTCAGCCTATGGTCTTGACAACACAGTAGGAATTTGCATGCATCAATAGTCCGGATGAAAACAACATCCTTAACTGAATCCACAAGTCCAGAGAGACACATCCATTTGGAAGGGTCATTCTGATTTCAGCAAGAGTTAAATAATTGGGAATTTTACATTATTGATTGCTCTAGCCTTCTCTACAGCTTCTTAAAAAGGTATTCATCAATACTCCTTCAAGATTAACAGTTAGCTAATGCTAAACTCAGTGATCAAGAGAGTAGTGTGACAGGAAGACAACAAAGAGAAGGAAAGAAGCCACCCGCCTCTATAGCTGGAGGCGGGTGGCTGCCTGGTGAGTGTATGTCGTCACAGTGAAAGAGGGAAACATGGGTAAGCTCTGAGCGCCCCACTGACATCAGGCCTAGCTTTGGCTCTGTGAACACTGCTGACAGCTGTGGGTGACATCCCGCTTCTGATACTACTGTACACAACATCAAATACTGAGGGGACAATACAAGTCCATACTAGTCTAGTCAAGGCTTTGTAAACCAAAGAGTTTGGCTCTAAAATGAGACATCAGTCATTGGGAAAAAGTCACAACTATTCTTAGCCATGGCATAAAACCAGATAGATATAATAGAGATGCTGTTATTACAGCCTCGCATGGACTGACCTCTGTTAAAGCAAGTTCAGAGAAGTTTGGAAGAGCTGTTTTTGAGGAGTCATTCCATCCCACTCTACACTCTACATGGGTCACTTTACTTGTCATGGTTAGCACTGGCTGTACCAAGCTGTACCTGGGACCTTAGCTCTCTCAGCAACCTTTCTTGCTAACTGACAGTTAGCTTGGTTGCTAATCAGACAATAGATTAGCACACTGTATTCAGTAATTGTACCATAGGCTTTGGAGTGACCTGGTCTGATGGAAAGTGAAGCATCCAGCTTTTTTACAGAAATAATTAGTCAATTAGTTGTTTAGTTGATTGACAGAACTTTATTTAGCAACTGAACTAAAGTCATTTCATTGGTTCAAAAATTTAATGACAGCTAACTAACACTACTCCCTGCCCTTTTCTGATCGACCTTGCTGACTGACTTGTTCCAGATCTGCAGGTAGAAATCAAGCTATGCAAGATAATGTCTGAATAAAGGACTCTACCCTCAAGAAATGATTCTGATCTAAAAAATGGTCCACTATATCAAGAGCAGCACGATTCACGTATATTGGATCTTTTGCCAAGTTTGCTGTGGTGTGAGGCATCAGAGAGCAGCTGGTAAACATGAGCGTGTTGTCACTGGGGAACTCAGCTGACTCCAAATGCACTTTCACAGTACACAATAGAGCTATACTGTACAGTAATGAGAGATTAATAATGGCATTAGAGTTTCAGGGAGATTTATTTATTTTTTGTTTCATTTAAACATAACTACTGTATTTATTTATTCATTTTCATATAGAGCATCTCCTCCCATGCCACTGTGAACATATATAGCAGCATATATAAGTACACACAAAAGTCAAACATGCATTGACTGACATGCAGCTTCTTGACAGCTCTAACAGAAGTGGAAAGTCAGGGTATATATCTAAAGTATCTGTCATGTAAAACAGCCAGCACCTGTTCATGTGAAGCTAATATTACCATTGAAGGAGGAAGATAATATAAAGCAGAAATTAATTTTCTCTCCTTGGAATGGATTTCACACCCAAGCTGCAGTCACTGGGTATCACTGCCACTGGCTACCAGCCATGAAGTCAACAATGAACCTGATAGTAGCATCCCATTCCTGTCCAACTCCAAAATTAGCTCAGATTCAATTATTGATGTGAGATAGACTGCTGGCTCGACATGCTTTCTCTCTCTGTGCTTTGGTTGGAAAACAGGTCAAGAGCCACAGACTTACCTCTGTATGTAGACACAGCTCTGCTTTGAGCTATAGGAAATGCTCATGTTGGTATGCTAATGTGCTTACAATGACAATATTAATGGTGATGTTTAATATGTTCACCCTTTAAGTTTAACACGTTATGAGTCAGTATCTAACATACAGTACAGCTGAAGCTGATGGGAACATCTTTAAAAATGTGACCTGACCATGGTGCAGGTTAAAAAGAGGCAAAAAGAGAAAAGAAGATAACAAAATGATCAGAATACATCCTGTGGAGACCATGAGTAGAGAGGTGAATCAGCTGATTGATGCTGATATCTGTAGAGCCACAGCAGCAGCATGACTAAAGCTGAAAAAATCCTGACCCTAACCAAACCACTTCTCTCTGTGCTGATGCTGAACTGTAAGTTGCAAGTAAAGGCTGAGCCAGCACTTCACTGTACATCCACACACACACACACACTTAAACTATGTAAACACTACAGGGATGCTTTCAGGGACCGAGAAACTCAACTTTCATTCACATAAAAATTAAATAGTTTTTTCTCACAACTTATCTTACTGATTGAATCATTGTGTAACAAACTACAGTGTACAGTGCTGGAACAATTTGTTAACTCATCTATTAGTCAGCTGACTAAGTACTAGAATCAAGTACTGTTGGTAACTCAAGGTCCACTTACTTCAACTGAATGAATGAGTTTTCACAACAGGTAACTATTTGGATATTCTAATCATTAATTATCACTTATTAAACAAACAAAAAAAAAAAACTGCAAAACATTTGTAGGTTAAAGTTTCTCAAGTATAGATTAGATATTAATAGATTAAATGAAAAAAAAATCAATAGATTAATTCATTATGAAATAAGTAACTTGTTGCAGCCCCAGTAGGATCTGATTAGTTAGTAAGCTTCTCTGAAAGCAGATATCAAGCTTGTGATGCAGAAACAGATTCTTTCAGGTGAGAAGCTGCAGCAGACTCTATCTCTGTGCAGCGTAACCACTCATACTGCATCAGAGCAATGCTAAATACCAGACTGACATGCCACATTCAGGCCTCCCTGCAGCGCAACGAGCTCAAGACATGCGTCTGTAAGAGGAGCTTGTTCGGCTGTATGAAGACAGCATGAGAAAAACAAGAGCAAACACCGTTTAGGAGATGGAAAAGCAATCCAGTTTACTCATGCAGATGAACAGGTCAGATTCAGACTGAAACTTGCCTCTTTTGACAGTTTTTTTAATTCGCCTGTGGCAGGTTTGTCCAAACAGTCCCGTCTTGTCTAAAGTGTGACAGTGGTCCTGGGACGAGTTGGCAGGCTCCACATCCCACCCCTCACTGGCAAGACCAGCAGTATATTAAAATAAATCTGTGCACGTCCCACCCCAACATGTGCGCCAGACATTACCTTATACAAGATTAGTACCAGCGCTTTCTGCTGTCTGCTGGCCTGTGGGCAGATTTTAGCTTCCCCACTGTCGCTGGCCTCAACCCCACCTGCCTCATTTACCCTACAGCCCCCTCCACCTTCCTGAGTTTCTGTGGACATGATCTCACATGACTCAACAAAACCCTGGGCCTGGAGCAGGGTTGTCCGCAGCTTTTTCCCCCCAGGAGAGGAGGAGAAGTTTGCCTTTTGGAAGGGACCTGGAGCGCGGCCCTCTACTTGGCTCACATTGCCCTGCTTTTCAAGCTTGATGGATTTTGGCTAAAAATAAAAGCAAAAGTGGCCCCTGACAGGCGGATGAATGGACTCAGCGGTGTTTGTCCCAAATAGTGACCATATTATGCGGAGCGTAGAGGACCCCAGTGTTTCATAAACAAGGACGGCATCCACAGCCCTGAGAGCAAAGTTTTTCACAAACAAACCATCTCCTTTTCCATGTGTTGGTGGGGGAAACTCAGCAAAGGAGCAGAGCAAGTACAAGATGAGCCAAGTGAGTGGGAATTCCTGCACCCCCCTCCCCTCTGTTACCCCACCCCACACACATTCCCCTGTCACATTCATGGCAGCAAAAAAATCTGAGCAAAACAGAACAGCAGACTGCACAGAGGATCATGACCAACCAAAACAATACAGCAGCAGACGAGTCTGTGGGCTTTACCCTCGAGGAGATCCAAGCCATTTGCGCATATGAATGCTGGAGAATGTCCAGAGTATCAGGTCTGAACATTTTCTAGTGTTCTTTCACACATGTGGCACACAGTCAGACAGCGTCTATGCGTGTTGCTTGTTTTCACCTGCTGGAAATGTTCCCTTTGTATCAGGCGAGGGGTGGAGCCTGCAGGTAGGTCCAGACAATAACCTGCTCTATTCACACATCAACTCTCTCTGACATCACACTGACTTTATACCAGCATTAAGTCAAACTATAATGTCCACTCCTACTGATTCAGATATCTTATACTCACTACATGTATTAACTACTACTAGGCATGTCAGGTAACGTTATTTACACAATAGGTGTTACCATAGATGTTCTATGAAAAACACATTTTGCACACTGCTGAAGTTTTGCCTTTACTATCCACAGATGTTAGCTACATCTAAGCCCTCAGGCTCATGTTTTTCTTTCTTCACACAGTTACCTCGTGTGTAAAACTGAGTGCAACACCATGAATGCCCTCAAGGAGAGACTGTAATAACTCCTGTCTTTAAATTCCATCAAGACACTGTAGATTTTAAATCAACTGCTAACACTACAGATGTGTGGATCACTATTTGCTTACAGAGTGGCCCTGGTACAAGGCTTCTTTACATATTCCTCTACAGTTTGCTATGTGTGAAGCTTGAACAAGGTCTGCGCTGGTGCTCCAGACAGACAACTATCAAAGACCGCATGTACAAAAGTGATGACAGCATTTGGTGGCAGCGCGGTTCACCCAGACAAATAAATGAGAAGAGCACATTTTCCACCCCCTGCAACTGTTCAGCGGCAGAACAACAGATAAAAATGGTGAGATGTGATATGTGATACAGCACGGTTAAAAATAGACTCGCCGCTGATGGGCAGCGTTTCATGACCTCTTCACAGCGCTCTCAGTTTAGACCCTGAGTGGCTAAGACTCCTACAACTCAGCTCAGGGTTGAAAACAGAAAAGAACAAGCATTTCTGCACCACTGATAGACACAGAAACAGGATCACATATATTGGAACTTGAGAACAGAGACAATCAAACGTTCTCACGCGGGTCAAAGCAAAGAATTCAGGGGATCCTGTGGTATGTGAACCATAAATGATCCGACTGCAAAGACGGAGAAGTCCACCTTTTCAAGGAGGATATATTTTCTTTTGTTTTGTTGTCACTGCACACAGCCTACCACGTTCAGGATCATCAAAACATTACATCAGAGCAGAAAAATCCATGAGAGGAGCTGCGAGGTTTTCCAGCTGTGGTTTGCTGCTTGCATCAAATCAAAGCTCAGCAAGAAAAGAGTGGAATTAGGGGTGAGAGAAGTCCAGGAAGCCACTTGGTAACACACTGGACAGATCTGATCGTTGAGCTAAAATAAAAATGCCTCAATGCATAACATAAAATGAGGTGCTGCTTCTGATTTGAAAACTAACTGGTTTTTACACAGTTCAGTACTTTGCTTCCTTTTCTATCAAACATGTACACAAGCACATTTGTGACTGAGGGACTTTGTAACTCAAAGTCTGCTAAAGAGCACCACTTATTCATACAGAACTGATTGATTCAAAGACATTCCAGGGATATAATGGGAATAATTTCTCCCACTCTGTGTCATAAGTGCATGCAACATGCCTCACAGTGACAGGAACAATGGCTTCCTTCACTGCCTTCGCCAGGCTGGAGATGGGGAGGTGCATCATGGGAAGCAGACAGGCAGACAGACTCGTTCAGTTGAGCGCAGATACTTCAGAGGGGGCTTGCACTAACCCAGGCAACAAGCAATGGCACTTAAACTTCCAGACATGAGCCATGTGTGAATTATGTGCTTGGATTACTCTTGCTTTGTAAAACACACAGGGCTGAAACGCTCTGTCTGGATTAGAGGGCAGGCAGTTCACAAACCTCCAACAACTCAGATGTACAAGCACTTATCTGAAGGATTTACCACCTTCTGCACTTCATATTTTTACATTTTCTGCCTTATTTAAAGATACTGTCACTTATTTCAGGATGAGTGGAGATAAAACAGCTGAGGAAGTTTTCACACATTTCATAAAAAAATGTTCATTCACTTTTTTTTTCCACTTTTCTAGTTCTCTTTCTATTGATAAATTGAAAGAAGAATAAAAGATGAAATGAAAATGTGTTTCAGAAGCTGTTGGAAAACAAAAAACCCTTTAGGTACTGAGAACATTATACAAATATTCTACTAACCACACAGGATTCAGTTAACCTGAGCAGGAGCAGACAGTCAACTCTGTGTGGAATAATGAAGACTTATCATATATATATCATATATCTTAAAGAGACTGAATTATAGCATTTATATGAGCAAGCAGAAATGTTGCAAACCACTGAAATCTGAATTCTCAGTTTTTGTGTAAATATGAAGTATGCTGATTCTACAACTGTGCATATTCTCCCATTTCTCTTATAAAAACATTATATTAGTGTCAACTTCCATATGGGTCTACAGAGCGGAGAAGCTCACATGCTGTTAGCTATCGACTGTTAGCGATCTCTCTAATTACACCTTTAAATATGTGGAAAGACCCAGTGTGCTGTTAAGTTTGTATTTCACTCAGAAAGTGGGAGCTAACAAGACACACTAGCTAACGTTAGCACTGATTCCTGGTAGACATTCCTTGTTTCGTGTAATTTCCATACCTGCTGGGTCACTGTCAGCCCCTAGACTCAGCTGCAGTATAACTGTAGACAAGAGGAGCTGTTTCTCTCTAATGGATCCAGATGTGGCTCACATCAAGACATAGTCAGATGACCTCAGCACTCCAATGAGGAGTACAGAGTAACTGTACTGAGCAACGTGTGACAGGCAGTCAGGCTGCTGAGATATCCCACTCAGGGACAAACTAGTTACAGCATTTACAGCATCATCAGTCTATAGCAAACATGGCCAAATAAAGAACACCAGTACACACTGGACCAAGGTTCAATCTCTATATGTGGACTCTGATATTTTACAGTGGGAGGTCAGAGCAGCATGCCATAACCACCAAAAGTAAAAGCATCCACGTTGAGCTGGTCTCAGGGCGTGACACACAGATGCCAGAGCTCCACGTGGTCTGGACCGAGTGCTCTGACACTTAAACTCCACCACTTACACTATACTCCAAACTCTGGCTGTGAAACCATCGGCTCCCAAACAAAGAATGCCTTTGTGTTTGCGTGGAGACTATAAAGGGAAGCTGGGATAAGAGTGCTGACATTACATACAAACGCAACACACGAGAGTTGCCACACAGAGATTTGTGAGCAACATGTCACTTTAGAAATATAGTTTCCTCTTTAAACACAAATATATTCAATAGGATATTTTGCCTGGATCTGTATTTAGAGAGAAACGGCTAAAAACGTATGATGCCTTTATTTATTTTGTCAGTAAATCACGGGAGTTAATAGTTCTGAGGCTTGTTAAGGGCATAAAAGAGAAAGCTGGATTAATTAACACTGAATATTAAGCCTACTACAGCCGCTATTCTAACACCTGCAAAGGAAGTCAGAGAAGGAAGCTTTATTTCCTTTGCAACAGTTAGTTATAAATGGATATGTGCTCTTTGTCAAGAATTTATTAGTTTCCAAAACTGTGGTTTTGTCTTGTTGTTTGAGAACATATAAGTGACATTATGAATTGTCAAGAGCCTCTGAATCATCGCCCTTAAACCAAGGACTTTTACTTTAACTCCCAGAATTTTTTTTTAAATCCAGAAATTAATTTAAAGCAAAATAAATACATCTTGTTGCTGCTGGGATATAAAAGATTTAACATGTAGATGAATATACATTATACATTTCAAGAATCAAAAAACAGCACCGTCTGATTTTTTGTTTGTGTGTATCACTGTGACAAATGTTTGCCTCGGCTTCACACACTCTAACCACAACAGGAAAAAATAAAAACAGCCTTCCTGCCAACAGAAAATAATGTTTTACCATCGAAACACTAAAGCTCGTAGAGTGTTAGTGCTACTCACAGACTTGTCCTTCATGTTCTGATGGTGAATAGTGATCATTTATCCCCGAACAGCGTACAGTCACACTGGCTCCTCTACATCACTATCAGTCAGAGAGAGGTGAGGTCAGATACATGATTGGCAGGTTGGTGGTGAATGGGGAGGGCGTCCCTGCAGCGTGAAGACAGACCCTCCTATCATCATCATCATCATCTCTACTCAGACACTCTCACAGCAAAGCCGCAGATACATACACAGCAGTATGTGACAGTCAGCAACAAGCTCAAAAAGTCACTGAGTCTCCTTCAGGCTATAGAATGAAATGGGGATAAACTGCTCAGTGAATGTGTACGTCTTTTAGGACATGCAAAAAACAAAAAGTGAACCAAAGGAAAGAAGGTAAGATTGTTCTACTGACAGACAGGAAACAGGATTCAATTTGAAAACGTTTCTGTTCCTGACACATTAAAGTTCATTTGTTTTTTTTTTTAAATCTAGCGACATTAAGCTTCTGTTAGATGGACTGATCTGAGGGTTCAGTGTGAAAGTTGATGTTGGAAAAAGAAGTTTCAGTTTTTCAGTTTTTGACCAAAAATACATAAACAAACCCAGGCTTTCACCCACATCTCAAAGTCTTCCTCAGGATGGAGTTTGCTCACTTGTTGAAGTTTTCTCCATCTGCTGAGGAAGACCATGACATGCTGCTGAAAAAATGAGTATGAGATTTGCTGCTTTTCACGGAGCAGTTTCTGTTCACTTCACTGGACAAAACAAGCTGCTGCTTGACATCTGTCTGTTTGACTTCATCTTCCACTCTTCATCAGTGGACAGATTTTGCCTAATTTTCCATGACAACTCCATGAGATGTGGTTGAAAGCACTGAAATCAACAGATTTTTTGAACTACCACACGATCAAGAATAAATAGATTTCAAAAAGATGGATGAAAAAATACTGTCACAATATGGTTAGCTACAGCAACAGATATCAGCTCACATTATTTACATTTATATTAAATCATCTCTAGGATATTATTTGATTAATTTGGTATTAGTGTCATTCTGTTTTATTTCAACACTTATTCCTGGAACAAAGGAAGCTCTGGGAACAAGTAGAACTGAGGACTGAGGACACAGCTGTCCCAGGAGACTGACCCCCTGTAAAAAAAAGAAAAAACACCCTTATTATGACCCATAGTAACCTTGTGCTCCTCCAGCAGCTGCAGTAATCATGACGTAGTATAAAAAACGACGAGGTGGGGTGAGTGGATGGGTCAACAAAACTCAGGATTACCCATAACTCTCTTTTATTTGCGACCACTCCGCAACCACAACCGCGTGTTTATTAGTGTAACCATGGCGACAACGATCCTCTAACTGTAGATAAGTAGTTATTTTAACCCAAACCCCGGTCCTTTCCTGAACCCTAACCAAACTCCACAACCTGAACTGCATCTTCATTACTGTTACCATGACAACAAAGGTCTGCTACGCCTGCTGATGGTACGCTCCAACGGGACGTATTATGGTTGCTATGACGATGAGGGTCCTCGCGAGGGTCCGAGGGTAGGGAAAAACGAGCTGTACAGTGGCTGAGGTTAGAGGGCCTGTTGATCACAGACTGTCCAGTTCAGTCCAGACTGTGACGTAACACTGAGCTAACAGCACGAGTCTCTGCACTGCTGCCTGAAGAAATCTTTCACCTTCAGATACAGATCAGCTGTGATGGGTGTACTGGTGTTCCTTTTTTTTTTTCCTTCTCTTCTAATTCTGCCAATGATGTCAACTGATAACAATCAACCAGCTCGACCTGAACATGCGCTTACACCTGCACATTTCTGACACAGATAACCATGATGCATACAGCCAGCGCACTGATGAATCAAGCTGCAGAGAATGATAGATGAGTGTGGTTCTGGTCTGTCACTGTGCTCCTGGAGGAGAAGATGACTGTGATAGTTAGCTTAAAGCACAGCATAAACGCTCCTCTTGTATATGATGTTGGAGGAATATACATCACAGTGTTCAAACAGACTCGGGTGTCAGACTGAGCAGCAGTTGCTAAGCATGATGAGAACCAATTTGCTTGCTTCCCTGAAGACACAATCCCTGAGTGAGATGAAAGGGAAGCAGTGCTGCTGTAATCCATCTAAATGGCCGGCTCCTGCAGCCTTTCATGCAGCCACGACTATTGATCTCTACTCTCACTCACCACTCTCCGGCTCTGTCAGCCTTTGTTTCTCAGCCGTTCGTCTCGGTCTTTCAGAGGAGAGCCTCTGTAACTGTATCCCAGAGAGCTAACATCATCCTCCTGCTAATTAACGGAACTGAAATTAAACTGAAATGTTTTTGAACAGTCAAATTCTGAAAGCTGGCACTGACTGTCTGTTGAGACGGAATCTTATCGTCTTTGGTCAGATCATTCCTGATATAAATCAGATTTTTGACAATGTCAGTTGACATTCATCTGGGACGGCTGCTGTTAAGACTACATTTCACATCCTTTTTACAGATGATGAAGATTCTACAGTAAAGAAAAGTTCAAACTAAAACATACACAGACTGGGGGTCATGAATCTGCACATTCATGACCATGGAAATTCATTCTTGACCTTGGAAAATGTAGTTTGACCAAACAGACTAAGAGATGACCATAGGTGAATAACAGCACTAAAATGATCATAATATAACAATGCCTCAACAAATTTCAAATAATTAAAATTATTAAGTGATAAATAAATACTAAGAAACAGAAATAATGACTGAATTATTCTGCCACTCTTAAGTTTCATTTCATCACAGAAATACAGTCCAGTTAAGTCTGAGATCTTGTTTAGTCAAACACAAGAAACTGTGGTTTGTGTCGAGCTGTTGCTCTAACAGGACGGGCTGTGAGGAAACTGTTTACTGAACCTGTTCAAGAAAGATTCTCCGTTTTATTGACAACTGTAAAATTTTATCTTCAACTATTTAAAAACCATGACTGGGAGCTAAACTGTGCAGGAGATGACAGCCTCAGCACGTGGGGCATAGACAGAATGAAACTAAAATATTCACAGCATGGTCTGTCAGGGAGCTGCTTGGTTAAACTCGTTAAAGTCCTCACATGTGAAATTAGGACAAAACTGGACCTCACTGGTTGAGAATTCTCATTAATATAATAATAATTTTGGTATAATATATAATAAGTTCTGTAGTGATAAAACTAGGCTACAAAATATTAGACCACAGAGGACAGTTATTTCCATTCCCTGCTTAATGTGATTAAAAGAGTAATCAGTTAGATAATAAACATCAGGAAGATGTGAGACAATAATAAAAAATACCTGTCACACTTTAAAGAAAAGATTTTTTTTTTTTTTTTTTTTTTTTTTAACCAAAGTCGTTACTTTAACTAACTGTTGTGTCTGACCAGCAGCACCAAGTTTCACTGGCAGCTGGCAAATGTTTGCCTTAACGGCCTCAATTATCATTATTGTTGTGGATTTAGTTTCATAGACATTATCCAAAGTATTATAAGACCTCTCTTTTCCGCAGACACACCCACATAGGAAACACAGTATGTTTTGTACTAGACAGTATCCAGTCGCTTCATGCTACCTATGAGAATCATTTCATCACTGATGGAAGATTTCACTCCTGTCAAATTTGAGAATAGAGCAACTTTATTGTCTGACACAAAGCAACAGAAATTCCTCCTTGACACAGCTCAAGAGAGAGACAATGAACAGCAATCACAAAAACATGCCATTCAACAGTAAGTCAAGAGGTCTTTAGAGCTAAGAGTAAAAAGTAAAAAAAAAAAAAAAACGTTATGCCATTTTATTTAAATTATTCACAGCTGAAGGAATAAGAGCTATAAGAGCACAAAAACAGTATGAGGGTAAAAGAAGATCACCTCTGACCAACGATGTGCATGTCTGGTTCAGCTTTAAAGACTGGATTCATTTACAGAGAACAGTAGAGCTGATGCACGGGTGTGAGACCTGCTTGAATATCAGAGGTGTGGGTTGATATCCTGCCTTCTACCATCAGTCTGTGACTGGTTCAGCAGCGAACACTGAAGAGTATCATCTCTGAGCAGAATCTGTGGTTTTGCTGAATTGTTCCATATTAACATGTAAACATCTGGACAACAGGGTTTCTTCAGTGCCACTCTGAACAGAACAGAAAGGACTTTATGCTTTTAATTCACAGTTTTCTCTTTCTGCAGAATTCATTTTCCTGCTCTCGCTCACTTTTCTGTGTCATGGTTAGAAAAAAAAAACATCACAAGGAAAAGTATGAGGCGCAGCGGGGCAATACACTGCACAGACATGATCTCCACCTATGGCTGCCTGCTGTGAAATGGCAAGAAGCCACCGCCAGCAAAATCCTGCTGATCTCGTTGTAAGCTTACAACTTTACAGTACAGCGCAGAGGCTTGGTGCAGGAAGTGGGCACATTACTGCACTTCCACGCCCACAACCCCCCACCCCCCCCACCACTACACCAAACCTCCCCCCTCCCAACCACCTGTGCTGGTCTCATAGGAGGCACCCCCACCCCGCCCCCCTGCCTCCTCCAATCCTCCTCTCCTCCCCAACACAAACTCCTTTACAGCTGCACTTCTTCACCAAACCGCACACTGAACACGCTTTGTTGTTTTACACTCCACTGCTTCCACAACATCAGTGAAGATATGATTTGGTTTACAGCAAACTGCCTCGACATGTACGCAGTCGTTACAGAGCGGGTTTACCCAAATCAGAGAGTGCATTTTACATTTACCTCAAGTAGTTTCTAGCACTACAGATGTTTTTCTTTTTCAACCAGCTTTAGAGAGCATGTCTTCATCAGGAACTGAAATGACTGAAAGTTTATCGTCAGCTGATTATTTGGAATTATTAAGGAAAAATGTTGCTGGTGATTTTTTTCATTGTTGGGAGCACCATCCTATTCATGTCAGTGCAGTGAAATTCTAAAAGTTTTTACTGGCCAGTATTGCAATGAATATTTAAACTTTTGGTATTCTGTCCAGTGTTAAACAAATAGTACCTTAGTTATTACATTTGTTTCTTATCATTTCCTCATAACAGCTGTGCGGTCTAAACTGCTGTTAAGTCATGTGAAAGATTCTGTATCTGACCAATAACTCTCTCTGAGAAACACTTCCTGCAGCCTGAATCCTGGAGGTCTGGATTCAAAGCCATTAAGGTGATAAGAAGCTTAAAACAGTGATATCATGTGCTTCAAACTTTAGCTGGGAAATATCAACCACTCTCTTGTCACTCACATGACAAAAATCATAGCTACAAATCAGCAGCTGTCAGAGTGACACACTGCTATAAGTCTTCTTTTGTCTTCTCTTTTTTGTTTTTGTTTGGTATTTTTTTAATTGACAGTGGCAGCAGAAACAGGCAGGAAATGCAGAGGAGTCACTGCTTGAAGACATTTGCATCTGTGTCATACTCACCCTGATCATTCGGCTCCGCTCTGCTTTTTCTAACAGCAGAATGATACAACTGTTGATTTATTACTTAAATAAAATCTTTGGCCAAAGGTTAAGCACTGGTGAGCAGAAGATCTGTTTGCTACAAAACAGAAGAGTTTCATTTTGGAGTTCGTCTGACTCACAGAATCAAGATGAATTATTAACATTAAAGTATCTGTAGCTGAGGAAATCAGCTGTGAGGTAAATCAAATTGTGGTTTTTCTGATTAAAATATTCTAAATTTGATATAAAAACAATAAATGATTCAGTCCTACATCAGCTTGTATTGGGGTTTGTGCAGAAATCTCAGAGACACACAGTCTGTATGGACAGATAGCACACAGGGTTCAGTGTAGATGTATGTTTAGTTGCAGTCTGAGTGAACTGTCACTAAAGATTTATGCCGTGCAGCTGACTTTATGATCTTGTGTAAAAGTCAAGTTCAAGACGAGCTACAGTGACACGTGAAGCATTTCTCACTCTCATCTCTAACATGTGGGCTCACAAAACAAACGAGATCCAACTTCATGTGTGCTGAATGATCAATAGTTGACACTGTTTACCCTGAGCTCAGAGCAGTGCGCTTATTATTTCCTATTTATATCATCGTCATCAGCTGCAGATGTCAGGGGTTCCCGTTAACACACCTCATGTACACGACAATGGAGTGTTTGGTTTTTGAAAGGTGTGTGTAATGTGTAAAGCAGAAGAAATAAATCCATCTAGGAAGGAATTCTGACCTCTGCCACAGGCACTGTCAACCCCCCCACCCACCCCAGCTAAAACAATGACCTCACTCCCTGTGCAAGGAATCCGCTGATTGTTTGAAATACCTTCCACTATGCTTGACTGAGCGCCACTTCTTTTTCCCATCGACCTGCGGGACACACAGAGAGAGAGGTGGGGGGGGGGGGGGGACAAAATGACCTTGGCAGGAAACATCCAGCCCTCTGGCAAAATGGGAAGAGGCTTCACTTGGCCCCTTGAAGCTAATGGTTTAGATTAGAGCCAGTGAGCACAGAGTCTCTGTAACTCATTAAGACTCATCAAGAAAAAAACAGTGAATGATTATCAGCAGTGAAGCTGAGGAATGATGAAATTGATGCTGAAGGTAAATTGTGCAAAAAACAACACACACATATAAATACTTTACAAGACTACAAACCCAGAAGCTGGACTTCTGGTGGAGTGATTGTGAAGGTGCAAACCACAAAACCACAGCATCCATAGTTTCCTGACCTGAACTCCTCTGTGCAGTAAACTGTCAAATAAAGGATAATGCACCACCAAAGAATCAATAAAAACATGAAATAAAAAAGTGAGAACTTGCTCTTAAACAACATTCATTTGTTGAATGAAAAAAGGCTTGTGTAGAGAGCCCTTCTCATACTTCTGAAAGTACAGAACAGATGTATAGATGTAGATGAACTTTAAGGACTTAAAAGCCAGAATATGAGAGAACATAGATCCTGAGACTAAACAGTCATTGTCATTTCTTAAATGCTTTTGTACAAGTTTGCAATTTTTGTTTGTGTATCTGCAAACATACACACCATCACCAATATATCTATTATAATCCAATATCAGCAGAAAATATTAGTCAACCAATGTATCAGTCAGGTCCTATGGAAAAACAAGGACTCTTGAGTATCCTATTCTTGGAAGAAAAGAGACAAAGAGACAAGGGACAGAATATCAGTGTATCACTGCAGCATGTATTTAGAGGACAAAACTCCACTGCGCTCAGTTCACAAATGGCCTTAAATGTACATTGATTCATTACAGTCAGTCCTCACTGCTGTGTCCGACTGGGTTCTGGGTATAAACACAAACCATTAATGAAAAATCTTTTCCCTTTGTCCAGTGACTGTCATGTTCACACAGTAATAATCAGAAAACAGTGATGATTGCAGCACTGCTGAGCTCTTCACTGTTGCTGTGCATACTGCAATGTCAAGGAACAGAACAAAAGAGTGTCACATGTAAGGATATGACCTCAGACTTCAGACGAAGAAGCACAGAACAGCATTCTTCTGCCTGGGCAGGGGACAGGGAGGGGGAAGGGTGTGCATGTCGAAACTGACATCTGTATATTTAGAATCACAAAAAGTTTGTGACCAACAAGTTGGACACAGTTGTATTTACAGAGGTATTGTTCAGCTATAAGTAGAAGTAGCGCAAAGTTTTCTGACTGAAAAAAGAAGCCCATGCATGTTCTATGTAAATCAGTGGAAAAAAGATGCAATCCACCTCCTCTGTTCACCTTTGCTCACTGTGTGCAAACCCATTCATTTTTAACACTTTATAAATGATTCACATTTATTTCATCCAGTTGGTTGATAATTATTTGATTATCTCCCCTCAGGACTGATATTTTCTGCTGTGTTTATGTGTCTCTATGTTTATTATTTAACAGAATACCTCAGATTTTCACATGCTGTATGAAATCTGATGGAGATCTGTTCTGGTTTCTGAGATATTTCTCATCATCTTAGTTGTTTTCTAATATACGACTTGTTTGAAATAAATCTGAAACACATTGCATATCCCCTCATTTATATCATTTCAATACAATTTCAATACAACAAAACATTTTTACATTTTTTTAATCATTTCTTTATGTTTTGGAGGTCGACTTATGTCATGTGATTTCTGTTATGAAATACAGCCTTGCGCATTACCCACATGATCTTCACCATGCAGATGGAGTTTGCTCAGTTTTGAGTGAACAGCAGAAGTTTAAATGAGACTTAAAGACTTAAAAGACTTAAATGTTGAGTTTTAAAGCTTTATCATGACCTTGGAAACTATCTGCTGCTGAGGATAATGTGATATGACTGAAAGCTCCAAAATAAATTATTATACGCTCAATATAAATTAAATATTTTTGAAGTTTGGCTCTTTCATAAATTTTGTGAACATCCAAGAAACCCTGAAGATAATGTGTAACATGTATTCATGGAAACATTTGTGGCTGAATGTTCTACAGTAATCAAATCAACCTTTTACCCAAATGAAAAATCTTCAATTTTTAAAAATGTATATCTCTTCTAGTTTTCACTTTCTTGCAGCCAAATATTGATTGTGCGTAATATTAATATAGTTCTATCACTGTTGCAAATTATTTGATGCTGCATATACAAACTGAGTGCCATCTTTCCTAAATACAGTTTCATCCAAGTGAATGTTTGCACTAAACTTGAAGAAATTTCCTCAAGGTGTTACTGAGATATCGCGTTAAAAAGAATGAGACAGACAGACAACCAAAAAACTATAATGCCTCTGGCAAAAACTAAACATAAGAAATATGTAAGTACTCACACTGTATATATGATTAGGTTTAATGTGGACAGACTGAAGTAGCAGTCTGGTCAGTAGAAGCAGCCACTTCTTCTGTGACTCAGCAGCTGCAGAGAGAAACTACTTGACAAGAGCATGACTTTAAATTGGAACATCTGCTGTGCTTCAGTGTTCCCTGGGAGGACAGAGATGGGAGGAACTAACACCAGAGGAGGCCTAACCACAGAGACACACTGTTTATACCGCCTTACTGCTCTAATTTGATATGGTATGCATATAGTTTCTATGGTGGCAGCAGGGGGGTGGGCTCTGGGGACTACACAGACAACAGTGTTTACTATGAATAACCTCAGCAACCCTAAGAAAATCCAACATGAATATATGGAGGAGCTGCCCTATTTCTATGCTGTGATAATGGTGCTGTTACTGTTACCAAGGTGAATATCTGAACACAGCAAAAGCACTCGATGTGGCTCTTTGGCCACTATTTTCCCACTGGGCTCAGGGAGAAGAAAAACTACAGCACACATGTCATTCACATTCTGTGACACTCGGAAAAAATAAAAGAAAGACCACACATGAGTAAGAAGAATTCAAAAGCAACATGTAGAAGCTTCATCAAAGGACTCGTTTAAATATGTGCATCTCATGTGTTTCACACAGTGGATGCGTTCAGAAGCATGCTCAGAAACAACTGTAACACATGCTAAAGTCTCTGAGCTATTTTTATCAAGATGGGTGTCCCAGTGGCAATTTCCTAACTGAACTGTCCAACCGACAACAGAAGAACTGTCACTTATGGAGGACAGTTAGAGCCATGATTATAAATGTTTTCAATACTGAAATTAATTCTGAGAATGAAATGAGAATACTTAATTTAATTTATGAATCCTGAAAAATCATGAAAAAAAAAAATGAGAGAACTGAAAGTCAACAAAGAAATCCCAAATTGGATAGAGTTAATTCAGATTTTGGAAAATACTGTGAACATTTAGAGAATTGAGATTTAAGACAAAATTCTCAGAATGTCACAAATGTCAGGGAAAATCTGAACTTACATTTAAATTCAGTTTTAAACAATTACAATTTTTTTTAAAGTCAGTGTATAAAAAGAAATCTTACATTTAAGTCACTTTTCAGAATAAGAGATAGAGTTAAGTCCAAGCTCAAAATGAAGTCTAAATCTAAAGTCAATTTTCAAAAATCAGAAAGCTGATATCAAAGTTTGACATTACCATTACACACAGGTCATGGGTTTTATTTTATTTTGAAGCGTTTCTAAAATGTATATCAAATTTAAATTTAAATTTATTATTATTATTTATAATAATAATAATAATAATAATAATAATAATAATAATAATATTGTATTTAAAACTTATTTTAAATTCTGATTAAGGGCATTAAGATTTATCTCAGAAATCCAACAATCATGTCAGAATTCAAACTTGAATTTAATTGTGAATTTGACAAGAATGAAGTCGGTATTCCAAGAAAAATATAAATAAGAACAAGTGAAAATAAATAAATCTTAGATTTAAATGAATTCTTAGAATAAGTATGTCATTAAATTTCTGACATGTTTTTTGTCAAATGCTAAATGTATTGTCAGAATTCAGTGGAGGATCAGAGTCATATAAAGAACGCTGCAGACACAAATAATGTTGCCCCTGAGGAACAACATTTTGTTTCTGTAAATTCTATAAATTCTGATGTAAAACTGACATTAGCCTCAGAATTCAGAGCCTTTACACACTTCAGACTTTTACACACGTTGTAATTCTGGGATTAATCTTAACTATTTGATTAATTTTATTATTAATGACTTCATTAAATTGGTTTTAATAATTTAGCTCTGTCTTATGTAGAGATATTCCATATTCAACAACTGATAAAATGTTAATATTCTACAATTCTCTACCTAATATACACACACACACACACAAATCCAAAAAAACTGCTTCACAGTGAAGCAAACTGCTCAGTGTCTCTGGGGCTGAGCTCCTTCTCACTGAGGAGCTGACTGTGTCAGAACAGCAGCAGAGCCAGGTTCAGCTGTGTGCACCTCCTGCTCTCTGAATGTAAGGAAACCAGCAGCAGCAGCAGCTCCACACTGAGCCCTCTCTAGCTCAGAGGGTGACCTCAGCAGTGCTCTCCCCTCCCTTCCCAGTGGTGGTAGTAGTGGTAGTAATCCAGTACACAAACACAAACAGGTCATTACGCAGTGATAAATGTTATCTGTTCATTCACTGAACACCAGTGTGCAAACGGCTCATTCCTCTAACTGCTTGAATAACTGCTGAACCTCCTGCCCTCCCTCCTCCTCTCCTCCACTGTTTTAATTCCATAGCCATTAGGACCATATGTACATCATGTCATTAGCTCAATATGTTTGCATGATTGTAAACTTATGGGTGAGAGCAGGATGGGTTACTAAAGTATCCACTCAGAGTTCAGAAGGGTAAACTCTTTGCTTGAGGCAGTTGTATGAGTCTGTGAGATCATCAAATAGGTTTGACGCAGCTATCAGGATGATTTACGTGCCTAGATCACACACACACACACACACACACACACAAATCAAAACCAAAACAGGACAATTACAAATCTGCCTGTGGTGTTTTAGATTTGATAGCTTCTTGGCAGCTGTGTGTGCTGAGCAGCAAACACACAAAGAGGCTGACTCTGTAACCACAGACTGATGGGAGCTGGCTCTGGCGGGATAACGCAATCTGATTTCACATGGCAAGCAAAAACACCAGTGCACATCACTGCCGTGAACGACGGGAGAAGAGGAATGAGCAGCCATGACATGATAGAGGAGGGGGGGTGGGGTGGGGGAACAATAGCCTTTGGTGTAAAGTACAGAATCTTAGATTTCTCCCAGCAGTGCTGTTCCATGAACGCCTCACACTGGCAGCGGCCCAGTCAAACATGCCTTTGTGCTGACGTGGGAGAGCTATGGGAACATGTTTTTTTTCTTTTTCCTAGCCAAGGCACTGACTTGAGATGTTGAGCTGAGCTGGTGGGGGTTACTCAAATATCCTCAGTGATGCAAACGATCCTTTAATGATGCAGGGAGGGAAAAAAAGATCTGTGCGAGACGGGAATCTGCTTTTCTTTTCTATGCTTCATAAAACCAAAAAATAATGCAGCGGGGCTGCTGTAGTTTGACTCCATTCATGATCACAGAGAGATGACTCTGTCAAATTCTAGTCAAACTACAATTTCATTCACCCAGAAATCCCTGGTTTCTTTTGAACACAAAAAGCCTCTCCTGTCACCAGCCTTTTAATCAGCTTGATAGGAACCTCAGTACTATAAAGCTTAGATTACTGTGGGCTCAGTGGAAACCTGGAGGACCTAGCCCTGGACTTTACAGTTCAGAACGGAAAGCCTGAAGGGTGGATGAGCAGGATCACATGAAGGATCCTGTTGCCGTGTGAGATTTCAGCTGTGACTGGGAACCCTGAGGGTCTCATTATGTCAATATCCCCGGAGCAGCCTCACTCAGGTGCAGAGCTGTGCCCAGCTTTGCTCAGAGTTTTTATTTTAAGGAGGTGAATGAACACCTTAAATATGGTTGTAGCTCCCATTCTGGACACTGAAGTCATGAACCCTTCAATAAAATAATTATCGTTTCCTGACCACTACTATGTGTCTAGCAGTGAGAACAAGGCTATGACAGCACTTTGACCTTCGTATCATCACATTTACAGGAAATATATTGAATAGTTTCTGAATAAATAAAATATTAAAAATACAGCTAGTCAGAAACCATCGAGACTTTTTTGCTCCTCCAAAAATGGGACTATTGGTCATTTTATTATATGATGCAGCAATGATTATATTCAGTGCGCTGTTTACATAGAGTAGCAGGTGTAATCAGTCTGTCAGTTTGTGCTCGCTTCTTTACTTTCTTTCTGTTGTCTGGTCAAAAATAATCCCAGTCAATGTTATTCATGTGACTTTGAAGTTGCAGCTTTTACAATAATGGAGGGCATTATGGGTAGGGGGTAATAAAACCATGTGATGCAATGACTGGGCAATACTTCAATATTATTTACTGATAGTGGAACCACGTTGTCATAATACGATCATATCACAAATTAATTATTCAATCATCAATCATTTTAATTAATCATGAACAAAAGCTACATCAGTTTTGTTATTATAAGAGATTATTCTGATGTATGTGAGTGAAACACACTTCACTGAACTAAATATTCATTTGACTGTTCTTTTGTCACATTTTGACACTGCATATATTTATCTTGTAAAAATTCCTGACTGAAATAACCACCCAGTCTATGTGCGACAATCCTACTCTGACTTCTTATGTGTACCCACTGCCTGCAGCATCAGAGGCCAGAGAGAGGACGTGTTTTATTGGTACAGAGGGGACAGGTTGCTCTCTGGATGCAGGTATCAGAGTCTGTATCAGTGCACGTTTACACGACACACATTCCCAGCAAGACAAAATCCACACACTGCTAAATTCTTTACTTACAACAAGGAAAAGGTCTACACAGTGAGAACAGAGTAAAAACAGAGCACTGGTGTGTTGGTGAGGGGGCGGGTCCTGATTGGAAAGATATGACTGATATTAAACTGACTGTATTTTCATGTGAAAAAAAAACAGGAATAAATGACTCAGAGTTTTGATAATTATGATATGCTGATATGCTCTGCAGAGGATGAGCTGCCCTGAGTCAGTGAATCCCTCTCTTAAACTAACACTGATGGGCAAAAGGAAAGAGTGAGAATATAAGTCAGAATATAAGTGGATGTTACTGATGACACCGTGATATGAGCAGGAGAAATAAAACGCTGACAGACTGGGTGAATTGGCATTTAAGCCTCTCTGAGTCACTGTGGGGTTTACAGTTTTGGACCTCCCTCCTCCTACCCTCACAGTAAGCAGAGGATTGCATGCATGGAAAAAGAAGGGCAGCGGGGGCTATACTGTACAGAACAAAAGGCTCCGTGCACAACACTGCGCATGAGTGCTGCTGCTGCCGTACACGTGCTGTGAAAGCAGAGCGATGTCAGCGAGCTCTGTGCTTTCATTTCAGCCCCGTTTAACATGACAGGACGACACCTGCACGGCCTCCCCCTCATCCTGCAGCACTGACACAGGCTTCCCAAAAAGGTTCTCGTGTTAGAGAAACGGGCAGCTCGTGAGGGAGACGGCTGAGGACGGAGGACGGGAGGGGGTGTTGATCCTCTCAGCGGCATCGCTGCGCTGCATCAGCTCTAACAAAGAGGCTGTGGGAGCCGTGAACTGCTCCTCAAACTGCTGTATCACCGTGATAATGACAGCATCCCCTCCGCTGGCTGACGGTTTCAGGCCCCAGTCAGACACCTGAGCATCAGACAAAGACACCCCCCACCCCAGTGACTGCGCTGACAAACATGTGGACACATGCCCCTCACTCCACGACACAGTGAGCGAAGCAATTTATTCTCAGTGTAAACTTGGCCAAAAACAGGGACCGCGTTTAGACGGAACAGCTCGTGTGACACGATGAGGATTTTTTTATGATGTTTTTTTTTATATATATATATATATCTAAATAATTCTATCGACACAGGACCCTCATCACCGACCTGCATCATTCACCTCTAACATCACTGAGTCTTGCACAAATAACAGTGACGGGCACTGACCGAGCCACGAATGCAGCATCCATCCTCCTAGTCTTTTCAACAGATAGGGGTTCGACTACAATGACGATGAAAATACGGGTTCTTCAACGGCACCGTCGGGACTCTGAGATGATTCCATTGGCTGTCGGAGCAAATAAAGCTCGTCCTTACACAGCAAAATACTGTGATGATGTTTTTAATGGAGATTAATGTAGATTAATGATTAGCAATCATTACAGTCGACAGAAAAGCAAAATTCACAGTGAAATGCTAATAACCGCAATAACAATACTAACAACAACAACAACAACAACAATAATAACAATAACAACAACAATAACAACAATAATAATAATAATAATGATGATGATGATGATATTAACTGGGTGAATGTAGGCTACATGCAGTAAGTCAGGGAGGCGTTTAATGACGCTACAAGTGACAGCTTCTTTCTCAAATGGAGTATTCTCCGTGAGCAGCCGCGGCGTGCCTGACCCTCCTCTGGGATCACCAACGCCTCTACTTTGCACAAACAGAGAAAAGGGAGCGCACACGGCGCATTGACTCAAAGCATAACAGGATGTGGTAGAGTTGTGTTTCACTCCTGAACCCGCGTTCACACCCCAGCACATTACACCCTCCGATATTCGCACCACCGCCAAGCTTTCGAGATTCATGCGTGCGGTTTTTCTGTTTTTGCTACAAGTGACTTTTTTTCCATCCACAGTCCTCACGGCAGGGACTCTCTCCCGGCTCGAGCCCACCGCTGCGCCACTTAAGACAAGTTTGAACTCGGTTATGAGCATCAACAACACGTAGAGAGCCTGACAAACGAGGGAGGTCTCGCTCTGAGAAGGAGAGAAGACGCCAACAAACGTGCAGGGCTCACCTTTTACTTTCTCTTCTGCTCGTATTCCAGCCCTTTTGTCCGTTTCCCACGTAAGTTCTCTCACATGATGGCTCGCTTTGTCGTTTCCTCAGAGCCTCCCGCTGCAGACAGCTCACTTCTTCTCCCCGTCGCTGTAACTCGGCTCTTTCTCACTCCAAAAAAAAAAAAAAAGAAACACACACATACACACACAACGTCCACGATTCTACGGTCTGTTGTGTAAGTGTGTGCGCGCGCGCGCGCGCGTGTGTATGTGTGCGTGGTGATCCCGCGCGGCGTGCCGCTCCGTCTCCGCTGTTTGTTACACTCGACTGAAACGCCTACTCTCAGTCGCTACATTGTTGACATTCGGCCGCTGACGTCACTCCATCCCCTCATTCACAACATCGTCAGCGCGCTGCGGCTTTGCGTTGGTGCCGGGGGGAAGCGCGCGCGTACTCCCTCCAATGTGCGCAGCGGCGTTTGGAGAATCGCCGTACGGTCTGTGAGGGTGAAATCCCTCCCCTCGCGCTCGCTTTTTCGGCGGCCTAGCCTCTGCGTTCCCCCCTCCTCCCCCAGGTGCACTCAGCGGGAACGTGACGGGGAAAGATGACTCAAGGCATTTTTTCATAAGCTGCAAATGTGTTTACACAAGCCACCATTAAAACTTTAAGGTGGCGAAGGCTCTTAGGCTGACTGTGTTTGAGGCAGTTTATTGAGAAAAGGAATAGGTTAAATAAATTCACAGGCAACAGGAGAAAACCTATGAAACAATCTGATTTGAATTTCGAACAATTGTTTCTTGGAAACATTTATTCAAGCAATATTTTACTTTTACTGAAAGACACAAACTGATTCTTGTTATCAATCAGCAGGAATCCTCTCAGTACAGAGCAGACTGCAGTGTGCACTGACTGCTGCTCACAGCCCACCATTCCTCTCCTGTGTCTCTGTCATCAGCATACTCACTGTCTTTTCCATGTGGCAGCTCCTTTGACTGTTATTTCCTTCTTGGGTGCAGACCTGTATTCATAGTGCCACCTCTAACCATCTCATATCAGCACACTCCCACCTCTAGGTTTGATGCAGTCGCCATGGTTATCCTGGCCAAGTCCACACCAAACATGCTGGACCCCATCTGATCCAAACAGATTTCATTTGGAGTCATTTGACCAATAGTCATTAGGCTTCTTTTCATGATCTTTGACAGAGTTAAATCTGCAGTTTTGAGCTGCTTTGTGAGCGATGGTTTTCTTCTTGGATACCATTTGTAGAGGGTGACGGCTGATGATTCTTGTACCAAGTCAGAAGCACTTCCTCAGCTGTTTTTCAGTCAAGGTTAAATACATTTCAATAGCTTTTAATTGTTCAGGCAGGTCCTCACCATGTGGAGTCCTGTTGCATCAGACACAACCCAGGACAAAACTGACTGGGGAATCTGTGGTGCTCACAGACTATTTTATAACACTTTTCATGCTATTAGACTTCATTAGAAATCATTAGTGCGATCTCTTTTCTTGCAGTGATCATAGGTGTGCTCACTCTTGTTGCACTGAGGTTTATGATGGTACAGTTTTGAGTCAGTTAACATGTTAGTAATATTGCTCAGGAGTGTACTCAGTTTTGTTGTCGCCCCCCTAACATCCTCTGTGCAGTGTGTATATACCCTGTACCCTGCAAGGCCCTGTTAAGTACATCAGATCATTATTTATCCAGAAATCAACAAGCTCTGGAATAATGGTGCCTTGTTTTCAGTGTTTCAGTCAGCCTGTGGTAATTTAATTTAACAAAACTTTGTTTAGGAATCTGTAACATGTGAGTACAATATACTCTAACAGTAAGGTCTTGAAACTATCTTTTAACAGAGGACTGATGAACAAAACAGGGTGATAAAATTAGCTAATAATGCAAGACTTTACCTGGTTGATGTTCCTGGCCATGCCTGGTGGTGATGACCGGTCATATATTTCTTGGCTTGGTGAGGATTACAAGATAAAATGATTTGACACCAGGTGAATAGTACAGCACAGTGCATTGTGCAAATATTATACCAATATTTATTTCACTCTAGAAGCATTTATCTTATCTATAGTTACTATAACTGACCTCCCATAGATACAATACAGGGTTCCATAGTCATTATATAATATTGTAAAACGGATGGCCAGACTAAGAGATTGTACTTTGTGAGAAAACCAGTGATGTGGGAGCTAATTTCTAACTTCTCTGAGGTGAAAGCTGATCAAAGCAGAGCGGAGTGAGGTGGTGTGAAGGAGGTAAGCTGGAGAAGAGCCATGTGAAGGAGGCAGGGTTTTGTGTTGGAAGGAGAGGAGCTCACATCCTGTTTGGACAAGCAAACATTCACTGGAGATGTTTTAATGTCTAATGTAAAAACTAGCCCCAGGGAGTTTGCATGTAATTATGAATTATCATAGAACTGCAGACAGCCCCTTCTTCACAGCAGCATTCACTTTTTCTTGAGTGGCATTCAAAGAGCAGCTCCCTGTGCCGCCGCACACATTTAACTGGTGATTTGAGATGGTGCTGTCACTGACATCAAAACAACAGCACCATCAGGCATTTGCTGTACATGCATGAAGAGAGCATCAAAGTGAATGAGATTCAGAAAAAAACACTGCATACTGTATGCAGGAGGGGGTGGTTTGATTTTAGGATGATGAAAAAAAATCAGTCAAACATTTCTATAAACATGCAATGAATTAGTCTAGACTAGAATGAAGGAATACAGCAGGGAGACAAAGCATTCGTCAGTAAGAAGGTCTGATTTCATTTCCTTTTTGGAAAGAAATCATAAACGTATCTCTTGGTTCTTTCTTTTGATTGTGGTGTTTTCCAGTGGATAGACTGCTGCAGAGATGATGGATTTTTATCACCCAATGGGATTTTTTCATTGGGTTTTGGATTATTTCTGAAAATAAACTGTGACCAACTAAAGTTTCTGATCTTTCCAGGTTTAGTTGATCAGATAATCTTCACAGATGAACACCACAGTCCTCCACCACTAAGCTTCCAACTCATTTCATTTAGCTCTGAGCTCTTCTACAAAAGCCTTTCTTCTTAGAAAGTTAGTGATTTGAAAGAGCGTGAGTAGAAACACAACGAGGCTGTAAAGGTGGACTGGTGAGTAGATGGGTTTTCATGTTAACGTCCCCGACAACCTCTGTAGTCTCATTTAGACACTCGTTAGCAACCGCCTTTTTTAAGACACGTAAAAGCTTCAAACATCAGGAGTGGGGAATGTACAGATTTTATGTTGTAGGCTAACTAGCTTCCACATAGAATATATGTTTAACAGCACAACTGGCTCCCCCCACATAGTGAATGTTCTCGTATTGTAACTACAAAAGACAGACTTGGTCTCAGGTCTGTAGAAACTCACTGGCATTTAAGTGGCATTAACAGGGGAATATTGTGGACATCTTGTTAGTAGCTTTCAGTAGCACTAACATGGCTGTTAGTCTCTGTCACGTTTCTGTACATAGAAACCAGAACATAGACAGTTTTTGCCCTTCAGCCACTAACAGATAATGACACAATGCCCATCCTGTAGTCACTACACTATTGTTGTAAACACACACACAGAGCTTTAATTGCTCACTGTTGATAACTACTTGTATGTGGACATAGTGAGAAATGAATTTAAAAAAGCTTTTTATGCATCAGTATTCAGAGGCCATACTGTGTGATATTTTCCACTCAGTAGTGCACCACATTAAACTGTCACTCACATCTGACTGCTCTCCACAAACACGTCCACAAACAGTTCTGTGCTCTTTTGAACCATTTCAAAATAAAGCATGCAGCTGCACTATCATTATGGAATATACTTCCTTACACAAACTGTGTTCATATTTCTGTTGACTTTGAACATGCTGCGTCTTGATATGCTCTGTAAACACTTTCTATGTACAAAGTAAGCTTCTAGGAATCCAGACTTGACTGCACATAGCTTGAAATTAGTATGCATTGCAATGCATATTAAGAGTACGCTCACAATTTAAAAGTCAAATGTGACAGAGAGAAATCAGAGGTGTCCCAAAATAAGTGAAGGAGAACTGCAGCATGTTAAGGGGTATTTTTTTTTTAGGGACCAGAGACACAGTTTGACGATCCAGCAGCTAATCCCTCAGATTAGTGAAGGTATTCATATTCATATGCATCCACGCAGAAACCTCCAGGACATGTGAGGATTTTTGATTCTGAAACCTTAAGCGGTGGAGCTCCAAAGCTCAGGCTGAGGGCCCTCCACAGGCAGGAGCAGCTCAGTGTTAAAGGGGGCTGGGAGACCAGCTTTGACCTCTTTGTCACAGCACAGTACTTTCACAGTCAACATCTTGCTCATGCTCCCAACGCACTAACTGCATGAGGAGAATTTAATTACAGAGTATAGACTCCCTGCACACACACACACACACACACACACAGACACACACACAGTGAGCAATGGCATTCCTGCACTCAATGACCTCTCCTCGAGGCTTTTCAATACAAGGAGACTGACTGAAGTTGGGTGCCGGAAAGGGGGAAGGTGTGGGGGATGAATGGAGTGGTGTTGTGGTGATGTGGGGATGAAGGAGTCCACAGAGTGATGGCATTAGCCTCGCCTTCTTGCCCACTGCCCTCACTATTGACAAACACTCTGTCTGCATGTCAGGAGGATGATTGGACTCACTAAGAGCAGCGTGTGAAACGTCTGCCATTCCTCCATGACAGGCAGAGGAAGCTCCATGCAGAGAGAGACCTGCTCTGTGGAGATAGGGCGACGCTGATGATTGTGTAACACATGTGGAATGTTACTGTTTGGTTGAGTGGTGTCAGAAGACAATGTCATACATGCATTAATGAGCAAGCAAGCGATATGTCAGATTATGCCCAACGTGGTTCACAGCTGTATGTTACAAGAGAGAGACTGAGATATTTGGTCACAAAATGTGGAATAGTAACCCTGCGATTTATTCTTGCATCTACTTTTATTTAAATATGTAGGTACAGTTTATTTTGCTTTGTATATATATCAGTATATTATTATATTGACAGAGAAAAAAACATCAGCTTTGGATGACTCAGTTCTGCTTCTAATACGAATGTGCAGTCTGTCCTGTGGTTCAGGTCCTAGCTGAAGTTTCTCCACATCATCCTGGATCCATATTCTTCATATATGTTTGCAATTTGTTTTTCCGTGTTATAATTTTACTAGTGTGTTACTGTATAGTCTGTATAGGCCCATCTGACACCTATTATATGCCTGGTGTCAGATTGTATAGCCCTACATTTTACATTTGTGTTCATTGTGTTCATTTGTGATTTGAACTAAACAAACAGCAGAAATGCACAAGAAATGCATAAACACATACAAATAACAATAACATAAGTTATGCATAAGCCTTTTCAAATTGATTATTAGAATATATCTGTAAATCATGTCAGAATGAAAAGGAAAAATCATTCTGCACAATTAATAATGTCAAATATGTTTTAGAGGCATGAGAGAAGTAATCACAAGACAACAAATATCTACAGTCCTTTGGGAGAATGTAGTAGAACAAAGTAAAACAAAGCTGGAGTTGTGACATACAGATACAGCACATATTGCAGCCATTTTATTTATCATATCAACTAATCCTGGTTTATATTTACACTTTTGTTTATACTTAACTTTTTTTTTCCAAAATAAGTGGACTTGGTTTAAGATTTCTTTTAAGAAATCAGTGTCACGAATAAGGAGGCAACAAGGGCAGTCTGACATCTGGAGCTGGGCTATGCCCTGGACAAGTCGCCTGTCTATATCAGAGTGACATACAGGTACAGGTCTGGGGTGCAGCCCTGTCAGGGTGTACCTGAGTGACAGTCAGATTAGTGAAATCAGGCTGGTAGAAAAGATTAGATGCAACATGTGTGTAACAACACATTTTCTATTTGTTACACACATATTCAACCTCTGCCTGTCTGCATAAAAAGTCTCATTATTAAAGCTCCCATGACAGCTGTCAGCAACATGTTGTACAACATGAATGAATGAGAACATTAACATGAATGGTTTTTTTCTACCCAACATTTGGGGATTTCAGTAGTTGACAGTGTATATCCAGTGTAGTTCAGAAATCTGCACTGTGAGCAAAACAAGCACATGTATAATCCTGCATCTGTTCAAAGCAATGACTCATAGGAAAAGTGTTCAAAGCAAATCCAAAAGCATGAAAAAAGCCTTGCTTAGGATGAGAGACATGTCGGTCAAAGAGTCATCATTTCAAGAGGATGACTCATTTCCCAGTGATTCATCAGGGTTTGCGGTCACCAAGATAGGACCGCCAGCCAAAAGAACTTCCACGAATTCACTGGCTTAGGAAAGCAGCAAGTCCAGGCAGAGGCACAAAGACGTAAATGCAGCACCGTTGTCAGCCAACGAGCATACATGTGACCCAAAGCCAAATGCCTTTGATTACATCAATTACTGTGAGCCTGACAGTGCCTCAGGGACTGATCTAACCGCCATTCATAACAGAGGATGCCGCAGACCAACCTATCGAGCTCAGGTTACCTTCAGGACAGCTCCTCATTCCTCAAAGAAAACATACAAACACCGATGCTGTCACAGATGAAGGAAAACAGACAAGTAATGAACAGTTCAAACCCACGCTGTTACTGTGTCAACAACACACACGAACACACAACATTATGCCTCTTGAACCACGAATTTGTTTTTACATGTACATTGTTTTTTTTTTAGTGTTATGTTAGTATTTTCTATGCTGTTTAACACATTCCTGTATCTGTCACTGACAGTAAAGAATACAGTAATACACTGTGTTGGGTAAAAGATGCAAATGCTAATGCACGTACAAGAATTTGTTTTTATACTTTATGCAATTAGTTAAACCAGCTTCTGTCACTTCTTTCAACATTCTATTTAAGGAGCGTTAAAGTTGGAAAAGTCATATTCCATAGTGTTTAACATCGTGTGACCACTTGCTCCAGCATGTCAGTGAAATGATATGGTGCTTTTACTGTGTGTTTTAAAATATTGTGAAGTCTTGTAATCTTTTACACAGACAAATTTTTCCAGACTTGTTTTTGAAACAAAAAACAATGACATGAATTTATCACATCTTTTCACATGTAATGAATTCACATGCTGGATCCACTTCATTGGCAACATTATTAATTACACTTGTAACAGCTTCAATTATGAAATGTATAATGTACACATTTTATTTTCAGATGTGCAGATTAAATTCTATTTCTATCATTGAGATCACAGTTAAAAGTTGTGTTGTGTTTTATGGCAGAATAGAACAGTTGCACTGGATTGCTTTAGACCTGTACAGGTGTAACTAATACAGCCACTGGCTGCAGAGCAGTCGTGTTTCCTGGAAATTCATTTGTATGCAACTAATTTGCAACAACAAATACGTCTTGCAGAAAAAGTAACGTGGACTGAACTAAGGTGTGTTAATGGATTGAGGGTATGCTTTTAATTTATGTGTTTAGCAAGTTTCAAATATGTTGTATTAATGTGTTACCAATTCAGTGTTCCCAGACAACATATCTTGCAGTTCAATATCCACCTGTAGTGACTGCAGCATTATATTTAGGCACTTGCAGCACTTGGTTAAGGAAATATCACAGTCTGGTTTAATACAGATTCATATTGGATCAAAACCAAAATCTAATTCTAACTGCACTCACACAATGCAAACTCCAGTCTCTGGGATGACACCTGTACACCTGCCATCCACCTCAACTGGCTTCTGGTGACTGTTCTGCTGCTCACTCAAAAACTTCAATTGGGATCACCAAGGCAGGAACAGATGAAATGTCAGCCAGGGCCCCTGATGCTGGAACATCCGGAGTCTCATCTGTGATGGCCAACTCCCTGCTGCTCCTAAGATCCTGCTCAGTACCTGCTCTTATATTTCAAATTTTTAGTCCAGTCTTATTGCAAATACTTGTAATTATTAATTCTTAATACTATTTTATATTTCTGCATGGAATCTGTTGATATGATGTTGTCCTTCCCCTCCCCCACTATCTCAGCCCCCACCCACAGGAACTGACATAGGAGAAGATAAGCTGTTGATCAGGATGTTGATCATAATAATTATGATTACAATTCTGATTAATCACTCATGATAGAGTATCATAAAGATAAATGGAATCTATTCAGGTCATTGCAGGGGTAAGTGTGGTGTATTTTTGGTCAGAGTGTTCTGTCACGGTCGGGGCTAGGCCCACAGGAACGACCTAAATGCAGACACCACAAGCAGGCAGCTGGTAGATGCACAGAAACAATAAAAAATGCAAGAATCCAAAAACTAGGAGATAACACAGGAGAATACACCAGAGACTATGTAAGTAGAGGTAACACAAGAGAACACCGGTTACCTGGTAAGTTGAGGCAAAGTCCAAAGAAACCAGGACATAATGCCCAAGAACATAACCACAACTCAACACACTCAGCACGGCACAAGTCAATACTCTGACAGAAAGAAGGGAAGAGAGACGAGACTATAAATACACAGACTAATCAACTAAATGAAACACAGGTGGCGCAGGAAAAAAAGGCGGGAAAAAGACAAAGACAGGAAGTAAAAACCACAAGAGAAACACAAGGAAAGTAACTAACAAAATAAAACAGGAAATAATAGTCACACGGGACGGGTCATGACACAACTCTCCAACATTTCTGTATCTACAGACAGTATATTTTATGAAATTATAAATAATAAGTAAACCACTGCAGTGAAGTTGTTACACTCAATTTTATCTTGTATGAAAGTACATCGGATATGGTGTTTTCATATGATTTAATTACTGTTTAAATGACCATTTTATATCAAAATACAATAATAAACAGTTAACTGATGAACAGATTTTTTGCACATTTAAACAGCTGTGAAAACAGTTTCTTCACCGTGTTTGTTGCCTGTGTTGTGATTTGATTGTAATGTGGAATGAACAATATTTTAACATAACAAATGCATACTTTATATTCAAGCTCAAGACCTTTCTCCAGAAGTAAGCCTGACATCTTTGGTATCTTTTGGAAACAGTTGCTGACATTGTGTAGCGCTGATGAAAGTCAGATAGGTTTTCTAACCAGCATGCCTTGCTTTAAGACCAACATGAATCACATTAAGTCAGCGCTGCACAAAGCTGCATGAAGTTGAATGTGTGAAACTGAAAACCAAACAACCTGAGGAAATGGATGTACTAGAGAGCGTAACATGGCCTACATGTGACTGACGTATGGCAGAGAAACAGCCACAGCACCCTATCCCCATTATAAATGAAATACTAGAGGACGAGACGGGTGCCACAGTGTTTCCAAACTTAGATCTGAAATGGGGATGTCATTAGGACTTCACCAAGTTCTGCAGCTACTGGAGGAGAAGCAGCTGTGACACCCAATGGCAAAAAGTGTCAGTGCCATGACAGACCTGGAGCTCATGGGCCATGTGCTGTCCACAAATGGCACTGGAGCAGCTCAGTGAAAAGACTGAGACAGTGGAGAACACATATTATCCAACACATGCTGCTGAGGTGAGAAGTTGCTAGCTCGGGGCTAGCGAATTACTGTGGTTCATTCCTAATCTGGCCACTATCTATGGCCACAGTTCACCATCTTCTAATGGTGACTTCCAGCAGGATAACGCTCCATGTCACAAAGCTAAAGTCTCAAACTTTCATGAACATGACAGTTGAGTTCAGTGAACTTCAGTGACCTCTACAGTCACCAGATCTGAATCCAGGAGAACACCTTTGGGATGTGGTAGAACAGGAGATTGACAGCATGAATGTGCAGCTGACACATCAGCAGAAATGATGTGATGCAGTCTTGACAACATGCAGCAGAATCTCAGAGGAAAGTTTCCAACATCTGGAGGAATCCAGAGCAAAGAGAGGAACTACCCAGTGTTACTGTGTGGTTCCTAATAAAGTGCTCAGTGAATGATATGCTTACAGTATGCCAGTTGTGGAGGCTGTTTACATGGGAAGTGGACTTGGATCTAACTAAGCTGCTTGTCCTTAAGTCTAAACAGGTGAAATCCTTTAAGACAGCCAAATCACTGGGTGACAGTTCCCTGTCTGTCACCGCTCTGGCTCAGGCTGTAGATGAGAGGAGTAAACAAACAGGAGTGAATGGGGTGTGAGGGATGAGTCATCAGTTCTGGGCTTGCTGAGCCTCTCTGTGTGCCTCTCTCAGTCTGCTGAACATCCGCTCCCCTGAAGGCCCTCGTCACCACAGGCATACTTCAGCAATTACCTTCTCGCCCACACACTGTCAGTCACGTGGGCGGTAATAACAGGCTGTCGCACTGTCCCTCTCCAAGCTCACTCACCAGCACTCTCTAGCTCAGCCTCACTTGATTGAATGTAAAGCTGCAATAATCAACATTTTTATATAAAGAATGGAACAAATAACTATGTGCAGTGTAAACTGTGTCACTTGTAGTGATGAACCCACAGAAAAGTATCACCCAGCTCTGCAGGTCCCTCAGCTCTGCGGCACAGTTCACCTTGTTTAGCTAATTGTTTTTGTTTTTCTGGCTGGCAAACTCTGCTCTCATCAATCCTGTTTCCAGCAGCAGCAAACAGCTGTTAAGAGATTATTCAGTTTACATTCAGCGGGTGTACAGCAGCAGCAGGTGCTATGAATGTTAACAAACATGTTAACCATAGCAAATTCAGCTTTGATAGATAAGAGCGTGGTGTTCAGTGCTGTCTGCTGATCCCAAGTATATGGAAGATTTCAAATGCCGTAATGAAAACAAATAAAACTGAATTTTTAACAGTTTTCTGGCAGTGCAGCAAAATGTTACATTTCAGAAAAATACCTTGAAAATAGTGAACACCTGCTGGTGTCCTCATATTGCTGTAAGGTGTTTATTTCACTGGCTAACAGTTAGCTTTCTACGATTCCTGCTTTTATCTATGGCAACATTATTGCCATCCTGCTGTCTTATGTCTACTGTGGGAACTCAGCCCACTCAAAATGGCAGATGAGACCAAAGAGCTCCTTTTGCTCCATAGACAAAGGAGAGCCATTGAACCTAGAGTCCTCCACCTTTCTACACTAAGGTAGAAAATCAATCCAGCTTGGACCCCCGATGTCAGCAGGCCAACAAAACCAATGTTCCACTCTTCTCTTTCTCTTTGACAGTTAGTATATTATGAGACTCAATTTGTGAATTGGCTATCGTTCCTGGTTTCATTTCATACATTCAAATTTGCATTCTTCAGCATCCTCTGGGAGGGATGTTAGGTATAGATGTATTTATGTTTGATTGAGAATGTATGTGTGTCAGTGAAAATGTATGGATATATGTATGTATGTGAAAGGGAAAATAGACATATGTGAAAGGAGAATGTATGTCTGTGAGAAGGCCAGCTTATATTATGTCCTGTGTGGCCCCTCATAGAGTGGATGGTCAGCTCACATTGACCACACACACACATCAAACCTTTTAAAAATCTGATTACGCATAAAACATTAGAGCCTGCAGTGTGAATGGGGCCTGTTATTCCATTGCCATTTCTCTCCATCTGAAGTTGCAGACTGAAAGAACAAATGCACACCAGACTCCTCAAACTGCACCAACAAGTAAATAAAACCCTCTTGACATTTGTCTGTTTTTGCTTTGCTTGTGGAAAACTGTGCAGGTTGATGCAGGCTTTGTGTTTACATAGAAAGAAACTGGCTTGTTGGGGTTAGCCAGGGTTTGAACTCCATAGTGTGCCATAGTGGTGTGAAGAGCTATAAAGCCCACAATTACGTTCTTAGTTGAGTGAAAATTCAAAATATTCTAGCATCAATATTACTTTAAAGGCTTTCCCACACCATATAAAATGTATTTGACAAATTGCATATTGCTTGTAAAATGTCTAATTTTGTGTTTTAACAGACAAAGAATGGCTACAGAAGCTGTAAGGGAATTGCTGATGCTGTACAACTGGCATTTTCTTTTCTTTTATAGCACATCCCTCTCATTCAGTCCTGAACCTGTGGGCATCTGGGCCTCACCTCTTACTCATGCGAAGCTTTCTAGTGTAAGGCAGTAGCACACGATGTGCTGCAGATAACTGTTCAACATTCAGCACATCAGAGTGAGTGATAAATACATAATACAGCTCACCTGATGATGTTGTCCCATAGTAAGTGAGCTTGATCCAGCAATGCACATAAGATAAGATAAGATGTCACTGAAGGTGAGGGGCAAGTAGTTTCCACTCATGCAGTTGTCATCTGCCCCATTCTATCAGAAAGACCAAAGCAAGCCTGGCCCCTCCACTGATGCATCCATCCTGTCCTCTTCTCTCAGAGTGAAAGCACTCAGTGTCATGAATTCCGTAGAAAACAACATATCTTCTGCCTAAACAATCCTAACAAGTCCTATCTGCACTTCTTCCCTCACAGTGGCATCTGTTCAGTGAAAAATGGTGTTCAAACTTTTACTTTGCAGTTACATTAACATTTGGCTGCTGCAGAAGCATTATGCTGGGTTCTAGAACACCTTCTCACCTCATCCATCTCAGGTAATTTGCACCATCTCCACAGTCAAGCTTTTCAAATGAGTTAAGTCCACCTCTCTCAGAAGAGAAAACCTTAGACCCCTCTACACATTTAGAATTTGAGATCTTATCTCTGTTAGCCATCTCAACTTTACTGTGCCTCACTCATTTAGATCACGATAATATCGGCTAAATGTGTTTCAAAATCTAAAAGATCCTGAGATGCAGGCTGTTGCTCAGATTTGCAGTTCTGGTCCTTTGGTATGTGATGAGTGGAATAGTATTTCTGTCTTTTGTGATGACTTATGGAGTCTTCAGATTAATTCCAGTTCTTTACTGATGGGCCCCCCTCTGTTGGTATTGGGAAATTCCACTGCAATGAGTAGTTTACAGATGCCTGACAAACTTAAATTCATTCTCTTAAGAACCGGGATGTTTGACTTGGTCATGTGTCCTAAATAACTTCATTCTCCAAACTAATTACATTCCTGGTCATGAAAATTGTTTAGCTGATGCTCTCCCTAACTTTAAATTTCAGGCGTTCGAAACTCTGTGACCCCAGGCCAAGTCCTCCAGCATATCATGACCTCCATTCAGTCAGATGACTCTTGACTGAGCATGTCCAAGCTACATGAGACTTGGTTTAGCCAACAGCACAGTAAAAGATTATGATTCAGTTTGGTTTTTCTACTCCTCCTTCTGTTCTTTCTCAAGTCAGGATCCCTGATCCCAGAACCGTTCTTGGGAATCCTTCCATCCAGCTCCTCCTCAGTGGCCTTAACCCCTGCGTTGTCCTCTGGGTCAAAGTGACCCGGTGGGATAATTACCAACAAGACACAGGTGAGGCTGAAAAAAGGAGGGAGATGGGACATAGACAGGAAGTAAAACATGTGAGACAAGACCTGGAAAGTACTAGAACACTAGAGACACAAGGGTGAATGGATACCAAAATAGAACCAAGAAGCCAGAAACACAAAAATGAACACAAACCAAAAAAACACTACAAACACAAGAAATGCAAGGTAAGTAATCATTTCAAACTGAAACCAAGAAAGCACAGTCACAAAGTTTAGCAGGGTCATTACATCTCTACATTACATCTTTGTGACATTGGAGCCAGATGTAATAAAATCCCCCCTTATCATTCTTGATATCTCACATTCACCAGAATGAGCTGAATGTTAGGTCACAGTGATCTTCACCAATGACCTTTGTCCAGCAAAATGCATGGTGAATGGTGAACATCAAATTTGAAGAAATTCTCTCAAGATGGTCCTGAAATAGCATATTTATGAGAATGGGACAGACATGTGGACACGTATTGTCTCCGTGGCTGCCTCTGGTGTGGAGGCATGAAAAGGAGCAGCTGCTCACATTCCTCCTCTTACCCTCATTAGTGTCCCTGTGAATAGACTCGTGGTGAAATTATGAATGGAGAATGGCAGAGTTGAGTTCTGTTCCAAATAACAAATTAATTCATGATCCCAATTAGCAGACTTACTCTGTTACTGTAGCTAAAATGCAATGCATAATTACATAATACATGAGAGGAATAAACAAAAAAATCTGATGATGGAATGTGACGCTTTTTGCTCCTCTAACATCTTTGACTCTGCACAGGAGACCTTATCGAGCTCTTAAATAATTGCCTGCAGCCACTTTGAAGACCAACCAGGGATTCATGCAGATTAATGGAATCCTAACTGGCACAGAGTGCAATTTATAGACCAACATGCAAGATATTATGACCCAAATTCTGTCCATTATTGAAAACGGCAACATCTCTCTCTGCCACCGCTAGCCTATTTATGTCATCCAGTTTCCATGGCTACCATGCCATAGATAAAATCTTAAGCACACACAGGTTTTCAAGTGCAACATCAACTTTCCATTGCTAAAAGAGAACAGAGGTGATACTACTGCCTTACATTCACTAATACACTTGAACAAAGGCAGATGAGGATGTTATTGTCCATAATCTCATAATCTGCATAAAGATTAAAACAGGAAAACAATTTGTGTTCATGTTTTTTTCTAAAAATGTAGAAATATAACACATATAAATTCTCTATAATGGTGACAGCTCTAAGGTTGTTGAGACTCCAGTAAGCAAACACTAAACCAGGCTAAACCAGGTATGCTGCTGCTGGGTACTGAGTGAGGACAAATGTGTAATTCTCCTCACTTATTTTTTATTGAACAGTTCCAATGCCAGTAATTCTTGGACGTTTGTGTTAAAGCAATATTTAACATATGAGAATTTCAGCTCATAAAACTGCCTTCTGTATTAAAATTCAAATACTGAAGGATTACCCAGTTCTACTCCACACACAGGCAGAGGCAAGTCCAAAGTGGTCCTAGCAAACATGTCAAACAAGGTTCTGGTACTGCTGCAAATCTGAATTTGAGAACTCTGGCCTCTGTACTGAACCTCAGGAGTTTCTAAGTATTAATCAGCCCTGACTGACACACAGATATTTAAAGAAGCAAGTACCTGTAAACCAGGTTTTGGTACTGCTGTACTAGGTCGAGCAATCAAACCTGAACATTTAGAACCAGAATGGCTCCATAGAAGCATTTATTGAAAAATGCTTTGTCAAATGTATCATCTTGTTCACTTGTTCCTTTGTCATCTTTTCCAGATAGAATTTAAAATTCACATCGCTTCACATCGTCAGCGTTGTCTTTACATTTAACACGACAACTTTGGCCTCAGATGGTGACTTTTGACAGGAACTCAGGTTGTATTGAAAGTGGTATGAGACGTTCAAAGGATTATTGTACACACAGGTATTTTCAGAGGTTGTCAAATGTGACATGTGAAATTTCATCTGTCCTTGTGAGAACAAAAGCTCACACACAGGCCAGATGGTAGCCTTCCTTCCCATGGCCTCACACACAAACAGAACCATCGCCTTAGCCTTCATACGAGCCGTCAGTGGGACAAACACTACGTGCCCCTCTGAAAACAAAAGAGCCCAGGACAAAGCTGGCAGCAATACTCGTCTTCCTTATTTCCACCGGTTCATTGAGGGCAAGCAGGAGCGCACACACAATACCTGGCTGGAGAAGGAAGATTACATCATTTCTCCACAATGAAATGACTCATTGTTCCCCATTTAGCTGCAACTTCAAATACAGAAAGCAAAAAACAAAAACAAAAAGAAACCAAAGTCTTTGTCAGCAGAATGCTCAGATAATTCAGACCTGAAATGTAAAGTCTTTTAACCTTTTTCACTGAGAACGGATGAGTGTCACAATCAGGGTTGCCACTGTCAAAGACCACATGCATCTTATGTAACTGAATCTATTTCTATATCAAACTGATCATTTCATTTCAAGAGAACGGTTCTTCACACAGTCAGTAAAGTAGGTTGGGGTGGGCCGTGTAGCATGACATATTGATTCACTTTGATCCTGGACGTTGATTCACTGAGGACATGTGTGGTTCTTTGTCTGTGAAAAACAACCTCAGCTCTGAGTCACTGACAAAGACTGGATGTTTAGCGCCACCTGCTGGCTGAATGGACACACGTAACGTTTGCGGAGCACTGTCCTTCAGCTGCGGGTCTCTGAGTGAAGCCCTGTGTTTCCTGAGAGGCAGAGCACAGACAGTATGTCAGAACGACGACATAACCCTGAGAAGACTGACAAACACCCTTCACCTCTTTGGTGTATGACAGCAAAATGGACGCATACTGTAAGATGTGTCTTGTACTGTTTTGTGCAGACCCATTTTCTTATTCAAAAACAATAATAAAGGATGCTATATGTCCAAAAGTATGTGGACACTCTCAAGATTTAGTTTATAAAATGTCCACAAAGCAGCAAATCCTGTCCGAATGTTTGGTCGTTTTGATCAACCACTAAATCCTAATACTGTTCAGTGTGAAGGTGTATATACTGTATGTGCACGTTTTTTGAGACTTGCAATTTTCATTTTGTGACATGACAATCATAAATCAATAAAAAAATAGTCATTTTCCAAACACACAAATTTCCCAATTTCTCAACATACAATCACAGAAACAGGAGGATTGAAGCAAAAACAAAAAGAAATGAAAAATAAAAGAGAGAGAAACTATGAGTAGAAAACCATATCTGCCTCACCTCTTAATTTAAGTGTTTATAAACAGAATACATACATTTCCCACTTGTGACAAGAGTTTTCTGCCCTATCACACATTCACTTACATCTTTTGTAATTTGTCACTAAGGGTGATCAAAATTTGTTTCACTGCAAATTAGGCTGCACTAAAGAAACTGTGGTGTGGTCCAGTGGCTGCAGAAAGTATTCAGAACCCTTCATTTTTTGTCTCTTCATTGTGTAATAGATTTAATTAGAAATGAATTGTCATCTTTCCCCATCAGTCTTCACTCAATGAGCCTTTTTAAATGATTTGTTAAAAAACAGAAACTGAAATCTCTCATTTACAGAAGGATTCAGAGCCTTTGCTCCAAATTGTTGTCAGGAACATCCTCTACACTTTACTGAACTTGACTGGAGTCCACCTGTGGCAAACTGGCTGGACACGGTATAGAAAGGCACACTTTGAGCTCAGTGGTCTCAACAACTGTGAAAATCAAGAAGAAGTTTGGAACCAAACTGAGAAACTGGGCAAGAAAGTCCTTGGTCAGGGAGGAGACCCAGAACTTAGAGGTCACTCTAACAGAGGTTCAGAGGTCCTCTGCAGAGATGGAGAAGCTGCTGGAAGAACAATGTTTCAACATCACTGTTCATCAACCTGGATAACCAGGTGATGATCAGTGCCTGGTCGGGGTCTGACTACTCTCTACTGAGAGATTTCAGTTTTTGATTTTTCAATTTTGTCATTATGGGTTATTGAGTACAGACTGATAAGCAAAAATGGCAGTTTTATGCAGTTAAAATTAAATGTACAACACAGTAAACAGTGTGTAAAAAGTGAAAGGGTCGGAATACTTTGCAAAGCCACTGAATAGTTTGGTTGTAAATAAATATTCAATTATTCATTCATTCATTTTCTATAGCACTTATCTGTTAAGGGGTCGTGGGGGGGGGCTGGAGCCTATCCCAGCTGTCATTGGGCGAAGAGGCAGGGTACACCCTGTATCCCTGTCACACTCTCATTCACACCTACAGGCAATTTAGAGTCAGCAGTTAACCTGCATGTGTTTGGACTGTGGGAGGAAGCTGGAGAACCTGGAGAACCTGGAGAGAACAGAGAGAGAACAGGGAGAACATGTAAACTCCAGACAGAGAAGCCTTGCTCTGAGGCAAGAGTGCTAACCACTGCACGACTGTGACTCTCTGTGTTAAATGATTCATTTTGTCATTTCGTCAGGATCACATCAACATTTCATCCTGGATAGAAAAACTCAATCTGTCTGATCAGCTCCTTCACTAGAAGAGAAAACTGATAATCAGTTTGAATTTTCAGTATAATACAGTGAGTACACTAAACATGCATCAGAGACAAACATTCACACATGAAAACCTGCATCTTTTCACCATTCAGTTTATTTCATAATGCCTTTCTCAATGTCATATACTGTACCTCATTTCCCAATAATTTAGGAAACACTTAGAAACAGTGTTGAGTTGTGTGTGATGAACAGAGTTCCTCATGTACAGTAACAGTTTTAAGAGTAAGACTTGTCAAGTCTTGAACTTCTAAAAACAGAATATTCTAAATGAGAAATAAAATGTGTATATGACCAGATGGAAAAAAAGCGACTGTGCAAAAAATACTTGAGGGATAAGAAACCAAAAAAATTCTCTGACGTTGAAACCTTCTTTTTCAGTACATGCTGTTGTTCTGAATGTGACGCTGGTGGGAAACATTTACATTGTCAGCTCACAGACATACATTCCTCTCAGTCCTCTTCGGGAAGAATTTCATTCTATGTCCTTTACATTTAAAAATATCTTTTTTTTTTTCAGCTTTTATCCCCACTAAATGTTACATAAAACAAGCACTTAAAATGCAGGCAACTTCTAAGGCAACATGTGAACTAAAAACAAACTAGATACTGTTTGGGGAACTACAGGCCCCTCAGTTTGTCTGTGAGGGCACTCCCAGACCAAATAAAATATGTCCTAATGTAAAATGACACAAGAGCTATCATACAAAGTGAACTACTGAATAAAAAAAGACAAAAACATCTACACGCAAAAACAATACTGAAGTCAAAATGAAAAGGGGAATCCACAGCTCTCTGTATTCGCCCTGGAAATTAGTTGTTTTTGCATGAGCATGAGCGGATCGTTAACGCTGCGTCCAGATCTCCACACGCCCCGAGCCTTTCCTGTTACTGTGACATCTGACACAAAGTACTTCACCTGGAGGAAGTAAACAGGTGTGGTGGACTGTGGAAGGGCTCATGCTCATGATCAGAGAAGGGAGAGGTTAGAGATACATACGCTGATGTAGGGTGTGTGTGTGTGTGTGTGTGTGTGTGTGATTTGCATAATACGGATTCAATGAGCGCACTGTAGAACGGGTTCAAACGTCCTCATTTCTCTACAACTTCTTCATGAGTCACACACTTTTTGCTGAAAAGCCTTTGTCTTGGTTTTCACATTGTGGAGGACGGTTGTGTCTGGAGAGGACAGACAGACACACACACACACACAAACACACACTGACCAGGCAGCCCAGAGGTCCTGAGAGCAAACAACCCGACCCATACTCATCGGCCCCGCCATCGCGCCGCCGTGCTGCCGCTTAGAGGTCTGTCCTGAAGCACAGAGGCAGGATCTGGGCTGATCAGGATGTGGGGGGTGCAGCGACTGTTTGGTCAGCAGTCCACAGAGGACACTGTGAGGATCGCGTACGTACGGAGGACCTGCGAGAACGGGTCTAATTGCAACATGCAGGACACAGTAGAAGGCAGGTCTCTTCACAAAGCTGGACTGGCAATAGTGTGTGTGCGAGTGTGAGTGTGTGCAGAGCATGAGTGGGTAGTGTTATAGTGCAGGGTTGGGGAGGGGGAGGGAGGACAGTAGTGCTCATGTCTGTGTCTCATCATGACGTGCCCTGTCTCTTCTGTTGCTGGACCCGGATCAGCTCCAGCTGTTTTTTGCACTTCTGGTAGTATGTGGACAGACTCTTGTTCTCCTCCAGCAGTTTTTTGTGCTCCTGCACCAGACGGGATGTGTTCTGCTGGTCCTTCTCATCTTGGTCCAGTTCGGCAATGAGCTCCTTCCTACGGAGACAAGCAACATTAACCCTTCAGACACCAGGAGGTTTTCAGTCCCTTTATTTACAGAGTAATGAGAGTCACAACATGTCTACATGTCAGCTGGCTGTCAGTGCTGCTGCTTCTGACACTTATCACCAATAACCCTGTTGTCCAGTGAGGTCAAACTGAGGACAGGACTCTGTCAATGCTGATGCTGATGATTCCTTTACTTAACCTTTTGAAATCATCCATCAGTCTTAGATTCCACCTGTGGTTTCATACAGTGATGCAAATAAGCAGGTGTACAGGTGTTCCTAATAAAGTGCTGGGTGAGTGTATGTGTTAATCTGTGGCTTTGTGATTAGAGGACAACGACTGCTGTTGACTTCAGGGCTGAACGTGAATCGCTTTTCATTTTATTGCTGGGGGAAACTTAAATAATATTAACAGCGGTACAGTGACCAATTTACAGCTGCTGCCAATTTTCAAATGACAAATCAGAGAGTGGGTTTGAAACTGCGTCGAGGATTTGACCAAGACACACAACAATGAAAGGAACAAATGGAGAAAGGAAAGGACTCTTTGAGTCGGGACCAACGGATCAGAGTATCAGAGATAACAATGCACAGCACGCACTGTTCAAATCACAAACATCTGCAGGTAAAATAAGATCATACCATCCTAACACATGTTTTTAACTAGAGTTAACACTATGGATATGGTTGGGCTTGTGATAACATTAAGCATTGGATTATATTTCTATCATTACCAATTTTTTCTTGGTTGATGAAAACTTTGTAAAATATTCTGTGATGACCCACTGTTCACGAAAAAAAACAGGACTGAAACTAAATAAAATGAACTTTTGAAAGTTAAAACTATGATGAAATGTGTATTTTTCATTAACAAATTAAAACTAAACCTTAATGTCAAAGACCAACAAATGGACATTTTAATGCTAAGCCTTATTCAACAACCTGCATCTGTGGAACCACTACTACAAAACTACAACTAACTACAACAGCAGAACAGTTTCACTGCCCAAAATATCTCTTATTCAGAAGATGATTTAGCCACTCTACCGTTAAATAAGAAACAGCTTCCAACGATTTGTCTCTAAAGAAAAAAAAAACATGCATTTAGAAAATGCTAATGCAATTATCAGGTGATGTGGATGTAATGTTGCGTTACTTTCAGTCCGTAACCATCCCCCTCTGGATGTTCACTAAACCAACACCACAGTTGATGTTATCCTGTGATGCAGCATCTCCTCTCACACTAAACCCAGACAGTTCATCAGTAGGTTAGTGAAGGAGCGAGTGAGTCCAGCTCCTGTATGGCTCACAGTCAACAGCTGCAGTGATGCTATCTTAGCTTTAACTCCACCAGATTAGATTACAGAGATTGGTTCTGTGATAAACACAGTTTGGAGACTGCTAACTAGATGTAATGAGGTCACTCAGTCTGTATGTTACTGCAGAGTGACATGGGCACCTTATGAGAGATACCTGTCACCATGGTAACTGTACAAAAAGATGGCGACAGCTGTAGCCCCATAATGCATTGTAGACATACAAATTAAAAATCCATGACAAAATGAAACTCACTTGTCAGTGATGACACTAATAAAAATCAAATAACTGAAATTTGGCTAAAACTAATATTCATATCAGGTGGCACGGTGGTGCAGTGGTTAGTACTGTCACCAGGTTTGAGCCCTGGTTCTCCCAGGCCTGTTCCTGTGTGGGTTCTCTAGGTTCTCCAGCTTCCTCCCACAGTCCAAACACATGCAGGTTAACTGCTGACTCTAAACTGGCTGTAGGTGTGAATGTGAGTGTGAATGGTTGTTTGTCTCTCTGTGTCAGTCCTGTGATAGACTGGTGATCTGTCCAGGGTGTACCCTGCCTCTCACCCAGTGTCAGCTGGTGAGAGGGTGCGACTCTTCAGGATGAGCAGTATATATGATGGACAGATGGATAAATCTCAGTTTTTCTAGACCAGCTCTTTTTAGCAGCTCTCTCTCTCCTCTGGTAGTCAATGCCAGTAAGCTCTACACAGTTAACTCTATAGGCCCACTTATATTCATATTGACACATTCATGTCTTAGTTTCTTTACTGCAAATGTATTACTTACAAAATAGAGAGTAGCCTACATATCAGTGTACTTGACATGTAGAGGTTGTGTAAACATAACTGACTCATGTTGAGTGATTGTTTGTACTTCTTTTCGTCCTGAAGCTATGTCATTTTACTATCGCTACAGCAGACACTGATGTTAACTTTTTTTGATTTCTTCACTTTTTTTACTGATAACATGCACAGACATCTGTGTAATACACTGTGAATGATCAGTGACTGTGTACCAGAGACTGTATGAGGCTAAAAAGTAAGATTACTAAAAATGATGGCCTGAACAGCCAGCTGGTCCTGCCTTTCTTCCCAAACCAGATCAGCCATCAGCACTTAGAGGAAATATACAATCAGCTCAGAGATTAAATGGCGATACAAGGCCTGTAAAGGAATAAACAATCAAAAGCTCTCAATGCACTGAAGTGAATTGATTCAACTCCACACGCAAACCAAGCTCTTTGTACACACAGAGTGACCTCAGCAGATGAAAAGTAGCTGCTTTGTACAGCTGGTCTTACTTTCTCTGGATCAGCAGGGCGATCTCTGTTTGCACTTTCAGATATTCTTGGGCCATCTTGCAGTGCTGTTCAAACACAGCCATGGACTCTTTGGAGTTGGGACAGGGAGCGAGGGGCTGCAAATAAACATGCATGTTGCTGTTAATTCACTTCATGTGGTCTGCTCATACATCACTGCTTCACGTACTGTTATCAGCTGTAAGTCTGGTGTAAGCAGATAATAATACACCGAACATCTCACTGATGATTACCAGTGGGTATTTATGTTCACATTCTACTTTCTAGATCACACCATGTTTTCAGGGAGAGTCCCTTCATCACTGAGCTGGTACTAGCAGTTTACTGTGTCCTACTGCTCTGTTTGCTGGAGGCTGACTGGATGGTGTACCTGCAGCTGGTGATCCAGGGTGAGATAAGCCATGGGAATGGAATTGTCTGAGCCGTTGGTGTCTGAAAAGAGGAGAGAGGGTAAAGGCTGTGTTGTCTCTGACACCACAGTAACAATGTTGGTTCTACACCAAAGGCCATTTGCTCCTTTAGTTCAGTTCATTTAGGCTGGTGTGAAAGTGTGTGAGCCTATCAACAGAGAGTGTCTGCATCCTACCACATACAGCGTTCCAGCTCATTAGGGAGTCAATGGCTTGATGTGTCAGTGACCCCTCTACCTGTCTATCATTATTCATATGAAGTGCGGCCTTTTTCTTCATGAACTCTTAGTGAGATATTGTGTTAATAAAGTGAGCTGAAGTGATGGATAGAGTGATGTTTCTTTTCATGACATAAAAGAAGAGAAATAAAGCACTGGAAGGTGCTGCCAGCCACTGAAATAAACTTTGTTCTGTTTTCCTCCAGCAGCAACTAAAATTCAAATGCATGTATAAGTGAAGCTTGACTTTCAAAAATGATATCCTCAAATCAAATCACAATCGTAATATCTGCCAGAAAAATCGCACTTAGATATTTTCCCAAAATAGTTCATCCCTAGCTGCAACTGTGATATTTCCTCATTCAGTCTGGTGTGATTCTGTTGTAGTAGTTGTGTAGCAGTCATGAGCACCTGTGGGGTCCTCAGGGGAGAAGTAACCTCTGCTGCTCGTCTTATCAGGTGGCATCATCCTCACACTAGGACTGGAAGACCGGCTGCTGTTCCTGCTCCCCTGCAAGAGCACATAAACACTGTCAGCCAGTCACAGCTTCTGGACTGTTGGGAGTAGTAAAATGTGATCTGGATCAGCTTGGTAAAGGTTTACTGCTTCCAGTCTCTAATGTCAACACTTAGACCTGTGGGATTTTTGGTATAACAACACATACCATCAAGTCTAAGGTTAATCCTGTGTTACCAACGTACAATAACATATAAAGCAAATTAAAGGAACAGAAAAAAATCATGATCAATGACACTGTCACATCACTGGAAATCTGGAGGGCTAGAAGCCAACACAACACAATCTACTGTATCTTTTTTAGTAACACTATTTCTGTACAAAGTCTTTCTGGTGAACTCTAAATGAACTTGTGATTCCACAGCACTGTGGGTTTCCTACTACACAAATGTTTGGGAAAGCAGGAGAATTGCTCCAAGCTATAGAATGTATTTGAAGCTGTGTGTGTGGGGAGGGAGCACTGGGCTGTTCCTACGCTAATGATTTCATTTTCCTGCAGCTGACATATTAAACGCATGTCATATTCGATGACATTTCCTCCCTGGGGATTTCTCTCTCCAGACAAAGAATGCATCCAGTACTTTTAAAAGATGGCATCAGTCAAACATCTACAAAGCTTCACGGCAGAAAAAGAATGATGAGGGTGGCAAACAGAAACATAAAGTGCATTAGGGGAGCAGAAGTAAAGCCCTCTGGTAGGGTTCTAGTAGGGTTCAGTTTTTCATCTGGAATCACTTTAAGCTGAAGTGTTGTGACAAACTAATTATCTGTACATCATTAACCTCACATTAAAACAGAAAACAGCAGCCTGCTTAGCATCAAGTGTGTGATCTCCACAGGGAGGATGGCTCACCCCCTAAAATATGTAATGACCAGTCAACAAATGTCTCAGTACCGAGCAAAAAACCAACACACTGGACGCTCCCCACAAGTTGATCAACCACAGGTCTGCTAGAGGTAAACAAGCATGTTTACCCTGCAGCATCACTGACACACATGGTAAATATAAACCAGTGTGTTGCTGCTGTTGTTGTTGAACACATCTGGACAGGTGTTTCTCAGGCTGAAGAATGATCAGAGTTTCACTCTGTCACTTGTGAAATCTGGGTCTGAATTTGATTTATGACTAAACTGTGTTACAGTGAACTGACCAGGTTATCACTGTTCACCAGAGTGCACACTATCTGAGGCACCCGGTCCTTACCACTGTGTCTCCTGTGTGTGTTCTGAGTTTTACTGAACATTCATCATGTAGCAATGGTTAGAGTTAATACTAAAAATACAGAGAAATACCTGCTTGATTGTTTTTTATCCAATGTGCTCATACTCATTTCCCAGATTAGAAACACTGACCATTAGCCTCCATTTTTGCTTTATTTCTGCAAAGTCAATCCATTTTCACATCTACTGATGACATACAATATACACAATATTAACATCTGCAGGCAAGTTGTGAAATGTTAGTTAATGCTAGTTAACTAGACTGCAAAATGAGGTTTGTCTTTTCTCTTGTGGAACTGTTTTGGTAGCAAGCCAAGGTGCAACACAGGACATGTCCATGCTTGTAGATGAGGAAATGGTCCATAAGGGCGTACTGTACCATCCAGAGCGGACCAAACTGTTCAATATTTTACTGAGTACCGGTGCATCCATAGTAGCTATGCTGTAAACCCTTACTGCACAACTATAACTCCACCTACAGTCAGTGTCACTGTCAGTCAGTGATGGAACAGTAATGATAACTGTGCTGTCATATTAAACATAAACAACTATTTCACTCTTTTGAAGACTGATTTTGTCTCAACTGAAAAACATGCTCACATGCGCGCACACATAACACACACACACTTTAACTGAAGTTAGACAAAGTTAAATTCCCTCTCTCTTTTCTTCTATCTGACCGTGTCTTACCTGGCTGGACTCTGTGCTGATGCCTGGCAGATCCTGTACAGAGCGACGTCTCTGAGGCTCACATGTGGCTGTGGACAGGATGAACAGACAGGACAGAGAATGAGAGATAGTTTATAGGTGGTAATGGTGGAGGGGGGGGTTTCTGGTGTGTGCTTGTGGACAGGAGGAGATCCAGACCCACAGCTGCCCTGATTTAACCATTTACATCCTGACCTGTAAACATGCGCTGTGTGACATGGCTAGAATGTGACCAGAGTGCTCAAAGCACCCAGTTGTACTGACAGTATATGACAAACACACACACCAATCACTGCAGACCAAATCTATCCACACAAACAGCAGAACCTGTTTATGTGATGGGTTTACACTGACTGGCTGGTTTGGGTGATGGCCAAGGGGTGAGGGGAAGTCTCAGACAAGGACCCCGGGTTCTGGCAAGTAATGCACTCCCTAGTCATCACTCAACTGTCTGCTGCCCAGGTCAACACCAGGGTGAAACTGATGTCCCTGAAACACCTGTAGAGTAAACACCTGTAGAATAACAGCAGTCACAAGATATAACCTTGAATCATAGTGTTTTGCACTGTAGCCCCTTCTGTCTTCTGTCTCACACACCGACATGAGTGATACATGTGATAAATAATAGTCAAACTTTCTTGAAGCAGATCCAAAAACATCATCAAATGATGATGAGGATTTTTGTTCAACGTGATGCACTCTGATAGTGACTCATTAACAAGACTGTTTGACTACACAGTGTGACACTAATCAACTAATCATACAGCATTGCTGTATGATTTAGTTGAATCATACATTCATTGCTGTTGAGAGAAAACCTGGTATGTCCAAAACATCAGCTTTTCAGTGGTTTATGACATCTGTTTGTATTTGTGTATTTGGTGCTGTACTTTTTCAGTCTGCAGTAAATAACGGCTCAAATGAGGATTTCTCATGAAAACTCACCAAAAATAGCACTCCCAGGTTTTACACCACAGCAATATATACTAGGACTGACACAAGGTTTTTCCAGAGTGTGCATCTACTAGACTTTGCATGACCTGGAACTGATTGTTTCCTGGTTATCGATTCCTGCCTGGGCTTATCTGGTCTAGGCTGACTATAAGCTCCGTCTATGGCACAATGGAGACACACAAGCACAACACAAACATTCACATAAACAGAGGAAAACACCACAAAGCACCTCCTGGATCTTGACTGTCTGTGTCTGCTCTTGTTGTGGAATACTTAACCTGCAACCATTGTTTGTTGTCATTAAACTGAACTGAGTTTTAATGTTTTTTAAATGTATATATTTACAGCATGTGGAAGCATGTAGTTTTAAGAAACTTAACAAACTTAGGCTGCTACACGAATAATCAACAAGTTTAGATGCCAATTCAGGATTTTCAGTCCATAATTTACAATTATTACTCAGCAGGGGTGTAATGATATGTGTATCCATAACCATTCAGTACTGGATGTTTTGTTCAGTATGGGACTTTGTTCAGTTCAGCCTGCTACAAATACTGTGTAATAATCAATAGTTGTACTTGTACATTGAAACTTTGAGTTTTTTTGTATGTGTATTTGTGTTTGCTTGTGTCAAATTACTCCTTCAAAGATGAATTAATGATGAATGAATGAAGTATTTTGAAATGAGCTGAGTATTTTCCTGTTTACTAAACCATCCTTACTCTGACTGCCTTATAGGTGTAACATGTATGCAGTGGGTGAAGATGACAAACCAGAACTGGAGGAGAATTTGATGTTATTTAGATCTATAGTGGGAGTATACTAATAAAACTTTGGTCTGACATTATTGAATAAAATTTGAATATGTCTGATTTGTTTACACAATCTGCAGTTATCCAGGAATTATCTGCAGCCTTGACAGCTGCTTTCACCACCTATACATGGACACAGCCTAATAATGACATTGAATTGCTACTTCATTTTTCTGTACCCTTATTGTCTTCCTCCCAATCTGACAATACAGGTGATGGAGGTGAAGCGTTAAAAATAGTCCAAGAGTCAAAAAGCTGCCAATTAATATTTACGTTTCAAAATAAAACAGAAAAAAAAAAATCTTTTCATTTCTCTGTTGTACTGAGAACACCCTGCACCATGACCCCCAAACCTGAGCTACAGACTGAACTGTGGACTGTGTATACCCTTACACCCCTACTCAATGGACATCAAGGATTTGTGTGCTGGGGGGAAAGGCCTGGTGTCCAGGTGTGCACATGCAATGATTCGTGCCCTACCTTTAATAACATGCACCAGTTGACTTCTTTAGTCACTGGATTAAATTAGCCTCTCATTCAACGTGTCTCACATGGCTCCAAAATAGAAGCCTTTTCTGTCATCCAGAGCTGTCCCCAGTCCTTTCATCCGTATCTCTGCTTGTAATAATAGCTCTGACCTTCAATCTGAGAGAGATTAATCAAAATGACTTTTTCAAAGTTAATGGATGTAAAGAGAGCAAGAGGAAGGGGTGGGGTGGGGGTGGGGTGGGGTGCCATGCTTTCTCCTCGCTGTCCTCTATGCATGAAAAGCAAGGACAAGCTCAAATGCAGAGAAGTAGTGCACTGATTTACTCCTACTACCCATGATCTGTTGCAGCCAAGCCAGAGAGATGACAGGGCCATGAGTTAGGAAGCTTATCTCATGTGTGACACCTGATGTACACATGCATTATTCTGATTGGATTTCCTGTTGTTTGCTTTTTTTAAACATGTGATAAAAAGTGCATCAACCTCAGAGGAAGATTAATTGGTTGGAACTAGATTTTGGGAATAAGAGGTGATAGCAAATGAGAAAGCTCCGATTTTAACTCATGTTCTGTTTCTGCCAAATTAAAATGACAGAGGACAGAGAGACATACGGCAGCACTGATGTGTGTAACTCCAGGACCTGCTCGTAACATCCTAAATTTTTTATCATAGTGACTATGGTGACATGAAACAAGAGTAAAAATTCTGTGAGGGGGTATCATATGGAGTGACACACAGGAGCACAGCAACCCACAGGCCCTGCCAAGCTAGCTCCACCCAGTCACCAGGAAGCCCAGTGGTCCAGTGATACCTGTGACGATGATCTTGGGGACATCCAGAATGGTCCCGAATGATGCAGTTTTACGGTGGCCTCGTTTATACTGTGGGCGTGCTGCGAAAAAACACATACACACACATACAGCTGCGTACACAACAAGCATGCAGACTGAGACAGACTTTGGGGGGGGGGGCCCACAGCTGGACTGGAAATGTAGGGCACATACATGCAGAGCATACAGTGTGGGCAGCATGCACCTCATCCACTCCAGACACTGTGGAGCGGTACTCCGAAGACTGCCGGCAGCCACTGCACTACATTTCTCAGCACAAACAGCATGCAGGAATTACAGAAACTTGTAAAAGTAAAAAAATAAAATTAAATAAAAACTACATGAGGGAGCTCCTGAGGTTTAACTTCACCATGACGCCACTGGTGAGTCTGCTGCTTTCTGTTACAACCTTTGAAGGAGGGGACATGGCTGGGTCTGACAGGCCTGGATGTGTTTATATGAGGCATCAATCTTTACCTCAGAGTGATGAAAGCACATGACAAGGAATATGACTCAGGTGTTGGGGCGGCGGCTTCCTGTGGACAGCAAGATTTGCCTCGACAATAACTGCTGCATGCCGTTCCTGTTCTTTGCTTAAAGCGACGCTACATAACACTTTCTGAGCAAAGGCTGCAGCGGTCTCTGCAGTCCCAAGTGCTATTACAGGACGCTGGCCCATTAAGGTGCAGGTGCTTTAAGCAGTCTAATCCTAGGAGCTAACAACTTGTGTAGAGAAAAAAAAAGCCTGTCAACTGCTCAGGCACTCAAACTCAAAACTTGATCGAAGGAGTTGATAGATGAAGGACAGAATTGCTGATTTCGCTTCTTCTGTGTTTGACGTAGTGCCGTAAAGCTTTATGAACTTTACGCAGGCGCAAAATGGCAATGACAGAGGCACAATTCACAAACAGCGTACCCTCAAAATATTTTTGAAATGGTTATTTTAAGGTTAAATTGTTGCATTATGTTGCTTAATATATAAAATTCAAAAATGTGTGCTGCTGTGATGCCTGACGTTCTTTCTCTCAAATGCCTGATACAAATATCTCCTAAGGTAGACAATAAAGGCTAATCCTAATCCTAAAATAACATCATGCCAATATGCATTGATGAGCTCCTCTTGTTTTGATGTTTTGCTTTGTTTTGCTATGTAACGTGTGGCATTACCCGCAGGTGCAAATGGTATTTGGGCTCCAGCTCTGAAAGGTCAGCACTCCCTGTCAGAATGGCAGGCACTCAGGCAGGACCTCTGGACAGAGGCAGAGTCCTCAACGGGTCTCCCTAAAAGATCAGAGGAACACTGACTACAGAAGGTTGTTTTGATGCTTTTGTAGTTGGAGACAAAGTTTCAATGGCTTTGATAGAAATGTGAGGGACGGACATACCTTTGGCTTGAAATGAGGTGCAAACTGAGGGGTAATCTTGATAGTGTCGTTGCTCCCTTGAGAATCACTGTGCTCCATGTTTGCATCGCTTTTGTTGCTTGTGCTGGTGCCAGTGTAGTCCACATATGAACCTAGTATAGACACAGGAAGGAGACAAGTTTTATTATGGTGCCTTTGTTTCAAGATTTGACATAATTTTTGTAGCATTTTCTCCCTCTATTTGATGCTTCATTACGGTAAACATTTTCAAAAGCTTTAAACAAAGAGACGTAATAGAAATTTTGCAATTGACTGATCGTAGTTGTACAGATTCAGAGATAACAGTAACACAGTGTTTCTTTCTTTATTGCTCATTTCATATACACTCAACATCATCACTAATGTCTTCTCTTCATTACACCTTATCTACCAAGCATTTTATTAGGAACACTGTAATAATAATAATATAGAGGGGGCTTCCTTTGCTATCAAACAGCCTCAGTTTTTTGTACCATGGATTCCTCCAGATGTTGGAAACTTTCCTCTGAGATTCTGCTCCATGTTGTCATGACTGCATCACATCATTTCTCATGCTGCCAACCTCCTGCTCTACCACATCCCAAAGGTGTTCTCCTGGATACAGATCAGAGGTCACTGAAGTTCACTGAACTCACTGTCATGTTCATGAAACCAGTTTGAGACTTGGTCCAAAATACAGCACACGCTTGGTCTTTGATGATCCTCATCTACTTGAACTCAATCACACAGGCTTATGCTCCTTCTCAGCCACTGTGTTCCTCCAAAGGCAGCCATCTCTGCACACAAAGCATTCTCACTCCAAACTGTTCTTGTTTGTCGAACAAGCTCCCAAATACTACCAGAGCAGGAACGTCCCTCTCTTTCTTCAAGAATCTCTTGAGGACTCTTCTGAGAGCATCTCCTCTCCCAACACCTCTAACACCCTAACATTCCAAACGAACACTTAGTATGTACATTTGGTGCACATCTTTAACAGATTTACTACGTAATGCTTACGTTAAGGTCTCCTACTGCACCATGAAGCTTTAGTGTTCTCCCTCACTGGTAAGTCACTAAGCATCTACAAAATGAGTATTAAGAGGTCTGAAGTGTGCCAAAAACAGTCCCCACACCATTACAGCACCACCACCAGCCTCGGACTGTTGACACAAGGCAGGTTGGGTCCATAGACTCATGATGTTGAAGCCAAATTCTGTGTTGTTCATTCTGATGTTTTCCTGTTCATCATAGTTATAAAGAGTGGTTATCTGAGTTACTGTAGCCTTTCTGTCAGCTCCAACCAGTCACCATGACCTCTCTCATCGACAAGGTGTGTCCGTCCTCAGAACTGCTGCTCATGGGATGTTTTTTGTTTTTGGCTCTGTTCTGAGTAAACTCTAGAGACTGCAGTTTCAGAAATACTCTAACAATCATGCCACGGTGGAGTTTAAAGAGGACCTTTGTACCTGTACTAGTTGCAGAGTTGCTCTGTCCCTCATCTGAATACTGGTATGGATATTGCAGGGGTTCATCAGATCCTGGGAAGTACTGCAAAAAGAAATCAAAAGGAAGGATAAGTGAGGTTGGTTTTAACAAACATAGATGCAATGTCTATCTAAGTTCACTGTGTGTGAAAAAGTGAGATTAACTCCAGCAGGGAACAGTCACTCCGCAAAGTATGAAAAATAGATACTGCCAAAGCCAGTTGTTTACTGATCATAATAACTTGAGATAATTCTGAAACAAAGGTAAAAGAATACATCTGAGTGCTGGGATGTTACCTGATACATTAAAAAGAGTTAAAACAGAGGTATGGTACAAGGTGCCACCTTCTGTGCTTTTTCTTCCTGTTTGTCATTTATAAGATATGAGCAAAGATCATTGTTTGGCATTGTCGTCCCTGCACATAAGGCATTCACAGTCCAGACTGGTCTTGTTTGTAGTTCCCTGATGGCGGAGAAAGCTCCCAAATTCTTTATCTGATCTCCTTGCACTTTGCCTTACTGAACAGATTTGGTACTTAGTATTTAATTCAAGGTCTCCTACTGCACTGAAGGTTTAGTGTTGTCCCTCACTGCTACCACTTAAATAATCTGCCAAATGAGTAAACATGAATGAGCACATGTTGTAGTTTCTACTCATGCTCATAGTCAATCAACAGAATTTGATTTTCAGTCACGACAGATCTCCATGATCACGTAACAAAGAGCTGATGATGTAACTCATGAATAACATTCTTCCCATGCTGCAGCTCAAGCAACTGTGTAATGAATTAAAAATGCTGTGATAAATCCCCTGAAGTACACACTGTACTTCAGAGTACACTGTACACCTGTACTCTTTGTGATATTATTTATAGAGACACAACAATTCCCATATTACTGTATCCTGCATTAAGTACTAAAACTTCCCATTCATTCATGTGGGGACATATTACCCTCATTAGATGAGTCATGATCTTCACTATCTCCTCCATGGAAGGCCGCTGAGAGGGGTCTTTAGACCAACAGCGAGTCATCAGACTCTCAATGGGCTTAGGCAAATTTTTGATTAACGGAGGTCTTGTACCTGAATGTAAAAAAAGAGAAGTAATTGCTCACAGGCAGTCAAAGGAACAAATAACTTTTGGCATCACACAAGACAAGCTAAGAAATATTTCAAATTTATGCTAGCTCCCCTGTCTCCTGCTGCTGGAGCCAGTAATGACTCAGGCAGAAAGAGTCAGCGGTGAAAAATATCAAACTTGTCCCCAGGTATTATTAGTGTCCCATTAGTATTCTCCTCCATCCATCTCCATATTAGAATAAACTGCAGGGAGTGCTGCATAGTCTTTTAGCTCTCTTCTGCCAGGCTTTTTACTTTCACAGTCTCCCAACAGGCCTGGCTGGGCAGGCACATCTGTGGGCTCACAGTGGCTGACAGTTGGACATGGCCTTTGCACCCCCATAAACAGTCAGTGACTCACCATTGTGCACAGCCCACATAATGCGAAAAGCTGGTCCTCCAATTTCATCAAAGGGCTTCCTGCGAGTGATCACCTCCCAGAGAATGATCCCCCAGCTGAACACATCACACTTCTCACTGTAATTGCTGCCTGCAGACACAGAGGAATCCACAGCAACACTTAGGCCATTCACAAACAGAGGAAAAACGCTCCGTTTGACATCCACGACTGACTGATAAAGGTAATTCTCTGTGGCACATTAGAGATGGGAACGAGGATGTGCTTGGGAAAGCACAGCAGCTTTTATCTCATCTCCGCTTTCAGAGGGGAGGAGGAGGAGGAAAATAAGGGAGCAATTTTTACCAAGGAAAAGCTCCTGTGTTGCTTAATTACTAGGCCTATTATTGCAGCATTAAAGTGCACATCACACACCTATTTTAAAGTTGCTGCGCTGAGCCATTCTGATAACATTTCACACTGATGCAAATTAGTTATAAAGAGTTCACTGAGAGGGCAAGAGTGAACTGTCTAGTTGCACAGGAGCCTTGTAACTTGCCTCCAAAAACAAGATAATGACTAGAGCTTAATTCATCTTTCCTCCTGACCCCCTCACCAAGAACATGTCTCATCATGTAGAAATACATTAGGCTTCTGGCTGTATGAGAACACAAATTCTACACCGCTGTGTCCCGAGGGACATACAGCCACCAGCATCACCCCATTTATCTTCTCACAATGCTTGAGAGTCTACCATCAATAAGGCAGGGGAGTAAGATGGTTGATAATGAATCAAGAATTAATGCTTCCATACTGGGAGCGCTAAGCTGCAATGAAGGTGAAAGGTGACAAAGCGAAGTTGTGGTTCACTGGTTTGTGGTGATTCTGAGAATTTATAGAAATAAAACAGTAGATATATATGAGTGCTTTCTAATTTAAAAAAAAAAAACATTGATGGCGTAGTTATCCAAATAAATACTTGGAAAGACACTCATACTTGCCTTCAAATACCTCTGGGGCCATCCATGCTGCACTTCCTTTGTTGTTGGTCATGTGGGTCTGAATGTCGCAAGCTGTTCCAAAGTCACATATCTTCAGCACGGTGCCGCCTGCCACTAGAAGCAGACTGAAACAAAGAAGGCAAGAAAAGAACTCTGTAAGAAGCTTTGAATTTGAAAACATCAATGAAAAGAAACAATTTTATGGAGTAAAACCACTGCACTGTTACTGGTAGAACACAGTAGTTCCAAATCCTCCTGATCTGAAACTCCTCATAACAGTGAGTTACTCAAGTGCGCGTCTAATGCTTCACAAAAAAAACAGTTTAAGATTCAACTGACCTACAGGTTTGGAACCACTTGACAAACAGACTGCAGTAATGTATTTGACTTTTAAGTGATATTCCAGAAACAGAAGCTGCAGGTTATATTTGAACACAATTACACATTAGATGATTTACTTTAACTTGCTTAATATATCAGTGTATTAACACAATCTCATCACAGGAAAAGGAAGTGCAAGTACAGGCTTGGTAGTAACTCTGGGAAGAATCATTAAACAGGGTATATCCTTAAATAATTTCACATAAAATAACCAAGAGTTGACAATTTGTCACAATGCATGACCTTGTTATTCCTGGAAAGTCCACAACAGTTCTCCAGGAAGCACACCAGCTGGTCATTCCTAGAGAGTCCTGCCAGGAGCTTTCTTTCCATCAGAGCAGGGTAAACAAGCTCTGGGATCTAGATATCCTTCAGTAATGCTATGTTTCTGGGTATTCAGACTGATAAAATAGCACTGTATTAAAAACATCATGAAGGGGCCTGAGTTGGTGCGGGCCTGTTGCTTCAAGTACTGGTGAGAAGATAAACATTCTCTGTCCAGCAATCTCCAGGTTAATGGCATGGGTGCTGAGCCAGATTAAACTTGAGCCCTCTGCCTTGCAGTAGTTTCATTGGGATGACTAAAAGTTTTTTCATGCACTGCTAATGATGGTGTCAGAGTAGAACTCACTCCAGTGTTGTGCTGTTACTGAGAGCCAGTTGATCAAAACTGTGTCCTTTACCATGCATGTCTTCATTTTAGATTTTACATCTTTACACACCTATTGTATACATCAAAACTGAGTGCACACCATCCAAAAATTACAAATTCTGTTCACTTAATGCAATTCCATTTTTTTAACCAAACCCCAAGGGCAGTGAAACCAGTAAATCTGAAGAACAGAAATGTTTGATGACTTAAATTACAATGAAATGTCTGTATTTAAGAACCAACTGCAACAAAAGTCAGTAACCCTTCAGGAGTGACATTCCACTGTGTGCTTTTTGTTGCACAGGTTGTACTTTACGGCCTGTATTTTCATTGCAGTGTCTAATGTGAGACTGTTTTGAACCCCCCCAAAAACTTTGTCATGAAACTACAACTATTACTAATGATAATAATAATAATAATAATAATAATAATAATGAGAAATTTATAACACTGTTGTTGTTATTATTATCCATAAAAAATGAACATGCTAATTTTCTTCATTGTTTTAAGACACTAACTACAGAGCACAACAACATGCATGAGAAGCTACATGTTTCTGATCAAACTGCTTGTGATAGTGTGTTGAGAAACAAGTACATTTCTGGCTAATAACATCAGATCAGCCTGACCAACAACACAAACAAAATCAAACTAGTCTAAAGCAATAAAGCTGTACTTTGTTGCTACAGTGAACCTGGAGAGTGTAAGGTGAGAAGGAGCATACTTGGGTGGCTTGAGGTCCCTGTGAATGAGAGCCTTTGGTTTCATGCCATGGAGATAGGCCACGCCTTGGGAACACTGTAAACACCAGCTCATGGCATGGGAAGCAGTGTAATAGGGGAGGGGTTCAGCACCATGCAGCACTGTGGACAAAAGAGCACAGTCACAACCACCACCACAGATAATAAATGTCCAGAGGAACCAAGCAGAAAGCAAGCTCTTGTGGGGATTCATGACACCGTCATACACACAGAAACACCCACATACAAAGGTAAAACACACATGGTTAACTATTGGTACAGCTTCTTTAACATCAGAGTTCTGGTGTCATACTGTAGCTCCCAGGAGTCACTGAGAGAGATTCAGTAACTAGGAAGGACAGGTAACTGTGAAGCACAGAGGAGAGTACCTTACTAACATCCTGTTAAAACTAAGATGTGTCCATCTGATGTTTCTGGGACAACACATATAAGCCTTAGAACATTATTTCAATCAGGTATGATCACACTGTCCTCAGCAAAATAATTTAAGCCAATTCCAATCCAAAGAGGACAGCTCTAACTACAAGTGTGAATGCAGCCAAGATCTGATGGCTCAGGCCACATTCAGAGGTGGTTGATGTTCCATGTTTCATGTACATGGAACTGCAGCATGTAAGGTAGGCCAAAGATGAAGCAGGAAGTCTGTCTGGTAACTGTGGGATGTTTGCAACAAACATTTTTAAGTAATAATCTTACAGTTTGCATTGGTCCTCTTTTAAACCACAATTTCTCTAACCCTGGAGTTGTTTAAAACCTGCTGACTGTCTGACTGCTGTTTCCTCACCCTGGTGGACTTCTTTTTGACAATGCTTGCCACATTCTTAGATCTGAGCAACTGTCTCTGAAAATGCAGAAATGATGGTCAAAACTACATGAGCAAGACCCAACTGAAATAAACAGAATAATATTTAACAGGAGACAGTAAAATGCCATTTATAGCTAAAGAACTGAAAGTAACAAATGTGATTATTCTGTGAAAAGTGTGGTCAGGTTTACTGTACATATCTACTTAGACAGGCTAACCTTTCATCTGTGTATTCCCCATGTGTTGAGCATAAAGCCTATGATGACGATTTTAGCTGACATATTAGGGCTGTTCCCTAACAGTTGATAAGTCAATGTATAAGTTGAGACCCTGAGTTGACTCACACTCTGTAATTCGACTCAACTCTCTGCTCTGATATTCTCAGCCCTAGTGTCTGAATGACAGCACTGGCAGCAGCTGCGGAGGAGAGACACTCTGCAGTGTGATGGGGTTTCAGAACTGAGGTACAAGCAAGATGCAACTTACTTTTCTGATTGTGGATGCAAGAGAATTAGACTAACTGACTAGGCTGGTTTGAGACTACCTTAGATAGTGTAGTCAATTAGAATAACCGACAAAACAGATTGGATCGACTGGATAATCAATATTTTTCTCCAAAAAAGATGGAAAGCATTTTGGAAAACTTTCAGACTCTTCAGGTTTATGGAGCACAGTGTTAGTTCAGGTAGAGCCTGGATCAGCTGATTGGCATCAACTGCTTTATTTATGCTTCACAATTACTGGCTCATTTCCCAGCTGTCTGAACAGTATCTCTGAATTATATTCATGCAAGTTTACAGTACAGCCTTTATCACCTGATACTTCTCATTTTCTACGTATAGTCAATTATTTGACATACTGTTCTTGACTGACATGCATCTTATCTGATTTTATATTCATGCTCTTATATATTCATCATTGCTATGTATCATAACAATAATATAGAAAAAAAAATACATCCATAATAAAAAATAAAATACATAAAGTAAAATGAGTATTTATTTGTATACAGATATTATGTATATTTAATATGGGCCCAATGGGATAAGAAAGGGTCTAAGTTTGTGATGGCCCTATATCCAATTATGGTCCTGTATAGGGCTATCGACACGTGCCACATTTGGTGCTTTTTGTCACAAAATGAACAACTGCTATGATGTGTTGAGCTATTTAGCCCCACTATATTTGTAGATACAGTGTGATGAAGAAAAACATCAGTAATAAGGTTGAATGCTTAAAAGATACATATGTGTATAAAGGAAAAGCCTGAACTAGCGAACAAAGAGCACCTGATCAATGAATATAAATAAAACTGCTGCCTTGGGGACAGCCCTTAACATTAAAGTATAACTGCTTATTATTGTTTGCTACACCTCGCAATTTCTCAGGTCCATTAACAGGAGCAAACAAAGCTATACAGCATGTCACTGTGAAAGGCTAAATGAACTGATAAAAGAACTGGACAAGTGACTGAACATGCAAACAGTGGGAGGGTTAACTGAACAGGGCTGCTTCTCATGTCTGTGCAAGGTTGTGTTCATTTCACCACTAGCAAAGTGAAGCAAATGCCATCACTGCTAATGTAACAGTATTATTCTCAAGCACAACATGTAAACTCACCATTATACAATGACCCGCCTTCAGCATATTCCATCACGAGGCAGACCTGAGTGAGAAAAACAGACAAAACAATCATACAAAGCTATACCAAAACACACCGTCACTGGTGAGTTGGAGCATCAGCGTGGTTGTGCAGTTAATAGAGCATGTATGACAACATTCCAGTTAACTTACTGGACTATTGCAAGAACCATACAACTTCACAATGTTGGGGTGATTCACACGTGAAAGCTGCCGGAGCTGGAGACAAAAGGAGAAAATGTTAAGCAGTGTTCCATCTGAAAGCATGCTGTTCCACACCCTGAGTACAAAAAATATACAACACCCAGTCTGTGTTTTGTGTCTTTGAGAGCAGGCTGCCAGAAAACACGACAGAACAAACACAACACTTATGTTACATAGCAGGTCATGGATACTGAAATACAACATGGCGCTGGCTTCTCCCCCGGTAATGATGATACTGAAGTGCTGAAATTGCCACCTGCCACAGCACAGCTCTAACCTGCATCCTGAGTCCCACCTGCAGGCCACCTGACTCTGCCCCTCCCCAAGATCCCAAACAACAGTGAGTGCTGCCAGACCACATTCAGTGACAGCTGATAATAGCTGTAAATATATAAACTAAGGGTGGCTGGTTGGAAAAACTGAGTGGTACATTTAGTAAGGATTGCCACAAAATGTGGCACTTTACTCACTGTAATGTACACCTTGGTGGCTTTTTAAACCCTATATTTTTTATAGTTTAATCTATTGTTTCATGAGACACCTTAGCTGTTTGACTGAAATGAACAAAAATGTCAGTTCAGTCAGGTTACATGTTAGAATGAGTTCCTCGTACACTGTTTACAATCAGTTTCATACACTTAATGGCCCCTTTACACCTGGCAGTCTTCTATCTCAGAAATGATAAGATTCAGATTTGACTGAAACTGTCAGAGGTATCGATGTAAATATATGTTGAAGTTGTCATTTACAGTGGTATTGTACTGGACTGCATTACATCGAGGTGTTTCTAATGTTCTGAAATTCTGCAATTGCACACATGGCTATAATAGGAACTGTACAGAATATCAAGAACAGTACAGTAAAGTAATGCAGTACAACACCACCACTGAGTACAACTTCAGTAATACATATAGTTGAATTGCATGTGGCAGTTCTTGACTGTGTTTGGAGACAAAATCTTGACTGAGTAGGTCAACTTAACATGTTGTGCCAGAAAGACAATAACAATACCTCAACAATAAAGGCTTTCCTCTCTGATTCACTCTCAATGGTCTTGATTGCAACATCTTTGCCTTTCCATTTAGCTTTGCAAACAACCCCGAACGCTCCTCTCCCCACCACCTGAAAACAGTGGACACACAGTTAACCAGTTACAGGTGTAAGCCTCTGTACCTTATCCTCTGAAAATTCATGTTAAGTTTTAACTGAGTCTTGTCATAACCAGAAAAAAAACCTACCTCCTCAACTTCAATGTCCTCATAGTTTATTTCTTCAAACGGGTATCCAGGAGGTGTTTCAAGCATATCGGCGGATGGTAACGTTAGAGACATTACTAGCTAACGTCAGCTAGTAACTCACTGAAAAGACAGCAAATTACAGACAAAAACAGTGGTTAAATGTTAACGTCTCAGTTAAATTCAGCACATGGATGCGCACACTTGCTTCCAGACATTTATCCTATGGTAAGACTATTCAACTAACGCGTTCTTACGCACAATCATGGCTTAATGACATATTAAATATATAAGCCGCTTAGAAAACAGCAGCACGGTTAGTTACACATTCTGTCGCGAGCTGTCAAACGAACGTTAGCGTTCTGTCAAGTAGAATGATGCAGTCAACCAACTGGCTAACCGCGTAGCTGAACTAGCAGAGTTAACTGTAGCTGCCCTACAAAAACTCACTGAAAGTCAATAGAGATCACATTTCGCTTTTGGCGTACTTAAAGCTAATTTACAGGCACGTAGCATCAACGCGGACCGGTGCTGATCACAGTTTGATATCATCACACAGAGTCGCAAGTAAAAACAAGACACCTAAGGCCTAGGCTGTATTAGCTGAGTGCTAACGCTAGCTACCGGGACTTATTAGCTTTAACAATCCAACCCTTCGCAGTTGACTTGTCACCAGTGCCGGCTCTCTGGACATGGGGATATTTTCTACTATTCATGTACGGGAAACCGAGGAATAACGTCCATTTCTAAAAATAGTCTTTCTCTATACACCTGATAGCAAAACATAACTTTTTCATAACTCGTCTAGCTGGCTTGCTAGGAGTGTATTTTTATTCTTCGCAGGAGCAGCTCCATCAGGAAGTGTGTGCGCACTGCAATTCTGTCCCCTGCACATTAACCAGGAGCGCTCATTCCAACCACTAAAAAGAAACACTCCGTTTAAAGGGATTTCCGCGCCTGTCTTTACGTCGTTGAAATAACTATATTGTATTAAAGTTAATGAAACTGCCTGTGTGAGCCAAACAACCAGCTCTTTTCCTGATATGATTTTTGAATAAATTCTGATATTTTGCAACTTTTGTTTGGTTTCAACATTTTGAATTAGGGTGGGTGACAGGTGGTGCAATGACTCAGCACTTCAGTCTAGTTTGAGAGGTACTGGTACCTTGAGTATTTGCATGTTATATTACTTTACACTTAAGCTCCACCACATTTCAGAGGGAATAATTATACTTCATTTTACTGACAACTATTATTATTAGTTTGATGATACTTTTCCAATTTCCAATTAAAATTTTGATACAAAACAAATGGTCATTCTTTGTTCTTTGTAGTTAAACTATCCAGCAGTATATAAGGTAGTTAAAATAGTTCCACCATAGAAAGTTAAAATATTAGACGATGCTTGCATGGTAATCCATTCTTATCCGGTTTTACTGAGAATTCTATACTTTTATTTAAGTAAAATTTTGAATGCAGGACTCAAATAAAGATCTGAGTACTTCCTCACTTGGATTATAATCCATTTGTTATACCTTGTATTAATTAGTGAAGCTTTCCCCTCATTTGTGGTAACTGTCAAGTAAGTTCCCTCTTTAGATTTTCCTAGAAAGCTTAGGGTTGACTCATTAAGAACTGTCACATATCTCAATGTCTATGTCTATGAACATGGAGCTACTAATCTAAAATTTTGACATGACACTTGAATTTGGGTTAAAACGCCACATGTTGGTTCAGGACACTTGAGAGTTTTACTTTGTGGACTCCTGAGTTCAGAGGAAGTTCTGCTGACCTTTGATGTAATAATTTAGCCTTGTAAGCAAGACCCTCCTTGATCTGGCAAGAAACACTTATGTAATGTCAAAATTACATTTGTGAGGAGGGATGTTATATAAACACAGCACTTGATGAATGCTAATTACATGCCCCACTCACAGGGAGTAATAAGCAAGTTCCAATGGAGGCTTTCCAAACCACTAGGCAAGCACAACTCATACTAATGAGCATGAACTAATTTGTTGTGATATTGAACAGAGGGTTGTTAATAGCGGGAGCCATCTCTCTCCCCTGAAATAATTATTCTAATCGCTCATTTCAAAGGTGATTAAAATGTTCTCACCTGGCAGTTTTTCCTGGGACTACCTGCACCGGCATATGGTTTGGGACCTGTGGTCAACAGGAAGTTGCATGTTTGTTTACTCTCTCTGCTGCTTAAAATCTTTGAGGAGTCAGACCTGATGAACCACTGTCCGTCTGGACAGGTGACATGGACTGCTTGCAAAGGAGGCGTCCTTGCAGCATGTGGCATCATCAAGCTGCAACGTGACGAGAGAGATGAGGTTGAGTAATATCCTGCAATACACAAAGTGACATTTAGCAGCTGGGAATGGAATTTAATGTGATCTTTGAGAGGACAAAACAGGGTTTTGTCACCATGAAAAGGAAAAAGATGCAAAGAATCCTACAAACGGAGATAAGAACACACACTTCCAGTTCCTTCTCAAAGGCACTAATAGTGCTGTACACATGAAAAGTGGCAGAAATTGTCATATGAATAAAATCAGACCCTGCCTATTTTCTCACCTCCACATATCTGGCAAGAATGTTGGCTGCATGAAGTGGGTATGAATGTCAAATTGTGAGATTTGGAATATTACAGAAATTGTTGAACACAGCTCCCCCTCAGCAGATCTGAGCTTTGAAACGCCCCTCAGTGCCATGCAGATGATTCATTAATTATCCATGTCACTAAAGTATCGAAATCTCACAAAATATGTTGATCGTCCAGTTCTACCTTCATCTGTCCATCCATTATCTGTACTGCTTATCTTAAAACTTGTCTCAAGTTTTGCAGAATGCTGCTGTAAAACACGAGACAAGGTTTTGACAGTTGTGACACAATCTTGATTTTCTTTCAATGCAGAATCTAATTTAATATTTGTGTGATCTCCTGCCATCATCAGGCAGCTGCTGCAGCCCTAACTCATCAGTGTGTCTGTGAGGAAAAATAGTGCTTTTAAGGTTATGGCTCCCTAAATGGTGGACCTCAGATTTGTGGACACCTACCTTTATACACTTGGCATTGTTTTGTTTTGTGTTGTTGTGAGGCCCTCTGTCATGTCTGCCTCAGACTGTAAAGCCCCGGGTGCTCTGATGTCTCATGCGCAGCAGGAAACAGCCTGTTGTATGTTCACATTACCACAGGGTGATGCTGTTGCACTTTCAACAGCAGGCTCACCTTCAGATGAGCCTGATAGTGATCAGTCACAGTTCCCTCTTTATCTCCACTTAGGTTTATAAAGCCAGTATATTTCATTTGTTTGTTCGCCACTATACACAGAAATATCTCACAATTAGAATGCATTCATTTATATTCTTATGTCAGCATCAGCATTCTCCTGCACGGGAAATAATACATTTCCTCTGCTAAGTTGTATGATTGATTATGGTTCTGTTGTGCAGCTGATGAACATTTGTCTTGTTTTTATGGCTTTTAAGTGCCACAAGTTCTCCAGGTCGGTGTTATGGATACTTCTGTCCCTGATAAGACTTACATTGTTTAATTACAGTGGAAGGAAAAAAGACCTCTGTTTGCAAATATTCACCCAAATCATTTTCTTTAAGTGGAGCAACTCCCACCACTGCACCCCCAAAGTAAACACTGCAGACACTGGGGACTGCTGCAAAGATAGCAATTTTGCAATATCATTAAACTTTATCTAAATGCTGCGTTCACTTGTGCTGTATTTCTCTGACAGATGAAATACATCACCTGAAAAATCCCACTGGCTGATTAGTATTAGTCTGAGAAACTGTTTCTGTACCGGAGTCACAGTGTGAATCAAAGAGCTACACCTTGAAAGAGTGGCTTAAATCCTATAGAAGGCTCTGTAAAGACTGCAGCAATGGGACCATTACAGCCGAGGCATGTTCAAAGCTCAGGTAGAAATGGATGCATTATTTACCTTGTCTTTGTTCTCACTTGAAGAGCTGATTTGAATCTAATTATCATTTAGAGCATAAGTTGGTGTGGGGGACAAGGTGCCTGCCTGGTGGATTATCCTCTGACAAGTCAGGTGTGTAATATATTATTGCCATATTTTACTAGATAAAATTATTGCTCTCATCTGCCCTCCACTTTCATTACCCTCTACTATGGAATATACTTAAAAACAAGTGAAAGTTTTTGAGGCAAATTATGCTAATTTTTAATGTCACAGGTGTTGGCATAATATTTCTTTTTTTTCCCTCCAGAAAGCTACACTGCACTAAAGCACTTTGACAGGTTTATCCCCCTCAGAGATTATGGAGACATTTTATGTTTGTGTGTGTCTGTCTGTGTGTTTTGTAGTATCAGAGGCTTAGTTTAGATGAGTTTAGCCAACATTATAGGAAGGGAGACATTACATTGCACAACTACAAATGTCAAGGATAACACAATTATGTCCAAGACCTATTTCCATGTAAGAGAGTGAAGATGTATGACTCCAGATGAGGAGGCACATCATACTCTCAACAAACCAATGGAACTAATTAAATGTATTTATCATCAATAAAATCATAATAAGCAAAGATGCATAATACACAATGTGTGATTGTGGAAATGATCAACTGTTTTTGGGCCAATGTAACTTATTTCATTTTATGGCACCACATGACCCGAAGGAATATGTTTTCATGTAGGTGATAAACTGAGACCAGCATGAGTTAGCACCACTAGCTCTACTCTAGTGGGCCTAAGTCAGTTATCTGTCTTACCATAACCTAACCAAAAACCTGACACCAAACCACAGAGGATCACTTCAGAAAAGTACAGGAAACACTACAGGAGTGGCACTAAAACATTGTTCAATGGCCCAACGAGCCCTAACCCTATAAAACTGGTATCTGAGATACTCTGGGACTCTGTTGAGTTATAGCTGTAAAACTGTAAAACTCCAGCCTCCTGAGGTAACCCCCAGTAGGACTGCCACTGCCACACTCACATTTAAAGGGATGAGAACTGACACAATGTGTTTGCATTAAATTAATCACAAATTAAATCCTAAATGAAATGTTTTTGCTCGTTTAAACAAATTTAAATTTAAAATAAAAAAAATGACAAACACTTGGGTTCAAATCCGGTACAACCCTCTGTAGCTCAAGGCGCTCTTGGCTTGAATTCCTGGCTTAACATTTCTGAAGCTGTCTGAAAAAAAAAAGTGACTTCTTTGAGCAGAACCAGTATCCACCAGTTCTCCCCTGAAAAGCTTTTTGTTTGCTTCTCATGTTTTTTTCACATTTAGTCCAGCAGTAGTGTATGTTTTCCAGGGGAATCAGTCATATTTGAACAAATTGCAAAACTGTTGGATAGTATCAAGAGTCGAAGATTAGTTCTCTCAAAGGGCTCCCATGGGATCCATCTCAGTAAACACTACATTTCATCCGGAGCCACCAGCTTGACAGGCCTGTCTGCGGATTTGTTTTGGCTTTGGAGTGTATGATTATGGAAACAAATCACTGGTACACAGTGGTTCAAAGCCGAAGCGGTTTTACACTCATTTAAAGGCTTGGTGTTTTTATTGGAAACATAAGAGGTTATCACGGGGCTTGTATAGCCTGTGACATCATCTCAAAGAATGTCTAGTGGCCCAGTCTTGAAATGAAATTATGACTGTTCCCACAGAGTTCCAGCTTAAGACTCATTTATCAAACCTATTCTACCTGGCTGTGTCCTCGACATTGCATACAAGAGGCCGCGCTGAAAGATAAGATTTGTTCTGCTTTTTTTTCGTGTGTTTTCCAGACCTTTCGCACGCAGCTGCTTTCCACATCAGAGACAAGTTAATACAATCAGTTATACCAGGCATCTCGTCCTTTGGTACTGTGATGGCTCACCCACTCAAGAGTCTGTGGCTGTGATAAACACAAAGCCTCTTGCTGAGGAAGCGGCCAGTGCAGCAGCACATCAGAGTTCTGCATCAAAACGCCTAGAGTGGGATAAGGTAATGTCTGTACCCTTGAGCAGCCTGACAGTATCAAGGTGAGAACAGTGCATGGCCGTCTCCAGAGGGGGGGTCAGACAGGGATCAAGGAGTTCTTGTTATTTGTGATTATTCCTCCTCGTGTCTGCAGGACCACTTTCGGAGGTGATAAGAAACAGCCAGAAAAAGTAGAGAGAGTTTTAGAGCCACTCCCTATTAACTCTGAAACCCCATAAGAAATTGTTACAGTGCAAGGAACTCATTTCTTTTCAGTGCCATTGGGTCAGATGTACAACTTCTCAGGGATTTAGGTGGATTATGGCCACCATAATCCATCTCTCTGCCTGACCACAGACTTTCACTCTGGTGTCTGTACCGTGCTTCACACAGCAGCGTTGAGCACCACAGAACATGCATGTGACATGTATAGGAAGTTCCCCATGCAGACCTGACACTGATATCTGACTCACTTCTGGCCTCTGGGGTTCAGTAAATAAAAATTCTGTTGATTTTATGCATAGACAGTGATAGGTAGCTGACAGTTAGATTATTGCTACCTGAAAACATAAAAAAGCTAACTACAGCTCCTTAGGTTGTGCATGGCATAGCACACAATGCAATGCTGGTCAGTTGCAAGAAGACTTACTTAACTTAAACCACCTCACTTTTTCATTCTGGGTCAAGTTTGTTCAACGACAATGCAATGACAAAAGTTACTGATCTATACCATACCAACAGAAAAACATGATTTTTAAAGTAAGTAAATAAGTAAACTGAGGTCTATAAACATGTAATACTGTTGTTATTAGTGTTTGACAGGCTTGGCACATGGCATACATATATTACTCTATATTAGTATTCCAGGATACTGGAACACGTGGCACCTTTTTATATTATGTCTGCAGACCCCAGTACATAAATGTAGAAAAAGATGACAACAACAACAACAACAACAAAAAAGAACAGATCCAGAAGGGAAAATGAATAGAAAACATAACAGAACAACAACAGAGACAATATGTCATACATTCTGTGTATCTTGACTCATACTACAGGAGCATATAGTCACAAAGATAACTAGTTAGACCTGACTTCCTGACCTAGTCAGTCAGTCAGGAAGGAGGGAGATAAACAGATAAACCATTAAAATAAGAAAGTGTTTCCCCAAAATAATAGGCTACATTGTAAGCTGTTATTCACCAGTGTCAAGAACTGGACCATAAAGTTTGAATTTACTGAGGTGAGCTCTATGCACCTGCACTTTTAGTTTGGATCAACTGATCAAACAGGATGATGAAGAATCCACCCTGTCTAATGTCACCTCCCACTGGTCCTCTGCACCAGAGACTAAAAGTCAAGTTTAAAATGGAGAGAGTAAATAAGTGGTTATCATTAATAGGCCACAGACTTGACTCAGAGAAAAACTCAAAATGACAGAGGAACTGTATCCAGAGAGTGGACAGTAACACGGGGATTGAGGAGGGTGGGAGGGAGATAAGGGAAGACAGGAACAAACCAGTGCAGAGCCTTTGAGCTACTCCAATTAGTGTCAGGAGTTTTTAACCATTGAATACATTTTTGCATATTGGCAGCCCAAAGATAACACATAAAATTAGGGAGCATGACACCACCACAATTCACTATAGAAAAGTTTTACTGACCTTAGGAACCATTCACCCAGATCAACGTAATGATTGTGTGATCCAGCATGTGGAAATAAGGCTTAGGTAGCAATAGGAGGAAAGCATTGAAAAAGGAGGTAGCAGTAATACTGATGCATTGAGTTAATCACACCACAGAAAAATGTGCTATTAACCACCACAGCTAAATTTGAATAGTTCAAAAATCAGCAAGAATGTGACATTTGATTTCAAAATCATGAAAAAATAAGCTGAAACATGGATGCTAGCAGCCTTGGAGTTGTTTAAGCCAACAGAGCACAGCCACACACACACACACACACACATATATATATATATATACAAACACACAAGGCAACTTTAACCAAGGACATTTTGAAGTCCTTAAATCCAAAAAAGTAAGCTTGAAGACCTACTGGGTATAAAAGCACAGGGAGGCTTGGTTTGCTCCAGATTTCAGAGTGCTAATCTTATGGATGCACCTGGAGAAAGGCTGGAGAGATTCAGCATACAGCAGTGAACTTCCACTCTGAACTGTACAAGAGTGAATATAACGCAAATGAACTGCTGTTTTCTTCATTTTAGCGATGGACTTCCACAAATCTCTGCTGAAGAGAAGAGAATCCCGGTCTCTTGTCTGAAACTGGCAGAGCTGCACACTGCCCTGCAGGGCATGGAAGGGGCAAAGCCTCAGGCACTGACGGGCTGCCAGTGATTGATTTTTATAAGGCTTTCTGGGAGGAGTTGGATGAAGATGTGTTGGCAGTGCTGAATGAGTGCTTCAAAGAAATGTCTTTGACCTTAAATTGCAGGAAAGCTGTGATCACTCTGTTGTAGGAAGAAAGGAGATCTATGGGACATAAACAGCTGGCGTGCGGTTTCTGCACAGAGTGTGATATCCTGTCGAAAGCTCTGGCTAACAGACTCAGGAAGGTGCTGGACCAAGTCATTCACCAGGACCTTACTGTGTACCTTGGTAGGTCTATTATAGAAAATGTGTCTCTGAGGAGATGTTTTGGACGACTGTAGTTCTTTGGGCGTGGATGTTGGTCTCATTTGATTAGACCAAGTAAAAGTTTTTGACAGGGTTGAGCACCTCTACTTTTGGAGGATTTTGGAGCAGTTTTGTCTCAACCTAAGTCTAACAGCTATGATCAAGGTTTTTCACCAAGACACTGAGAGTGTGGTGAAGATCAATGGAGGCCTGAGTGCTCTGTTTAAAGTAGAGAGAAGGGTCCAATGAGGTTGTTGACATTGATGGCCGAATCTCACCAGGTTTTGACAGCACATATTCTGTAAAATTAGAATGTGGAGGGACTGAGGCCTTATTTTCTACCTTAAAGACCTTGTTCTTGCCTTTCAGAGAGAAAGTTATTTTTATATTTGGGGCTAGTTACAGAAAAGTTTACACTGATAAAAGGCAGTTGTTAAATTTTCTCTTGGGTGAAGAAAAAATGTCAACATATCTTACAAGGAGAAACAAAATGAAAAGAATATTTAGTCAGTGTGTTTCTCCCAGTGGTCAGAGAGAAGGTCTGGATAGATTGTAGATTTCATAAAGAAATAAAAAGTCAGGACAGGTTTGTTCAACAGTGGTGTTACAATGATGTCATCTGTTCAGTGGAGCGTGAGGAGTTAATATTTGGTGTTGTTCAGTGAAAGAGTCTACAGCAATGTGTTTATTCGTTTTCGCTAAAACATTGAATTTTTACAATTATATCTCATCCCAACCAGCCACCCACCCTGAGTATGGTTCTGTTTTTCTTCTCCACTGTTGCCTCATGCTGCTCATGGTGGGAATTGCTGGGTCTCTATGAAGGATATTCCAAAGTACAATCTAGACCTGCTCTTTATGAAAAGTGCCCTGAGATAAGTTGTGTTGTGATTTAGTGCTATATAAATAAAATTGCAGATGAAGAAACTGAAAATATTTTGAAGTGTTTGTAAATGTAGGTTGGTTCAAATTTAGCCACCTGAGCAGAATCACTCTTATGATCTTATAAACAGTGCAGTGTTTCAATTCTGCTTTTACTCTGAACATCATTTTTAATTAATTAGCTGAATGGCAATATACTGTAAGAATAGTCAATTTATATATTAACACTAAACAATGTGAATAATGAGGTGAGTTCAGATGAAATGTGGAGTTACACTGCATAGCTGTCACACTGACTGAGGGTTTGCAGTGTTTTGTGAGCTCTGTGGCCCAGCATTTATCACATCACATCCACATGACTCCTTTTCAGCTGAGGAGACTCATGGCAGCTGCTTATTTTGCCCCTACCTTGGCATGGCTGATGAACTGTGACAGCTGATGTCTGAACAACCAGTCAAAGAAAGTGCCTGTAATGAGGAGTCTGCTGCTTGAGGGACAGATGCCATCATATTTCAGATAAAGTTATTCCCCTGCTCTGCTGAAGCCATACTGGTTCTGGCAGGCTTGCTGTGCCGGCGGCTGTCACGTGGTGGGTTATTCTGAGATCCCGTACTGTTTGTTGGGAGGTGGGGGTGGTGGGGGCTGTGCGGTGGCAAAATGTGGCTCTACATATATAGTTTCATCGACAATGCAAATTCTGGCCTCCACTCTCACTTTGTTTGCCAGCTGTGAGTAGATGAATCAGGCCGGAGTGAGATTCAGAGCCAGACTGTGCTGGTTTAGACAACAATAGAATATGTCTTGGCTGGAGTTGTACTTGGAGTCCTAATTGAAAAGCTGCATTCCCACTGTTTTAAAAGGTGATTTGGCTAGGTGAAGCTGGTATGACTAATATTTGTAATTAGTACTTCATTAATATATCCAGCTCTATTAAGCTCACTAATAAGCAGCTTTGCTGTGGTTGGAGACTTTCACATGCCAGGTTTGTATTTCATGCACTGAAATTTAAGCATATGAGTGGCTGATTCAGCAACAGATCTCTGACTGGTGCAAATGGCAGGACAAGCAGGAAGTTACATTTCAAAGGACTGTGTTTTAGCTTTTTAAAAGGGCACCTCAGTGACTTAGTGTCATACTCCCATAAAGTTGGTGAACTCGTGGGAGACAGATTAAAAAAACAACGGTCAAAATTGCATTTCAACAGTGTCTTTAAAACTCTATGCCTCCAGTTTACAACCCAGCCTTTGCATTAAGGCTTTGTGCTGAGGAGTCGTTGCGTAACATTGGCACACTCCATTCCGTACACTGCTGGTGCTGTTGCGGCGCAGAAGAAAGACTTTTATTGTGGCGGGGCATTTGGGAGCGAACATCCTGAAAACTCAACCCGAGTTCTTTACACAGAAATCAGTCTACTACAGGGTGTTACATTACAATCTTTCACATACTGGCAATAAAAAAACCCCAAAACAATTATTCCATGTAAATTTCTGTAATTTCTTCTGTACAGTAGCTTTAACACCAGGGTTGGAAAGTAAAATACATTTACTCAAGTCCTGTGCTTTAGAACAAATTTGAACTTGAATGTTTCCATTTTATTTCTGGCTCCACCACATTATCAGAGAGAGCTATTTATCTGACAACTGTAGTTGATAGTTACTTTTTTAAATTAAGATTTTATCACATAATTAGTGTATGAAATACAGAGTATTGTTAACCTTTATGGCTAGCCTTGTGTTATTTCTTTATTTTTTTCATTTGAAAAAAGCAGTGAGAGCAATCAAACCTCGGATGTCTTTGAGTTGTTAGCAGCTACACTAAAGAGTTTAATCCCCCCTTGTAAACTTCTCAGATAGTTTCATTTAAATGATTGTTTGAGGCATATCAACCAATATTACACAACAAAGCAAAGATTTGAGAGAAAGAATGAATCCCAGTTTCTGTGGCAGGGAACCACTGGAACTACAACAACTACAGAACAGTATATAATGTAGTTAAAACTAGCTCCACCTCAGCCTCCACCTGTCTTATTTAATCATTTATCAGTCAACTACTTTGCTGAACTTTCAAATGCAGGACTTGTAATGGAGAATGCTGTATTGTATTTTCTTTCAGCACTGCCTCACAGAAACCCTAATACTCTGCCATAAAAAAGAAAGTACATTAAACCATACACCACACTCTCAGGCTCTCTGACAGCACTGAGCAGCTTCAGTGGTAGGCTGCTTCAGCCAAAGTGTGTGACGGAGAGGAATCACAGGTCCTTCCTTCCTGCTGCTGTCAGACTCTGTAACCAGCTCTGCTCCCAGCAGACCACACACTCACTAAGCCACACTTTAAACAGCTGCTATCGCTCATACTGTGCAATATTATGTCACTCAGGGGTTATTATTTCAAACTGTGCAATATTAGTATTCAATCCAGTTTGTTACCTGTGTGCATAGTCTTGTTCATATTGTTCATATTGTTCATGATTTTTTATATATTATCTTATTTATATCTTGTTTTGTATTTCTTAATATTTATTGTTTTCTTATTGATGCCGTTTTCTATTTTTCCGATCCCTTTTTGCTGCTGCAACAATAGAAATTTCCTCTCTGTGGGACTAATAAAGGATTATCTTGTCTTATCTGTTTCTGTACATCTCAACTGCAAGAGCACACACATTTTATAGGGAATGTAATGACCAGATTACGTTTCATATTTTTTTTCTCTTTTATAAAATTCTAAGATTCATTTACATGTTTATTATGTATTTTAATTTAAGTTTCAAACACATTGATACTGAACGTATGTTCATTATTTAAATAAATATAAATAAATGATATCCACCTGTAGTGACCCCAGCTTTATGAAACAGTTTTCTGGTTCTGTTTAGACTCTCACAGCTCCTGGTTCAGGTTCAGGAAAATATCCTGGTCTAGTTTAATACAGAAAAACTTCACAGTTACTTCAGACACAACCTGTTTATTTACACTGAACCAAAACCACCATCATTTCCACGACCTTAACCAAAGAGCTTCAGTTAAAAATGGGACTCTGATGTGACAGTTGTTCAATTTCTACGCCTGACTGTCCACCCCACCACCTCCTGACCACTGTGCTGCCATTCATAACTGTCACGTTTCAGTCAGTCATCATGGCGTGTGTGTGTGTGTGTGTGTGTGTATGTGTGTTTCTGTGTGAGTGTTGTGAATGCTTTCTTTCATTTTTAATTTCACATAGGTCACACATAGAGAATTAAATCCTGGCTCTCCAAGCCACAAATCCTGTTTAACATTTACTCACTTATCCTTTGAGGTTGTGGGAGGGGGCTGAAGCTAATCCCAGCTGACACTGAGGCGGGGTCGCCAGTCTATCACAGTGTTCTGACACTCAGAGCAGTCTATTCTGTGAAGTTGAGGTGCATGTTTTATAACCACTGTAAGGAGACAAAGGTAATGTCCATACTTTCAATGTCACGTCTAAAATGTTATGTGTGTGTGGACGTGACAGGAGTCACCTCTTCCGGTGTGGTGTGGTAGTGAGCTGAAATACTGGGTCAGGTCTACTTAGAGGCAAAGTTGTAGTGACGTTTAAAATTAATAAAGGAAATTGAGATTCATTTATACATGCCAGCCTCAGCAGGCAGATCAGCAAAACTGTCAAGCAGAGGTCACATATATCCACGCTTCCTATGGAGGAGGCCCTATGCCAAGTAGAAAATTGCTTATTTTCCAACTCCAACAGGATGTAGTCTTCTCTGAGGCCAGCAGCAGACATCTATTCCTATGTAAAAGCAATAGATCAGCGCTTTTAACAGAGCTTGTCAGGGCCTGCTTCTGTGGAGTTCAGTGAACGATTCTAATATGCTGCAGCCAAACCTGGAAACATGACTGTGCACAGGACATCAATCAAACATCACTCTCCTCAGATATTTTAGTTCTAACAGAAATTTCTAATTGGGTTATAATTACTTACACTTAAAGTAACCATTTGGCTTTCTTTAGATCTGACTACATTTACCCATTAAAATTTGATATCATGCAATGTTGTGTCCTGATGTGCAGAAAAATTAGTCGATGCGTTTGTTACTTCCAGGCAGGACTACTGTAATTCATTATTATCAGGCTGCCCCAACAAGTCTCTAAAGACTCTGCAGCTGATCCAAAATGCTGCACCACGATTACTGACAGGAACTAGCAAAAAGAAATATTTCTCCTGTGTTAGCCTCTCTACATTGGCTCCTGGTCAAATCCAGAATTTAAAATCTTCCCCTTAATGGTCAGACAGGATTCCCATTACAATCCATGTTCTCTCAGATTGCTGGTTTGCTGGTGGTTCCTAGAGTTTCCAGCAGCAGAACAGGAGACAGAGGTTTCAGCTATCAGGCTCTTCTGCTGTGGATCCTTCTCTGAGTTTGGGTCTGAGAGGCAGAATCATCCTCTGCACTTTTAAGAGCTGGCTTAAAACTGATATATGAATGAATCTGACATGGTCACTAGATGGTATATAGTAGGTATATAGTATAGTGGACAGATTTTGAACTAAAATATTCAGTTGCATACCTAAGCACTGGAATGTCATAGAGATCTCACATTTGCACCAAATTACCGGAAAACATGCTCAATAAAATGATTTGGGTCACAGAATTGTTGGACAGTTATTCAATATGAAACATAAATAGGGAGATGCCAGTTCCCGGTTAAGAGTGGAATGTGGTGTGATTAATGACCCTGGTTGAAGCCTTACAGAGAGAGAAAAAGAGAGGCAGGAGAACATTAGTTTGGGTGTATAGGTCTGTGAGGGTCCAGTCTCTGTTGATCAACACAATTTTTCTCTACATGTTACTTTTCTTTATAAAAGTAACACTCAAGTATCCAATATAGTCTCTTGCAATACTGTCATGTAAACAGGATAGGGAAAAAACATGATACTGAATTATTCATTCATTAATGATCTATATTACCTGTTGCGGGGGGCTGGAGCCTATCCCAACTGTCAATGGGCGAGAGGCAAGGTACACCCTGGACAGATCACCAGTCCATTGCAGGGCTATCATATAGACAAACAACCATTCACACTCACTCATACATTCACACAAATATACATGTTGATAAACAATTGTCTTTCCCTGTGACTGTCTTGTTACTGTGGCTGTGGCTCAGGTGGTAGAGTCCAATAATCAGGTTGCCCACTAATCAGAGGGTTTGTGGTTTGATCCCCAGCTCCTCAAGCCCATGTGCTGAAGTACCAAGATACTGAACCCCAGATAGCCTCAGATGGCAAACCATCATGTGTGAGTAGAACATAGAACAAATGCTATATGAACGGGGTGTGAACGGGTGAATGTGACCTGTAATGTAAAATGCTTTGAGTGCTCAATATGACTAGAAAAGCTGCAGTCCATTCATCATTTACTCTCTTGTGCTCCCACAATAAAGACATTAACCAACTTTAACATTACCACATCAATACATAATGATATACTTTTTTCCAATGTGTTCATCTTTTTTGTAACTCTCACAAAGAAATTCTTTATTTGTTATCATCCAAATTATCTATAAATTATGATCGTACCAATATTGTACATGAGCAGAATATGTTTTGGGGGATTTATTTCAAATATGTACCTGGCAGATTATTCATACTTAACGTATTCATCAAAAAAAAAAAAAAAAAAAATGTTTTCCAGTTTGCTATTTCCAACAATATCTGTGCATAGCAACCTGTTATGTCATGACAACTAATACAACTTGTGGTCAAAGAAAGATTGTGATTATATGAAATAAAATGCCAACAGTTGATCAATGAACTATAAGGAGCTTGAACATGCAAGGCCACAATGTCCCTGTTACTTCTCCATGGCCTTTAATTTACTCACTTTAATTCATTTTCTTTCTGTGGTCACTTTCATGCTTCATTTTAGTACAGTTTTACTTGGTTGCTCAAATCATTCCAAACAATCTGTTCTTTTCCCAAGAGCACAGCCCTCTTGTCAAACAACGTATACACCCTATATGTTTATAACCATTGTGGGTAGTACACTGCAACATTCCACTGACCCATTGGTATTGTCCAGGACCTTACTGTTCTAAATGAAGCTATAACACCATACAAGACAATAACTAACACCACTTTAGGATGCAGTTTACCTTGAGAAACTACAACTGCACTGAGAGTTGCAACAATGTAATGTGATTTCTTTTCCTGGCGAAGTTGTTAGTCATTTGGTAAATTACAGATTTTGAAGTCATTTCCCCAACACCAACAATTCGTCCTTCGCTCCCTGATGAGCTGAAAGAGGCTTAATTTCCTCCTCAGAGTGGATCCCTCTTGGATCATTGGACACAGCTATCATTGTGTCTTATCTCAGTTTGGTGCTACACTCAGCCCCATCTGATTGCTCAGATTAAACATAGAATTCTTCCATCCAAAGTCAATGTATTTATACATTTATACACCTCAGGAACACAGGAGTAACAAAGAAAATCATAGTTTTCCTTTGTATTTTCCCTCCAATGTTGGAGTCAGCATTTTCATTCTCTTTTTCATTTCCTGCACGTCTCACAGTGGTATGAAAAATGAAATGAAAACTTTTGCCGTACTTTTCGTGAATTCAGCACAGCTTTAATTGAATTTTTCATTTCATTAGATTCAGTCACATAACTGAAGTTGGGGGGCAACTTTAAATGGATTTGGAGGACATGGCCCACTGCATATATCAAAGATATTTTTGTTTTCATATGTTGAATATATTGTTCAAAAACCCCCAAAAACTGTATGATTAAAACAATTAATCACTGCAACAATGGGAGTTACAGAGCACCTTACACAAAAAATAACCATCTTGCTTTTTACATCTACAGTCTGACGTCAGCCTCTCCGACAAAAGATTTGTCACAGTTATCTTTATTTGGGGAGGCATGGTGGTGCTGTCTTCCAGGTTTGAACACAGTCCAAAGAGAGGCAGGTTAATTGATTGTTTGTCTCTATATGTCAGCCCTTTTCCTATAATGAGCACAGGATAAAAACTAAGAAGTGTGAGAAAACGAGGAGAAATTGATTTAGTTATTTACTTAGCTAGCTACAGTTTCTAACCTGCTGCAATAATATATAGATCTCTGCCTATGACGTCAACTGACATCAGCTATTCTTGGAAGGAAAAAAATAACTGTTCTATAGACTAACTACAGTACTGTGTAAAAGTTTTCAGGCACTAAAGGTAAAGCGAGGATGCTGTTGAAAATAATCCAGTGATTAATTTTATTCATCAATTAACCTCATGCACAGTGCAGCAAACAGAAAAAAAACTAAATCAGATCAGCATTTCCTATTATACTCCTCCCTTTGCCTTTAAAACAGCTCCAGTTCTCCTCAGTACACCTGTACTCAGGTAGTTTGTTCCAGCATGTTGGAGAAGTCGCCTCAGTTCCTCTGTGGATTCAGGCTTGTCCCAGTGTCTCCTGTCTCCTCATGTGATCTCAGACTGACTCTGTGATGTTGAGATCAGGGCTCTGTGGGGGTCAGATCATCTACTGCAGGACTCCTTGTTCTTCTTGTCTCTGAGGACAGTTCTTTATGATGCTGACTGTGTTTGGACTCATTGTCCTGCTGCAGATTGAATCTAGGACTAATCAGACACCTCCCTGATGGCACTGATGAAGGATAAGAGTAAAAACATCTGAAGTGCCTAAAACTTTTGCACAGTACTGTATTATCTATATAGAAAAAAAACACAACAACAACAACAGTGACAACCTTGAGGAGTGACACATGCACAGATAGTCTTCAGAGGAGGCTTAAGCACCTGAGTGTTTTTTTTTTTAAATAAATAAATTCCTGTTTGTGCACAGCCTGCCCTGACTGCCAATAAATATTACATTACACAATTAATTCATATTGTAGTAAGTCAATGCATCTCTGGAGAGGTGCTAAGAGACAAATATGGTGAGAGAGGAGCCACACAGACAGAGGAAGTGCATCTTTGTCATTGGTGTTAAGATGAGCTTCTGCAAGTGATCATGTCATTCAAAGGGCTGGGTAAGAGCTGGACTGCTCAACATGTATCATTCATTAACTGTCATGGAGAAAAGTTTGAACCAGCCTCAGTCATAGGTTTTTCAAATACATTTTGATATTCCTTTAACAGAGTCTCAAAATGAGTCATTCCAGGTATTTACTTGCAAAAAAATGCCTTTTATGAATTTGGGCCCCTGGACCTCAAATATCCTCTGCCTGTCCCTGCTTGAGGACATAAGCTGTGAACCGTTAACTGCTAGAAGGGGGATTGTTGCTTTAATGTTACCCAGTGTTTCAGTGAAAAGTATTTTAGTGAGTGAATACAGCGTCAGATTGAATTGAAGGTCGAAAGTTACTCCTGACAGTGGATGAAGGCTCAGATAACAAGAAATTCTAAAATGCATGATGCTAAGGAGACTAAACTACATGAACGACATGAACATGTCTTTAGTTTTCACTGATTGAAAACATTTCAGCTGGACAGCCTTACTTATTTTATGGTTATTTAGTTTCTCTCTGAGAGAATATCATGTCTGATGGAGATATACTTAAAACCAGAAATACCATTAATACGATGGTTATTTAACACTGGCACCAGGAGGAGCCAGTTAGTCAGGCTTTCCACTAAACACCACAAAAAACCTCTAGTTCACACATAACTGTTTGCTCATCACAAACAGAAATGTACAAGTGACAATATCACCAGGCACAGTGACCCACTACATCTGACAACCATAGCCACAGAGCTACTGGCCTACTGAATAAACTGAAACAGTTCCCTGCATGTAAGCTAACATGTAACAACCATCAAGTTTGACATTTCTGTTTTACTATTTCCCTCTGTCTGTAGTTTTTATGTGAAAAGATATTTTACTGTTACATATCAGATTACAGAGAGTGGACCAGCATAGGAACATCCACAAGCTCCACTGTGGCAACTAAATACATGGTCATAAACCAAATCTGCTGGAGCCTGAAACACTGTATGGAATGGTTTATCTATGGTTTATCTACCAATCACCAGTCACTCAAAATTCAAGACATTTGCACATGGTTTGTCCAGTTCATTGCAAACTGGATAAAATTATTCCCTCCTGTGTGTCAGCCCCCTCTCAGGCTGCATGTGTTTTTATAGACTCCTTCCCTGTAATTCAGCCAGAGACACACAACAGAGCTGAGAGCGTGGGGGCGTGCACAGGAAATATTTCCTCTAATTATTCCTGGGCTTGTGTCGAGGAACAGAGAGCACATAAATCAGCGTTTGGCAATTTCCTGAATGCCACATATATGTAAACTGACATGCACTTGCCTCGCCACCTGTGTTTTCTCCGTGCGTTTTCATTCGTCTTTTTTGAATGACAGGGTCTTATAGACAGCCCTCTGTTGCCAGGGCCGACAGTGGAAGTTAGCATAGCATGTCGCTACGTGCATTTACTTGATAATGTGATCATGAGAGTAGATGTACATGCCATACCCACAGACAGTCATAGCTCTGCTCTGTATGACTATAATAAATACAGTTAGTAAACACACTGGAAAAGAATTGTGATGTTTTTAGTGACAATAGCAGAGATAACCCACTGGTGCTGTTGTAGGCTGTAAACCTGAGCACAGACCAGATTCACTGTATTTATCTTACCACTTCACACTGTGAATGTGTTTCCTGCAGGTTAAACTAAACCAGACTGTCTTTGTGATTTCCCATGTCTTCAGGTTGTGTTTAACTTTGTCGTCCCACATGGATAAACACACAAATAGACTTATAGGGAACTGATTGTCATAACCCCTGATGTGCTTTTGTAGAGGAGAGGATGCATTAGTGGGAGGCGAGATGAGGCAGGAAGCAAGATAAAATCAGAGCATCAAATCAGGTATTGCTTTCCTATGGCCAAGACAGAAGCTCAAACTCAGGATTAGATGAAGTAACTGAGAGCACCGCTGTTTAAATTATTGCAAAAAAAATCCTTTGTTTCGCCTGAAACAGCTGCCAGAAACAGAACCAAGAAAAACTTTGTAATTCACAGTGTGAAGAGATTTTTCGATTATGCAGCTGTAAGGCAGCTGAAAGGAAAGGAGGGTGGGGGCAGATGGAGACAGGGTGTCTTGTCCACTGCTTTGGGACCAGGACACCTCAGATGTGCTTGGAATAGCCCTAATATGTGACCTGATGTCATGCTCAAAATTAGTTTTGATTCTAGTGAGAAAATAAATCCATGAGTGACAGATTGAGGAAGCCTCCACATGTCAGGGTAACCTTTTGGTTGTACTGTAGAGCGCATTTAAGAATGAGTGAGAAATGACACCACAGGGAAGCAAAGCCTCATGAATAATGTCATATTTAGTCCTGATAACTTCCTGTTGTCAGTGATACTCTCTACAGATAGATGATGTTTTATGAGGATGAAGAATGTTCACAAAAGGTGACTCATTAGAAAGTGATAGCCACATGATTCATTACCAACTGATACACAGTGTTCAAACAGTGGGAGACACGGGGGGTCGGCAGGGCCCCACAGCTCATTTTTGCCCTGCAGCCCCACAGCGTTTTAATATGGCCCTGTACTTTCTAGATGTCAATATGACATATGATGCATATTAACATATCATATGGCATATTATTAGATTATTATCATATTGTTCTACGTATTAGAGAATGAAATTAAAAAAAAAAAACTGGGAGCAACAGCTCTGTTTTTGAAATGGAGGACAAATGAAGGACAGAACAGCGTTGATGAGGGTGAAGGCTGCAGGTGGCGCAGACGAGTCCTCGTTCTCCAGCAGTAATGATGATGGTGTTTACAGAACGACGGCTCGTAATCAAAGAACAGCGTCTACGTTGTGCCAGACTGTGGCAGTGTGCTGTGCTGTGGTAATTAGGCAATTTGTAATGTATATTAGGAATTAATTGCCATTTGATATGTAAGGGTACAGTGTTAAGGAGGAGGGATGTTCCCATGATGCGTACAGCTGATCAGCACTGATTACCACGGTGATTTAGTTGATAGAGATGGCTCAACCTGTGTCTCCATGGAGTTTTATAGGTTGTGATTTTACCTTTTAGTCTCCCAGCCCTGAAAAGCTTGATGTGGATGAGAACTTCTTTTGAAATCCAAATACAATCAGTGTGACAGACCCATTCTTAGGGATGCATTTGCTGTGGTTGCTGACATCTTGAGTTGTGGAGCACACACCAGAAGTTGCCTTGAGGCCCTTTTCTGTGTTTGGCATTTTATCCAAACAGCTACATATGCCCAACTATGTATTCCAGAAAATGTGTGATGTGTTAATTTTATCCTGTCGGTGCCTTTACAAGCCATGTGATTCATCTCGCACCTGCTATCTGACTGCTTCATTTTCACACTTTTTGCCCACACTAGACAGAAATGCAGACGCTCATCGTTGCCATAGATGACCACCAAAGTTTGAGCAGAACAGCAGAACAGAAACTTTTTTCTTTTTGCTTAGAAGACAGCATGTGTGTAAAATAGAGCCTGAGTAGACAGAGCTTTTTCTTCTCACTGGTGGTCAGTCATGAGGCCTTGGACCACTGAAACCCAGCTCATCCTGATACGGAGAACTCATTTGTGGAGACATGTTGTTCAGGCCCTGCTGTGTTTAAGTGTTCCCACTAAGCCCTTTGACACAGCCGTCTAGCTGAGAGCTGGTAGACTTCCACATCTAATGCTGTCTCACTCCACAGCACTGCAGAATAGAGAGCTTGTGTGGAGGATGAGACGCAGAGGAGAGAAGAAATATTTAGTCTCAGCTTGCTAGTTCACCCAATGGGGATCAAGCAAGGCAATTTTGGAGTAAATAATACCATTTCCTCCCTCCAGGCAATCACAACACTATCTCTGTGAAAAATAACATGGGCACACACCAGATGATTGCCCACTTTTTTCTGGTGGAAACTTGGGTGGTAGTGGCAGACTGACAAAGTTTCCTCTTCTATCCATTTTCTCACAAACAACTAGAGAGAACTTGTTTTTCGATGAAATACTCAAACTGAACACTTCAGTGCTGCGTACGCTTCACAGACACAGAGTGACTACACTGGCTCACATTCATCAGGATAATAGTGAAGCGACAAATGAAGGCTAATGTTGTTCAGCGCTAGTCTAATAAAGCGTTAGCCATATCATCTTTTCTATTAGCATGACATGTCAGAATGAGAATTGGACTGGTTGTGGAGTCTGCCCAAGAGGCCAAAGAAACAACAGCATCAACAACCTGAAGCAGCTTCAAGTACAATTTTACTGAACAGATAGATTTAGAAAGCATGCACTCAACATACATGATGAATTGTTATTAAATTATATATAAAAAATACTGAGCTCCATCTTGACAACATGCAGGGTCAGTGGTGGAGAAACAAGCTTCTGATGGGAGGCTTCAGTCCCCGGACTGACAGGATTAACGGCCTTTTCGCATACAGGCATGATGCAAATACACAATGTGAAAATGCGAGATACTTTCCTGTGAATATACAGTTTGAGGAGGCAGGGGACCAACTACTGGGATCCTTTGACCCAGAGCAGCCTCTGGCAGCCTCTGTGACTGTGATGCCTTTATTCGCAGTTCGAAAGCTCAGAAAAATCCAAATCCTTTTGGAAAAAAAATACATAAAAAACAACTTTTTCATCATGTAGTATTTGCGTTCTGTGTGAAAGTAGTCATAACAAAAACAACAGCTTGAAAAAAACAATTGACGTGTGAAAAGGCCTTAAGTCTGGGTGGGACAAATGAAAAAGCAGCACTTGCCCCTCCCTTATCAACACCATTGTGGAGCCCTTGAGCAGATTTCACACTTTTGTTCTTATAGTGTGTAGTTTCCAACAAGAAGACCAACGCAGCACACAACACACAAACAGATTCTGTCCACCGACAGCCAGAGTCTGGACTCTCAAAACTAGAAATCTTGTGCAGTCAAATGAGACTTCAGAGTAAATAAACATGGCCGACGATGAGGTTTCTCGCTTGCTGTGCTTCTGTCCTCTATCAGCTTGCTTCCTGATTGGCTAACACCCACAGAGTGTATGTTCGGCTCTTCTTGGTGTACTCCCCACACAACAGGATTTTATAAATCGTAAACACTGAACATGTTTAATATTCATTGGATCGTCTTCGGAGCAGGTTTGGGGAGGGAAAAATCACTCTGAACACACCACGCCTTTAGGAGAATCTGGGCAGATAATCTTTAGAACCAACCGATAATCGGGCCTTTGCTGACTTTGATGGAGGGGGGATTGGGGCTGATAATCAGCCCGATTTACTTTTGGTTTGTACCCACGTAGGTAATCCTTGGACCCTTGCTCAAGGTGGTGGACAGTGGTGGAGGCAGAGCCAGAGGCAGAGGCACAGGGTTCCAGGCAGAGAACTGGACACAAGAGAGACACAATTGGTTTACTGGAGAAAATACACAAGAGATAGTTTGCACCAGAGTTTATACTAGATTAGCCTGGTGTAGAACAATCTGGTGACCAGTTGAGGTCGAGCCGGACTTCATATACTGAAGATGAAGAGGAGATTGGAAACAGGTATGCCTGTAGTCCCCCCAGCCTCTGCCTCTCAAACAAGAAGGCACCGCCCACCACTGAAACACAGGGAAGACAGACAGAAGAAAAAACACAGCACAGGAAACACTGGGGACACAGGGGATCTTTGACATTCCACATTTGACCCACTGTTGATATAAAAATATAGATTTCAAAAAACGTTATCAGTGAAATGTTCAGCTAGGGCTGATTTATGAATGTGTGTGCATGTGTATATAAGAGGCAGGGATATGTGTTGGTTTATGTGTGAGACTGGACGGCTCAGTGTTTGGTGTAAGGAATATGGAATGTGTGTATGGAAGAGAAAACGAGAAATAATATTAGTCTGAGCTGCTATTGCATGCATTGTGTATATTGTGCTATCGCACAGTACAGTTATTTTTATCACTAGTGTTGAGCAGTAAGGAAATGTAACCAGACTGGGACCCTGGAGCGGTGGGCAGCAGGTTCTCCACCCAGGCCTCAGTGGGAAACAGGCGAAGGTGGGTCAGTGAAGACTATTTCACTTTCAATTTGGATAGAGTCCATCTCATTTTTGGGGCGGCAATTGCTTTGAGCCGTGCCCGAGCCCAGAGAGGGGTGCTGTCCCACTGCAGGTGTTGTGTCTCTGGTCATTTTGTTTTGTTTCACTATGAAGCATGATTTAGGGATGCTGAGGTAACTTCGAGTTTAATCCTGCACTGTTAAACTACAGTTACTTTCTGCAAAATGCCTGATAAAATACCTCACTTTTTTTTTAACCGTTCATGACTGTAATAGTGCGTTATGTCTGTTCATTTAAGAATTATGTTTTATTTCCCTTTTCCTGTTTCTCTTGCTGTCAGCAAAGTACCAGAACCAACGTGCCATTACTGTGGCCTGCCTAGGATGGACTTTGTAAGCTGTGTGCCTGCAGGCTAATGCAATTGTGGTGGGTTTTGTCACATTCCTTATCTTGTTCTCTCTCTGCTCTGGGTGGACGTAGACGTCAGGTCTTTTTACACTTTGTCCAATTGTCATCAAACTGAGGTGATGCAGGTGCCCCACAGCGCTGTTGAAACACAGATGAACTGATGTAACTTCAAGATTTTCTGAGTTTGATAAGTCTGAGTTACAAAACAAGTGGTGCTTCTTCTGATTGGTGGGATCCTAAGAAGTTATGAATCTATATCAAGTAATAACTGTTCCTCAAGTTACTGTCAAATAATTCATAAAGATACTATTGTACATGGACTAACGTCTCTTTATTGGAATTTATTAAATTCAACAAATGTCCATGTAAAATATTCAAAATAAAGATTTTGCACTGCCAGTATCAAATACTGTGACAATATCAATCAATCAATCAATTGTGCACAAAGTACAATTACTACAAGGTTATTGTACTGTATAAGTAAGATGGGGTAAGGCTATTATACTGTAAAACAAAAGTACACTTAAACTACTGTAAAGTGGTAGTTATAGTAACTCACGAGTCGTAGCGTACATACCTAACCTGCTCTGGATGAGGTCATATTGCAGGTAACAGATAAGCAGTATAAAAGCACCACCTACTGACCAATCAATTCTCTTAGAAAATGGCGTTGTTATTTGTAGAAGATCCTGTGGAGCTTGACATGCAGAACATGAGAGGGTCTCTTAGCAGGGCAGAGTGTTCAGAGACCGGAATCCCCCTTTGGCTTTCCCTGATTTTTTTATATGGGAGATACAGATTCTTGTCAAAGGGAATAACTTCTCTGTGTCAGCTTTCTGAGCTGTATGTTACCAGGGTGATACGTCCGAGTCGTGTGCTTACAGTACTGCAAACTGTACCCATTGCCTTGCATTACTTTATTATGGTAGTTTTATGTTTGCCGTGATAAGGAGGGGCCACCCTCATTATTGCAAAGGGCCAGCTCCTCAGCAGTATACTCTTGTGTAGGAGGGCCCCCTTCCGTCTTCTTCATTTCATTTTTTTTCCTCTTGGCTGCAGCAATGTCAAAACCATTTCATTGCACTTTCGTATACTGATGTCATCCTATAGCAGAGACTGATGGAAGCACTAAAGCCTTGTACTTAGAAGATATGAAAGTAAGCCTACCGCTTTGTTTTTTATATGTATTTTTTTTTATTTGCTCTGTTTGACACCATCAGGGTTGCAGCTGAAAGAACAATAATATAGTAATGGACATTATTGTAGTTTATAATGTACAAGAAGACAAGAAAAAAAGATGAATGCATGGACACCCATTATTTCATTTTATTTTATTCCTATCCCTATCCTTAACCTGTAGTTAAACTGAAAAATGTTAGGAGTTAGTTCCAGCTGTCTTGAGGGAGAGGTGTAGTATTTTTATTATGGTATTGGAGAAAGTTGATCCAGTGACTGCTGTCACTTTCTCCATCAGTAGAATTGCTTTCTTGGTGACAGTTAGAGGAATGAGTAACCCTGTCCTGTATTTGGTTGGAAAACTGATTTGTTTGATGTCACCAAGTAAAAAGAGGGGTGCGGATGGCAGGATTCTGCAGCCAAACATGGAAGCAAGATTTTCTGTGCATGTTATCCAAAAAAGATGTACTGGTTTGGCAGGCACAAATAGTGAGCAAGTAATTGTCAGGCTCTGTTTGCTTTTTACATGCCAAGCCATCCTGGTGGACGTCTTTTAATCTGCCAGTTTAGATTAGATATTGTATGTTGTTCAATTTTGGTATTTGTCAAATAAATGCTTTTGCAAACAGAATATTTTGCTAGTCTACTTCATGTTGCACAAAAGTGAATGTTGCCAACCTCTACACTGCAGACCCCTTACTAACTATCAACTATCAACTATTAATTTTGGTTGTAGTTATTAAATTAATTATTAATCAGGGTTCCAAATTGTTAGTTGGTATGCTTTATGAGACTGACATAGTGAATAGGCTCTTTTCAGATGCTCCTGAGGTTAGGTTAGGTTAAAACCTATTCCTTAATGTAGTTATTAATTACTTAATATTGATATGAAGGTACCACACAGAACAATAATGTGCTATTTAAAATTTACCACCAGCTAATGAGTCTGTGGCTGGTAAAATGTCAGTTACTGTTTTAATGGGTCAAGTTAATTGCTATGCTTAAGTTATATTTGCCATTATTAAGCTGTTTGATGAGTTCTTACATATTTTATTTAGAGATTGCAAAAATTGGCGCCTTGAGTTTTTTAAGGCTGCCATTTTGTTAGCTCAAAACTTGACTTACAGAGAAGGGGAGACATTTGTATTTTGCTATCATATATTTTGAATGTTCATATAAGCCTATTGCCTGTAGTTCCAACTGTCAAAGTAGGCATTTTCATTATTGTTATTTGTCATTATGAGTCATTATATTTATACTCCATGATATGAGTACCTGCCATTTAGTTGATAGAGATGGAATTTAAAAGATGTTCTTCGCTGAACCAGCTGGATCCACAAAGAACTGTCTTGAAAATGGTTCTTTAAAGAACCTGTTTTTATTTTTGGTTCTTTATGGTTCTTTGAAACACCCCTGGGGATGGACAGAGTTGGTTCTTTAAAGAACCACTTGCCAAAAGGTTCTTTGTGGAACTAAAAATGGTTCTTCTATGGCATCACCATTTTTGGTTCCAGTTAGTACCTGTATCTGATACACGGGCCTCATGGCTTCAAACAAGGAACTATAAGCAAGATGGCTAACCACAAGGTATGTGGGGGATTTTAACAAAAAGCCATTACTGAGTCAAGGTCATTTCAGATAAAATGAAGGTACCAGATTAAGGGAGAGGTTAGCAAGTTGCATGCAGGGCAGTTAAATGTACTTCAAATCCTATATGTGTGAATATACTAACAAACAATGACCTAACAACAAAACTCATCAAGATCAATCAAATCCATACACTTTATTTTTTTTACCAACTCCATTAGAGGGAAGCACTGTTGTGTGCTGGTTGGTCCTTTGTTGTCCTTGCAAAGACACTAACTCTGCTTCCTAGTCTTCTTCCAGTAGGCCTTGTGCAGGATAGGTAGCTGGTGAGATGTTTGTTTCCATCCTTGTGGGAGGGTGATGAGAAGGAGAGCAACTCCTGCTTTCTCTTGAAGAGCAACAGAGAAGAGAGGAGAAGAGGAAAACATCTGTGTTTTGTTGGCCCATTGACATCATGGGTCCTAGATCACATAGTGACCAGTATTAGCCAGAGTCAGGGATTTTATAGCATCATGTGAGAAGGTGAAGAACCCTGGGAGATTGAGTTCAATGGCTCTCCTTTGTGTGTGGAACAAAAGGAGTCACATGATCACCATTTTAAGTGGGCTGATGTCCCATGCTAGAATGTGATACCATTTGTGGTAACAGTGCCTTTTGATGAAGTGGACAGTACCCCCCCTCACTTTGGCACATGGACTGCAGGAGTTGGGGATCGACCTCCTGAGCCACAGTCTGCAGGCTGTTAATAAATTTGCCCATACCGGATCTGCCCATAACAGAAACTCTGTTATTAGAAAAAAGCTAGATACTATAGCTTTAAGTAAAGAGTCATACCTCTGCCACTGGTTTATCAAAGAAGAACATGGAGACAATGGTTGCTTTACATATAAAGATCAAAATTTTAAAAAAAAAATGAAAAGGAGACAGATAAAACACCTGCAAATGCCACAGTGTGCAGAGTGTGTGTTTACATATGAGATAAAAAGTAGACTTTAGTCTACAACAACAACTAAGGCTTAGTCTTGTGCGCCTTAAACATCATTGAAAGGATTATTTGGTGGTAATTTGTGAGTTTTACAAGGCATTAGCAGAGCAGCTGGGACTTGAAAGACAGAAACAAACACAGGCCACTTCTCTGAAATTGGAACTTTCAACATAATTATATAGTGTTTTGGCAGGAACGAGAGGAAAAGAGGGCACAGATAGTGCTCGTTGTTCCACAGTGAGAGCGGGGAGCGAAGCTGTAGAGAGCGCCATGCTTCATGCAGCTGGAGCAGATGTTGAGAATAGAACAGGAACCACGGGTGATCCTGCAAGACTGATTAGACTTCCTCCATCTCCCCCCAAATGAATTCACAGTGATTGAGTATGAGGTGGCAGCACTCCTCTCTTGTTAGTGTCACTCCCTATTGCTCTTCCTTACACCATATACTGCAGTCTGGGAGGTTTCCACTGCAAATATTGAAGGACGTCATTGCAGAGGAGAAAACTGAGGGGCCCTGTCTTGATATATGACCAGCTGCATTACTCATAAGTGGACTGAAAAGGGACAAGATACAGCTCCAAACAATGACTTTTTTCAATCAAGGTCATATCAGGTTAAAATACACTGGTAAAACAATATATTGCTGTGAGCAAAATATTTCTCTCAAAGCCCTCAGTGTAGAATTTGAATTTCTGACTTGTGCTTCCTAGTGTTAGTATAAAAAAGACCCTATCCATACTGCTTTCCCCAGATTGTACACCAACCTGTTTGGTTCCTGTTTGAACCCATTTATTACTGTTACCATGACGACGACGCTCCGATAACGCCACTGGTGCATATTCATTTCCTTTTACAATTCATTTTCTGTCACATATCTTAATTTTATTGTTTGCTGTTATTATTTAGGCAGAAGAGTCCTAGACAGGTCCTTCTTCACCCAGTGTGAAGCCACTGCTGTACTGTCAGCAAAAGGTAAAACAGAAAAAAGGATGAAATATGCAGCAATAATTTGAATGTATATAATCAGTTTAGATAATGATGTTATTTTGTCTTTGCCACTGCTGTTTTGCCTGAGTTCTTTCTCTGATTGGTTCTCCAGGTTTAATTCATTTGATTATTGGTTTCTTTATGATTGCTTTCAAGTCATTGCCTGGGTTTTTATTTCCATGTTGAATCTTCGTTCTTTTACTGGCTGTCTAAAGTTTTCAGCTTCATTTGGTTATAGTTTGTTCTTTTATTCTAGGACTTTGCTGACAGCCCTCATGGTGTGCCTGTTGAGTGGGTGGCACAGTGGTGCTAATTGCACATTTGTCCTTTGTTAAGTTTGCTTTGATTGTTATGTGTATGTTGGGGGTTACTGTACACTGCCATAGACAGAATTTGTCATCCCTTTTCTAGGTTTCCCAAAACCTTCATTACTCCACTTAGTTAGAAACCTAGAGATGCCATCAAATTGTTGGTGTTTTGTTAAGATTTGTATTTGTTAGGACTTATATATAATATATTTTATGCTCTGTTAATAAATCTTTCCATTTTAAGGGTTGAAATCCATATCTCTGTTTTTAATCCAAATCCACTCTTACAGCTTCCTTACCCTCAGTAACAGTATGAACAAGCACCCTATATGGTCATTTAAGTTGGAGCACTTGTTGGGCTGGGCTCACCCTCAGAAATAAAGTGAGGACAGACATCTGGAGGAAGCTTGCAGTCGAGAGATTACGCATTAAAAGGTTTCAACTGAGGTGATTCAGGCATCTAATCAGGATGCCTCCTGGGCGTCCTCCTTTCAGGATTTTTTCAGAAACGGCCAACTAGTAGGAGATCCCAGGGTAGACCCATAATATGCTGAAGAGATTACATATCTCATCTGCCTTGGCCTGTTTGTGTGTAGAATGATTATGTCCCAATGAATATTATTCACCTTACTGTGTACAGTCATAAATTAATTCACTTTCAACTATATGAGCTGCAGTGCTCATTTGATTCCACAGTATGAATAGAATTTGTATTACATGAGGGTATATTAAGATTTGGGTTTTCTACCTAACTGTTCACTGATAAATGAGTGTAGCACCTCCTGTAATCACTGTTTCTCTTCTGGATCTTCTGCTTAATTTACAGTGTAAACAATGTTGGTCTGTCTTTATGTTACACCACTAAAATTGGATGGATGGATGGATGGGATACTTCAAACATCTGTGGAGGTCCTTATTGTCCTTATTGTCTCTTGCGGCGCTCCACTTTTGGATTTGAGGCGTACACAAGTCTCTGAGGTTACCTTTGTGTTTTGTAAGAGATGTTGAAAAGAGAGGTGCAGGAGGAGAGACTGCTGGCATTTTTCATTTGAAACTATTTAATTCATGGAGAAGTGAGTGAACTGCCCAGGAGAACAAGGGAAGACAATACTGTAGACAGCCAACATCATAGTGAAGCCACAGACAATCACTGGGGGAATCAGCAAATGAAGACAGGCTGGAGTAATTTGATGGTAATAGTTGTACAAGCTGTAGGCAGTGGATTGATGAAATCCACTGAGGCCTAGGGTTTTATTAACCCTCATAGCAGGGATGATAACTGTGATAATGAACTAAGATTCCTGAATTTCTCTCAACTAGCACAAATCTATATTTCCAAATTTCAGGGAGTAAAATCATCCATTATGATTCATGACTGAATGGAGACAGTATGATGTCTCAAATTATTCAGGTCAAGTTCCAAGTCGAATATCATTTTAATCAAACAAGCTCAAGTCAAGCGTTAAGTCACTTAGGAAGGTTTCAGGTCAGCTTTCTAGTCAATTCAAGATGAGTCTTGTCTAAATTCAACTGAGACAAGTGGAGTTTTATGTCAGTCGAGACAAATCCAAGTCATGTCTCATAATAATCAGTGCAGGTCCAAGTCAAGTCTCAGCCCAGTATGTAACAGTTGAGACAAGCACAGGTTAAGTCTTAAGTCAGTCAGGAAGTATTCCAGTCAAGTTTTGAGTCAATTGAGAGATGTTGTGAAGGACTTGAGACTTTATCTAAACAAGTCCAAGTCAAGTCACAAGTCTTTCAAAGTCCTCTCAGTGCACATGGACAACGATTACATTGCTTTCAATCTGTGTGAACGCACAGGTTAAGTGTAGTTGTACAAGGCCTGTCTGCAGCTGTCTTAATTATTTTAACCAAGTCAAACTGTGAGACTTAAATGTTTTTGCTTTCACGTTAGATTCTAGTCAGGTCCTTGAGGTCTGAGCCATGTTTCTACCAAACTGTCTTTCAGCAAATTCATAGTAAGTCTTTGCTCTGTGTTGTTCAACATCAACTAGTGCTAGTTAAATGCTAGCTGAATGTTTTGTCAATCTGCAAAAGATTGCAGATTAGAAAGTTCATATGTCTCATGTATATCAGGACAAGTTCCAGTCACCTCAAGTCAATCAAAATAAGTCAAGTCTCAAGTCAACAGAGATAGATCGGAGTCTAGTTTCAAGTAGAGTCCTAGTCAGTGCAGATAAATGTAGGTCATGTCTCAGTCAAGACAAGTCCTAATCACGTTTTAGGAGAGACAGATGAAATTAGGCAAAAAAGCCTCAGACTGGTGCTAGATGGAAGGTTAGGGGCAGTCACCATCATGACCAGTCATTCTCTGAGGACCAGTAGCCAAATTCCACTGTTACCTGCTGATCAGCCGTGGGCATACAGACAATGCATTAAAACATGTCTTCACTTCCAAGGTATAAAACTCAACCTGGTCCTCACAAAGATACATCCAAGTGTACACACACACACACACACCACACACACACACACACAAAGTAGCTCACACAACTGCTCTGTTGGTCCACCAGCAGCATGCTAACACTTTACTGTCTCTCATGGCTCATTCCCAGGGGTTTGTGTGAATAATTGGTGAATATTTCCTCCATGTAGGGTGCCTGCAAAACTCAAAGTGGTTTGTGTTGCAAAGACAAGCATCAAAGCCAGACTAGCAGCTGCAACATGAACCATTTGAAGTGAACCAAATTCCTGACAGGGTTCCGGAGAATTTTCTGTTTGTTTGTTATTGAGACTGAATGGGGAGGTTAACAACAAAGAGGGAGTGCAGAGGAGGAGTGAAAAAAGCTATTTGCCTTGTGTTATTTCAAGATTCGCCTAGGCAATTACAAAAAGTCATTTAAATGCTAACAAGCTAGATGGGCAAAATGAAACAGGACTTAAAAGACTAAACCTCCAAATAATCCCTGTGATCAAACATGAGAAAGGACACACTCGAATCACACTAAACAGCAGCACACACACCAAAAATTCAAATGACAGGAGATGTCTTCAGAGGTTTTCGAAATAGAGTAAAAATGTCTCAGTTTCATGCAACAACTGTTGAAATACCTATGCAAAACTCTGGAGCACTGCCTACTCAGTAATTCACTGCATGGCTGTATGATGTATGATTTACTGGAAACTAATATATGCTGGCCAGTTCTGAGCCATGTATGTGATCACTTTATGCCTTCTTGTCAAAATATAACATTAATGTTCCAAATGTAGTACTCACATTACACTTAATGTTAATGTTTGCTACTCAATTTATGAAATTGCTGTTTTTTTAGCTTACCACTTTAAGCATACACATTAGCTCTGTGCCAGTTCAATACTACATAGCCTACTGACTCTGTACAGTAGGTACTAAATGCTTATTGTACATCATAGCACACTGTTTATGCTGTGTACAAGAAATCAATATACTAAATGCTCTGTACTAACAGGAAATAATGAAATAAATGCACCAACAAACTGCCACCACCAAGTAAACTTCACTAAGACAATAATCCTTGAGATCACTTCTAAAGCCTCTAGTCAGATTCTGCTCTGTGTTGTGAAAGACTAAGATTAGTCTTTTGTGTTGAATGTAGTACTGGACTTTAAGTATAGATTTGTTTAAAAATCGTAAATATAGACTTAGACTAGACTTTATTGATCCCTTTGGGATGACTCCGTCAGGGAAGTTAAGTTTAAATATATGTGCGTAACGTAATTATTTTAAACCAGATTTTAATGTAATGTTGTAATGTTTTGTTTTCTAAGATCTACCTTTAGCTGTTGTACACAATGAGAAGTGTGTTATAATGTCTTCCAGCTGTGAGCAGCAGCTGTTGGCTTTGTGCATTGCATCATGTCACAACAATAACCATCAGGACGGCACATGAAAAATGTTCTTTCATCTGTTTTCAGAATATTTTGTTTTGTCAATACAGTGTATTCTCAAAAATTCCTGTTGTATTAAGACAGGACTTGTATAATCAGCTGAAGAGCAGCCACTGTGGCAATTAGATAATGTTACATTGAATTTCCCTTCTTTTACCAAGATTTTGTTGAGTCTTTTTTTGGTTTTGTGATAAAACCACTGGAATGTTAATGTGTGACACACTAAAGAAGAGTCTGACAGTAGTCTCAGTCCACTGCCTCAGCCCCAGTCTCCTGCTCCTTGTCTTTCTTCCTAAGTCATGTTTCTTCCCACATCTCCCATTCAACTGTCTGCCCTGCCCATTCACACACCTGTCTCCACTGATCATCAGCCCTGCAGTCCCTGAAGCTCTCCCCACCTGAACATCATTCAGTAGTTAACCTTGGACTATACCAGTTCGCTTCCTTTGTGTGTTTTTGCTGGTATGTCTTAATGTACCAGAGTCCTATGTGTTTATCTACTTGTCTGCCTGTTAACCAGTATTTCTGTTTACTGCTCTTCACTGCAGCAAGCACAAGTAGGAAATAGTAATAACATCAGCAGACTAGCTCAGAATGATCAGTTAAATGACTTTGCTAACATCAGCTAACATTATTCTCCATGAGCTTTTGGACATACTAGACCAAATAAGACTGTGGCAGCAGCATGACTTAGTGTCACTGAGAAAGTGCGCTCTTTCTGAATTAAACATATTATTTGTGAGACAAGGAATGATATATTTAACTTCTGACAACACTGCCACACTTTCTGTTGAAAATGACATAAAATCTGTTGCTCTTAAGCCTCTATGCAATACTTTAAATACCCAGTGTAACTTAAGACGACAGCAGACTGATGCTTTAGGGATTTATTGAGTATTTGCTTTGACAGCTGATTCTCATTAAGTGTTTTGCACTGATTAATTGGGATGCTGGATAAAGGGTGTTGCAGGGAATTGTGTTCTAAGGTGAACAAAGGTGTAAAGCAAAAGCCATTTAATTAAATATTGAACAGTCTCAGATGGATGTCTATGTTGGTGACCCAAACTGCAAGCAATGCTAATTAAAATTTCTCTTCTATCAGGGGACCTACTGCAGATCCTCCCTCAGCTTGCTCACCTGCAAAATCCATTAAATCCAACAGATAAACATTCAAGAGTCCCATTTAGAAGCTATTTAGAAGAGCAGAGCTTTGCACACTTTGTACTGATGATGGGAATTTTTTTTAAAACATGAGTGGGACAAGCTGTAAATTCTCTAATAAATTGAGGTATTGAATTAGCTGTACTACATCCAGTGTATTTTCAGAGCAGTAATTCCGCTCATGCAGCAGTCCTTCTCACCACTCCTCTGTTGAGTTTCTCCTTTTAACAGAAATACTGTTTTCAATCACTGATTAATTCCAATCTTCTACTCATTTACTGTGTTTCATTTGCTCATATTTTACTGTTTATGAACTCAACACTCAACACTGTTTCAAATGAACACCCCTGAGGGGATAAAACTAGAGGATTCCCACTTCTTTTGGCTTGAGACTCCAGTGTAACATCTGAATTTCCAGCTTTTTCAGCTCGTAATGACTACTGGATGAACTACAGGAAAATTTGGTGCTTACATTTTCAGTCTCCAGAGGATGAATCCTGATGGCTCTGATGTTCCCCTTTAGTTCCACTGTGAGGTTGAAATTTTAGTTTTTTAGTGAATGTTTTGTCAGTTGATTTGGACATTGAGTACAGACATTCATGTTCCCCTCACAATGATTGATAACTTAATCCTTAATTTTCTTACTAGCCCTGCCACAAAGACATTCCTGCTGTAGCAAATGTTGGCATGTTAGCATGCTAATCCAAGATGAACATAGTAAACATTTATACCTGCCAAACATCGGCCTGTTAACAATCACTGTGAACATGATAGCTGTAGAATCTTAATGACATAGATGGATTTTGGTAAAGAATTATGATTTTACTCTTCTTTCTTTTGTCTGAACACAGGAACTGGTGCTCTATTCAGAGTCTCAACTCCCTGGTTCCCAACAGTCTTCTGCCACTAGCAGACATGATCCATGAACCTCCACTCCATCCATCCATCTATCCCATCCCTCCATCCTCTTTATCCCTCAACCCTCCCTTCAGACTCTCAGTCCATTCCTCCCTATCATCTCAGCTCATTTCCATTCAATATAAATTATTGATATATAATAATAGAAAATATTATTATAAATTATTCTAATCCATATCTTTATTGATGCCATTTCAGTTTTTTCTTCAAACAATTCTGTGCTACTACATAGAACATGTAACAATCATTTAAACTTATGTATGGCTATCAGTTTGAACTATTATTATTTTATATGAATTTCTGAAATAAACATGTTTTGTCCATCATTTTGGTGGATGGGTCTAAACACCACACCACACCTGAACTTTGGGTACACACACAGTTGTAGACAAAACATGGGTCATACAGTTCAACTGAATTAAACTGCTGGTATTTTCAGTTTTCTCACACGTAATCTTTAGCTCATTGTTAGTGGCTCATAGGACAGAATTTTAAGCTTGGTGACCAGATGCTTCATGCCAACATGCACCTGTGCAGTCGAGGTTAATTTCTCCCCCAATCATTTTATGTATGCAGGCTTGTACCTTTTGACTTTTATCAAATAACCAGATATTTTGTAATGCAGTTATGGGAAAAATGGATGGTACTTCCTGCAGCAGCGAGTACCTGAAATAGCTTTTCCCAGTTCACAACTTTATTAGTCTTTGATTTGAAATCTTTAGAGATTTTTCTGCCATGATTAGCGGTTCCATGATTTCTTAATTTTCCACAACCAAAAGAACACTGATGTTTTTTCTGCTGTCAAAAATGTGAACACTGTGCGTGGCAAAGCCTCTGCTGGCAAGGTAATAAAGATGTCTACTGAGAACTCAAACTATGAGAGTCTAGAGGAAAAAGTCAGGGATTTTATTTTTGACTCTGCAGAGCCAAAGTGACAACCTGTGTCTAGCTGAAAAAATAATGAGCCAGGAATGCATGCTCATCACTTTGAGAGCAGCATCTCTTTGCGATTAGACAGGAAAAGAGTCCGGCCCATCCACACTCCACAGGCACAAGTGATGTTGTTTCTGGAACTCGGAAAGTAGCCAGTCATGGCCCACCCCTGAGAGAACAGGCAGGTACTTCACCTTATGAATGCACGACTGCAGCAATCACTTGCCGCCTGAGTGCATCTGCAGAAACCTTGAACGGCATGCAGCTGTATAAAAGGAATGATGAAACAGAGTTCCTGTCATGGTTGGAAGTCAGCGGCTGTGACCCCTGTGTAATAACTTCAGTTGTGGAGCCTTTTCTCTTTCCTGTGGTCTGTGTGTAAATACGTAAGAAGGAATGAAAGTTGAAAAAGCAGGTTATCAAGCAGGTTTCACCTGTGAGTGCTCTCTAGTTTCCTGGATGAGCACACAGCTTTATGTGGTGAGTAAACTGAATCAAATAAGATTTCTTTTTTTGCCACTAGCTAAAATATTTCTATTGGAATTTGAGGTGAAAAATAGGCATGGTGTATAATCCTCTCCAAAAGGACTGCATAAGTAAACCTGCCTGTCAGAAGCAAATGAAGATGTCAGCAGTGTGTGGAAGTGGAAGTGCACACAGTGTAATGAGCTCAGATGTTAGACTATTTTTGAAAGAAGCAGATAAGGAAGATGACCTCAGTCACCATCGCAATTCCCTTATTAAATCTGACTCTGTAACAGCAACACCAGTCCCATTAATGCCACACTGGCTTTTACATGGATTCCTTATCAGGCTTAACTGCTTCAGTTTACATCAAGCTGTGTGTAGAGCACTTTTGGGGTGGTGCAGGGTTGATGCTTAAGTGAGTGCCAAGTGTCGGAAAACAGCGTGACACGGATTTGTAGTATTTCTAAAGACTGTGTCCAGGGCAGAGGTCTTCATTGGTTCAACCAGTTCCTAGCAGCCGAGCCCCTACCCAGAACCAGAGTGGAGTCCGATCAGGAACCAGAACCAGTCCAATCAGGTCAAGTAGGGTCTTGCAAACATTTCACCAGGGAACATAGACACTGGGTGATTCTGCAAAAGCCTGGATGATTTGTTCTTTCTAGCTTAAAAAAAAAAAAAAAAAAAATCATAGCAAGGTTTTTAGTGAAAAGGCCAGAGTAAAAACCCACTCTGTGATATCTGTTCAGCACCAAACAGCAGACAGAGACAAGCTTGTGAATATATGGAGCATTAGCAGCCAGATATTTCCCTTAGGGAGTTGGTGTTCAGGAGTTCATAGTGGGGAACATGTAGCAGACATACACTGGACACTAGTTAGTTATGACCAGGAATGACAACACAGATGCTGAAATAAGAGTTCAATCTATAAACTTCATTTATAGACATCCCAGAATCTATTAATAGAATAATCATGCAATAGGCATCCTAAACCTTTTCACTTCCACCATATCATGTTACTTATTTTACCACCTGTTAGTTAACCTTGTTTGTTGATCATCTTTACATTTTTATTTTATTACTAATCATTTATTTCATGCAGTTTAAGGTAGTTCATGAAGTCATCTGTATTTGGACCCAGTCGCTGCTTGTCTTTCTTTTGGGGTTGAGAGCAAGGATCCATTGAATCAAAAGTTAAAGCTTCATGTATTAGACTGATTGAATGTACTGTATTAATATTCATAGTAATATTAATAATCTAATAATTTCCAAGAATGGAAAGTGGCGCCCCCTTCAACATGTGCACACACTAGGTTTTTGAGGTATTGATCTTATTATTAAAGAAAAGAAAAACAGTGTTAAAATATATTATGTTTATGAAATATTCCCATATGTAACCCACACTCTGACCTAAAGATGAACCCTTATCTAATCAACTATTATCTTCTACTTCTTCACACTTCTGTCTCACCGGAAACTCAAACTTTTTATTATCACTCTGTAATAAGTTGAGTATCAGCATTGGACTATTTAAATCATGTGTGACCCAGATTCCACTGTGCTTTATTTTACCTCGCTGTGCAGTGTAGTATTAGAGAATAGTGAAGAGCTTCTTCTTCAGGTTCTCTCTTGGATGTTATTTTAAAGCCCCTCTTGTTATCATGCCTGCACACATATTTGTTTCTCCTTTTTTGAGCTTTCATCTTTCACAATACTGTTGTCTTGTCATTTGGATTCTATGTTTTACCACTTAACTACATCCGCAGAGGACACAGATTTGCCTGGCCAGGGAGCTTATTAATTCAGTGGAGGTCTAATGCATGGCTGGGTAGGCAGAGCCTGCAGCGCCGGCTGACAGGGAGACAGAGTTTTCAGATTCTTGTGAAAAAGACAGGCTGCCATTCAGGAGTCACCTACAGTAAGAGGAGTTGTTGTATTCAGAGAATGAGCCATCAACCACCGCGGGGCATCTCTCTCCAGAGGGCAGTTTTACCACTGTCAGGTTTTTATATATGCACTGTAATGTGCTCGGTAAAATGTGAGGCTTCCACAGAAGAGGTGTCAGGGATCACAACAAAACTAACTGCTCTTTCATGCTAATGTTTTTGCATATTGGTGATATATTGGATGACGATGGCCTGCGATGGATTGGTGATCTGTCCAGGCTGCTGTGCCCACCTGTGACCCTTAAGGATAAGTGGTATAGATAATGCATGGATGGATGACAATGACAACGTGACTTGGCATTATTCTCTGCAGACACAGGTTACATGCTGCTGATGAGTGCTTAAAAAGAGACATCAGTCAAACACTAAGAAACAGCAAGCTGTTGTCATCTCAAGTATTTTGTTTACTTGTTCAAGATGGCACACTCAAGCTGGCTTGTACAAATTTCACTGATGACAAGGAAGTTTTAACAGTCAAGTCACTGTCAGTATGACTGTTGTCAAATGACAGGAGAGGATAGGGGTGTTTTGTCGGTGATGACTGATTGACTAACAGTCACGTTTTGTAAAAGGAGATAGAAAATGTCACAAGCATAGAGCACTGCAGTGAGATGTAAAAACATTTCTTCTGTCCTCAGCTGCTGTACTGTGTAGATGTACACTGCAGGATTTTCCACCCGCTGGGACTCAGAGTCACACCATATGTTGAAAGGAACCTGTTGAACTTGTGAAGCTATCAGGCAGCAAATAGCAAACATGTTGATTAGTAGACTGAAAATGAGGCCTCTGTGCTCAGTTGCTGCTCAGGACAGCTGACATATATTTTCAGATATGACCCATATCTTAAACTGACACTGACTGAGAAATGATCATTCATATTTTTCCATATGTATATCCATCCATATTACACAAACATTTATTTGTATTGGTCTCAATAACATTGGAGTTTAAAGGCACAGTCTTATCTTATATTCAGTCATCAAGACAGTGCAGAAGACTGTATGAAAATAGGAACAATTGCAAACTTAGTTTTAATGAAACATATTGAACATATGACACTATATGACCACATCAGTACATCAAGTGACCTTCAAACATATATAAAAGGTACCAGTTACTCCAAATATTATTGTCATGATAAATCGGTTAGTTGTTTGGTTAATAAAATATCAGAAAATAGTATAAAATGCTTATCACTGTTTCCTAAAGCCCAATTTAACATTTTTAACTGCATGTTTTCAACCAGCATGAAAAAAAAAACAAAAAAAAACACCAAAATATAACAACAAGGAAAACTAGCAGATGCTTATATTTAAGAAACTGGAACCAGAGAGAGTTTGACATTTTGCTGAAAAACTGTTACTCCTAATGAATGATTAAAATTGGTGCAGATTAAGTTTTTGTTGACAGACTAATTAATTCATAATTTCAGCTCTGGTTAGAATAATGTGTGTATGGAAATAAACCCAGAGGAGGTTAGCAGGCCCTCCCACAGCAAGGACTAATTTGTGAACTACTGTAGCTGGTGAGCTTACAGCTAACACAGTAGTGAGCTTTAAACATGCTAGCACTAGTGCTAACACCTCTCCAAACTAAGTGGGTTACTGTAATATGTTACAGTAAAAAAAGTACTCAACACATCAGCTCCTGTGGTTATGATAGCTTCTTCTGTTTTGGAATCTCTGGTTCTCTGTCCACTTGAAGGTTAGCGCCTGCAGTTTTATATTGCTCAGTGGTGCAAACTGCATGTTACAAGCTGGACTTGGTGCTTCATAATAACTTGTAGTTCTGTCGTGTAGAGGGGCTTGTGTCAAAAATCTTTTAATAACTACATTTTAAATGTTCAAGATCATACTGACATGATACTGTATTTATTTGGCACATTATGCAGACAAATTTGTATTTGATCAAATTATGACAAACTAATTGACTCACAGCACACCTGGGGCCAGGTATTGTTCCTGAACAGGGGTTCAGGAGTTATGCTGATGCTGCTGTGGATAGTCTGCTGGTGTTTTGGTGTCCTTGTGCTTCAGTTGTCATTCCTGTATTGTCTTGTCATGTCCACCTGTCATATGCATCTGCTCTGTATCTTTCATGCTATTATCTATTTCCTTCATCTAGCTTTTAATCTGCTGCAGTCAAAGAGTGTGTTCTGCTAAAAGAGAACCTGCCCTCATTGTGTCACACTGACAAAAAAAAAAACAAAAACATAGGATTTGATACTAAATGAACTGAAAGTCATTCTGAAGTTGTGTTTTGCTGAGTGCTTATTTTAAAAGGTGGTTAGATATTCCGGGGCTGGTCCCCAGGTAGCAAGAGGAAAATCGGTTTCATCTATTTGTTGCACTCATCAGTTAATATTCCCCTGAGAGTCTTTAGTTTATCACACCTCACCTAATTACTACACACAGGCTATGAAATCATTTCAAAACAACTGGTTCATTACAGGCATCATTTATCACCTGACTTGTATAATGATTTTGTTTAGGATAGTAATATATCAAACTGTTGTCACATGTCACATGACTGAAGTGACTTAAGAGGGACATGTGGAAAGACAGCCATGGACAGATGCAGATATTTCACTGGGCTTCCTTACCGTCACTGTAGCAGTAGCTCACATCGGAGGAGACAAACACAGTGACAGATCTGTATCAGGTTTGGTTATAGCTGGAGGGTCCAAATGGTAATCAATGAACAAAACAAACTGGTGTTTACACTGCTCTCTCATCTGGGAGAATCTTTCAATAGTACACTTCAGGAACACCAGTCAATTCATTTAGATTAATTAACTGGTCGAGTGGTTCTCAAAGTTAAAACTCTGTTGCTCTCTTTATTTAGAACCGCCTGTTATGACTGGTCTCAGACAATCACAACGCAAATGCCAGATTATAGAGCATGAGACTGTGTGGTCAGCACCTGACAGTACTGTGTTAAAAGTCTTGGTCATCTATTTAAAAAAGGTGTAACACATACGGCCACCCCGACTTTTAAGCCTCCAGTCTCTCTCTCTGAGTGCATGTGCCTCAGTGTGCTCCACTGTAAAAAGTGTTTCTACCATGTTCAGCTCTGTTTGAATCAGTCCTCAAAACATGCAGTAACATTATAAACTATACACACAGCACACAGAGACTTCAGCTCATTGGTCAAGAATACATGTGCACTGACAGTAAAGTTACAGAGAGGAGTTAGTCTACCTGAGCTAACATGAGCATTAGCGGCTAACCCCTTCAAATCCACACTGACTCCAGACTCCTCCTGGCTGAAAATAACTACTGAAGCCATGTAGACGAGTTTCCAGTGTACATACATTTGAGGATGTGTGCAGCATTAGGGTAGAAATCTCTTCACAATTACAGTCTCTCCACAGACTTTTTCACTCTTTGGAAACATATCTTGCTGGAAACCCATGAAATTACTGTTAAGAGATGAATTTGTATGTGTCACACGTCTTGCCTCGCATACCTTTGTTTTTTTGTAACCACATGCCGTCTTTGATATACAGTTCTGACAGCTAACATGAGACATATACCGCTGACTTTAATGTCTGTTAAAAATTAGGATCATAAAGACGTGACACATTTTCCATCCAAAGCCATTTATCTGTTCCTCTGTCAGCTGTCATTTATTCCCAAACTGAAATTCTGAATCATGTCAAACACAGAGCCTAACCAACATTTATTAAACATCCTGGAATGCACAGAAACAACTCGAGTCGTTTTTTCCCTGCAGTTTCAGTATAAAACGACCTTCATTAAATCTATGGCTCCTGACCAAATCACTGCAGCAAACAACTAATTTTGCTCCTTCTTTAGATAACGAACATTTTCCACTTTTGTGATTTGTGCAGTTCGAGACACAATAAAAACTGTTGTTGATCTCCTCATAAACTCTCAGTCATTTTATGTTGTGCCTGTGCACACAGTGGAAAGACTTCAGCACACAAAAAGACCAGTGATTAATACTGATCATGGCTCTGTGGTTGCAGATTTTATCCAGTGGTGTAACTTTTCCTTCCTGAACATCAGTGTGGTGAAAACTGAGGAGCTGATTGTAGATTTCTCAGACTCCTGCACCCATCTCCCCTGTAGTCATTGATAATCAGGTTGTTGAAGTAGTTAAACAATATAAATATCTTGGCACTTGATGACAAGCTTATGTTTGAGCCCCAAGTTGATGCTGCATGTAAAAGAGCACATCAGTGATTGTATTTTTATCATAAGCTCTGAAATTTTAATGTTGATAACACTTTTATGAAAATGTTTTATTGAATATGTGAGTCCATTAGCCAAAAAAAACAAAAAACAAAAACACAAATTGACTCCAGGGGGTTGTAAAAGTGTGTAGCAATGTTGCAGGCACGACCCTGAACAACCTCTCAGACTTGTGTAAGGTCAGAACGCTGAGGAAAGCCCGTTCTGTCACAGCTGACCCAAGCCTTTTGGAGCACTTCAGGTTGCTCCCTTCTGGCTGCAGATTTGTGGTGCCGAGATACAGGACTAACAGTTTTAAAACTCTTTTATTCCTGCTGCTATTGTCAATTTAAATAACTCTGTGTAAGTCATTGTTTTATTATGTGCCGTTCCTTGTATGTTTTGTGTGTATATTTATGTGTTTGTGTTTTTTTTTTTTTTGTTTTTTTTTTTCGCAAACTGCTGGCTGTGAAACAAATTGCTCCGTGGGGATAACAAAGGTTTCCTTGATCCTTTGAGGTAAGGATTAAGTCTAAAAATGAAGATATGCTGGATGCTACCCTCATAGCCAGCAGCTGAATGTTGACATGCTGCTGAACATGTCATCACTGGTCAGACTAGGCAGAGGACCTGAGAAAACCACAGTGTCTGCCATTGTTTTTGTGTAAGTGCACACTGATTCAGTCAGGTGTCATTACTGTCTACTTTTATGTATCTTTAGCCAGCAGTGTTAAGTTAGATCCAACGTCGGCCCCAGAAATACGTTTCAATGTGGTCGTCAATGTCGCTCACTTCACACCTCTCAGAGTAGAGCTGCCAGTAACTAGAGTTACCTTTTCAGCGGGTGTGTTACTGAGTGGAGAGAATCTGTTTGGAATGTGAACTGGCTGATGGGAAACAGTGGGTTTCTGCTGCTCTTATGATGATACTGTTTTCTCAACTAACACCCATTCTGGTCTTTTAAATGTTTCATGTTGATGACTAGCATCCTGGTCCAAGTTGTCAAGTTTGACCTAGTGTACTGACCACAGCTGAGAGAGACCACGGGGTTTTCTCTGAATGAGGGACATACTCACTTTTGGTTATTTGTGGTTTAGATTACATGACTAAATTGGTGAGACGCTTATTGTTTATCATCTGTATTACCTGGTGAGTAATCTTACACCATCTTCCTGTCCTGTTGAACTCAAGTAAAAGTAAATCATTAAAATTGGTGAGAAAGTGTTATTATGTTGGATGTTGGAGTTTTCTTTTATTTTTTACATTTATTTTTGCTTCTTCATTTTATTGTATTTTATTTATCTGCTTATCTATTTGCTATTATTTATCTAAGCTAGTTTTTTAAGGACAATTTTAATTAACTCTGCTTTTATAGTTTTAAAATTCTATTTTTTTTAATTATTATTCTGTTTTAATGTTCAGCATTGTATTTGTTTTGTCTTCTTTATCTTATTATGGGCTTATCAGTCGACTGTGGTGCTATACAAATAAAGAGTGATTGAATGATTCTCAGGTAAGGCTTGGTCCAGGGAGACAGAGACAGAGCAGCAGCAGTGGAGCAGGAAAGAACTGGAATTTATCACAAGAAGCTTCACTGGAAATGAGAGGGCCACAGCAGTTACCACATGAGCAAGTGGAACTATCTGGCACCAAGTAGAGAGAGAGCAGGGTTCTTATACAGCAGGTAATGAGGTGAATGAAGAACAGGTGTGCCAGACTCCACCAACTGTGCCCCACCTCTGCTGATGAAACTCAGACACATAATACAAACACACACACACACACACACACACACACACACACACAGGGGAGGAGACACAAGAGGAACAGATGGGGGTGACACAGTACAGGTTGGGTTTTGAACCCCAAAGCAGACTAACAGAGGGGCTGGTGAACATGAGGACAGTCCTTAAAGAGTCTTTAATAGCACTTAAGCAAAAAGGCAGGGTGGGGGGCGACCAGGGAGTGAGCAGGGTGGCACACAGAAGTCCTACAATGACAGGGTAGAACACACAGAGTCTCAGTCGGCATCCAGGCGTCCAGGCGAAGGTGAGGTAAGTGCATGGAAACCAGGAAAACAAGGTGCAAAAACACAAACATTACACACTAGAGACTTATTCACCAGAGACACAGCTGGAAAAGTTTGTTTCAGTGCAGAGAGGATGATTGAGAGCAGGTGTGCCGACCGGACTCCTCCTCTGCAAGAAAGCACAGCCGCCACCCCAACTTTCTAATCTAAGTACATATGATTCCAAATTCTTGAAATAAAGCAAATATTTTTCTTTAGCCCATTTCACAATAATGAGTGTAAAAACATTTTCAGTTATAAGGCTCTAAAAATGTTAATGAATAATCAATCAATGCATTTCCAGCAAATACTGAAACAATGAAGGGTCTCAATGAAATATGCACAGTTTGACATGTTTAGTATAAACTGTCACATGACCAGAGCTGCTTATTTCCAGGTTACACCTGGAGAAGAGAAAGGCTGCATCAAAGCCTCCAAAAAAAGGTTACTAAAGTATGTTAACATAAAGACAGGACAATGATTTTTTGTACACATCATATTTAAGGTGTCTAGTATTGATATATGTATTTGCAATTATTCAACTTTGTTCAGTGTGGTCATGAATGAGTGAACATGTTGACGGCAACAATAGTGACCGGTGGGATAACACAGTGCATCTAGGTGTACATATACTCATACATGTACATGGTTTTTATTCTACCTGTATTCTGTCTACTGAATCTAGGTGACCACCCAGAAATGGCAGACCCATTGACGTAATAACTAAAATCACTGTTTCGTCAGGACAAAGAGCCACGAGCAGTCCGATGATTTGATCTACACAAACACCCCTGGGTTACACCTACTGTACAAACTTACAGTTTTCCTATGCCTTGAAGGATTATTAGGAAGAATTTCCCTCTGTGAGAATATCAGTAAGAGCTGCCTCATACAAGAGTAAGATGTTCATAACAGCCTGACAGATATCAATATAGGTTTGAGCTGCTCAGAAAATCCCTCTGTTGGAAACGTAGGGAAACAGGCTGTCTGTTCTGGATTGTCTGCTGTAGGTCTCTATGAACTACCATCAACCAGGGTGAATATTACAACCCTAATGTCTGCACACTACCTGCATAATTCATGTTAGAGCTGAGCTCTGTTCATGAGCCCCCCCCCCCCCCCACCTGTTCCCCTGTCTTCACCCAAAATTTGCTTTCCAGAACAGTTTTATGTCTCCTCTGAAGTTACAGAGGCAACTCACAGTCATTTTGTGCAGAAACCCACACATACACACATTCATGAACTTCCGCATCCCTCTCTCTCATCCCTCCACACTCCCTCACTTCTTGCCTCTGGCTGTCCTCCAGCAGCCAAAGCTGGACCTCCGTATTTCATGGTGAAGTTCACTAGATTGTCAGGCTGGATAAATGTGCAAAGTGTTTGTAATGCTTGTGACAGTCTGCAGGAATTTCTACACCGGTTTTAAGAGAGTGCACAAGTAGAGGACAAAATCATTCTGTCACTAATTACTGCAGAATGTTCTTTGCATTCAAGTCTAAGGCTGGTGATATCAGTTAGTTTGTGGGCCATTCCACTGAATGAGTGCCATTTCCATCGCCAGGACATTACTATATATATATCTATATATGTATGAAGTTAATAGTAAAATACATTTTATTATTAAGGAAACTGCAAATTTAAAATAGCATTATGACATACAATGATTAATAAAATTATTTTATTTTTGCGTTGTTGTGTGACTCCATATCCCATACATGGCTATCCTGCACAGTTAAGCTCATTCACTCCACAATGTCCCCATACTGGAAACAATTGAAACGGGCACTAGCTGACCAGAAAGTGAAATACAATTATAAAGACAGAGAATCTCATGTAAGGGCTTATGCTCTCTTATGTATATTACACATTTCATCTTAACAAGGGCCTTACACTGAGAATCATTGAGCTGCCAAGCTCAGTTTAATCTACAGCCTTTCAGGAACAGCAAAAAGACATTATATTATACTATATTATATTTTTACTCAACAACACTTTCTACTTTGCATGTGAGAACACACTCTGTGGGACTACTGTTTGTCTAAATAGACCATTCTGTGATTAAAATGTGCAGTATCTTTATTTGAAGACAGCTTCATATGGGCAACTTCTCAGAGAGGTATGCACTCCACACAGCACTCCTGAAGTTTAGTGAAACATCTCTGAGTTATGGAGCCCTGGAGTGGTCATACAGAGGGAAAATATTATGTATTGCATTCACATTTTTAATACATTTAGGGCACGTAATGCTATTTTGTGCACACAAGATATAATTTGTTCCATTTTGATTAATTTGTGCTCACAAGGTAAGTGTACATACAGAGAGCCAGCACTACAGACACACTTTCTCCCAAAGCATGAAGTGCACTGGACCTGCTTCAGTTATCAGTGTTAAGCTGATTATTATCTTGCCAGGCAACATTAGTAAGTGTAATTACACGATATAAAAACATAATACATAAATTTGTCATTAATCATGAAAATATAAATAAAGAGATAACCACGTCTGCAAACTGGACCACATGGTTTCACCTGTGTGTCTCCCTGCTGAACTGCAGCAGGTCACACACAGCTTTTTAACAACAGATAAAAACTGGCATTTACCTATTGTCTCAGGTAAACTTTACAACAAGGCTATTGCTCAAATCTGGATGATGTTCTCTTTTTCTTTCTCACTTGTTAACCCTCAGAGGGGATGTTTCCAAGATGAATCTCAAACTACTCAGCTCCCCTTCTTCTTTCTAATTTTACATGGAAGGACTGGAGATTAGTATTGGGCAACTTTTATATGTTTCTAAGCCTGCTACTTCTCTGCCAGCCAATCTCGAATTTTTGGAATTTTTCAGTCAGTTCTTCAGTTACAAACTCAACTCAAGCACGTAGCTCACCATGTGGACTTCCCTTTGAATTTGGGCCCAGTTTCGGAAAAAACTCAACTTCTAAGCCCTCTCTCTTCATAGTCCAGTTGCAGCCAACTCTCTCTTTGTTGCATCCAAACTCTTGTTCCAGCTGTGACATGATAAGGGCTTGAAGTGGTTTGAACATCAATCATATCAATTGAACTACTTTTGCACCTTTCTCTCAACTGACTTTGGTATAGCAGGACCCAATTTTTCAAATTCAAGTCAGACATTTTGTGCAAGACCTTGTAGCCCACCTTCTGGAGAAACTTCCTCACAGCCCCATGGACACATTACTGTCTGTCCACCCTGGAGGGAACACTGTCAGTTCTATAGTCTGCCATTTCAAACTTGTTGACTAAAACTAGATTTCAACTTTGATTATATTTTTGACTTGGTCTTTGCCAAGATGCACTCCTCTTCTATGTGGGTGTGTCGTAGTAGGGTATGTAGTTTAAAGTAGTACATCGTACCCATATTTCCAAAACAAAACTTGCTAGAATGAACCTTGAGGACCCAATCTGTGTCTCTGCCTCTCTTGTTCACGTTCTGCTCCTGCCTTTGCCTAACTAACATTTAATGCTGTAAATCATTTATTTGTACGCCATTTTGAAGCCTCTATAGAAACCTCTGATACACCTCTGACATATCTAAAACTTACACTATGCCATACAGAGCAATGTTTTTGCAATGTTGATATTATTGCTTCCATGTCTACTACTACTCTCTGTTTAGTTCTGTTCTGGTAATTTACCTGCTAAATGCTCCATTATGCTCATCAGAACAGTGTTAAGTTTGTTCTGCTGTTATGTGCTGAGCAGGTGTTCTGTGGGTTTATCAGAGCTTTTTCAAAACAGCTGCCTGCTGCTGTGAGAAACAAGGTTGATGAGAGAAGTGAGACAGAACCAAAACAGTATATGCTCCAAAACAACAGGCTTTTTGGAGTTGTTGTTTGGTATGGTAGCCATAAAATACTAATAATTTATCCATTAATTTGAAAAGGTCAAAACTAAGGTAAAACTAAAACAGTTTTTTAATTAAACCCATTGTAGATTTTTGGGGGTATCCCTTTATTTGAATATTCACTTGAAATATTTGACAAATCCATCTGCCATCAATTAGAGGGTTATTAAAGTCTGGATTTTAAACAAAGTGGTCTGGAAAAACCAGAACTGAATATAATTTTAATTGAAAAATTGCAGCACTGTTTGTCATGACCCCCCGTGGTGACTCAGGTCTTTTGGTTTTATTTGGAGATGATTATTTCTCATGTTTCTAGTGATTTTTAGTTCTTGTATCGCATTGGAAATTCACCCTCCCTGTGTTTCTTGTTTCTTGTTTTATTTTGTAGATTACCTCCCTCGTGTGTCTTTGGTGTTTTTACTTCCAGTTTTTCCTCTTTTTTTCAGTGTCACCTGTGTTTCATTTCCAGTTAGTTCCCCTGTGTATTTATTGTCCCGTCTCTCCCCCGTTTATTTGCCATAGTATTGGCTTAGACTTAGACTTAGACAGACTTTATTGATCCCTTTGGGATGACTCCCTTAGGGAAATTACGTTTCCAGCAGCTTATACAGACAGACACATCACACAGGGCAGTTGCAACGACAGTTTGCAAACGACACAAAATATAAATAGAATAGAATAAGAGTGAATTAAATAAATATAAATAGACAGAGTATACTGGACTGTGTATGGCATTAAGATAAATACATATAAATATACTGAACTGTAAATGGCTGGTGGTGGATGAGGTTATTGAGTGTCTGGGTGGGTTATTGCACATTAAAGGGGGGCTACCACTCCCTTCTGTCCTCCATACCCTAACCCTATCTCCTCCTCCCCCCAAGTGAGGAGTTGTAGAGTGTGATGACATGGTGGACAAAGGAGTTCTTCAGTCTGTTAGTCCTTGTGTTATGTTTGTGAGCTGTGCAGAGCTTCATGTTCCTTTGGATGCCCTGTGTTAACTTTCTTCCCTCCAGGTGTATTTCTGGACTTTTGCTTTGGACTTTGACTCCTCATCCTGTGAGTCTTTTAGTTTGTTTTGTTTAAATAAACTCTTGAAAAAAAAAAAGCCCTAGCCTGGCCTCTGTATCTGGGTCCTTACTTCTGTACTCCTTTAGCCCTAATCATAATACTATAGATGTGGCTTTCATGTTCTTTGATCAATTTTACATTTTTTTCAACATGTTTTTACCCCCCCCCCCCCCCCCCCAAAAAAAAAAAAAAAAAAAAAATAAAATAAAAAAATAAAAAATAAAAATCCCATAAACAGATCCATTACATATGGAATCCATTAAATTACTTTAATATAACATATTACAAATATCCTTGACATTCCTTTTAATTGCCCCCATTGTATCATCAATGTAATAGAATTTTAAGGCAAAAAGCTTTTTAAAAGCAATTTAAACTATTACTGACCAGACCTCCTCCTGATACATTTAGCTGTATATGAACACTGAACACTGGCTCCATTGCTGGTGATGGAGGAACCACACAGAAGCTATCAGGGGAAAGTGCTCTTACGAGGTTTCACCCACACCAGATGAGGCTGTAAATCTACTGCAGTGAGTGACTGACACATCAGAATGAAGGCAGCACCAATTACACCAGGGAGAGCTGGGACGGTTCTCTCAGGACACGGCTCGTTATTTCCACCACGGCAAAAAAGGCAAATAAATAAATAATGAATAAAGAAATTATACTGTCAACTGTTCAGGTCCTTGCTGGGTAAGCAGAAATTCTTTGCAGTTCTTCACTTACTGTAGGTCTGCAGTGACTCAGTTCAGTAACACTAGAAATAGTGATCTAATCATTATATGTCCCTTTATATAATCTGCATTGTTTCCTGTTGTGCTACTTTAATGTCAGTAGTCCTGTAATCTGATGAAATCATTGTTCTGGTTCACCTGAAACTAAGTTATCCCAGCTCTTTTATACTGAGAGCATGAGGTGGGTCTCACTGACAGATGTTTTAAGATTTAATACCAATCTCAAGTTTGTACTTGCATACTTGTGACATTTCAGCCACAACATTAAAACCACCTGCCTAATATCGCGTAGGTTACGGGACCTGCAGCTTTGTGTGTGGCTGTGCTTTGTCTATAGGTGTTACCTCTATGGGTGGTATGTGTCAAGTATCATTAATTTCACCTGTCAATAGTTTTAATTTTGGGACTGATCAGAAATCTGAAAACATTTCCCAAACCAAAACGCTTTTACATTTTCAACTAAAACCCTTAATTTTCCTCCTTATGTACTGATGTGTAGTGATTTAGTTGCTGTGCATTAGTCGATGCAGTCCAGTTCTTGATTCATGCTTCCCTGTGGGTGGCACAATATGATTAGGCAACATTAGAAGAAGGCAAACAACAGAGCTGGGAGAAATTTGAGGATTGCAATATATGGCAAGTGTAACTGGACCTCAGCCCTGTATGTTCAAACTCACCTCTCTGTTGCATTAACACCTCTGACTGTTAGTCAGAGTGAATACAGTGAATAGAGTGTGCAGCGGCCACATCCCATTACATGGTTTGTCAGAGGTAAAATGGATGGCAGCGGTAGCTACTAACGATGGCGCTCTGTTCCTGTGTGTGTATGTCGTTACCTTTATACTGGTGTACAGCAGGCAGTGCATTTAGAAAGTATTCAGACTTACCTTCACTTTTTCACATTTTGTGGAGGCAAAGATCTGGGGAAGGCTACAAACTTTTTTCTAATGTACTGAAGGTTCCCAAGAGCACAGTGACCACTATATTTCTTAAATAGAGGAAGTTTAGATGAACCAGGCTAATTTCTAAAATTCTGCTTTCGGTTTTGTTATTATTGGGTACTGAGCGTACAAAATACTAGGCAGCAGTGGGATCTTTGTGCCACTGTGTTAAGTTTCTTTACGTACTTCCTGTTAGTGTTGGAGCAAACAAATGTTGAACAACAGTTACTTTTCCTGAAATGACTGCGAGGCAGAAAAGAGAGAAGATGTTGGAGGAAATGGTGTGTACGGCCAGAGACAGCTGGTACAAGCTCACCATGTGGACCGTGCATCACCATGATGTACAGTCATATTTCTATGGTGGTGTACAGGCTATGGGGTAGGGTCCACAGCCATGCAGTACTGATAGGGGTTCCACTACAGCAGCTACAGTGTTGATCCCATGCAGAAGTAAAAATCAAGCCTATGGCTGCAACATAACAATTTTTTTTTAAGCGAAGGTTTCTGAATACTTTTCAAATGCCCTGGATGTGTATGATGTCTCTGTTTGTGTGTGGTCTGTATACATTATATGGCCAGGTATGTAGAAAGTGATACTAAATAAAGCATACTTTTGGTCTTTGATTACTTTTCTTGGTTTGGGTAAGGCCCCTTAGTTCATATTTAAGGTAAGTGTTCTCCAAAACTTGTGGGAACACTTTAGATTTGTCCCTTTCCTGTTTCAACATGGTAGACCCTGTGCACAAAGCCAACTCTACAAAGAAATCTGATGTGGAAAAGCTTGACTGGATGGAACAGACCTGATCTCAGAGAATAATTAGTTACAATGAAAGAGGACTGTAGTGTTATTACAGCATTAATGTCACAGTTTTAATGACATGTTCAGATTTCACATATTCATCAGATTTTTGTATTTTTTTGTATTTCTGTATTATTTTGTTTATGTTTGTACATTGTTTTTTGTTACATCTGCATGTATATAGAAGCTAGTGCTGTTTGTGTATATTGGACTGTGTATTTATTGTATGCATTTGCACCTTCAGCGCTGTATGTGCAGTATATTCATGGTTTTGTTGCAGATGTGTGCACTTTTGTATGTTTCACTGTGTGTGTGTGTGTGTGTGTGTATGAGTAACATGGGAGAGCTCCCCAGCTCAGGTTCATATGACACCTGTGTCCAACCTGGGCTCCCAGCTCTGTCTGTCCCTTTACAACATGACATGATGAATAAACAGCCTGATTTTCATGCTGACAGTGTGGCTTCAGATTAATAACTGCAATTGTCTAATCAAGTGAAAAAATGGCTGCCTAGGGCATAAAAATGACTGTCCATTTTCACAGGTAATTTGTTTAATGTTCCCTTATTAAGATCATTGTTGCGATGTTATGGCACAGCGGCCGACCAACAACCACATTGGATTTGCTCAGGAAATACAGGGACTCAATTCCTAGTTATTATATTTCACCCGAGATCACTTACAGTTATCACAGTTGTAAGTGTCATCTCTGCAATTAGCCTGCCCATGCATCAAATAAACCCCACCAGCTTGTGTTTGTGGAGTTAACATCTCTCCCTTAGATGCTTTGTTTCTAACATTTTATGACCTCATTTTATGCCATGTCACTGGTGGGAACATGCTTCCTCAGTGAGGAGAGTCTCCATCCTACTGTTGGGATGTGACTTAAGAGGACAAGCTGCTATTTAGATCATCTGGGGTAACAGTATGTGAACAGAACAGAGCAGAGAGGCCTCACATCCAGTGAAGGCCATTAGGCTAATACAAGTCTAGACAGCGATGATATTTACTAAAGAGGGGAATGACGCAACAGAAATATCAGTGTTTGAGCCAGGATTCTCTGGGAGGTATTCAAATGGACTTTGAGTTCTTCTCTTTGAAAACTGTTCCTGAATTGATTTTAGACATTTTGAATTAGATGTACCTAATTTTGTTTTTAAGGAAACTGCAATAATCATATATGTGTCTGTTGTTTAATCAGGGCTACTTCTTTCTGTCTGGACTGTTATCAACTTGGTGTATGTCCAAGTGGATTCAAAGAGGTCGGTTCTGAAAGGCTTCTATTACAGTATAAGATTCTAACTATTATTTACTATTTATAAGTGTTAGCTGTTCATAAGTACTTAGCTGCAAAATACAGAGCTGTACAGATCTGCAGTCAGCTCATTTATTGACTGAAAGATACGGTGAAGAAAAATCTTGTGAGCTGGAGAAAAGATGGTCATCAGGAGTCCAGATGTCTCAGGAAGAGGTATTTATCAGAGGCTGTACGCCAGCAGGGAAAAATGATGAACAATACAGTGACAGGTGAGCCATAGAAGTCCTATGCCAAAGCTCTGAAGACGTCTGGTTTAACTGGCTGTATATAACCCCATGTACCACATGGCTGCAACACTTTTCTGTACTTTACCCAAATAAGGCCAAATTCTGTTCTAAACTTACAGGTATGAGGATCCTATTGGTCACTCAGGTCCTACTGTTTTCACATGTTCTTACCTAATAACTGTCACATGTATCTTGTTCTTTCCTCTACTTAGCCTCCAGCCTGACAGATCCAGTCAGGGACGGGCTACTGTCTAAGTCTTTGTCTGCATCCTTATCTATAAGACCATGGTTACCCCGGCAACAGAGAGGAAAAGTATCTCCATATGTCCACTATCAGTCATGGTTTGGACTAAACTCTAGACCATTGTAAAGCACTGTGGAAGTCTTCATGATCTCAACTACTGGAGTGTGTACGAGGCCCAGAAAATATTAGAGCACAGTAGAAGTAAGAAAAATTCCTCACAGATACATTGATATTTTCCATGCTGTGTTGTACTTGCAGTCCCTGCTTTAATCATTACTTAGATAAAGGTAGAATGATACTTACCCAGAAAACAGCTGGAGAGTAGAACAGCATCCTCATTGTTGCCTTTTGGCAAAGTAGTAAAATAAGGTACAAGCCAAATGAACCAAAATTCAAATCCTATATAGAAATCCAACTGTGCTATCGCTCTGTAGAAACAAGCAGGGCAACAACAACAATCAAATTAAAATGGAAAAAGTTTCAGGAGGCCTACTTTTTCTTGTGCTGCCAGAATGGCATAAACGGCATAATAACAGCAGACAGCAGTACAAAATTTGAGGAGAGAGGAGAGGTTACTTTATTGAGTTTACAACTTTAGGCTCCCCAGATTAAGCAGATAGTGAGGCTTGCAGGCGGGCTAAACCGGGATGAAACAGACGAGGTGTAGCCATGTATTTGTATTCACAAGGCCCTACTCAGGTTTTCAGAGAGCTACAGTAAAGCCTGTCAGATCAGCTTTAGCACTGGAGAAAGGACAAATGTTTTGTCAGGATATAGGATTCCATTGAACCTCTTTCAACACAGAAAGCCACTAAACCCCAATTTCAGTAGTCACAAATAAGGGCAGAAGGCGTCTGGCACATGATATTTTAACTCAGCTCCATTACAATTCATAGACTTTCTACTGTGTTTGAATGAATTGAATGAATGAATTATAAGGCATGCATAGAAAGCCAATAGGAATACAGCATCAAGCAGAGTGTCAGTATTTGGAGAAAGGTGGTAAAGCTTGTGAGATGAAGTTTTGAGTGATGGATGACCACATGATGCCTCTCATGAAATGCATACCTTTCAATGAGGAGTGCCCTTTATTGATGATGTTGACAACTGCTTGATTGTCACATAGCACTGAGATGCGTTTCCGATGCAGCCCCAGACATAGCATGTGACAGTGATGGAATAAATGTTGTACAATGCAGAAGATGAGTCGATATAGAAGAGGGAGAACAGCAGCTTACAAACAACTGCCCTCAATAAAAAGAAAAAAAAAGTTACATTAAAATCCACAGATGGGTTGGCATCTGTGAAAAACTGCGATGAATCAGAGGAATGCTCGTGCTCATCATAAAGGAAAGTGATACCAGTCCAGTGATGGAGCAGATAAGTGCAAATCAGTGTGGCACCGTTCATCTAGAGAGATGGGATCGTGCAGATTTGGCACAGAAGACGCTGTGTCCAAATGGAAGATGTAGGAGCACCCCTGAGGGATGACGCACAGGGCAAAGTTAAGATGGGCGAGCAACAGTTGTTTTGTGATGTTTTTGTCAGTGCAGAAAGTCTCAGTGATGTCACGGACATGCTGCTATTTTCTTTTTATAGACTTAAGCCAGGGAGATGTGTTTGCTGCTTGTGGAATGGTGGATGGGAAAGGGGCTGGGATGGCTGAGGCCTCTAGAAGAGGACACTCAGAATTGGATTGCAGCTCATTTGAACCACCAACTCACTGAGCTGGGACAGAGGAAGGCCTGGGGCGGGAGTGATGACATGATCTTGAAGTTAAGACAGCAGGAGATCTAGCTCATCTGTCAGAGAGCCACTGCATGGGGTTAGGAAGTCACTGTACTTGCCGTCCTAGGATTTGATGCAGTGTCATTAAGACAGGTGAGCAGAATCACTGCCTTGTGGTTGTATGCCTCTCCTGTTACTCATATTCATAAGAATGGGATGTATAGATGGACAGACTGACAACCCACACAACCAATGGCTGTTGTCGTCATTGAGGAGGCATAAAAATGGAATAACTGCTGAGTCTGCATTTACAGTAAAGTGTCATGGTGTGATAAAGAATAGGTGCGTCAACTTTCTGTGCCAGGACCCTCAAGAAATAGTTAAAATCCATGAAACCAGTGGAAAAAAAATGGGCAGAAAAATTATGACAACTAAGGTTGAAACAGATGAGGTAATTCAACTTGGAATTATGACAATCCTTTGTGTGTATCTGTGTATATGCAGATGGCTCTGTTTTATTTATAAATGCACACATAAAGAAGAATAATCATTTATACTGCGAAACACATAAATAAATAAAGCATGCATACACATGTAGTTTGTGGACTTAATTAAGCAATGATGCCATGGAAAACAATTGAAACTACAAAATAGGTTTTAAAGAATGAACTCTTTGAAAACAGCTATAACAGCTAACAAGTGTTTATCTTAAATATTCAGTAACAACTACACTGCATGTAAGAAAGTTTGAGTGATGATCTTATTTCAAACTCCATAGATCTCTACTTAGTAAATATAACCAGGCTAAGTATGGACATGTGAACAGCTGGTGCAGCAGGTTCCTGTTCAGATAAATAATGGCCATTATTTGCTTTTTTCACCAGTTCTCAAAAAGAAAATTCACTTTGCTTTGGTTAAAGAAACAGACTGGTTTGACATGTCTCACCTGATATTTTCACCAGTGCTCCACATCCCTACTGTAGCTGGCTGTCACCATGCCAACCCTGTATCTTTTTTTCACTTTGTATGAAATGGAGTTGGGAAGCAGAATCATTCAGGTACACGGCACCAAAAGAGAAGTGACACCACTTTCACTCACATAAGCGTACAGAGACGGGGAAGAAAAAGGGGAGAGAGGTAAGAGGAAAAGCAACAGAGACATAGAACATCCACAATATACAGAGTACAATGAGTGCTTTGCAGAATGATAACTACAAGTGTAGTTTATTAATGGCGCAGCAGCAGTGATGTATCTCACAGTTTAAACAAATCCACTGCTCCCCTCTCACCTTGCTCCTGTGAAACCCTCTGGCCTGTAGCTTGACCTAGAGACCTAAAGGAAGGCTTTTTTTTTTTTTAAGCTTTACAGTACACATCATTACCTTTTGAACCAATAACAGCAGGTTGAAAACGTGCAGATTTCTGGCAGTAAAGCTGTTTTGAGGCAGTCTGCAAGAGGGGTGTCTGTGATGGGAAAAAGATGGGTAAGGCCACAAAGCAGTGTACACACAACCCAGTATTATATCAGATACAATATCAAGAAATAATATTAATGTGGGGGCAGGCTCGTTGATATATATCAGAGTTTTCATTCTGTCTCAGATATCTACCATTGCAAATTATTTCATTTTGGCAAGTAACCTACATCATTAATGTTAATTAGCTGCAGCTGATATAATTTTCTGCTGGAGACGTTCATCAGTTAAACAGTTGAAAGACTAAATATGAGTAATAAATATAAGTAGTTAAAATTAAAAACTCCACCACAAAGAGAAAGGCATGCACCACCACCCTACCACCACCACTAAAAAAATAAAAAATAAAAAAACAACAACAAGAACAACACACACACACACACACACACACACACTGTTGGAAATGGCTCTGACTTCCTGGGGGACTCAGCTTGCTACCATTACACTGCCAGAAATGAATCATCTGCTATTGATTCCTGCACAGTCTCCTACACCATCGTATTCATCACAGCTCCATTTCAGAATCTCTCTCTTTTCCAACTATTTCCATAAAAGCCTTTTGATTGATCCTCGAACTGCACCAGACTCAGATGGTTTCCAGGCGGTAGCAGGATTTGTCCCTTGATTATTTACAGGGTGAACAGGCCTGTGGCTCTGATTAATTTCCACCTAATTGTAACCTTTGTGTGCTGTATTGACTTTCTAGACATGACTTCGCCTGGAGCTGCAAATTAATAATACTGCAAAGACAAATGTGTCTAAAACTTTAACCTAACCCTTAAAATTGATGACAATTATAGAAAACAATAATTTCTTTGCAGGTAAATATTGCTTTTCTGACAAAACCGGCCCTCAGCCCCTAATTTGACAATAACAAATACATTTCAGGAAGCAGTGAGCACCACATCACCTTATTTCCAGCTGAGTGTATAAACTGTGAATATTGATTTGCCTCTGGCTGGTCTGCTTAGGAGGTGAGGAGGCCAAATAACAAAGAGAGGCTCTGTTTAACAGAACTGCTGTACTTATAAAAAGGAGAACATTGGAGCTTATAAATGATTACGCCTGTTTAGACACTGTTCTGCTTTAATACTAATGTTCTGTGTAATTTACCTTTGTGCATTACAAAGCCTAGAAGTGAAACATAAGGTCTGTGAGACTGAATTACACCATCATATTACACTGCTTTCTCCATGCAACAACAACTTCTGAATAAAACGGAAAGGGCTCCAAAAACTCCAAGAACGCCAGATACTATGTTTTCCAGAAGACAACTTGATAATGATTCAGCAGACTCTCGCTGTCTGGAAAAGTCCCTCCACCTTTCAAACTCCGCATTTGCATTTTCTCATGAAGTATTTTTGTTACAAAGAAAATAATCCCAAGTGACATCACTATGGCATCATCAGGGTTATTTTCTCAGACTTGGCAAAGCTCCCTCAGAGCCTCCACTGTGACAGACACAAAATCAAGGGCTTACACTCTACATGGGATGCAGGAGCCCTTATTTTTCAAAACTCAAAGGAAATAGAGATAAAGTCTTTAAAATATTAAATTTTAATTTGTATTTGTTTGTTTGTCTGAGAGGCAAAGTACACCCTGGACAGATCACCAGTCTATCACAGGACTGATATATTGACATTGGACTGTGGGAGGAAGCTGGAGTACAGAGAACCCACACAGACACAGGGAGAACATGCAAAGTCCTCATAGAGCCCTGGGCATAGCAGGGGAGAGACTATGGCTGGCCTTGCCTTGATGGAAACTATCAGAGATGCATGATCACCTTAACACAGGAAATCTTTATGACATTATGACATTTATGACCACATTATGACACTGCCTGAGTGGAAAACCCTGGAGATTGTGGCAATCTTGTTTTCCATGTTAATCAACTACCATTCAGCAGGAGCCCATTGTTTTCCATGTTGTGAGCCAGACAGCAGCCAGACTTGGTCGAAGCAAGGATAAGATCAGATATACACAGCAGGTAAAGAGATCAAAGCACAATGTCTCATGTGCAGGACTTGACTTCATAGAGACCAGCTCCTGCCGTGAAACCAACCACATGCTATATATATATATAGCCAACAAATGGTTGAAATGGATGTTAAAAGTAAGCAATAAACAATTAAAATAATTAGTAATAGATAAACAGTTGAAATGCAACTAAAACACAGAATAATGGATGGCTGAAAAATATAGCTAAATGTTATGTTTACACAGTTTGAATTGTGGCCTAAAAGTGGTGAATTCACAGTTGAAACATTTACAGTAATTTGAAATAATGGATAATTTCTTGAAACAGCCAGTCTCAGCCATCACAAGTGAAATACTGATCTGCCAGTCACTGACAGTTCAGTTGTTTGAGAACATTATTGTAACCTAACAGTATCACTTAGTATAATATAATTCACTCAGTTTAAAATCAGTTGAGATGAACACATTTGGAACATGATGGGTGGTGTGGATGAAGGGGTTACCTCATCTGACAGGTCTGTGGGGGGTACATGTAAAAAAAGGTTGGGAACCGCTGGTCTTAGTCTAGAACAGCTGTGTTGATGGATGACCTTTCTTTGAACTCTTGCTGTTTGTCTCACAGCTGATTAGAGAGGCTTGCATATCTGAAAGACTATTTATTCCCCTTCTCGTTTCATCTCCATATGAAGTTTCCTGACATGCCGAAGGGGATGTGAATCAATGTGAGATCTGGGGAAGAGTATTACTGTGATAAGTTTATTCCAAAGACATGAAAGGGAATGCCATAATAAGCTGTCAGCCCCAAAGTATTTTAGACTGCAAGAGTGTGTGAGAATTTTAATCACACAGCTGTCTTCTCTTGTAGACACGGCTCCTGCCAACAGATGACATCTTTTGCGTGACAAATGAGGACTTCATGGTGTATCTAGGTTTCATTTGGAGTCAGACGTGCATTTTGAAAGAGGAACAATGAATATTTAGCTACAACATTGTATCCCTCGTGTTACAGATAAACATCTATGAATACAATTTCATCCAGAGCATGATGTCGACAGGCAGTAAGTGGGGTTCTTTCACGTGTGGCTCTAGCCAGAAGAGCTCATTGGTTCAGTGCACACTCGTGTCAAGTGTGACAGTGGCACCTCTCTAACAACTTGTTATAAAGCAAGTGTGACGAAGACCCAGCAGGAGGAATTCTCACTGCCAGGTAACGTGCTTTTCACATCTCTTCACACACTCAAAAAAGAACATGAAGCACTGAACAACAGAAATTCATGCAACGTGTTCCGTACACATTAGAGAGCTGTGTGTGACAAAAGCAGGAGAGATTTCATGTGTCTTCATGGAAAATTGGATCAGCTCCAGTCCTTGTTTCACAAAGGGTAGTCAGATCAGTAAGTTGCCTTAAGAGGACGGATACTTCAAGATTTAAAAGTTGTTCAAACTCTGAGCTCCAGCTCAGTATCAAACAGCTGATCCCGGCTGACACTGGGCCACTTCCATGTTGCTACTGATTTCTCTTTTACTCTGGCCTCATTTTTGGCTTCTTTTTTTTAAAAGTGTGATACAAGACATTCTGTTTTATTTTGATTTGTGGAGCATTTAGACTGACAGCACACCGAGAGGCCAGTGTATATAAGAGCACAGTTGTCACATGTGTCTGAATATTATAGATCAAATGCCCAGTGATGGAAGTCAACTTTTTAGTTAGAGTTTCAGTTTCATTAGAATTCTTGGAAGTTATTTTTATTATCTACATGGCCAAGAAATCAGCTCTGATAAATCTAACTGTAATTCTCTACCCCAGTCATAGAAAGGGGGATAATGCAGCCAGAAAGGGGCACAAGCCAGTGTCCTCCTTGCACGATTCCCAAGATAAATGCAGAGGGTTGTGTCAGGAAGGGCACCCGTCATAAGACCTATGCCAAATTGAATATGTGAATTGGATAGGGTTAGATGGAGGCGGATAATTTGCTGTGGCAAGGAAAAGAAGAAGAGTTATAGAAAGTGGGATGCTCATATACATGATGTTTGAGAAGTCAGACAACTATACAAAAACCTACAGTGGCGTAACGTACTGACTGATGTTTCCTGATGCCTTATATATGGTAAATCTCCACTAACAAAGTGTCTGAGTCTCATGTATGAAAAGGTGCTGACCACCAGTGGTTTTAACTGATGTACAGGTGTACAGGTCTACACTGTGACATCACTCTGACATCACCAGTGGCTGTGATTATAAATGCAAAACAGCCCACTTCTGATCACAGGCAGCCCAGCCATCAGTGATACTGGGTGTTGTCACAGCCCGGCTCAAGAACTGTGACAAGGAAGGGAAATGGCACGATATGGCATTTAAAAATTAAAAATAAAAAATTAAAAATACTTTATTTACAAAAGAGTAAATTAATCAACCTAACCAAAAATACAAGGCAACTAAAGATAACGAAAAGCAAACAGCAGCTGCCACTCTGATCAGCCCAGAACAGGAACCATCCTCAGCGACAGCTGGACTTCAGAATGAGGGTTATTTATAGAGGCAGCACACACTGGGCCCAGGTGTGGCTCATTCAGCTGACGACCCTCCGCCCACCACCTGCAGCAAAAGAAAACTACAGGGACAGTGTCTAGGAGGAGTCGTCATCACAGTGTGGTCAGATGTGCAACAGGCTCGAGGAACCACTGCTTTTCAGCCTGGTGTTGTGCTCACTAACAATGATAACACTGTTGCCAGAGACTAAAAAATCAAACTGTCCTTGAGTCAAGATTTTACAGTAACTGCTTGATCATGTGTCTCAGACTACCAAATCAGACTGCCAGAACCAACCCATGAGACAACTTCATAACACCACACGTTTACATTAGTCATATCAGGCCTACAAATGGATTTTTCAAAACCAAAGGAAGTGGGATCCATTTCTGACTAGTGTGGATTGAAACAAGCTCAATTGTGCTTGTTAGAGTCAAAGTGGTAACGTCTGTGGTTAAATGAAGATGCTGATGTCTGATATTGTCGAACAGAATGGTGCTTAATTATCAGGTAAAATCAGTGAAGTTGTGAAGGATCCAATCAGCCAAAACAGAGAATGCTGACACTGATACTGCAGGCACATGATGATTCTGTCCTGACTCTTACTCAAGACCTGCTTTGAATCAGTCTCTGTCTAACTCTAGGTGAGATGTGTTAGCATTAATGTGTTTTGTGCTTGCATAATCGTTTTGTCATGCAGCCAAACATAAGAAGTTGTATGTGCTGTATACAACACAGACAGTGGTCTGCACACATATGATTTTTCAGAGAAAAATAGAGACAGAAGTGTTGACTGAGGAATTTTCACCATAACAACATACATGTCTTGGTCAAAGGTCCTTTATGTGAGCAGAACAGAAACAGATAATTACTCCCCCTGTCTGCCATGTCTGTGCACACCGCTGCATGCTACCGTTGCATCTTCCTTGATAGTTTCTCTTGAAGACAATCCAAAACACCCTCATGCTGGGTCTCTCTTCAGATTTAACACTTTTGGTTCCCTCTGTGCCAAAATCTCAAACTTATTAACTAACTTGAAGTTATATTCAGTCTTTAGTCAAATCTTCTCTTTGACAGGGAGAGAAAGCACACCACAATATTGATTCACTGACATTTGAATTTAAATTGCTCAACCTGAATAATGGCATTGAAACTCAATCTGAATAGTATGATTTGAAATAGAATTTTGTGTGTAGATTCACTCAACCGCTTTCGCATTTTTGAAATTGTATGAAAATTCCCTTCAGTGACTTGATACTCTGAGCTGAACACCATCTGTTTCCAGTATGTCAAAGGCTCTATGACCAAAGGCTCCATTCACGGATTTGAATAAATGTATGATATTTATATGAAGCAGGAGAATGTAACTGATAGCATGACTAGCTGTTAGCTTGGGTTAATATGGCACTATGAGGAGTGGAGGGGTGGAGGTAATAAAAATGTATTGCTAAAAATGGAGGCGATGCAGATGCATGTGGATTGAGAAATGGAGTGATAAATTATCAGGTGTTGTGACTAATTTAAAGCCAGTTTGATTAAAACAGATGCGATCTGATGAAAACAGTCATGTTTCATCATTGTCTGTATCTTCCGTTCATCATTCATCATTCACAACACAAAACTGCCATTTATCATTTCAGGAAACACTCATGCTCACTGATGGGAATAATAAAACTGACTGAAAAAATATGAATTAATAATGAAGGTGATGAAATATCTGTGAATTGAAAATTAGAGTCATAAATCGTCAGTTGATTTGATAAACTTAATTGACATTTTATTTGAAACAGAGCTGCTCTGATAATGAACCCAACAGACATTTATCCTTTACAGCAGGGAAACTTAATTCTGCCCAATGTTACTTTCCAAGGATGGCAAAGGCATCGGATGAGGTGGAATTTACTTTTATGTCGTCCTTGGTTTAAGACATCCTGAGATACAGTCTCTGGGTAATGTTGGGGTTATGAAGGTGGTTATTATTCAAGATATGTAACTCATATGCATTTACATGAGTTGCTGATCTACAATGAATCCGTTCCATGCATTCTTCAATTTGTTCCACTGTTTAGATGGGATACATATGAAATGACAGTAATGTTATATCATACTGCTTGCAATAATGAACTCTGAAATCTGTTAGACAGATCATACATACATATACTGAATATCACATTTTACTAGGTGCAAATAATGAATCAATATGAGTATTGTATGGATTGCTGTCAGAAGTCCCCATCGCAGTCACATGATCACATCTGAAGCAGGGTGGAAATACAGAGTACTCCTGCCTGGAAAGGGAAGCTCCCTGCCAAGCTGCAATCAGTTTCTCATGAAGGATGAGGATATATAGAATTACCTCCCTCCCATTGTTCTGTCTTCAGCTCCATACTGTGTTATATGCGTTCTGTGAGTAAATTATTTTTATTTATCTTTCCACACAAATAATTTCAGTTTGTCTTTGATCTTGTCCATTATGTTTTGTTCTTTCATAGAGCATAGACCACACACTGCAAAAGAAACCTATAAAGTACTGTGTAAGTTGTAGAGTAAACTGCTCTGTATTGTTAAATGGAAGTCCTGCTTCATGTCTAAATTCTTGAGGTGACAAGCATCTACAAGGAAGCCAAACATTACTCAGTCTAATCTATTATGTTGACCTGTCCCACACCATTCATCAAGAGCAAAGTGGGTCAGCCACACCCAACCTGGGACACATACACACACACAACGCACAGACAGACGAGGGAGACAAACTGGGAACACTTAACACCAGGGAAGGAGGAAACAGGAATTGCACAAACCCTAACAACAACTGTAGTTTACTGGACCTTAAACACAACAACTGGACTTTGCAGAGCAGCACACCAACAAGCCATCTTCTTTTCCCCATGAACTTGATTATGTAACTGGGTTTTGTTTACCTTAATTTACATAGTAAAGGTTGGCCAAGTATAGAACTACTCAACTATGCTAAGTATGTATGGATTTGATTCAGTGTATTACTTGAGCTCTGTTGTGTCTTATTGCTCCTCTTGTTGCTATTACTGTCATTACTATTATAACTGTCATTTCTTAGCTATCATTACTGTTATTAATACTACTTACATTTCTATATGGAATCTCTATCATGCTATGCTCTTTTTCCCTTATGCTTTCCCTCCCTTTGAGCAATTTCTACTGTAACTATTGATAGGGTAATTTTGCTTGTAGTTGTTTAATTAATTATTAATCAAGGTACCACACTGATAGGTAGTATACTTTATGAGACTGATTTAGTGAATAGAGTGTTCCTGTTTTCCCAGGATGGCGCCTTGAGGTGGATTTAATGTAAATGAAATCACATTACCTCATGTAATAATAAATCCTGTAAATTCAGCATTTTAGCACTTCCAGTTCCCTGATCTGAAAATCAGTGTTTTTTTTTTAAATGGGTTTTTGTTGAGATGGCTGATGGGAACCAGATGGAATCAGATTGGGATCTGGGAAGTCTGGAGACCAGGTCAGCACCTCAGACTCTTTGTCGTGTTCCTCGAGACATTTCTGAACAGTTTTTGTGATGTAGTGGGGGAGATGAATGAAGGAGCCAAGGTTTCCCAGCAGAACACTGGGTTGTAACCAGATGATCAATGCTCTTCACTTCATCTGTCAGTGGTTTAATGTTGGGGCTGATTGGTGTGTATTGCAATGATTACATGCCAACATTTTATTATGACTTAACATTCACTCATTCTAGTGACTTGGCTCAAATCTCCCTGCAGTGGCTTTTGTATTGCTTTTACCCAGAGACTATGGCAGCCGAAATGGCTTTTCCAGCTGACTGTCTTTATCAGCATCTGAGGACGCTGATAAAGATAAATAACTTCTATTCAGGAAAATTTCCTGTATCATTAGACAAACCTATTAGTTTTAGAGAGGTCTGGAGGAGAATCTCACAAGAGATCAACTAAATCAGATCCACTGCAGTTATCACAAATAGAGGGATAGTGCTTTACTGACCCAGTGGCATCAAAGCACATATAGGACTTAGCATGGCTCTATCTGCGTGAATAAACAGAATGATGGTTCACTCTGTGTACAGATAAAAGCAGCTCTCAAGCACTGCCCTTTATTTTGACTTTCATTCTTAAATGGCGTCATGACTTGGTTCACTTATTGCCCATAACCTTTGCTGCCAGCATGGCTTTGGGCATTTTTTGATTCTGCAATACTTTTCCCCATTAATATGCCATAAAATCTCTTATACAATACTTTAACAATAGAGTATTCAAAAGAGGCAATCATAGGTGATTTGTCTGCTCCTGTGAAGACTAATTGGTGCCGTTTGTGACTCTGGAGGCAGACAATGTGACCCCTAAGCAAAAATCATTGTTCATTTTTATAAGAGATTAACATTTGGCAGAGGGCGGGAAAGAAAATTAGCTTCAGACTATTCATTTTTCTTTTAACAAACCTTATCTATATATACACACACATATTTGTACATATCATCATGAAGTTATCCTTCCAGAAAAACCATCATTTGTGGATACCTGATCCTTGACCTCTGCAGACTTTTTATCTTTAAAGTGCACATTTAATAGTGGTAACGTGAAACTTTGGGTCCATAGACTGCCTGTTTGTTCAGAGAGTGAGGATTTTGGTTCAAATAAGAGTGCCTGCAAAGCTGGACGTGCAGTGGCATACCTTTTGTTGTGAGTACATATTGACATTTCACACTCCAGTAAATGAGCAGGTCCTGGCCCTTGGCCCTCAATGTGGGTGCCGCCACAGAGCAAATTAAAAGCAGCTCAGGGGAAAAGACAGGAAATAGACATAGACCCTCCGATGGGTCATTTTTCTCACAGCTGATAGAGTCAGCACCAACATCATAGTCTCTGTGCTATGTAAATATAGAGTCACTTCTTTGTTATTTCTGATAAGCTGTGTACTTTATATCACTTTATATCACAACAGTACTCACTCATCTGTTCTCAGTGCACAGTCAAAACAATATAAATTGTAAATCCAATCATTTTTCAGATACACAGACACAAATTTATAAAAACACACAGTAGCCTTTTTTGACTACCTAAATGAATGCAATTGTCATTTTTAATTGTTTTAATTTAGTCAGTTTATTCAGGGTTCATTCTTTGTCATTCAGCTGTGAAAGTTGATAAAGGCAAACTCTCCCACTCCACAACTTGTGGTTCTTGTGCTTCAGCCATTTAAAGTTGAAATCCATTGAGATTATTTGTGTCCCTGGAGCCAGAGAGTTCTGCCTCCAACAAATATTGTGTAACTAAACCACTCTGCTACACAAACACGCACAAACAGAGAACTGTTGCGGTTGTTGATGACTAGGATGATGTACGACATCTATGAAGCAACACATCACAACAAACTCATACTGACAGGGGCAGAGTACAGCCAAAGTTTTTGAGGTGACATAAACTGATACGAATGTCCACAGTATAAATCACTAGAGAAACAGAGCAGTATAACCATACACAGTATGAGAGGGACTTTCCACTACAGGCACCTGAAACCCTTATCAATATGGCTCAGTCCCATTCTTTCAATGTCCATGACTAAAACATTTGGACACCAAAGCTCTCAGACGCTGGTGTTCTGTCTGAGAATCAGAGGTAGCCTGAGGTGCTAATGGAGCTGTGTCTCATCCCTGACAGACTGTGAAGGCTGCTGATGGCTTGTGTTTTTTCACAAAGAGGAAAGTTTGTAGACTTTGACAGTGCTGGGGCTATCTTGACAGCAGCACCTCTGTCCTTGGGAGGACGCCGTTCATGCATTTGGGGTAGGACAGCTCCAGCTGATGCAGTGTCTGCCCAGGTCTTTATTGTCTCACTTTATTAAATTAGCTGTCAATAAGTTGACAAGACTGCTTGTTTCCTGCAGTGGCATAATATACCGGAGAGAGAAAGCGTTTCTCAAAATGTTACTGTGTCACCAAAGAGCTGTTTTTCATAATCTGAATTGTGGTTCAGTTTAGTATGTGTTAGGTATTAACTGGAAGTAACTGACTTTGATGTGCATCTATTATATCACCTACTAGAAAGTGAAGAGATAACTCTGGCTCCTCACAACTAAGGTTTCATCTTTCAGTTATAATAATGGTGTACTCACCAAAGTAGAGAGACAGAGTTAGAAGATAACATCATCTTCTTCACATCAACAACACAACATTTATCCAGATTATCTAAACCACCTCATTGAGCTCACCTGATATGTTGCCAATGATCCCCCACTGCACAGTTTGTTGTGTTGTCTGTAAACTGTGATGAATGCTTACTGCAGACAGTTTGGTTAATTATTTTACCGTTCCACTTAAATGATCATGTGACTTGACTTGGGGATTTGTTTAACTGACTGATCGTGTTTCTGTCTCTGTTGTACTTCTTAGCAATAACTAATAATCTGTAGTCAGGGGAAAAGGACAAAGTACTATGACATTGCTATGGAGTCACAGAGTGCACAGAGGGAGGAGTTTGAGGTGGATGGATGGATTTTGACCATGGATGAATTACAAGTACTGGATATTAGACCCAAAGATGGCACACACACACACTTGAATGAAAATTGCTCACCAAGTGCATAAGCCAAAAAAAAAAAAAAAGAAAGAAAAAAAAGAAGATGTTTTCCAGCTTGCAGGTTTGTTTCCACGTTGGGTGGCCCATTGCACATGCTCATTAGTGTTTCTCCTGCTGGCCCCACAGGCTTGTTCACAGCCATAGACTTTACATTGCCAAACATACAGTAGGCTACAATAATGAGATGACTGGACTTATTGTGACTGAAGAACAATAGGTTTTATATTTAAATAAGAACCATTAAAACCTTATGGTTCAATATTATTTCTCATTAATCTATGCAATACCTAAAAATATGACACTCCTATGATTTTAAAAAAAAGACTTTTTAAGGCAATATTGTGAAACATTTTATCTCAAAATTGCTTCAGAATCATTTTGATGGTACCCTGACTTAGGGTAATAGGGCGTACGTTGCCTCTGTTATTACCAGTCTGCACCCAAAATGCATTTTCTTGCTCTATGTAAGTTTGGGGGATTCTGGAGGGCGAATATAAACAATGTATATTGTTGGAGGGCTTGTTGGATTTTGAGCCTACTCTTCAGCAGCACATGGACAAGTTTGTTAAATCACTTAAGTGGAGGAAGAAAATGAACCAACACCAGCTGCTCCAGACGTCACAGATAAAGACAGGAAAATATGATGAGGTTCGACACAGTTGGGAAAAATGTGTCCATGTGATATGTGAAAAAGTGTGTTTATTATGATACAGGTAGCCATGACTGTGATTATATGTTGACCAATATGAGGACATTTGAATGAAATTAAAAATAAGAAACTATATTGTATTTTAAATTCTGCTTTTACTGTGCTTATGGCACTAAGGTGGTATCTATGGATCATTGCATGACAAATAAAATGGTGCACTATTACACACATGATGATGATAAGATCCTGGCTTTAACTTAAGAGATGTAATCTCTTTGCAGTATCTGAGCTATTATATTCATATTTTGAAGCTCAGTACATCCTGGACAACAATAAGTTTACTCTGAGAAGAAAATGCTCCATAGGATTCCCAAACTGTCAGAGTGATGTGGCGAGGATAGTCCTGTGTTTAAAAGGGTGTAAAAATAGTGAATCTTAATGTCTGTCACAACCTCTCCTGTAATTTATGAGAATGTATTCTTTCTGCTCCTTCCATTTCCAGGTTGGCTGCAGTTGTGCCTTGTGCAGCTGGCAATGGAAATATTAACGTGTGCTTGGCACACCGAGAATGCACAAACCAGAAACGGCAGTATCTAGCCTTGTAATCACTGAGTCATTGGAGTTAATCTAAAACTCCATCAAACTCCTGCAGATATATTGCAGTCATTTTGTGTTATAGTGTAATAAAAAATCTTTTATTACTCTTTTAAGTGTTAGAAGTCATGATTAGGGCAATTTTGAACTGAGTGACAGAGCAAATTGTCTCATATTGTTGGTTTATAACAGTGAGCCTCGGAGTTGACAGTAGAAGTAATCTTGCTAGCACTGTAAGTGTTCCAGAATTGTTGTTTTTCACTCTATCATTTGTATAAGGCTGTGTGGGTTTATAAAGCCAGCACCTTCAGTGACAAATTCATACATGAGAGAAGTCAGAGGGCACAGCATCATCTGTGGATGAGAGACGCTCTCTGCAGGAATGAATCTTTTTATTAAAGTGAAGATAATGCAAATCCATCTGGCTGCAAGAAGCTATACATAAACCCCGCAATTCTCCTACAGTCTGGTTAGAATAACTTCTAGATTGACCACTGAGTCACACTTTGGTAAATGATAGCCTTAAGTGACTTGACAGATAATCCACAGCCTGGGTTCTTTCTATCAACAAGTATCCAGTGTCTAAGTGCCTTCAGACTGAACTGGGCATACAATTATTCTTCAAAATTGGAAACTTTCTTCATCTGGAGAGCTCCAACATACACCTTATCCATCCAGAAAAGAAAGGTAATAACATGTGCTAGTCCAAGGGGAGAGACAGTTATAGCCACCCACCCCCACCCCCCACCCTTCTTATTCCACTCAGCTACTGTACAAACCAACCATAGTTCACGAATGACATTTTAGAGCAATATCTGTTTGGGGATCTGAAAATCCCTCCTATGTAATTATAAAACATCCAACAACAAGACTGCTGCAGTATTATTTTTTGTCAATGGGGTTGCTATGATAAAAATAAGATCATGCTAAGGAGATTAGTGGACCTCCCTCCTTAGATTAATTTCCTGTAACTCGTTAATTAATATGGCTTTACTAATAAACTTTTTTCTTTGGCTGACTTCCCAAACAGGGTTGACCATAATCAATCAGAGGAATGCATTACCGCAACACAGGTTGGCAGTCAGTCATTAGTCACTAATCACTGTGAGTAATGCCGCTACAGAGGCCCTCCATTATGAGAATATAAATCTCCTGCATTAATATGGCAGAGTGAAATGGCTTATTGGCAAACTGAAAGGTCAGCTCAGAGTCAAGGTCATGTTCACTAAATATTGAGTGAACATGAGCATAATAAATAAATAAATATTAAAAATATATATATTGGAGGGTTCAGATTCTGATCTGACAAGATCTCAACCCATATGTGAACAAAAAGCTTGACACAGCCTCCTGTATATGACCTATAAGTACTTGTCAGATGATTAAAACTGTGCTCTTTCCTTGAGCAAGTGATACATACAGAGAAAGGAGAAGATTATTATTTATTAGTTTTGTGCTATGCAGCAGCTGATTAGAATGAAAGGAAAAGCTACAGTCTATTACCACATTTGTTTTTATTTTTCTTTAAAAAGCAAAACCATCAGCAGGGTGTGGCCAGCTCAGAATCTGCTGGATGTCAGTGGTGGCCTGTCTGACTCAGGATTGTTGGTTGTGACACTGGGCAGGGGAGGCTCTGGATCACTCTGCAGCTTAAAGGACCAGTATCTTTGGGAGCCACGCCTTCTTTGGCAAGTTCCTACACAAGAATACTCTCTGAAAATAGATTCCCAGGAAAGATGACCCCTGGGTCCACTGGGACAGAATCAGGCAACAGACTGAGGTGAAAGCTGGATGCTAGCAGGCCTGATGCTAATCAAGTGGGAAACATGCTGGAGGAGCTGACAGGGGAGCAGGTTCAGTGGTTAGCAGGCCAGATGCTTGTCACATGGGAAGCTGACTGGGGGCTAGCCAAATGGAAAGTGGGGTGTTGGCTAGCAGGCTGGGGGTTAGCCAACTCAGGGGCAGGATGTTGGCCAGCAGGCCTCTGGGATGCATACAGTGTGGCCAGAGGTGGTTGTGGTTGTGGTGACAGGTTCATGAAAATCTAAACTTTGGAATCTCCAAATTCAGGGTCCCGTCTCCAAAATAAAGCCAGGATCACAAGGAAGTCTGGCTCTTTGTTAAGGAAAATGTCTTCTGTTATCCCAAAGTCTTCTCAGAAAAATGGCAGGCAGCAATGAGGGTTCCCTGTTGGGTCCATATTTGGGCAGACAGTACTCTCATGGCTAGTGTAGGAAGCACAGACAGGGAGGACCCAAATGTGGACACACAATCAGGCAGGTTCAGTGAAGTGGCTTTATTCAAAGAGTTGTCTAAAGCTCACAAAATGGCAGGCAGGCAGGTACAGGACATTAGGTACAAAACAAGTCACAGGATGGCAAGAACAAAGTTGCTAACATGCAGAACATAAATGTTTCACACATGGGAACATAACAATCTGGTAACTGATTAAGTAAACCGGGCTGGTGTATGTATATGTGCTGGGGAGCTGATGAGGACAGGTGTTTGAATCTGGGAAGAAAGTGTAGTGGACAAGAAGAGAAAAGCAGGCAGAATGGCCAAAATAAACGGACCAGAGACAGGTTGTATTTGTAAGATGAGGCAGCTGAATATTTTAGTTTGTGAATTATGTTTCCTGAGTATATTCCTGGTGTTTTCACCTGCTCTTACTGTGTTTTTCTTGTGCTGTAGTCTCCCTTGTACCTGTGCTGCTCCCCCCTTGTGGTGTATCCACCCGTCCCTCCTCAAGTCTACAGTCATCACTTTCAGTCCCCTGGCCACCTACCTCGCCCTGCCCGACCACTCTGCTCCTCATTTTTCACCAATACTCCACGGACCCAAGAGGCTCTCAACCAGATTCCCCTGCGCTGCTTCCCTCTCTTCCACCAGCCATCAACCCCCGCCCCCCGACTCCCTCTACAAGTTGCTGCATAACTTCTGTAAAGGTTAACCTGTTTCTTCTACAAACTGTGTCTGAGTCACCATGACACTTGTTTCATTAAAATGATTTTATAATAAAACACTGCTAATAATTGAAGGCTTTCCTCTGGATATTCAATCATGTGTGGCAGAAATCAATTTTTAATGTAGAATCTACAAATATGTTTCTGTCTTCCTAATGGAATGGCATCTCTTGTTCAGCACCTCTGCTATGCATATTTACTCTGTTTTTGTATATTTGAATGCATGTGAATTAATGCAGTTGGCTTTAATGGTAAATGTATCACAGATAAAGAAGATAGCCTTGATCCTGACCTTGAGGGAGGACTGTGATGTTTCACCAACACTATTTCACCACATGGCTCTGTCCAAGCTGTTGTGAGCCATGTGGTTTCAGCCAGGGGATAGTACATTCAATTAAGCTGCACTACTGTGATACCCACTGCCAATAGTCAATACATTAAAGAGTTTGAATCATCATTTCACACAATTACACAATTAGGAATCCTGTGCAGACTTTTAAGTCATTATCTTGCTGTGTGGTACTTCTTCTAATGTAAAGGATCTGAATACTTCATCCACCACTGAAAGTCACACAATAACACAAACAGACTAACAGATGGAGGTAGTGGTATTCCAACAGCTCCTGTGTTCTGCTCGGTAAAATTCCTGTTTTTGTCAATGGAGTCTGGTAGTGATATATAGTGACATTTCTGCTTAAATAAAAAAATTCTTCTTTAATAAAAAAGTCTGTCTCTGTAGGAATCCTATCTATAATGCAGGTCGAGGCAGGTTTCAGATCAGTCAAAGCATGGATAGCTGGATACTTGTTTACACTGATAGTTACTTTGCTTTTCTCCAGGAGGATGACAGTACGATGGCAGGGAGGTGGTGTCACCAACAGCTGTTCAATAACACTGTGGCAAACAGCCAGATCCATTAATTTCCTGCTCACTTTTGCCATAACAAATCCTTTGTCTGCAGTGTTATTAATATGCACTGATGCAGCAGGAACTTTATTAGGATAAGGTAAGGCCTCCCCTTTTTTCAAACAGCCTCAGTTCTTCATGGGTTGGATTCCTTCAGATGTTGGAAACTTTACCTCTGAGATTCTGCTCCATGTTGTCATGACTGCATCACATCATTTCTGCAGATTTGTCAGCTGCACATTCAGGCTGCCAATTTCCTGTTTTACCACATCCCAAAAGTATCCTAAGAAAACCTTCCCCTCATCACACCTGCCCATGAAGGAAGCATGGCAGACTTCACCATGAAGCTTAAGCAGCACCGTTTCAAAGTCTGTGAGGTTCTCCATCCAGAGACCTAAACAATAGTCTTCACAGTGGAAGAGTCAATAGTCTCTGAGATAGAAGAAGGTGTGTCATGCTTGTCTTTTTCTTTAACATTCATGGGGTTGTACACCTAGAGTTTGTCAGTCCATCCATGGTGAATTCTACTTCACCATTCCAAGGTGCCTGAAGGAGGACATTCAGTCCAAATGACCTCAACTGTGGTGTAATGGCATTTGGGTGCTCCATCATCAGTTTTTTGTATTGATGTGTATTGATTGATTGATTGTATTGATGTGGACAGAACAGGATTTGGCCACCATACCCTTTGAAATTGTCATGTTTTTACTTGTTGTAGGTTGTGGTTATCTATGTTACCTTAGCTTTTTTGTCAGCCTCCTCACACCCAGATCTGGCCATTGTTTTTTTTTTGTTGTTGTTGTTGTCATTTCTGGCTCTGGAGTGAAAACTGCTATGTGTGAAAATCCCAGGAGGTCTCTTTTTTTCCCCATTCTGAGGGTTTGATGTGAACATTCTGATGCTCCTGTTATGATTGGCTGATTAGAAAACTCCATGAATAAGCAGGTGTACAGGTGTTCCTAAAAAAAATGCTCATTGAGTGCTCACTGGAAGCAGAAATAGGTCTCACAGCCAAGGATTTCATGTAGCGGATGGTGTGTCAGGTCCAGTGTTGGTACCTGACTTTAGATGTGATTACACTGTTATTCAGACTGGGACAACAAATTTTTCACAGAATGTCCAAAGCTTGGGGGTTTTCCAAAAATAGCTTGTAAGAGTAAACAGCCTTTGGTCAGTGAGAATGTAACCTAAACTTGACTGTTTCATGTTTTTCTTTCCAGAAACAGCTGAACTGTTAATGTAGCTGTTTGTTCTATATTTTAACATCAATAACAGAACACTTTCTCAAGAGTGTAATTAACCAGCAATGTCAACAGAGTAACCAAAAGGAAGAAATTCTAAGGGATGTTTTTCATTATCACCATTCTTTACATTACTGTCTTTATAGGTTTAAGTTTTTGTAACCATGATGATGTTGGTATTGCTATTTGATTGATGCAGTATCTGTATGGGCAGGCACTAAAACATCTAATTATATGACCTCAGCATACTGTGTATTTGTCATGCCATCATTACTAGCACAGACTATAGCTGTTTAAGTCACTATACATTAAGAAAAATAAACTTCCCAGTGAGTCAGCCTAAACAAAGCACTTACTAATTAAGAGCCCCATTAGGATCTGAAGGCTTGCCAATTAGTAAGTCCTTCTTTACAAGATGTCATGGCTCTGAGCAAATGCTATCTTAAAGGGACAAAGGAAAATCAAAGTAGAGAATGAAAGTGCTGGTACATTACTTTATGGGGGACTGTATGTCTATTTATTAGTGGACAGATCAACCCACAGAAAACAAGTAGAGAGAGAGGAGACTGCTATGCAACATAGGTCCCTTCCCAGGTTTCAGTTTCATTGAACTATATGTGCTGAAAGCAAAGCTGGCAAACCAGGATGTCATGGTATTTTGTAGTTTTATTTCATTTGATTTTATTCAGTATATTGAATTACCACATATTAACCCATCCAACTGTACAATGAAGTGCTAAGGGCAAATGACATCTGTAAAAGTCTGAATGTATTGGTTACTCTTGTACTGATGTAGTAAGAAGCTCTTCTTATGTGGAATTGCAGTCTTAAAACAGTTCTTTTTTGTCCTTTTTGGTCCACAGGGACACCATGAAGCCATACACACAGCATATTACATGATATATTATCACTTTATACAGTTGATAAGGCAAATGACAAAGAATTGTCTAATATTCAGCTCTGTCTTTGGTCTCCACCAGCTCCTGAGAATTTGGTCCAATAGCTGCTAAGTTATGTTCACAAGCTATTCTCTATAGTGTGCAGTGGGTTCATTAGAGCATTTTTATTGAGCATGACTGCCTACTACTGCTGGAGATTAACCTCAAGAGAGCAGTGAGACAGAACCAAAATAGAGTTGTGAGTCTGAAAATCAAAGCAGCGGGTGAGGTTAAAAAGCTCCATAGAGCTGGGGGGCATTGTAGAGTTGGGCAGAATTCTCTGTGGGTTTGTCACTACAAGTGACTCATTACACATAGGTCTTACCCATATTTATTCAACCCATTGGTAATATCAAGCAGAGTAGCTTCAAGTAAAAATGCAATCAAACTGCAGAGAAAAAAAAGTCTCAGGCGAAAGCAACACACCAGGAAAAGGGTGAAGTGTATTACAGATTTCTTGCCTTCACTTTAAATATTTAAATTATTTTTGCACCACTGCAAAATAAATCTAGAAAGGCAACATCTTCAATTGTTAATGGCCAAACTTGACCTGTTTGTAGGAAAAAAAAACAAAAAAACACCTGGGCTGTTCCAACAACAGTTAATATGCAGTACACGCTCTAAGGAACAGATACATTATTAAAGTGTGTTCAGACTGAATGTGAATTATTTGTGCAGTCTATACTTATTAATCCCAAACAGCTAATGTAGCAAATGTAGAGATATTGGCTGTAAGCTAGCTAGCACTGTACATACTGACCATGTGGTGTCTGTGCTGTTGAAACAGCTGAAACATCTTCAGTTGTCTAAGCCACCCAGAGCAAATTCACATTTATGTAGAGATCAGTGGTGGCAGTGATGTCATGAATTTGGGATTTTTGTAAACTGAGGAAAAAAATAGGTGCCAAAGAAAATAAGAGGGAAAAGAAGATATTTAAAAACATCATGATAAGCGTAACATGGTAGTAGCACCACCAGTGATAGAAGGCCCAAGGTAACAAATCGAAGAGAATACTCTGAAAACCAGCAGACACCTCTGATCCATACACTGTAGCTGCTGTTCACAAGGTGTGAGCACGCAAAACACTTATTTTACTCAAGTGTCTCATCATTCCTTTTCAGTGAACGCCTCAGCTCAAAGTGCCAGACTAAGTTACTAAATTCAGTAAAGTGACAGTCTTCCTTGCATCTCATGTGTTGCACTTGGCCAAGGTTGTGCTGTATCTTCTGTCGAATGGCAAACAACCAGGCTGCTCTCAGCCTCACCTCTGCTGCAGTGAACCAGCTCTGCACTTTGAGCAAACAGGGACTGTAAATGATGATGATACAGAATATGGACAAATAAAACAAATTCCACAGAGAAACACACTTTCCTGCTTCTTTGGGTAACAATTTTTTTTTTAAAAAAAAGGTAAAAAGGTAAAGAACTGCAGCAACATGTAATGTCATAGCAGCAGAGTGAAGCAGAAAATAAAAGATGCATGCCTCTGTGTGGTGGTCTAACAAGCAAAGGCAGCGCTCACCTAGGGATATAAAAAAGTAAATTATTGAATACACGATTGCACAACGTGACTGAGCAAACAAACATCAGATAATCATTGCTGCTCTGAGGATGCCAGAGTCAACAAGACTCATATCAATTATTGCTGGCATGAGGTTCAGCAGAACAGAACTGAAATGATAGTTTGGCCAATCATCAGGGGTAAATTGCGCTGCCTCATAATTGCTAGTGGTATGAGCTTTAACGTTTTTTAACCAGACTGCTTTTTTTTAATCATTAAACCACAAATAAATCATGAGGAGCATAATTGAATCTCTCATACTTTATGTCATTATTGTTATTGGTGATGTGTGATAATCAACCTGCAGCCCCACAGTGGTTGTTAGTCTGAGTTTATAGGAAAATTGGAAAAAATTGCCCTTCACAGAATGAAGTGCTTATTTTTAGTCATCAGTGTGTGAGGAGATTTGCGGATGAAGTTGAATTACCACTGCATCACACTGGGCCAATCACAGTGTGGAGAATAGTGGAGGCTAATGTCCCAGGGCCCCAATGCGCTGAGGCGCTCAAGAAGCAATTTTTTGTGTTTAGTCCTGCACTGCAATAGAGTTGGACAAAAATAGTTTGTTTCCAGACACGGTAGTTGTGCTGATGTTGATGGTTGGAACTCTAGGAAAGCTTTCAGGTAATTATGTCTCTCTGTTTCTGTGTGGCTGCTGGAGAGGACTTGGACTTTTGGAGATGACAGCCATTTTAGCCAGATGGTATCCAGAGGTGTGGGCATCTTTATTTGTGCTTTGAAATTTAACGTCTGTGAAACGAGCAGAAAAGAACATTTTATATCTCTGATCACTGCTCTGTTCTCACTGATGCTGCTCCTTCTCTTCCTACCTTGCTTGACCACAACTGGCTCCCTTTTTGTGGCTCACAGAGGGCCAAGCAAGAAAATCATCTGCCCAAATGGACATGCAAAAACAAACTGACAACATACAAAGGTGCTAAACTAATTAGCTATGTCTCAGCGGGACTGAGAGGACTGGAGTAGAGGGATAGAACAAAAAGGTAAATAAATGGGGTATAAATTAATACAGGTACATAATTTGAACATCATGTGCTCTGAACAGATATGAACAGCATACACATTTCAACAATATTTTTGTTGTTGTTGTTTGTTTTCTTTCAATCCTCATGCTCTCCCCTGAATGCAGGCAGGAACTGCTGGACCTAGACTACAATGCTGCAGATAGTATCCTTTAATATCCTCATTGCCAAAGGCTTGGATATTACAGGAGACTGAGGAGAAGTCCAGTGTGCAACAGCAGTGTGCAAGCACAGTGAGCTAAAGACATGAAATGTTATTAATGTTTTATTAATATATTAATTTCATTTTTTATTAAATTAATATTTACGTTTTAAGTATAATATGGTATTTATACTTAATTAATGTTTTGAGAAACAACACAACACAGCTAATCATCTGAATTTTCAGTCAAACATTCTCTAGTAATCTCTAGTAGCTGTTTTGTCAGCTAGCTAATTTGTAAAGTTAGTTAGTTTCTATTTGCATGTGTTTTTTTAAGTTGCAGTGTGTTTGCCCTTTTCACTATCATAGATACATACAAACAGCATTACAGTGCAGTTACCTAGACACAGTTAATTACTGATTACACTAAAAAAAAACAACAACATAAAAAAACAAAAAAACATGATAGAAGTGTGTGTTGTTATTTGTACTTATTTGTACCTGAATGAGACTGGATTTATTAGCAACAAAATAAGGCCCACTGAGACTGCATAGGCACACCATTCCCCTGCATCACACACACTCAGATATGAATTCTGCAGTATCAGCTGCTGCACTCTGGGTTAGCATGACAAATTACACGATAAATAAGCAGTGTTAGTAGCAGGAAGTGTTTAGAAAATCAGTCTATTAGAGTTTTTTTCTCATAAGTTGCCACCAGCAGAGAAGCTAATGTTGACTTTATTCTGTCTTCCTGGTGATTATGATCATCACTTTACTTCAGGAAAAGCTCATTTAGTTACAAAAGCTCCATTAAACTGGCAAGATCTGGCAGAGCAGAAAATATATCAGAGCTGGAGGGGGATCTGTTTACCCTGAGACCATAAAACTTTGATGTTGCAGCTGTAAACCTTCAATATTTGGTATCAGCCATTTCTGCTGTACCTTGACTTTTTTCCCTGGGAATCTGCAAAGCTGCTTGGCACATATTGAAAGAGCATGAATAGATGCTGGAGCAATTAAAAACTGCGAGATGAAATCATCCCTGCTCGAATGTTCTGCTCTATTCCCTTGTCAAGGAAACGCGGCCTCTCCACAGTAATCCAGTGTTAATAGGACGGGTTCAACCAGAGTGTCAAGAGCAGCCAAAAGCTGGGGATTTTCAGAGCTGCCTGACAACTAACCCACTTCCAAAAACCACCCCATAAGCATTGGGATAATGAAGCTTATACAGCAGCCAGAAAGCATGGTGCTGTAGCACAGTGAGCAAAATAAATAAATACACTTCTTGCTATGTTATAATTAGTGCTTGGGGTTCATGGAAAGTGTTGTTTTTCATGTACACAAGTGTTGGGTGAGGGAATACACTGTAACACTCAGTGTACAACAAGCTGTTTCTGGTTTGGTCTTGGACTTAGACTGTGTGTGTGTGAGAGAGAGAGAGACAGAGAGAGAGAGAGAGAGAGAGAGAGACACTGTTAACCCCGCAGGAGGAGAATCCTCTCTGGTTTCCTCTTTCATTGGTAACGCTGACACTGCAACTGATAATGTGACATTATATTAAAATGTCAAAAATAACACACAGTGTTGTTGTAGGTGGGTGCAGAACATCAGTATGAATAATTCTATGATATATACATGCTTATTTAATGTTAATAGACAGAGTAATATATTTTAGTGACTGATATTTGTAATAATTGTCAAGGGATAGGGAGCTCAGGATGTTGGGGAAAAATAAAAGGAAAAAAAAAAAAACTATCTGGCGAGCAGGTCAAAATCCAAAACACAAAAAGTCCACAAAGCCCATAAGGAGAGTAGATGGGAGAACACAGGGAGTTCAGGTGCAAACACAACCTGACATAACATAATACTCTGACAACTGAGGAGGACAAAGACAAGACTATATATATACACAGGGACTAATTAACAAGTGAAACACAGGTGAGACTGAGAACAAGTGGGAAAAGAACAAAGACAGGAGGCAAAAGCACAAGAGACACAGGGGGAAGGTGAATACTAAAATAAAACCAAGGAAAAAGAGTCACACTGAGGACAGGTCATCACAAATAATATTCAACAAGTTTTACTGAAAAATAAAGCCATCAAAACACTTTTTGAAAACACAATTTGTTCTTCATGTTCTTCATATCTTCAAACATTCTGACACAGGGAGGAGGGACATCAACACATAATCTACATACTACCTGTTAGCACACAACCTTTTTAATGTTAATAGGTTTAGTAATATATTTCAGAACGTATATTAGCGATAACATTCAACAAGTTCTCCAACCTAAACAACCATATAGGTCATTGTTCCCCTCTGATATGACCCAGAGGAGCATCTCCTTAATGTACACAGATAAACTGTTACAAATCACTGCTGAGAAATGATGAACTCACCTTCACATGTTGTCACAGTGCAACAGAGTCCATCCAACCTCTCCTCCTCCCTATGTGAATTTTGTCTCTCTGTAACAATGTAACTTGACTTCCTCCCAGTCATAATCACCACAGCCACTAGTGGACTTGAACATAAATATATTGTTTTGGGGCATCTGCTAAAAGGCCGCCCCTAAATGTCCTTTAACAATAAAACACAACTTTGAGTCATAATAAGCTGTTTCCACAAACATCTCATGATATTAGCTATACCTTAATAAGTCTGTTGTTCTCTATCTATAGTTTTGTTTCAGTTAGTTAAATTGATTTATTGTTTTAGTTTTTGAGTGTTATTGTAATGTATTTCTTTCCCTTATGTGCAGTACTTTTCGTCTTTCAAACTGAAAGTTGCTTTATAGATTAACTTTCCCTCTCTTTCAATTTATTTATGATATTAAGATATGTAAAATATGATGTGTAAATGATAAAAAATAATGGACATGGTGCATAGATAACTAAATTAAACCATAAAGCAAGGCAGAGTGGTGACCTGTTTGCTGGGTTTGTTATGCTGCATAGAGAGACACCTCCAAGTGCTTTATTGTCTGGTCAGTCTATTTAAACCATCATCCATTTTTAAAATGCATTTGTTGTGTGAAGTATTTGTACTGTTGCCATGGTTACTGGCAGCAGTATACTGTGGAACAGTACTTAAATATGTTTATTATGCAACAAGTAGTTCTGACCGAGCAATCTGATTGGTCAACAAGACATTTAGAATGTGCTCAAATTAGCATGACAGCACGCCTACTCATCACTAAAAATATTACTCCACCATATACATTTTACTTTGTTGGTAATAGTTGTATAATTGCAATAATAGACTCGAGGGTGTGCTTTAACATCATTTGAGCATGACAGTGATGCGGTCAGGACTGAGTTAATATTGCTTAATTAATACACAGGTTGAAGTGTGCTGATGTATTGATGATAAATTGATGACCATTTTAAACAAGAACCAAGATTCAGAGATGAGAATTGTTTATTGGCCATAAAATAACCATTCATAATCAAATACAATCACTCCCTACACACTACACTAAAGCAGGTACACACCTGCTTTACCAGAACCACAAAAATACTGCTGGCAACAAGTATTTTAATATTTCAAATACTGGAACAGAGAATAGAATCATTGCCATCAGCTTCAGATTTGACTTCTACCGTAAGTGTAGCCTAAAGTGCTGTCTCAGTCTTTTTCTTTTTGCAGTGGAGAAGGTTGAATCATTGTTGAGAAAATTACAACACAAAAAAAAGAAAGAAAGAAAAAGTGAGCAACATGATGCTGACTGCAGGCAGACAGCAGGAAATAAAGAGAATACAATGGAGTTCAAAGTCTCACTCACAGAGCACAGGAGGAGGGGAGTTTGTAAATGTCAGTGTTTTTCTGCTCTCTTTCTCACAAAATATTGCACTGGGCTCGCGTATAAAGATCTTTGTACTGATCTATTTAACAAGGGTGGTTTAAATTGTAAGCTTGAAAACAGACTGAAAACTCAAGTATTCAGTCATCACTGCATTTTATTGAGTTTTTTTTTTCCCTCCAAGCATCTCACAGAGAAAAGTGGCACTGGTTTTCTTTTGGGTCTTTAGTTATTGATCAGAGTAGGATCAACATCATTCATCTCACAGGGCCTTGACAAATCTTCAGGATTCCTGGAAAAGATAGCAGTCTGTAGAGATGTACTGAATGTGACCAAAATGCAGTATGTCAGGCTATCGGAAGCTCAAGATTGCGAAGAATCTGCGTCTATAGTGTGTGGCCATAAAGGAGACTATACCCTAGCAGACTGTCACACAAACAAAGTCAAATCCTGACAAAAAAAAAATAAATAAAAAAAAATCACAGAAAGAGGGTCAACCCCAGCTGACATTCACCAGTCGCCAGTCTATCAAAGGGCTGACATATAGAGACAAACAACCATTCTCACACACATTCTCACTTATGGCCAATTTACAGTCACCAGTTAACCTAACCTGCATGTCTTTGGACTGTGAGAGGAAGCTGGAAAACCTGGAGAGAACCACACAGGCACAGGGACAACATGTAAACTCCACACAGAAAACCTCCAGGTGAACTGGGGTTCGAACCTGGAACCTTCTTGCTGTGAGGCGATACTGCTACACCCCAAAACAACTATTGCAAAATGTCAATACGTGAGGGCAAAGACCTTCAAAAATCCTCAAATTAATAATTTATGCACACAAGTTAACAGAGCATGACAAACAGTACCTGTGTTTCTAATTATAATCCTGATAGAATTATTTCAGTCCTGGTTGACTTGGCGACACACACTGGTGGTAATGGGTGTGGTTTCATAGTAAAGGTCCCAAATCAATTATTGATCAACTACCAGACAAGCTCATGTCTGCCAGACAAGCTTTAATAAGGACGCTAGTCAGTAATCAGCCGTATCCCATCGTGCCACACAACTACAACCTGACTTCCTGCATTTCAATGCAACAGAACACAACACAGTACAAAGAGTTATTTAACTTGCTGAGGAGCTGAGGATGAGTATCAAAAGATTTAAAATGATCATTGTCTTGTGTAATCGATAGATTTTTGATAAATGATTGCTGTCAGCTTCAGTGACAACATTGTGTTTGCTGCTTCACAGTTTTGCTAACTTAAAGCTTTTAATGTGAAGGAGCAGTAGGAAATACTTAGCACAACAGTAATTAAATCCAGCTCTGATATGGCTGTGAGAGGGTGAACAGTGAGGCTGATATCAGTGAGATCAAATGATGAACAGTATAAGCTGATTACATGCTGTAGCGTTCCCTGTGAATCCTCTGTCTGTATGAAAGGCAATCTAAAGTCAGTGCAGGGATGGTGGACTCCCTCATTAACAATGAAAACTACTGGCTGTAAATACTGAACATTGAATGGCTCATGGTGAAAACATTGCCAGACATAAACAGCTTTAAGAACTGGATTTTAGTTAATGAAAAACAAGTTCAATGATGCAAAATGAATGCAACATTATTTGAAGGACACAATTTAAATCATATCCATGTATCTGTGAATTAAACCAGGTGGTTCATTAGATTAGACAAGGGAAATGAGAGTGGTGAAACAATGTCAAATGCACCGTCACAGCTGTGTAAAATAAGACTGCTGAGGGTATTAGGACAAGTGTAAAGAATGAAACAATGTAACAATATTGTGAAAGAATTAATTCAGTATTTGTGTGCAAATCAAAAAAATAGAACTGTTATAACAGTAGGCCTAAATACTAATTTGTGGACCTGCGTTAGTATCAGCATTTCTTGCATTTTTTCATGAATTTGTTTCTAGCTTGATCCCTTATGGAATACTATTTGATTTTTATTTGTTATTTTATTTTTTGATTGATTGATTACTCCCCATTGCTTGATGTGCAGTTCACAATGAAGACGTAAAATTCACAGCAACAAAATAAACTGGATGTTACAGTTGTGTCACAGCAGCTCACAACAGCTGCTGATTGCAACCCATTTTAACAACTCAAACTTAACTGGATTCTGCTGATTCCTCTGTCATTCACCTCACATTTAGGACTTTTAGAGTTTGGGATAAATTATAATTTCCATGTCTTCATAGCTATAATGGTCTGTATGACTGTCCAGGTCTTCTGGTCTTCTGAACATGCTTCAAATGAAATTGTCCATGTGATGCATTGTCTAAAGGGAAAAGTGTTATATGTGCTTGAAATGGCCAAACCAAATCCAAAAAAGGTTAAACCCTGCCTTTTTCAGACTTCTTGGGCATGTTTGTAATGATAAATTATTGGATACAGCCTTTCATCTGGTCAGAGAGAGTTTTAGACATCTGAGAGTCTGCAAGCACCTCAACCAAAGCATACTGAGGCTGTAATGACAGGTAGGGAGCAAGGAATAGGTGGAAAGACTGGGTAGAGGTTACAGCTTCAGGCAGGAATGACTGAAACATATTCACTACAACTGTTCTCCAGACCTGAAGATGATGTGGACCACATTTTTGTTTCATATTTAAATGAGATTGTTATGAAGGGAGGACGCAGTGTCAGGCTTTAAAATGGATGGATTGAAGGTTTAGTGAATTCCTGTCCAGGAAAAGGACTCATAAAAATATTCCACTCCTGTTTCACAGGGACGAACTTTTGCTGTTAGAAAAAAATGGCCACTGTCGCTTATCTAGCCTCTTTGCGCCTTTTCGCAAACCGCAGTTTCCCCTTTTAATGCTACCACCCTGACCGACTCTTTGACAGCAACACATTTGTACTCCTGGATGACTTGTGGAATCCTGCTAAGCCTAATGACCTTTGATACCATTTGAAAGCTAATCCTCTTTTGCAACATCTTCATGAAAACTGCCGTTGTGCAGATTGGTTTCTAATTAAGACGGTAAAATACAAGCAGACATGTCTATTTTACTGGGAACACATTACTCATTCACATTTAATCCTGTGCCCCTGTCAGCCTCTTTGACAGAGCCTTGCTTTGGCAAAGAAATGACATTACAAATCAAGATGCAAAACTGCTTTGGATTAATGGGAGAGAATGACTCAGGTAAGGCTTGCAGCATGAATTTGACATCTTGTAAAAATCCTGCAGCACTTTTCCAGTGAACAGTTTTCAGACATTGCTCATAATTCCATTTTTTTTTCACCCTACAAGGCCCTTGTCCTGTTTAAACACAGTTCAGAGAGCCTTGACGGCAGGATACCCATAAAAGATGGCATGTCAGGGTGAGGAATAGGCTAACTAATGAGGACTCTCATAATCCTTTAGCTCAAGCTTAATGGGGCATTTAAAGGAAGACAATGCATCTTCTGGCACATAACCCCACTCTTCCTCACACTCTCATTTGTAGGAAATCATGTTACAAGGGGAGCACAATTAGCTAAAGCAGTGATAAAGAGCCACCACACTTTTTTCTTCTTTTACTAAAATAATATGGCACTTTAGAGCATGCATTAATCAGCAATGCTGTTACATTATAATACTCACAGGCATAATTCACCCATTTGAATCCATTATTAGCATTCAGTATGATGATGGAATGTGCTGTATCGCAGGTGAATACACTCCACATTTTTCTTCACATAATTTCCTCATGAATTGTGCTAATTGTCTGGGAATTTTGTGTAATGGCATTATTTGTTTTTCCTTCCCACAACAGCGTTAAATCTGATATGACTGATAAAAAGCTGCCATTGCAGCAGTGAATAATCAGAGCCCATCCATCTTGCTTTTTGTGCTTGGTGCTGAGGACCTGCTACCTGGATACTGGCCCAGAGTGAAACGATCCGCTGTCACTCTGAGGAGACATTGCAGTCAGAAGGCTATGATCACCCAACTTCCCAGCTATCGCCCCCCTGCTGTCCTCTGTCTTCCTATTGTAATACTATAACCTCATCCCCGGTAGATCCATTCACCTGCCCCCTGTGTGTTCAGTCAATAAATATGTATGCCAGGGAATAATAACAGGAAAATCGCTCCTGGCTGTCTCAACTGTGGTGCCTGTGTAAAATCCCAAGCTAAAGTGATCCGTCCCTTCATCCTCTGTATTATTTTCTTGTTGAAGGCTAAATCTCTAGCAGTACAAGAAAAAAAAATCCCTGCATCACATATGTGCTGACCAAGGTGAGCAGGTTCTCACAGCACAGGTGCCATTTATTTGTTTTTACATGTAATGATGCTCTTCCAAGGGAAATGCCATTTGTAGTATCTGCTCCTTAAAACCTAACTTCTGAAATGGAATGTGGGCTTCAAGAAGTTGTATTATGTACCCTACTGAGCTGTAAATACTGGGAACACATGCAAAACCCACTGTGTTTAAGCTTCATAGAAGTCAGCTGGTGTGTGTCATGACCAAGGCACATCACATAAACTGAGCGGTCCTCTGCACTCTCCCATAAAGTGTGATCAACATAACAAGTTATACATATATAGACACACACACAGCCAACATACTGAGTCAGTCCAACATGTAATGTATTGATTCATTCAGCCTACATGGACAGGAATTATCTAGTTTTATTAATTACAGTAAAAATATCAACTACAGCAATATTACATTTGTGTTATGTTAGAGGTTTACTGAAAGATTGTGGTCTGATTTAATGCAGAAAAATTTCACTGTGACTTTGACACAATGTGTATAATGTGCTCTGTACACCTGCCGTCAACCCCAGCCTACCTCTGTGTAACTCTCCTTCTGTAAATGAATGTAGTGCTTCATTCAAAAAATCAGTTTCCAGTTGAATCACACAAATCTGCGAGCTGTGCTATCATATAAAAAATGGCCAATTTGTATCCATGTACACAAAATCAATAGATTACATTTCATGCACATGGATTTCATGTACATGATGGATGACTACCTGTAGCTAGAGCATGGTGTGCTCGTCCGGCTGCCGTTGACTAGCCAGTTAGTTATGCTATTGCACAGATGTGAGATGAAACTGCACTTATTCATTAGAAAATACATTAAACAGTATTTTCTTCCCAAGTGTTGAGAGGTAGCAGAAGCAAGAAAAAAAAAAACAACAAAAAAAACAATTTAAAATGTGAGTATCATCTCAAATCAGTGTAAGTTGTCTTAACAGTCACCTTGGTCAACGTGTGAGGATGAGGAATTAGGTTATTCACAATTCCAAGGTAACCTAGCATGTCTCAACTTTATCTTTAATTACACAACCTTGATAATGAGAGTTAACCATATAACATTACAACACTTTTAATTCTGTTCTGCTTTTTATTTTCTTATCATATTAATATTTCTCATTTCTGCTAATCAAGGTGTAGAAGATCTGCAGTACGTCTGGTAGGTTTAGATGGCATATTGAAGCAGGAAAAAAACAGGATTCTGCATTGTCAGAGTCTGTTGTTCAGTTAGTGGTGAATCTTTTGAAGATTATCATAGAAGTGATTTCAAAATATTTTTTTAAATATTTTTTCCTCCATGCTGTACATTTGATATGTTTACTGTCAGTTCAAAGGAATAATCCTAACACTTCATTCATACAACAATTCTATTCATTACAACTTGAGCCTGTGTTTTTTTAAGTTAGTTTTTCATTTTATTATCATTTACCAAATTAATTGCTCCATGACATCACACAGATAATGAAACATGAGAAGTCAGACAATCAGACAGGTTGTCCATCCATCCATCCATCCATCCATCCATCCATTATCTATACCGCTTATTCGATTAAGAGTTGCAGGGGGGCTGGAGTCTATCCCAGCTGTCATTGGGCAAGTGGATTGCCAGTCCATTGCAGGGCCTACACATATAGACAAACAACCAATCACACTCACATTCACACCTACGGGCAATTTAGAGTCACCAATTAACCCGCATGGGAGGAAGCCGGAGTACCCGGTGAGAACCCACTGCAGGCACAGGGAGAACATGCAAACTCCACACAGAAAAGCCCTGGGCGACAGTGCTAACCACTGCACCAGCATGCCACCCCTCAGACTGGTTGCAAACAAGTTAATAGTGTCACAGTAATTCAAACCACTTTATTTAGAGGTAAAACCCACAGATCATCTGCTGCTCTGGACCTTGTGCTGAGAGTCTTTTATCAAACACAAATGACTGGCTCTAGGTCATCATGAGTTCATACTGCATGTTAATAAACGTTCCAGTTTATCACAACTTAGGTCTAATTTTGATAGTTTCAGTCATTACTCATTTGTCATGTTCACACTGTACTAACCAAAATGGTTCATGGTAATCCTGTCATCATCAGAATCAGAATCAGAATCCTTTATTAATCCCTTGTGGGAAATTGTTGCATTGCATAGATTGCATAGACATCCACAGTGTGGGTTTTGATTTACAGTTAAACATCAGTTTTCATCCTTTGATCCAGGTGCAAACTGCTGCCTTGCATCTGCTGGGTGCAGTGAACACCTAGCAGTAAACTGTAGTTATTTCCTGTACTGGATAAAATTCTGATACCTGTCTGTTAAAAATGTGACGCTAGAATTTGTTGTCAGGTTGCCCAGCTAGCAGCAGCAGATGCCCTATAGATCTATTTTTACCTTTAGACAAAGCCAGGCTCTGTTTTCTCCCCCTGCATTCAGTCGTTCTGCTAAGCTAAGCTAAGTAGTTCTCTTATATTACATCTTCTGGCGCAAGCTACATATTTTGTCGACGAGAGCGGCATCAGTCACATCACATCAATCACATTTTCCTTAAAATCTTGAATAATCCTTTTTAGTTGTATCCCTTCAACACAGCCATGAGTTTGGAAGTCATTCTGTAAACTGTGATGGATGTTTACAAAGGACAGATAGAGATGATAGAGATCATCTCTTCCAAATAAGTCTGACACATTGGCATGTTCACAGCCTGTCAGACTCGGCCACTCGTGTATTGTCCCTTTGGACCTATTTTTAGTGATGTTCTCATCTCTGCCTCATCATCCGTTGAACAATGGGAAAACCCTCACCTGATGTTTTTCTTCTGCTGACTTGTGAAATAAGTGAGCTGTGAGGCACCTGGGGATAACCACTGCTGCTCTATGTGTCACATAGAACAACAACAAAAGCAACAACAACAACAAAAACCTCTTAATACTTATTCTCACCTTCATGCAGCACCTCTGGAGAAGGTGATTAAAGTAGCCTCCAGACTGACTGTGTTTTACATGGTTGGAACATCACTCAACAACATGATGAGAGAAGCAGCCAGCAGGGCCACGGCCGTGTAGATATTGTGTCTTCATTATAATCCACACAGGGAGTGTCTCCTCAGGCTAACCCACACAATCACCAGCAGAGGCTGAGTGTCTGGGCATCACATCCAGTCATTCCCTGTTACACAGCTGCCTTGTTTAGTGGGGTGGAGATGAGGAAACATTGAATAAAAAAATCTCCACCTCGTGGGACTGCAAATGTTGTTTGAAACATACTGTTAGTGACCTGGAGAATGAAAGTTATGATACACATCACAGCTCAGTGTTTCTAAGCTCTCAGGAAGCTGGCTACTAATTAAAGTCTTAATATCACGAGTCACTCAACATCTTGGTGAAAGGTGTATTCTGTTTGTATTTGCAAGAGTACACTGTTTGGAAACACTTGCTTGTTAAAAATGTATGAGGATTTAATGGATGCAGAATGCTGCTATCCTGCCCATGCAGTGATGACAGTGCATATTTCCTGTGAAATAAACTTTCAAAGTTGATTAGGACGTGAAAAGAAGCTGTATTTTCATGCAGGTGTATGTAGTGCTGTAAAAAAGCTCTGGGCCACAGTATGGCTTGATGATATCTCTTAATTTGTGTATATCTTACTACTTACAAAGCCACTTAGGTCAATTGTAGCCACTAGCCAGCAAAAGTAGTTTAAGTAAGATTGTCCATTTGGTCCCTTAGTTGATGTGCTGCAATTTAATTATGATGAATCACAAGGAAAACTGAATGATACACTGGCATTTTTAGTCTTCAACACTTGGTGTTCAGAAGTCAGTCAGGTCTGTTTTTTAAAAGGCACAGATATGTAACAAACATATTGAAATAAGTTTAACTGGATAACTTTAGAAAGCAAGATTGCAGTAAAATTTTCAGTGACTTGCCCTTTATCCTAGTTTGGTCCCTGCTGCCTGTCTGTTTGCCTCTCGTCCAATATGAACTCTGATCATAGATGCCACTACAGATGGATGTATGGATGTCTCGAAGCTTCCTCCAATTAAATTGAGATACTCTTCACAGCCCCTTTGCAGATACTCAAATCTCTGATTCACCCACAAAGGCATTGGTGAGGTCCACTGGAACATCAAAGAACTGAAAGTCAACTTCCATAATAAACTTTGACTATAATTTTGTTATAGAGCTAAAAATACACCAGGAGTTTTAAGAACAATGTCATTTGTGATCTTGACATACAAATGAAAATATGAGACACAATGTTGTAATCTTTAGATCAGAGATGCAGTTCAGTTGTTTTCATGGTGTGACATAGCTGGGTTAAGGGGATATATCTCTTCCTCAATAATTTACACTGACTTTGCCTCTCAGTCATAGCAAGCAGTGCGCTGTCTATATAAGCAGTAATAACCTTGAACATATCTTCTGCTTTATTAATACAGCTCACTCAGGGCTGATTATTTGAGTGCAAGCCAGCGACTGATTGCACTGTCAGGGAACCTAAGCTCAGAAGCCATGTCATGTGGGGACTTTCAAGCCATACAATATGAATGCTCAGACAGTCTCATTCAGTCTCAATGTTGGAGCATGTGAGACTTTGTTTTTGGTCAGCTTGCCGGTCTGGACAACATTTTCACTAGGAGAAAGACTCTACACAACTAGCTACTGGCCAGGTTGCTGTGAAATTTGGCCTGGATTTGTGAGGATAATTATTCCCGAGGATGTGAAAAACCACGCAGCCATGATTTCTCTGTGGATATTTATGATTCTCAAAGACCACCTGCTCAGACCACTAGGGCCCACATGGTATGTGCCCTAACCATTCAGCTATGAGGGCGCCCGTATGTTCCTTTTTAAAACCTGGTTAAAAGTTAATGCTAACTTAGTGTTAACCATTTATTTTGCTTTCACCAATTAATGCTGAATTTTTTATTCTGTTGATGTCATTTTCAGTTGATGCAAAAATAGTTAGTGGCCAGCAATTGTTTGGAGCAGCTACCTTGATGTTTGTCATGCCGATTGAGGGTATATGCAGCTTTAGTTATTATGTCTGTAAACCAATATACAATGAGCTTTTTAAAAAGATATCATCTCTGTTCAGAGCACTGGATGGTTCAGACAAACCAGGCAGGCAGGGACAGTTCAGTGATTTTAATGAAGAAAATGATAATGGCAACAAAAGCTTACAGGCAGGCACAGATAACAGGAACAAAAACAAGAAAAGGTAGCAAGCACATCCAACAAGAAACTAAGGAACCAAGCTGGGCAGGTGTGGGCTGGTATAAATACTGGCAGGGCTAATGGGGAAATAGGAACAGGTGTGTGGGTGGGGAGGATCAGGTGATGGGGAATGGGGAATGGAGGGAAAGTCTGAGGACATCTGGTGGTCATGTGGTGAATGGCGAGGACTGGAAAGGCCCATAGGAATGCAGGGGTGTGGGAAAGTAAAATCATGACAGGCGAGCAGAGACAGATGAATATCAGACAAACATTCGTAATCCCACCTACAAAACTAGGATTGGCTTGGTCATTTTTTAAAATAGCCATCAAGTGGCACAACACTGGACCTATTAAACTGCTGAAAAAACATGAGATGTAAGCAGTGAGTAAAATGTTAACAATTCACATTTCAATGTATTAATTCAATGTGTAATTTGCTGAGCATTTTCCTGCTCCCAGGTAGCCCGAGCAGCACTGTCACCTCACAGCAAGAAGGTTCTGTGTTCTGGGCTGTGCCTGTGTGGGTTCTCTTCAGGTTCTCTGGCTTCCTCCCACAGTCCAAAAAAAGGTGTTAATGTGAGTGTGAACGGTTGTTTGTTAACCCTTGGATAGACTGATCTGTCCAGGGTGCCTCTTACCCAACGTCACCTGGGATTAGCTGCCTTTCATTGGTGATAATTTGTAATAGAACAGCAAAATCATGTCAGTGCTGACCCTCAGATTGACCAGAAGCCAACACAGAAAGAGGGTTGGTTCTCAGATGTGTTGTGGCACAGAGCTCATAATTCATTCAGCAGAAGTGCCATACTTTACAGAGAAAATGAAAATTCTCTGCTTTCAATATTGAAGTAAAAACTGCTGCTTGTTTGTAGTGATGATGGCAATAAGAACATTGGTGAGGCAGGAGGGGAAGTGAGGCCACAAGTTGTAAATAAATGGAGGACATGAGGCTGCAGAATAGCGATGAGGTAGTAAACACTTGTAGGTCCTGCCTGTAATGACTGTTTGTCATCATTTCAATGGGTGCAGCTGAAACCACATGCAGCTGAGATGAAAAATTCTATCACGCTTTAAGTCTGGAAATTGGTTTGACTGAATGGCAATGGAAGCAGTTGCCCAGAACCAAGGCCTGAGGATGTGGATCTTAAACTGTATCAAAGCACAAGGAGGTTCCTGGAAAATCTCTCACCAGGCCGAAGAAAATTAACCTGCGAGAGTCCAGTCCCCATTACTGCATCACTGGCAGAGAGTCACCATCTGGCAGAGATATATTGCACAATTACCTACAGCGCTACTGTGACAGTCTGCAAAATAAAGGCCCTGAGATAGAATCATAGAGCAGCAGTTGAATTATATAACCAGGAGTCAGTCTGAAAATACAGATGTACTCTGGCCTTTTTAAAAGCACCAAGTTTACCGCAAAGTAAAATATGTATGTATGTAGGTATGCTGCAACACTGTGTTAGTAGCATTAGTGTTCATTTTTACTTGGAAATATTTTACATGCTAGAAACGACATTTCCTGAGGAAAATTTGATTACCATCTGCATTGATGCTAACTGACATGATTTTGGGACTTTATAAAGACAACTCACTGAAAATGCATTGGAAATGAATGGGCCTAAATAGGCTTAATAATGCATCATATAAATTGTAATAATAAGTCACAGACATTACATGTCAATATGATGTGCTTATGTAAAGGTTAACAGTGCAATACTGAGCATTTTGGAATTTGAATGGAGTTTGTACTGTATAAATAGATGCTAAGTTATGAATACAGTGTGGTTGAATGCGCCTCCATAAGCTTAAATATGTGATATAATAAGTGATGCAAATACAATGGATGTCTGAGGAATTGTATTGTTGTTATTGGAAGATCAGGCCGAGTTCTGTGAGGGCTGTTCCAAAAGCTTCCTGTTGTGTTTTTTGATGTAGTACATGGTCTTTGAGGTCTGCATCAAATCATTGTCCTGTTGTAGAAGCCAGCCTTTTTCAGTTTGAGTTTCTTGACTGACAAATACAAATGCAGTTCCTCTTTTTGTCAGGCTCTGAAACTGTCAGATGATGACAATTCCAACAAGTCAAATCAAGCCTATTAAGTTAACTAGGAGCACTGAAGGGTGTCCAGGTTGAATAAGGGCTTATTTGTTAATGTTTGTTTACTGCAGAAGTTAAATTAACATCATTTCATCACAAAAATCTACAAAATCTGCCATTTTAAAGGGATTTAAAGGGATTGATTCATTTTCTTGAGGAAACAATGTCAAATTAAGCATGCAGTGATAAATGAAGAGAATACAAAGCAGAAACTATTTTTTAAAAAAGGATGAAGGAATAATAATAGTTGTACGCAGCAATCACAGTGATAAAAAGGAAATGCCTCTGCATCGGTGCAAGATGAGTACAATTCAGCGGCATTGCAGAAGTTCAAAGTGACAACTGTATAGAATGCCTGAAAGTATACTTAAGGAAAGACAAGAAACAAGAGTTTTAACAATGTTATACATTAAGGTCGTAAATTACAGAAAAGTGGAGTCTGAGATGCTGTCAGAAGGTCTGAAAGACAAAGTTTTCTCCAAAGTAAACCTCTCTGAGAGAACACGACAGTTCTTTATGCCTCACTGGTAAGCCAGATTTGCCAAGTACGTTGAGATGGAAATTTGCGGTCTGAAACCTTATCCTCTGCAATCTGTGTCAGTCAAATCCATTTGACAAGTGGCATTTAAGACAGAGGGCTTATTTCTTCGTTTTGCACAACCACAAAACAGTTTTGTCTGGAAGGAAATGGTTTCTGATGAGCAAGGTAGGAAAACAATATGGCTGTACTGACTGACAAGTCTTTATCTGCTGTCTGTCAAAATGGGTTGCAGCTAAAATATGACCAGATGCAGCATGTCATTGAAAAATGTTCTGGGTGACAGGTTGTTGATTGGAAATACCAAGTAGATACAGACTGGATCAAAGAAAAGACCAGACATGAACTAACTGTTGACTTTCCAACAGTATAGATAATACAGATAATATGTGATATTATTTGAGTTATCATTGTCAGTATTAATAACTAAAATGAAGACTTGGGGGAGCACATGGTTTTACACTGTGCTGACTGCTCAGCCTCAGTTGCATGTTAGATTTCATTGTTTTTTAATAACATTTATATAAGAAATATTTCAGTCTTTACTTTCCTGGTGTAGTTGTGACAGTTTCCTTGTCCATTGTCCATGTTGTCTTTAACAACATATTTTTGCCGCTTTTTGAAAACCTGAAAATGTAAAGCACTTCATGACTACAGAGCACTAAAAAGACATCCCCTGTTTAGTTTCAGTTTTAGAAAACTGTGTATTATCATTCATTTTAGTGTAGGTACATCAACATGTGCATTTCAGTTTTCCCCTGGTGACTTTTCTACACTACCATGAGAGGGCAATGTTTTGATATTACAGAGGAATCTCAAATACTTGCTTTTGAGAGGAAGATTGAACTTGTCAAACATGTTATTAAACCAGCCATTAAAAACAAATCACAACCAGCACAACTTATAAAAATAAGATTTTTTTTCTTCCAATGTAGCTGACCCTTGACCAAATCGTAATTTGTTCCACATGTGTCCTTTTGTATTCTTGAAGTCAGAAATAATTTACACATGCCTAATACTCTGATGGACCCATGGCTGTATGCTGGAGTCAGCTGCTGTTTCTGGGAGATTGGTGATTGACTTCTCAAAGCCTTTGTAAAATATCCTCAAAAAAGACTGATTTAGAGTCTTCTTAATCTGATGTCAGAGGAAAACTGTTGATATTGATCTTTAGTAATATTTGCTCTAAGAACCCCTTCCCTGAATATGGATCCTGCTCGTTTTGCTTCGTAATTCCTGATAAATTTCATACAGGTTAAAGTGGGCTGTATCCTCTGACTCACAGTACAGTAACACTGAACAGAACAGGTCCCAGTTTCCCAGTGGCTGGGAGTTGAAGTGGCAGTGCTTTCTGTGGAATCACTGGAGCATGAAAAGCTTTCTCCCCAGGCTACAGGCACACAAGAATGTCAGAGAGGACGAGTTTGTTCTGTCTGGCCACATGGTGCCACAGGAGGGGCGTCTTCTTTCAGGGACTTGGGTCAGCATGTGGAACAAACGCACAGCGAGGAGCTCCTGAGCATTACTGCAACAGGCCAGTTACAGCAAGACTGACAGACACTCTGTTCAACAGGAGATTTGATTGCACTGAGTCATTTCTCACCACGATTTGCTAAAGCCAAGTTTACTGTGAGGTTCCCAACTAAACATAAGAGGACTGTGGAGGAGCAGGCTGTGCCTGGTGAACACACATTTGTTTAGGGCACTGTCACACAAATTGGACCTGCGACAACCTCTGGAGAGCTTACTAACTTTATTTTTGGTGTGAGTTCAATAGGAGTGACAATGCAGTCAGAAAGAGCAGGTGTTGAATTAAATATGTACTTCAGTGTGGCACAGGTCCATCATACAGCCATGGTCAGACCTGGTTACTCACTGTAGATGACAGGAAGCCTTTCACTTATTGGACAGTGTCTTTGGACAGTGAGAAACCCTTTAGCTTGATGTGTGCAATGTTAACGGTCAATTCAAATATATACTGAATAGAGAGTGTTGTTATACCTTAACGATCATACACAACAGCAGTGTGTATGCTGATAAGGTGAAGTGTGAACTGAGCCTGTAAAGCAATGGTGTGCTGTGGATTTCACACAGGCCTTCACTAGTGTCCTACCTGAATTAACCCACCTCTTAATACCGAGGTCACGGCTATAGAAACCATCAACAACATACAGAAACACAGTGTAACAGAACTTTACATCACAGACAGACAAGTCATGTAGCCAGAATAAATGTCATTACTGAAGCAATGCTATAAAAACCCAATGAACACAATTCAATAGGTCTCCAAACACTGCAGCTACAGCTGCTCCACACACATCACATCCAGCAGAAGCATCAAGAATATAGTTAACTACATATAGTATTAATGGTAAAATATATAAAAAGATAATTTTGGACAGCAAAGTTATGTAATTTCTTTATAGCATATTTATTTATACAGTAAAACTTAACTAATTATTTGTTATTTAATGAATGTCATTCATGTATTTGTATCACTGTATCACTGTATGAGGCTTGTGATGTGGCACTCATTGTGGCAGTTTGCCTTCTTGCAATGCAAGTTTTTTTGTTTTTAGTTACTTCACCAAGTATTTTTGTCACCATTCCTACTCAGCATGCCAACAATAAGCATAGTATAAAACCTATGGGTAAGCCAAAAGAACACCATTGCTATATTATACTGACATGCTGGCTGAATTCATGCTTACAGAAACTCAGGTTGGTTTGTTTAGAAAGGCATCCTGCAAAACTGTTGGGCATCTGTTGGAACAGCAGCAGCTGCCATGGCAGATGGTGGTGCCACCAGATTTGCCGTTGCTTGCCCCCACTGCCACTGTTTGAGCCACGCCTAAAATATTTTAGTATTTTTTCCACTCCTGGATATACACAACTACATACCTGATCTCTGTTGGAGGTCAAGACACTTATTCCACATGACTGGTGAAACCCAAAGAGTTTTCTGAGAAAATGTGACCAAATCCCTGGATAATATTATAGGTCATATTATCCCTTGTGATCTGTTTTATTGATTTTACTGTGTTAAACACAGATTGCTACAGTTTTTTTTTTGTTTTTTTTTCTAATATGAGGAGGCTTGGGGAAAATTTCACTCTTGGTTCACATTCACAATCTCCTCAGTCATGAGACCGATGGACACTGTGGGCTTCTGGGCTCAAACGTTCCTTCATCCATGACCTTGGAACAATCCTCCCCTTTCCACCTCGACCAAGCAGACAGTGAGCAGGGTAACAGGCTAAGCAGTCCCTACTTTGCTTGAAGGCTTCTGATGTGCTCTGTCATTTTCCCTGCACTGACTTACAAACATAAGACCAGGTTACTCTCCAGAACAACTTCTTTCTCATAATGTAATTGTAATGACAATATCACGACACCTTCATTTTAAATTCACTGTGGAACAGTTTTTATCTGACATTGACGTTGTATCTGGGAGCAATGATTAAAATATATTAGAAAGTGCTACCACAAACAATAAAAGAGCAGCTTTTAAATGATATTTTCATGTTCTGTCTTTAGACAATATATTATACAAGCTATGTGTATGAAGAGGGAATGAAAAAAAGAAACACTGCATCTATTAAGGGTGGGAATCTTCCACAGTCTTGACCTTGAGTGCAGCTATAATTAAGTTTAATACCACTCAGGCTTCAATATGTAATGTCAGGTTTTGGTATTTAACTTTTGATAGCAGATGACTTCCTCTGTCTGCAGTCTCACTTTTTCTCAGCAGGAAAAAACATATTGCTCTGTATCTCGCTGCCTAAACAGATCCAGCACAGACAGGCCTCTTCTCTGGGGATTGTCAAAAGCCATTCTGGGAAATGCAGGAAATCACAACGTGAAGTAGAAGTAGATGAGGAAATGTGGTTCCACCAAAAAAAAAAAAAAAAAGAGTAAATTACAACACTTCATCACTCTTGGGACACACTGAACATCACAAATTGATGATATGTAAGAGTGTGAGAGTATCTGCAGGTGGATTTTTTCCTCTCACCTCAGAGTCAGTGCTGCATGGCATTAACCTGGATCTAACTTTTTTCTTTTAGTGGATATAAACTACATTCTACAGAGACCACATTTCATTTTCAAGGGTTTGTAGATAATTTCTGCAAGAGCTCCCAGTTATGCCTCACTGCTGCAGTGATGGCTCCATTAGCGCCACCATTCCCATTTAACCTAGTTACCACTCAAACAGCAAATTAATGTTTCACATCAGTGTTCATGAGGGGCTTGCATCACATTTCAGGGCTTGGTGAGATTAATAGCATCAGTCATAATGTGGTAATATCTACCTCTGTCTCAAGGAGGACCCAATCTGCAGTACGTGACCAACATTTCATGGTTCTCCAGCCGTTTTCTTTCAAGGACATGTTGTAGTAGAGTGAAGCACTGTGGCCACTCTAAGCTAATGGACCTTGAATGTGGAATGTTCCAAAAGAGTGGGCTCCTCACTTCGGAGTGTGGCAGGCCCTGATTACAGAAGTGACAGTCTGGACATCCAGATGAATTACTGTGATTGTTCTGCTGGAGTCAAAGGAAAAAGGAGGGCCTGCAGGGTAAATCACTCTTTATCTAGTCTATCAGATGATTCCATAGTGCGTGTAGCAATAACAATTTCTCCTTGAGGACCTTGAGTAGTGTCTGATGTACTAACACAACTCTGAGTACATCTTTTAAGTATAAGATGCAGTTAAAAGTCTGTAAGAAAAAAAAAATACCCCAGAGCTCTACCACCCACACACACACTTTCTCATGGATCTGAATGAACCTTGATTCCTTCAATTAATGTGTATAATTCTCTGTTGAATTTGAATTACCCAAGTACAACTGCATTGCCAATACAAACATTTCTCAATAGCAAACATACTCTTTGTGTCTCTTTCACCTTCAGCGTCAGGGCAAATGCGTCCTGTAGATCAATCATTTTCTTTCAGTCCTCTCAGACTTCACAGAGACAAGAGAGAGGGTATACATTTTGTATCAGCAAGTGTGCATCAGAACAATATAAACAGCTTGCATTCATCATACATTCACAGCAGACTTGCAAAAGTTTAGTTACTGAGCTATGTGAGAAAAACTGAAGGACGCATCCATTGAAATCAGTACCCAGATACAATGCATTTATTTTTTTTACTGTGTTTGTGTAGGAACTTGTAGGAGAATTCAGGTTTTATTAAGAATCTGAGTCTTATTTTGTACTTTTGGCAAACATCTCTGTCACGTATATCACTGGGCAAACAAGGGATTCCAATGAACATGTCATGTTCGTTGCCAATGCTAGTGCCAGTGCAGGAAGTGGTGTGCTCTTTATGTAGCAAATGGTGTGTAGGCTGGTGTCTGACTTTCATGTAGAGGAACAATCACAGACCTGCAACTAATGCCTTCTCTTTTCCTGAACAATAACCTTGAGTGTTTAATTATAACCATACCTCCAGTTTATTTGCCATAACTATATCATGTTTGCGCTCTAACTTCATCCATACTGTAGTTGCCATAATGTATCATTGAATGTGAAAAAAATTGTCCAATATTGGGCATTCATCAAGTAACTACTGAGATCATCGGCAACATTGCTACAGTGAAGTCTGAGCACAGGTTTAGACAAATTACATAAACCACTTTAATTATCCCTCATTGCACAGGAAAACCTTTTACTGTTGTTTCTAATCCCACAAGTTTGGCTAACTTGGATGTTTCTTCAAAATGAGTTTGCCATTTTTCGATTCATCTGGCTTTACATAAATGTCACAACATTCCAGTACAGGAAGCCTAAGAAACACACACACACACACATTCAGACATGACTACACTGACAACCATTTTTCTCTTCTTCAGAATACACAGTAGATATGATTAAAGTAGTTGAGCACTATGAAATTAAATTAAATTAAAAACATTCCCTAATTTCATATTATTTGTGCAGATATGTATCTAGTGTCATTTTATATTTCAAGCAATTAATTGATTAATTGAAAAAATTATCTGGGAGCATCAGATATTGGCATTTTTGCTTGAGAAATTACTTAACTGACAAAATGAATCAGGTCACCTATCAAAATAACTGAATGTAAATGTGTTGTAATAATGAATCTGATTCAGTTTGATGCTGTTCTTCACAAATTACTAATACCTGCTTTAAAACAAGACTCTCAGTTCCTCAGTACATTTTTTTGATACTTACAGACACATTTTGTTCTGTACTCAGAAATTATTGTGGTTCAACACAGAGTCCTATAAAAGGATTTATTATTATTCCACCAGAATTCTATTCATTTTGATATTTAACAATGTTTACAGAAGTTATAATAGAGCAGTTGATTGATTAAATAAAACAGATAACATTCAAATCATTAATAAAATGCATGTTTATTTACAAGTATTCTTATAAGACTCAGTAAATAAACAAACAACTACTGTAGATAAATAGATCCAAAGTAGGCCAAAAAGAATAAATGAATACATTAATGGAAAATAAATAAAGATTATTATATTTTTTCTATATTTATTTATATGTTATATATATCACGATTGAACCTCTCTTTGATAGACATGTAAGACATGATCAATAGCAATGTCGATAGAACTCATTCCACCTGTGTTCTGACAGAAAATATTAAAAGCCAATGATAATGAGAATAGCCGAACCAATCGTGGCTGGAACAGAGTTAGAGACAGGTTAGGTTGACAGTGCAGAGAACAGAGCACAGGAGTAATACAGCAGTAGGAGCAAGATAAAAGAGAAAATGACTACAGAAAATGTAAACTTGAGCGACAGCGTTACAGAGGACGACGTCCCCAACGGACACAGCCACCTGACTGAGGACTGACAGGTACAGAGAGCCACTGGAAACAGACATAGCTGATAAAAACTCTGGATTTGTCCCAGTAAAAAATACAAAATACAAATACAAACCTGATTTAACGTTAGCTACTATTTGCTCTCTTTGTCTCTTCTTTCTCTCTCTCCCTCTCGGTGCAAATCTTTAATAACTGTCCAGTGGTGGGCTACTGCTAAAAAGTGTTTATAGCGGAGATACTGCAGACATTAAGTTGGCGTCTTGGTCATAACTCAGTTCTCTTACCCATTTTTAACTTGTCATATCACCATCATAACACCGGTGTCCATTCTCATGACTAGCATACAGAATCAGAGCGACTGATACACATCTAACGCCACAGTTAGTTTTGTGGTTTTGTCATTTTTAGACAAGATGTGGTTGTGAAGTTTACAGCCTTGTCGCTCTGTTGCTCCTGCAGTGCTCTGTGTGTGAACTGTGAGGCAGCTAAAAAAAAGATGTAACAACTCATCCACTTAAATTCTGTGAGTTGAATCAGGGTCTTCCAACTGATGCATCAAATAGTCGACATTTAGGGGGCGGCCCTAAAATTGACCTTATGGTATCTTCACATCTCACTCAGGAGTAAAAAGGAACCTCTAAGTTTGAAAAAATTGTGATTTGATTTATATCAAGATATTGATATCAACCAATATGAAAAATCATATTGTGATATGACTTTTTCCCATATTGCCCAGGCTAAGTGAGTGGTAAGTGTATCTCAGTAAACTGAAACTGAAATTGTAAGAACTGAATGTAAATTGTGAGAAGTGGTCAAATACAGTTTCACCGCAAATGAAGCTCAGTTATTACATTCAGTTTCAAGTTAATTGGAATCCAGTTCCAAGCTAATAAATTCAGTTTCAGATTCAGTTACTCAGGGTAAACAGCACAAATTCAAATTATGTGAATCAAATGAACTTTTTTTAAGTGTAATTATTAAGGTTTGACAATTCAAATTCAAATGTAAGTAATTTAAATTCAGTTTCTAGTGATACATACTCTGTCCATATGCAAAGCTCCTTCACCTGCAGCTGATGATGTGCTGCCTCAGGGGATGAAGGCCAGTGTAGTGAGGGCAGCAAATAGGCCAGCTGAGAAAGCTGTTACCTGGAGGATGTCCTTCCATATGCTCTGGGAGGTAGCCATCTTTGCCAGCCGAGCAGAGTGGTGTTTCGTGTGCACTTGCAACAACTGCACGATAACGCCTTCCACAGAACTTTTTCCTCAGGTCCTTCAGCATGGCCTTGCAGATCTTTTTCATGCTCTTTGTGTGTGGGCAGAAGCCTTCACTGATGGTGAGTCTCTCCATTGTCTGGTTCACCAAATGTTTGGTCTGGGGGACCCATTCTTCTTGGCTGCAGTTCTTCAGAGCCTGACATTTTGTCAGGACTCTCGCTGTCAGCAGGGTTGCAAACAGTCTGAGCTGGTCCTCAGTGTCAGTCTTGGTTGTATCCTCACAACCAGAGGCAGGTGGATTAGGCAGACTCGGCTATTGGCATTTGGTCCTTGACAGTGGAGTTGTTCTCCATTCTTTTCCATGTGTCTTTTTCTGCTATGGTGCTTGGTTCTTCCATACTCTATGATCTGGGATACTCAGAAGAGTGTGTGTGAGATCTGATTCTGTATCTGGGAAACTGTGGGGTTTAAGAGTGAACAATTCTAGAATCTTATATCCTAGATTTCTTGAATCTCAGACTAAAGGATTATAGAAATCTAGAATCATTGAATGCTAGAATCCACACACGCATGCACACACACACACACACACACACACACAATGGATTCATCAAGAGTGGTAACAGAAACAAGGCCTGAAGTAAAAAAAAGAATAGTCTCATCTCAATATTCTAAACCTTTGGAAGATTTTTAATATGAGCACATGGCAGGACAGAGAACAAACCATTACAATAACTAAGTCTGGATGATACAAAGATGTGAATTAAGATCTCAGCACCTGCCACAGATTGAAAAGACCAAATCTTAGCTGTGTTACGTATGTGAACAAAAGGTGATCATGGTGATGTTTTTAATGTGCTAAAAGGTTCTTGGCTGTCATACTTTGAGAAATCATACAGTTGTCAAGAGTTACTGTAACTTGATCAAATTGGAGTCTATACCGGGTTGGGTCAGTCACCAGCATCTCAGTTTTATTTGAATTTAGGAGCAAGAAATTTTTTGACACCCAGCTTTTCACAGTTCGTGGTAATAGGCCACTAATTTGATCATTTGAGAGGGCTCATCAGCTTTTACGGGTACATACAGCGGGGTATCATCAGCCACAGCAACAGTGGAAATCAATTCCATGACTGCATATAATTTAGCTGAGAGGTGAAATATAAAGAGAGAAAAGCAGAGGGCCATGATCAGAGCCCTGGGGTTCTCCATGTCACATCAGAAAACACTGATATAGTATTTTTGTAGGAAATACGCTGTGTTATTTCGGACAAGTGATGAATGACAAAGACACCAAAATAGTTTTCCAATCAGTCTAGGAGAATACACTGATCTATGTTGTCAAAAACTGCACTGAGCTGCATTGCAGTAGAGTCACGGGCCTTGAGGACAGATTGCTCTTTCTGGTTGTTTAGGAAAGAATGGAAGGTTAGTAACTGGGAAATAAATATTGAAAAACTCAAGCTGTGTTGTTGTAAGTGATGGTTTAATCACAACAGTTTCAAAGCTAATGAGAAAAATGCCAGTACTTCATGATAAATTAACAGTATTTAGGACTGTGGGTCCTAAAACTGGCCAGAGAGTTCAGCTGGCAGAGGGTCAAGGGGGCAGGTGGTGGGTTTAGATGCTTACACCAACTTAGACAGTGGTTCAAGAAATATGGTTTCAAAATTTGATAAAAACAGAGATTTGGATTCAATGTAATGCCAGGCTGCTAGAAAAGCAGAAAAAGCTAGAGATGAGGAATTAATTTTGCATGAAATCTATTTTGCGGCAGAGAAATTCTAGAAAAGATCATGAGTCGTAAAGGGTGCACACAGCTGAGAGATGGATGCTTCTGAATACATTTGTCAAAAGGAAATCTAGGATTATGTTTATAGTTAATGATTAAGAATAATAATCCCTCACTGCACGCATGGACACAAGATTAAAGTTGAAATAGGAAGTTGATTGGTTAGTCTGGGTAAAGGTTTTGAGTTTCGCCTTCATTTCCTCTCATAAATAGAAATAATGTGTGTCACCAAATTTGCAACATGAGATAATTTTGACATTTCTTGCAGCCAATGACTGAGAAAACCAGAACCTGTAGGACCTGCAAATTTATTGGCAATTTGTAGGAAACAACCATTTGTCTTCATGTCTTTGCTTGATAGCCAGTCTTAGAGAGGTGACAGGTAATTAGGGAGGAGAGAGATAGGGAACGACATGTAACAAAGATCTTTGGCCTGATGCACTTCAGGTTAAAAACATTGTCATTGAATGTATTTTGGGGCTTTAAGAAACTGTCCAAAAAACTACTGTTATTTCTGGCAGTTGCACTGTGCCATCAGTTCAAGATAATTATTGAGTACAGTGTTATTTTTGCCAGTATGAATGACTCAAAATGTTTTGAGAAAGAATGGTTGTAGAAAGCAACTAGCTGTGTCAGCATCAGGTCACAGGATTTCCTCAGTGTGAATGTGAAAGTGGAGCTGAAATGAGCTCTTTGCCACGTTGTGCCTTGAAGTCTTGAAGGACATGCTGTAAGCCCTCTACCTTGTGAGGTAGGTCATGCGTGTTTCCTGATATACTTTTTCATCCTGCTGGTGATAGAGCAGGGATTACAAATGTCTCTTTTTGTTTGCGTCTAGCAGAATGTCATTCTTTTGTTCCCCTCCATCAACCTCAAACACAGCATATCCCAGTCTGACAGCACGGCTCTACCTTATTATTTTAGCAGTTGCCTTTCATTTACCTGGCCACTTCAAAAAGCGATGCATAGTCAACTTCCTTCCTGAGATGAGGTCAAACACATACAGAGTGTTGCCTACCACTCTTTTTATTACCACAAATGTCAGTAGTTCTCTTCATCCTTCACATGCTTTTATTACACTGGTGGAAATGTCAAATGTATCTGCAACAGTTATAACACCCTGATGGCCCCGAGGCTCAGAAAAGTGCACCATCAGAAAGAATTTGACTTTTTTTCCTGACTGCTCTTTTGTTGCACTGCAGGAAGCCTAATTCAATATTACTTGAATATTCATGCAATATACTTAAATGAAAACTAACCATAGAGCTATTAACCCATCTGTACTTCTAATATTTCTTCTCTTAATGGGCTGCAGATCCTTTGTCTTTACTTTGATCATCCATTGAACTCCCACTCAGAGGTCATCAAATATGTATACCTCCCCAACTGTGTCATCCCAGCAGTGCCTTTCAATGACATGTTAACATAGGAATATGGCCTAGAGGAGTATAATTGTCATGCAGCAGCTGTACAGGAACTTTCCTGCTCTTCTCCCTGCTTGGATCGGTCTCAGTGCTGCATAAGCTCTTAGCGAGCCAAGGCAGCATCTCTCTTCATGCATAATGATAACTCCACAACGCATAAATTGAATTTGTTTCCTGACACTTTTCTGCAGTTTTGAATGTTGTCAACACTGTGACTGTTGCTCACATCTCTGACAGGGCCAGCAGAGAGGCTTATTAAGGGTGACATGGTGGAAGAGCTCGGCTGACATGACTTCAGACTGTCATTGGGATTCTTAGTTGCATGGCTCTGTGGAGTTGGAGAATATGATGTCATCGCTGAGGAAGAGGTCATCAGAAGTGTGTGTGTGTTTAAGTTCACAAGTCCACTGACTGCAGTCTCTTCATTAAAAAGGTTTTGACATGTGATGAGAGAAAATCAGTGAATACAAATGTTTAAATCCTTTAAGGAACTGTTTAGCATTTTGAAAAGTGTGTTTTTTCGCATTCTTTGAGAGACCAAAATGACAACATACTGTAGACAGCAGTCTGGTGTCTGTATATTAAGCCTGAAGCTGGAGGCAGGAGGTATTAGCTTAGCTTAAAGACTACAGACAGGGAAAACAACTAGCCTGATTCTGTTCAAAATGAAACACTATTCCCATTAATACCTAAATCCACTAAGAACAATGTAGATATTGGACCATTCTGAACCCCTTAATTTACATACAATCCCAACATTCAGTGCCAGTGTACAAATTAGCATGTCCTTTGCGTAGTAAGGCAGAAAGGTAAGGCTGTGCAGTAGGGTTGGGAAAAACATGTAATGTCGTATCACTACATTTTGTCATTACAACAAATGATCTGATTGGCTCAGAGGCAGTGGTGGGAGACAGCCTCTAACTTTCTCTCTGATCACTCATATTAAAAGTCAGTGTAGCAGATCCCACAGCACGGCTGTTGTTATTTACTTGGATTTTTATTGCTTTTGCCAGACAATGTTATCTGCTGTAACAACTTGGTAATTGTCACTGGTTAAGGTAGTATTTACAAGCTGAGATCAAATTTCACACTACCTCTGAAGGCTGACGACAGAAACAGAAAAATTTAACAAATGGATAATTGAATGGACATTTGGGCAAGACTGTCTCTGTCCCTGCTTCTCACTTTCTCTCGAATTACATACTTGAAAAACTAGTCTTGCTGTATATGTGTTAAGGCAAAGTCAGTAAGAAATGAGATGCATAATGAAAGGCATTCACAAGTGAATTACATGCTTCAAAGACAAGTCGGTTTGGCAAAAATATACTCAGTTTGTAAAGATAAGTAAAGAGTGCAATGGGAAAGAGCTGAGGTTATGCATGGATCACAAATCTGGACATTGGTGCACAGAGCAAAGCTTTGGTGAGGTGGCGTATGGAGAATGGAGATGTTGTCAGACTGCATAGAAAACTTGTCAAGACTGACAGATGGAAAAAGGATCTCGAAACAGGTTGTTTTAAATTAAAGGGCAGAGTCACTTGTGCTGATGAATGGTGATCATCATTACTGTTGGTTAATATCAGCAGGGAATAACAATCAGCATTCATATCTTCAATCATTAACAGTCATTCTGGTCACAGACTAGCATGAGGCTAGTGTAGAGGTTGGCAGGATGGTTGGACGTGTTGTATGGCTTTCATGCAAGAGTTTGAGTCCTATCGCAAACCTGCAGTTGATACATGCATTTTAGTGACTGCAAGTATAATGCTTCCCAAATGTTAACTAAGGCTTAGAGTTTTGGTTGCCTAATCATAACCATAACCATAACCATAGCTTACTTGAGACTCCCCTTACCTTAATCAGTCAAACGATGCCAACCAACATCTCTGAAGCTCATTAACGATCTCTGTCTCATTCATTGTTTTATGTGGAGTTATGTGTTGGAACCAATGGAACTATATGATAATACAACAAACAGTGAACAACAGACTTCTCAGAGTCTTGGTGGTTTTGGGAGCATTGTCCTTGTACAGAGACGTAGGTGGCAGATGGAAACACTGTTGTTTGTCAAACCTTCCCTTTTTCAGAGTTGCACTCATAACCAAGTGACGAAGGCAGAAAATCAGTGTCAATCATAAATGACAGAGAAACTCTTTTTGCAGTACTTGATTAACAGATGAATACTCCTAGCCAAGCATCTTACATTTTTTAAAAATCTTAAAAAAGTCTTAACAGCTATTTTTTAAAACTATAACTAAGCTCAGCTTTTAATTTGTACCACTGATGTAAAAGCTACATCATGGTCTCATAAATTACACACTGTGTCTGATTCTGACAAAGTGTTTGACATGAAAACTCAGTGCGCACAATAAAATGACCAGATGAACGAAACTTGACTGGGCTTTACCTCACTGTAAGTGCAGCCTGCCAGGTACTCAACAGAAGCTTATTATTATTGTGAGGTCAGTACCTGAATACATGACAGACACACACCTTAACCTAATTATTTTAAAATATTACCACCTTTTTCATTTCAACTTGTGTGAGAGACTAAAAAAGAAAAGTCAGACTGTCCTTTTAATAATCACTCACAGTCGGCCAAGCTGACAGAGGTGACGCAGACAACTGCAATGAGTGGCAGGTAAGAACTGACGGAAGCAATGTGCTATGGGAATGTGTTATGTCATGTTGTTATTGGTTGCATGAATAGTAGAAGCTGATCTCCTTTACCGTGGAAGCACTTTGCATGTTTCTCCACAGCCTCTGCTTTTAATCACAAATGAAGCTTAGTGAAAGTTCAGTCAGGACGACTGTCTATCTGCACATACCATCTGAATCACGAGTAGTTTCCTGCTATCATTAAGCCCCACCGGGTACTTCTGTTTCCATGTGTTACTATTTAAACCTTGTTCGTCACAACCTGACATGCTCAACTCGAGTCAGTCACCTGTAAGTGATCAAAATTTAAAATGTTCTCTCTCACTGCAACCCACCTCCACCCCTTCAACACCTCAACTGCAGATGCCTGTCCATCTACCCCCTGATCAGAAGCTTACTGTCATGAAGACGTTCCAACCTTGGGCTCTGTACCTGCCCCTCTCTGCCCCCCTCCCTCTCTCTCTCAATCCAACCGATCGAGGCAGAAGGCCGCCCACTCTGAGTCTGGTCCTGCTCAAGGTTTCTGCCGTTTCATATATATCAGAAGCACCATTTACATTTGACTGTTTCCCATGGTGATGTACTTCCTGTTGGGGTCTAAGCGCCAAAAGGCTGTTTTTCCTGTGAATACTAAAATTTTGTCTTTTTGTTCTAAGTCCTAGTGACTTTAACTATTAAACCAAACCAGACTTTATTATGTTGTGTTACTATTTAAACCTTGTTTGTCAATTGTTCATCATCATCAACAGTATTGAAGAGCGTTTCGATAGTTAACTAGCCTTGTGCACCTGCTGCACAGGGTAATACATGCTCTTACACACAGTTTATGTTTGATGTTTATTGCTGATTGACCATAGAGAAAAGCTGAAGTGTGTGATCTCTGAACATGCACAAGCACATTTCATTGGAGGAAAGTTACAAACTCAGGTGTTAATATCCAGCTGATAAACAGAGCAGTGCTTACACCTGGGGGATCTCCTGGTACATTTTGCACTTTGATCCATTAGCTACCATGAATTTTTGCAATTTCTTTATTTTACTTTACTTTTGGCTCATCTTCAGTTTTCCTCCTTGCTTCTTATCCTTCAAGATTAATTTACCTCATCCTACCTCTCTTCTTTATTAAGCCTTATACACATTTAGAGATTCTGACGTCTGGCCAGTGAATCATTTTGAAAGACTATTTGATGTGAGTCAGTGTAGCAGAGCTTATCCGATTACAACCACAACTGACTGAGGAACCAGCAGGGAGCTGGAACTTCTGCTGACTTGCAAGAGCCCTCCTCAGCCTCAACATCTGCTCCATCCACGTGGAGCAAGGCCGTCAGCTGAGCAGCCCCGGGTACAAAAGAAGAAGTATACTTCAAGTTTATTTTACTAACTAAACTTAAGTAAAGTTCAAGTGTATATTCCAAGTATAATTTGGTAGTATACTTTTAACTGTACTCAGTACTTCTTGGAACAATATTGGCCCACTTTTTACTTACTGTAACTGTATATTGTAAGTATAAGTGGACTATACACAAGTACGCAACTATTTCACATCCAAATTTTATTGTGTCCTCCAACTATACTGTAAACTACACTACAAGTGAACTTATCAGTATACTGTTAGCTAGCTACAAACTTCTAGCCCATCTTTTAGCTTTATTTAAGTATGCTTTGAAGTAGACTGCAAGTATTTTGTGTCATTTTTGTATTTTGTAAGTATTACTTCATAATGCAACTATACAGTGAATTATATTATAAGTGTACTTAGAAATAACCTGTTGGTTTACTTGTTACTAGGGATGTATCCATATCCAAAACACGTTGTTTAGGACAGCACTGAGTTGCTCAAGAAAGACTTCACAAGAGACTATGAGAGCCAATTTATTTGCAGTTACCTCAGTGTTACTAACCGTGCACATAACTTCACTAGTCTTGCTGGTTTGAATATACATTCGTCACAACAGTGCACACAACTGTAAACTACCAAGAACACTGTAGAAACAATGTAAAGCACCATACACTACTGACATGTGCCAACAGCTATAGTTATTAAAAACACAATTTAACTAAAACATATGTCTACAACCACATTGTCTCTCCTTCTCCCTAATGTGCTACAATATTATAGATACATAGATAAAAATCTGTTTGCAATGAAGGACTTTGATTTCACTAACCAGTCATTTCATTTATTACATGTTATTGAAAAAATGATCAATATATTCTGTAGCTGTGTAGCAGGCTGGTGATATGATATGATCATTAACATAATTATTTAACATATTTAAGCAATACTGAAATGTAATTAGGCAGATCATAATAAAAAGTTCAAAAACAGTTACGTGATGTTGTTTTTTAGGGTTTATTATATTTTCTCTGTTGAAATAACAGAATATATCTGTAAAATAATGATTAAATGTGTCAATAATTTTGAAACCTTCCAACCTGGTAAACTGATGTAATTTTATAGTTGAACGTTGTAGAAAACACCATCGACACTTATCAACATCATCAACACTGGGGTTACAATGAATGGCATGTAAAATGAACACCTTTTTCACATGATTTTACTAAATACTATTTGTTATTTGACAAAACAGAAAAACCTGTAACACAACATAAATTTTGAATAAGATTGCAGTTCAAAACATCCCCCTTATTTCACAGTGGAGGTTGTTTGTACTTGCTTTCAAAAAATTACTCACATGAGTGTTACAAAAATGATTCAAATGCCAACTCTATGATAAAACTTTGGTTTGGTTCAGGTAGGAGACAGGATGCATGGGTACAGTGTCACAGGGTGCATTCACACCTAACTTATTTTGTCACTGATCTCTGGTGCAGACTAAACTAACAGGTCTCTGAATGGTTGAAAGGTCTGAGGAGACTCTGTCTCAACTACTATTACAGCAGTAAGTGTTAAACATGGATAATCTGTATAGGTAGGTGGTCGCAGTGACCACACTTATTTCCGTTATTTCTTTGACACCAGAGAAGATAACAAACACATCAGGTTCAGTAAAGAGCACCATGACCTGCTGTCACTCACCAGAATTTCACTGTGTGCTTAAGATTTTGTTTCAGCAGACAGATACAGTGCATTTAACCACTGCAGATAATACTGGCAGAATAATCCTACTGTTGAGTTTTTTTATGTGAAAAACTATAATATTAAATTGGCCGATACGATCAGTAGTTTCATTAGAGAGAGTGGATGTTTCTGTTAGAGCTGTCACTTGATGTAGGTGTCATCGAGTGAGTAGGCAGAAGGCAGGAGCAACCCATCCTCCTGCTGGGTCTCTGTCAGTCCCCAGATATTGCAAGTGTTTCATCAGAGTGGTCAGCTCAGTGTCTCTAATCCCTGCAGTGAGTGGGAGAGGCTAACGCAGCTAACTCTGTGATCCAAGATTACTGTAGGCTGTACGTATTGCAGCCTCCCTCTAAGCCCTGATCTCTTCCTCCCCTTCACACACAGAGTCCAGCCCTGTCACTCTCAGGCTGCTGCTGGTCAGCCCACACAGGTAATCACCCATGGACAGCAAAGTGAAGCTCCTAAGCTGTCTGATTGTGCAACCAGGAAAAAGTATAGAGAGAGGATTTTCGTATAGTAACACTGACCTGATCTGTTTTTCTAGATTTATTTAACCGATGTAATAACACATTACAATGGAAAATGCAACTTTCAGGGCCACTCACCTGTACAGATATAACTGCACCATTTCCTATTATAGTCATAACTTAGTCAAATCAAACACACTGCAGCTCTCCCTAGCATACTGCTAGAATCACTCATTAATGACAGCAGTATCTCTACTCAAAGTGTTAGAAAGGCACGCTTTATAATTTCAGATTTTGTATCATATTCATCAGATGTAGATGTTTTGGAATGAGTAAGAAGTGCTAGTAAACACAGCAGTGAGGTTTACATAAAGGGGGTTTCATGAGTTAAAAAGTCACGTACATATAAAATGTATAAGTTAGAGTTAATGTACAGCATATACATATAAGTTATTTAAATTTAACAAACTAACAACACAAACAACAAACCAAACTATTTTTTCGCCACTGCATTACTATTGTTCGAGTTTGTGTCCGTAGAGGCCGTAGTAATTACACATGATTCCTCTGGAGACCAGGCCTGTTCTGACTTGTTTTATCCGACCTATAGTTCCAAACTCAAAGATATTCAGCATTCTATCATATAAGACAAAGAAAATATACATTGACAGAATACTTTATTGATCCCAAACTACTCACCTAATCGTCTAATAATTTCAGCTCAAATGCATACCATATGACCACAGATGACCACAATGGAAATAAGCCTTTGGGTTTTATTGTGTTTTTATCCTTGGCAATTTTTTTGATGTGTGTAATGGCTGCTGTGCAGTGTTGTGTTTTTTAATAATCAAATAAATTTGATCAAGCTATCAATCAGCTGGGCTTTGTTGCAGGTCATACCCCTCCCTCTCTCCATGTTCCCTGTCTGTATCTGCACTGTCATCATGAATGCAAAATGTCAAAATATGATCTTAATAACAAAACAAACAAACAAAAGTAAAAAATTGTTTTTACCAGATTTGTTATGCAGTGAAGTAAAGCTTGACTAATCATGACCCATTATCTAATATTCACACTTTGACAGTCTAATTTGACTTGATGTGGGCTGCCTTGAAAGTGCATGCAAAATTGCCATGAGAACTTTTGAGATTTTTGTTAAATGCTTTTTCAAATGTTATTACAAATGCTTCAACCAGCATTATTTCCATTTGGGCCTCCACTCATATGGAAATAATATAATATTATAATGATATTATTTTATTATATTATGTTAACTAATAATAATAACTAATAATACTTTAAAGTGGTTGAGCGATGGAAGCAATAAACTCACTGGACTGGACTCACAATGGAATACTTCTGGAAAGCTATAAACTACCTGTTCAAACGGCAGACTCTCACAATAAACAATTAGCTGGTGAGCATGGCAGAGCATTTAGCAGCTAAAGAGCCAGATATGCCTCTCAGCAGCAGGTGGAGACAGAAACAGGGCTAAAAGGTGAGTGAAGACATTCTTCACATGGACACAAACAAGACTTAAAATGGCGGTAATGTTGCTGTCAATGACCAACATATCGCTCTTTATATGTAAAACTGGTGGCATACTCTTTTAATTTGTCTTTGAAACTTAAGAGTCCAGGCTAAAGTACAAAAGAAGAGAGGAAAATAAATAAATCAGAAGATATATTTACTCACCCTCCTTTAGAAATAGCTGTCTACTAGAGATCTATCCCTGAAGAGTTTTGGTTTTATTTGTTTAGGTTAGATATCTGTCACTCTGATTTATGCTTCTACTCTATGGAATTTCATTTGTGGTGCTCACACACAAATTAAATTAGATTCAGCTCCATTGGATTTGGCTGGAGGCTTTTTATTTTACATTTAATGTTGATTTTCCCCCAAAAAATCCCATGTAGTTTGGAGATCTCTTTTGTACTAGAGGTCTGGACAAGACAGGAAAAATTTATTATTTATTCCAGATATTACAGTTACTCACAGTCTTGAATTGGCCAGAGATATCCAAGTCCTCATCCTTTGTTAACTTTAAAACATTAAAAACTGATCTGATTTGAAGTTACTGAAATGTACTGATAATAAGTACTTTGGTCAGATCTGGATCTGATGTGCAGCTCCTTTCATTCCTGTCCTAACATCTACGTCTATGAGCTGAGGGAATGATTTTTCTCCTGTATGTATAAAACTTCTCCAGAGAACACTGGAACAAACAAAAAGAATGTAGAGCTGTTTCTTTCTTTTCCCTTGAAAAGTTCATACAGACATACTAAAGTGAATTTGGCTCAGGTGCAGAGGTTTACTATGATGGAACATTAGGGAAACAAAACGTTCACAGGGGAATAATTATATTTTTGCTTATTAGTGCTGCACAAACATCAAACATTATCAGAGTGCAAAATTAAGGTCATGGCTAATTAGCTCATTAAGCTTTTTCCAGTTGTATTGAACTTATATTCATTACACTTCCACATATTCTGTTTGTATTCTTTGATGTAGATTAAACAATAATAAGATATTTCTGGAATATAAATCCTAGAATGCAGGGCAGATCAATTACTGTAACTGTGTGCTGTATTGTAACTGCCTCAATACAAAACTATATCAATTATGTATGAGTATAAATGAAAATAATCTAGCAATAAATAAAATTAGAGACTGGCCTTCCCAGCATCATTAGATGATGACAGACTTGAGCTGCATTTAATGTGCCAAACACACTCAAACAGTGTATTTTACATGTTTATCACTAAAGCAGTGGTTATACCTCAGGAGGAGGAGTCACAAATCATTTAGATAGACAACCTGTTCCTCTGCAGAGTCAGCAAAAGACTGACCAGGCTGAGGAGCCTCTCCACAGGACCGTGAGACGCCATCACAAGTAACAGCACAGCTGCAGTCATTATAGAACAGGAACGATTTCAATGACTGCGTCATTACAGACAAATGCTGCGTAATTACAGTAATGAGTTACTTTGTAACATGTTACCCCAACACAGTTAATAGTGCATTTGTAGATGAGGAACATTGGAGAGATTGGGTTTCTCTTGGAAATTCACAGTTAAGAGTGAGACCATTTGGGAAATTACTGCGACAGAAACTTGTACTCACAGAATTGGAGATAAAGCTGCTGGGGTCCACTTTTTCCCATTAAGGTGCACAGGATGCTGAAATAAATCAAAGTGTTTGTTGTCTGGGTAAAATAAAGAAAAGGAGAACAGAGTGGGTGAAAAAGCGCATACTGAATTTCTTTCTTCTGCGCTGCACTTTACAGCCTCATGATGTGAAAGGAAAATGATTGTCTGCAGCTGCCGAGTCCTCTCATTCATGTGTGTGTTTTTAAACATGCTCTCACTTGTATATTTTATATATAATGTTAATGCATTTGCTCTGTTTCATACAAAAAGTGACAGAGGGCTGTAGAAATAGCAGCACCAGTTTGAGGTGAGGTAATCAAACGGAAACAGCAGCTCGGGCACCTTAAATTCTCTATTCCCCAGCGGCTGCATGGAGCATTTTCCCCCAGTCTAGAAATGGAAACATCCCCTCAGACTCTTGGGAAGCACATCTGAAATTCATCCATCAGTTCTCTCTGGTGTATATAAATACCCATGTGGAGCAGTCACACTCAGGTTTGTCCTATAATGTGGGGCTCGCAGATGGGAATGGATGGGCACAATTCAAGTAGGTGGTAAAGTGCTGTGAGCAAAAAGCGCACTGCTCTGTTTTCAGGCCTATTTCCCCAAATAAAAGCAATCAGCGAAATATTAAGTTCGCTGATCCACATTTAGGGAAGTGGGAGCTGTCTTCCAACATGGCCTCCCTGTAAATAGGTCCACTGCAGAGGGATGGATCACACATGCTGGCCTGCTTTAGATTAATCAGGAATCAAGTTTTCTCTAAAGGTTCACTCTGTGAAAGTGATACTTTGTGACATTCTGGATTTATTCTCCCTCACCGGGTTTTCGTAACAGGATGGGGAAAACTTTAGTCTGCCTCTCTGAATCAGGAAGACAAACAATGTTAACAATGTGCTTTTAGCATAGCTTAGAAGCATCTACGCAAAACATTTTCAAAATGACATGACAAGAAAAGAAACATAGTAAATAGCAGTGGGCTGTCAGGGCCAGCAAGGCCTTCTCTGCTGACCCAAACACTGTCACAATCACTGATGTTTTCTTTCCATTAATACTATATGTATTCAATTGTTCCCAGTAGTCTATTCTCTTCATCTCATAGCTTTCCTCTTGGTTACGCTGCTTCCAGTACAGTCTGTTTATGTCAGAGCTTTTATCCAATCAGATTTCAGCCCTGTGTTGCCAAGTTAACAGTGCAGGCCACTGTAATTTAAAATGAATGGCAATGAAACTGTCACCTCACGGATCCTTTAACCAATCAGATTTTGATTTGGCAAGACCTAACTCAGGTTAACTCAACATTTTCACGTGATTTGATTGGATGGTCAGAGAGCGTAATGGTCAGAGCTAGCATACCGCATCTATAGCTACCAACGCAAGCTAAAACATATTAGCATAGATTTAATAGCTGTTTTTTCAACCCACAGCAGCTGATGGAGGAAGAGTTCAATGATTCTGTTGAAGAGGCTATCTGTGCATCTCAGTTCCATCAATACGTCCTGGTGCCTGGAATAACCAAACAGGAACCATGGTTGACTGTAACTGGCTGGTCCTCTTGTCAGTCATGGTGATACATACCAAAACATGCACACCTCGACTGACACAGAGTGTATTATTTTGTCACAGACTGTGGACATATAGGTCAATTCAAACCAAGGTTACAACTCACAACCTTTACTTGGCCTTCTTAAAGTAATAATGATCCTTCATAGTAACTGTAGCAACTGTCTCTGCCAGAGGACACGGCCTTTTTTTTCTTGTTGTCTTGTGTCCACTTCAAATATTATTATTAGATCAGAAAGAAAGCCTGCACACTTCAGCTGAAATGTTTGCTCTCATTACTCTGCTGCATTAGAAAAAAATAGAGATACAGCAAATGTGAACTTTAAACCACTGACCTGGTATTAACTTATAATTTAAAAACTTTTGTTAGACTCAAACACTCAGTGTTTTCTTACTATGAAGGTGGAAAGAAAATGAATATAAAAAGAGATTATGGAGTAGGAAATAGCAAGTAAAAAAAAGTATTCATTTACTAGAACTGACAGATGTGAAATATTTTAAGAGTTGGAGACATATTTTCCAAATGGTTCATGTCACCATACAAAAACAGAGATGATGGTGCCATGCTATATGCAGAGCTTTGCAACCAGAAAATGTTTTGTTTTTATTTTGATTCAGGCCATTTTTATTTTTGCTTTCACACATCTTTTCTCTCATCTCGTTTTTATCAACTATTTTAAGAGGAAAAAAAAAAAAAGAAAACAACATGTCCAGTTTGTGATCAACAATGTCAAGTCATCACTTCCAGACTGTGATCAGTGCACACTGTACAGGCACCCAAATAAACAGGGTGGCATTTCTTTCAGTTTAAGAATTAATCAATTAAAGGGGCACTCCACTGATTTCACACATCAAGCTCAGTCTACTCAACATCAGGAATACCACTCAGTAAAAACACATGTAGCATTTCTTCTGTGGCTGTGGTGGAGTCTGAAAAAAAAAAAAAAAAGATCTGATCTCACTTATCTCAGTTTGTGTTTGAGACTTCAATAGAATGTTTATTACAATGTTATTGGTGCTGTGGGGTCTGAAAAAGTTGGCATTTTAAGGGCAAGAATGATCTAATGACAGATGCATTATGGGAAATAATATTTATAGTATATATATTGTCCTATTGGAGCTTGCCCACTTCAGGGACTAAAAGTCAGGATATCTTACCCTGTGTTCCTTTAAGTTTGACCATTTGAATCTGTGTCTTGGGGGTTCTCTGGTAGCCCAGGGGTTAAGATGGAAACTGTGAACCCAACTTCCTCATTTTGTCCGACTGGGTACCTTTGTTGCAAGTCACACCCCATCTCTCCCACCCCCTCATATCCTGTCACCTCTACAGACAGTAAAGTGTTGAACATCATGAAGGCACTGTCTTTCCTTGCAAAATGTATTAGCAAAATCAAGAGCTGTAAAATAGCTTACAGCAGGCATCCAAGCATGTTTATTGTTGATCAGCACTGCCAGGCACAGCAGAGAGATATATTATGATCCTGTCAAAACACCCTCACTTCATAGTCTCAGACTACGTCTGCAAGCATGAGTGACTTTAACATTACGTGTCCTGCAATCGTCAAATAAAGAAGTGAGGAACACTGTGGGTGTGTCAGGAGAGATGACCTCTGGGGATGGACCATGAAAGTAGATGATTTTCTTAGGACTTTATTTTCCACATTGTAACACATATTCACATCAAACTGCACAGTGGAACCGCAAACAACAACAACAACAAAAAAAAAAAAAAAAAAAAAATTCTTTAGATACAGTGTCCACCTCAACCTGTTACTTTGAGTTTACTCATAAAAATTAAGGCAGCATTTTACAATAACTTTTTAAGGGCCAGGTGAACTTTTCTGGAAGGACAAACAGAATTTCTTCTTATATGAATATAGCCAATTTCATATAGTCAGTTAAAAACCAGGGCTCTAATAATGGTGGGGTTTAACGTGCTGTTAGCGGCTGTGTCTGCCTGCACAGTCAGGACTGTCTATCTGTCAAGTTAAGAAAACCTTCTTTGTGATCACTCTTTTTTTTAAAATGTTGGCTGATATTACAGGAAAGTTGTCATTAACCTATTCACATTATTTTTTACAAACTATATTCTGTTGTTCCAACAGCTGACAGCACAGGGTGTCCACTGAGCAAACAGTCTGAGTAAAAGGGAGAGGCAGCATTATGGGATGCCCCTGATTCTGCTGCACTAGCATGCTATCTAAACTTGCACACTGGTGGACCTTTGTTTGCCTCAGTGAAAAGAAGCTAAGGTGGTGAAATGAGAGAAATAACAGAATTGTATCAGGCTGTCTGCTCCAGACTGGAGTTTTTGGGAAAGCAGGGGAGAGTCTTTTTTCTCATCCTGGATTTATAATTCATGTTGAGCATGACATACTAACAACTTGTTCTAATGTGTGAATTTAAATAAAACTGACTGTAGTTGTTACAGTTTGGAATATTAAAATGATCAGCTTAATAATCCAGTGCATGATCTTCTATTTACCTCTGAACTCATCACTTCACCATCTGTTCTTCCACAGTTATAGAATTATTACCAAGACATTTAAAGCTTTGTTTATAGTCTACACACAAAACCTTGAATATAAAGCCAGACTGGCTGCAGGCACAACCAGAGATTACATGAGAGTACATTCGGCACACAGTTGTCTCCCTCTCTAACTGTTAAATAACAGAAACCTAATTAAAGTGCACTGCTGACTGTCACATTCATCAAATCTGTGTTTTATGCTGTCTGTCTGTGTGTGTGTGTGTGTGTGTGTGTGTGCATCATGCCACATAATGAGAAGATAAATGAAAAGAGGTGGGCACCTACAGTGTCTCCATTAATGAACAATGGTGTTGGGGGAGCAGAGATGGGAGGGTCTGGTGACTAATCAATTCATCAGTCAGTCAATAATAAGTCAAATACATGTAAAGTTAAATATAAAAACCCAATACCACAAAATTGTCTCAATGATCTTTACAATCTACAGCTTACAACACACTCAGGACAACAACAGACAGGACCTGAGCCACAGGACTTCACCATGAAGACCTTGAAAGAGGACAGACTCCATAAACATACAAAAGCCAAAACCAAGTACATCATTCACATGTCCAATACAAGGAGGAGGCTGTGATTCCTGGAGGGTGAAGATCCAGAACCAAAATGTCAGCCAGGAGAGAGAAAGAGAAAGAGAGAGAGAGAGATAGAGAGAGAGAGAGAGGATAGGAAGGAGGGAAGAGGGAGAGAGACAGAGACAGGCACACAGCCTGGACGCTCATGTGCTTGAGGGAACAAACAAACAGGGTTAGAGAAATGCAGTTGTTTTCAGAAAGTTTACAGCTCTTCAGCAGGACAACATGGGCTCTACTGTACACACTATGACCAACCCACCGGCAGGAGAATGATAATCACAGCCACTAATTGAAAGGTGAGGTGTAAAACACATGACAGGCCTGAAAACAAAACATACAAATAATCATAGTGGACACAAAGGCATTAAACATCTGTCATGGAGAGAAAAGAGCATAAAAAGAGAGAGCAGGATCATGGTCAGGGGTTACTGTAACTTGATCAAACTGCTGTCTATACCATGCCGGTCCAACAACCTGCATCTCAGTTTTATCAGAATGTAGGAGCAGAAATTTCACAGACAAGTAGGCCATTAATTTGATCATTTGAGAAGGGCCATCAGGTTTTACAGGCACATAGAGTGGGGTATCATCAGCGTAACCCATGACTGCATATCATTTAGCAGACAGCTGAAATATAAAGAGAGAAAAGCAGAGAAACATGAACAGAGCCCTGGGATTCTTCATGTCATGTCAGAAAATACCAATTTAGTATTATTTTAGAAAACAAACAGTGTTATTTCAGATAAGTGAGACTTTAACCAGTGAGGCCAGGCCAGAGACACCCAATTAGTATCCAATCAGTGTAGGAGTGAATAAATATTGAGAGTAAGTTTAACCACAGCAGTCTTAAACACTTAAAATCTTAAAGCTAATGAGGATGATGCCAGTACTTAATGATAAATTAACAGTATTTAAGATTGCAGGTTCTAAAACTGGCCAGAGATCTTTGGAGAGTTCAGCTGGCAGAGGTTTGAGGAGGCGGGTGGTGGTTTAGATGCTGACACCAACTTAGACAATGATTCAGGAGATTGGGATTCAACATAATGCAAATGGATGGATGCCTTTTGAGTAAGTTTGGCTACAATCTCAAAAAGCCTGGAATAAGAAGTTTGTTTTTGTGTTCAATTTTGTATTTCTGTCATAAGTAAATTAAAAATGCTTTAGTCCACCCCATGGCCCCTGCACTACTCTAAACACAGCTGATAGAAAGGAGTGAAGCTGGAGTGCCTGCTGTGAGTCATGTCTTCCCCAAGAAAGCAAAATCACAGTACCAGAAAAGAAAAGAAAGAAAAAGCAAACTGAGGGAAAAGAGCTTTTGTCAAATGTCTTTCAGAAAAACATCACATCTGTTCATATCAGCAGTTGTAGATTGAAGGCAGTCAGCCTATTTTTATATACAGTATGTTTGGAAAGTATTCAGACCCCTTCACCTTTTTCACATTTTTTGATGTTGCAGCCTTAAGCTAATATTTAAAACATCTATTTTTTCTCTCACTCTCTACACTCAGAGACACAAACAGAATTTTAGATTTTTTTCAAAAAATTAATAAAAAGGGAAAAGCTGAAATAATGAGATAAATGGAGTTAGGACGACCAGTTCTAAGCATCTTGTCTGGTTTCACTCAGATATGATGCTTAGAATTGAGGCCAGAAAGTTCAATCTTGGTTTCATCAGATCAGAGAATCCTGTTTCTCACAGTCTGAGGGTCCTTCAGGTGCTTTTTTTTTTTTTTCAAACTCAAGGCTTTCATGTGTTGCAGAGAGGTTTCCATCTGCTAACTTTACCATAGAGCAGTGCAGTGTTGCAGTGATGGTTTTCCCTCTGGACGTTTCTCCCATCTCCAGACAGGATTTCTGGAGCTCAGCCAGAGTGATCAACATGTTCTTGGTTACCTCTGTTATTGAGCCATTTTATCCTGATTGCTCAGTTTGGCAAGGTGGCCAGCTCTATGAAAAGTCTGGGTTGTTCCAAACTTCCACCATGTGAAAATTATGGAGACCACTGTGCTCTTGGGAACCCTGAATGCAGGAGAAAGTTTTTTGTAGCCATCCCCAGATTTGGGCCTCAATACAATCCTGTCTTTGAGCTCTGCAGACAGTTCCTTCTTCCTTCCGTTTAAAATGTCATAGTAAAGAGTCTAATTGCTTATGTCAATGTGATATTTCAGTTTTTCCCTTTTTACTAAACTTAAAAATATTTCTAAAATTCTGTTTTTGCATCCTTATTATGGGGTACAGAGTGTTGATTAATGATTATTTTTTTTTAATTGTAGAATGAGGCTGCAATATAATAAAGTGTGAAAAAAGTGAGAGGATCTGAATAATTTCTGAGTACACTGTACACAGTATATAGCTACAATGTCATAGCAAAGCATTACATCGTGAAACACATGGTCCTCACTTTCAGTTTCAGCCACTGAGAGTGGAGCAGGTCTCTCATTTGTTGGTGAGCTTATGAAATGTTGGTGGTTAACAAAAATGGTTACAATCAATCATTTTAAAAGGGGTGTCTCATAATTGAGATCAGTGTGGTATATAATAAGCAGGTAAGGAGAATATGTCAATTCTGTAGGCACAACTTGCCAACACTATTTAATAATGGTTTAAACTAATATCAGTATGTTGCTTAGTTTGCCCCATTATGGATTCAAACTGGTGGCCTTGCTGTTTTCACATCCTGCCATATTGAACCAAACATACTCCAGTGTAAAGATGATTTTCCATCTTCCATCCACCTTGACATGACATGAATAGAAAACTTGAACACCAAGGTCTTTGAAGATAATGTGTAATGCTCCAGTTTGCTGTCTGTCCTTATGCAAGCAAAGGAGCCAACACTGCAAGCTCTTAATTTGAGCACATGCATAATTGAAATGAGGCTTTTCTTTGCAGTTGCTGCTGTTTGCTCCACAGTGCAGAAGGAAGCCCGCCAGCACCAACACAGCTGTCTGTCTCAGGTGGATTGCTTCTGTGGGGTGACCTCACTGACTCATCAGAAGCTCAGAATAGCTGCCCCTGTTCACAGAGGCAGTGTGAGCTTAATGTGCCTTTGACACATTCTGTGTTAAGACATTTGAAAAATGTGCTTTAAAATTCCAGCTGTACTGTCTGCATCTCAAAACCTCCACAGCAATAAAATGTATTATGATGCACTGCTCCATTGCAAATACCATATTTAATTAAAAAGGTTTATATCACCAGTGGGAGGGAAATTTGCTTTTTTTTTTACGACATGTGGCTATACAATAATCATAAAGCTGCCCGCATTCAATTCCTAGTAGTAACATTGCATGGCATTCCTGAGGAAAATGATGCTGAGATACTGATGTTTGCAGAGAAAGCATACTGAAATACACTGCAGATATTTTTATTTTGCTCATATTGGTTGCAGGAAAAACCCTCAGTCATTAAATCTGTGGAAGGAAACTACACATTACTTCAGCAGCAATACATCAAATGGAGCACCACAATGCACACACTCACTGATGATCGCAACTGACAAATGGTGACACGTCACTATGACCTTGTTTCCTGACCTACAAGGAAATGTAGTCCAAATACAGATTAATCTTTAAGTTATTTTGGTGAAGTGCTGTTATAGGATTATAATAGCTGTAATTATCATCTCACTTATGTCATTATTATCCCATAACCTTCACACCACCAACTGCTTAAGACTCTGTCTAGCCAACAGCTTTGGAAAAACACATGTACTCTTTGTCTTTTAGTCTTTGATCATCTTTCATTTTATTTACCTACATATTGACATACATCCTGTCTAGATACAGTGGATAGAGAGCGATGAACAAAAAAGAGAGTCCATCTAATAGCAAGGCGCTGTAGTAATCTGTTGGAGCACTAAGAACAATGAAAAAACCTGTATATTCCATTTTCCACATGTATTTACAAAGGACAGATGTATGTACACAGTTTTAGTTGTGAATCTACACCTACAGCCCTCAGTTAGGGTTCTGAGCTCTGTGGCCAGGACTGGTTTCTGGACTTATTCTTACAGATAGGGTGAGGAGCTCAGACATCCTGAGGGAGCTATTGAATAGAGCTGTAGCTCCTCTGCACTGAAAGGATGCAGAGAGGAAGCAGAAAGGTGGCCTTCAGTAGTCTAAATGGGAGAAGACCAAGGGGCAGATCCCTACACACTGACAGTAACATCTGTCCCCATCTGGACCGGGAACACCTTGGGATTTCCCAGTAGGACATGACTGGGTTGGAGGACATCTGAGCAATGTTGCTTAGCCTGTTAACACAGAGGCTGGATGAGGATGGAGTTCATTCATAATGGTGGACCAAGCAAGCTGTTTCTTTCATAGGCACCTCTACCCAGCTCTCTGCTCTGTAGAACTTTATAACACCATGCTACTTCCAGGACAATTGTACATAAATATTTCTTGTGGGGAAAAATGTAGCCATAGGTTCAACCAAGCCTGATGTTGTTCTTGTGATGACAGTCTCATGGATTTCCTTCTCTCAAAGAATTTACTCCTTCAGACTCAGGGTTCTTAAATTGCTCTTCACCTCATCTCATTGGCCCCTCATCCAGGACCTTTTTGCAACAAGTCTTCCAACCTAACAAACCATACAGGTCGCTTGTTTCTGCCTCTCAGATAAGACCCACAAGAGCGTGCCAGTGGCAGGTGTACTGGAGCTTTGTTGTTATGGTGACAATAATAAACACACACTTAACATTGTGTAGCAGTCCAGGTTAGGTTAAGGTTTTTTTCATTTATAAGTGGAATTGGAGGATGCTAAAAGTAGAAGTATGCTTCAACAGGCTGATTCTTTGGACCACTTGTAATTAGGTGGTACCATCCCGCCAGGAAGCACACATACAATTAGAATCCTTTAATCCACCTGGGAATATACTCTACTGAGAGTGTTGAAGCTGTAGGTTTGTAAATGTGTACAATTGAAAATGACAATTTGTCATTTTTTGAATTGTTTTTGTAAACAAGTGCAGAATGAGTAAGACCCTGCTCAGCTCAAGCATTATGTCTGCCCTTCTTTATATCTCAAGTTGTGAAAAACATTGTTGTTTAGTATTTATAGCATGTCTCAAAATTCCCTCTAATATATTCATCCTGCAGCATATTCTTGCTACTCAAAGAGCCTATCTAATTCATGCAAATTTCCTCTATCTGAGGCAGAGTTGCCAGAAAGTTGAAAAAGTCAGCTTAGCTGTGATACAATCAGCTTTGCTGTAGGATATAAGCGAAGGATGCACAACAAGCTGAAACTCTCTAAACACAGACGAGTTGCTTGATCTCTTTGAAAATGTTTATGTGTAATGAGTGCCATATTGTATGCTAATATCAAAGATAATTTAGTCTGAACAGCATCTGTTTCACAAACAAGTAAGGAGACACACCAGTGTGCACAAATGCAGATGTATTTTTTTTTTAGATTTGTAGAATACATAGAATGTACAGAATGTGTATTTGCATCATTTGCCTCTTTTAGCTCATGAATACTGAACTTACATTCATCAGGTAGACTTCCACTGCACTTCATTTTAGAGGTATATATTATATTATCCTTCACTACACTTTTTGACAGCTGTAGTGAGGCGCAGATCGGCCATCAGGAAGTTCAGGACTTGGACTGGTCTTGTGAGGGCCGGATTGGCCCGGTCAATTTTCCAAGCTGTGGACCACACACACATGAAAAGAGTACCCTGAGAAATAAGAGAAAATAAAAAGCTCTGCATTCATAAAACTTGGATCCCCGCCTCATCTATGGGTCTCTAGCCATTGTATTTAAATTTAATACATATGGAATTATGTAGTAAACAAAAAAGTGTGAAACAAACCAGAATATGTTTTATATTTTAGATTCTTCAAATTTGCCACCCTTTGCTTTGCACACTTCTGGCATTCTCAATCAGATTCATGAGGTAGACACCTGGAATAGTTTTCAATTTAAGAAGTTTCTATATATATATATATATATATATATATATATATATATAAGAAGGTTCCATATATATATATATAAGAAGGTTCCAGGTTCGAGCCCGGTGGAGTTTGCATGTTCTCCCTGTGTCTGTTCCATGTTCTCCAGCTTTCTCCCATCATCCAAAGACATGTAGCTTAATTGGTGACTCCAGATTGCCTGTAGGTGTGAGAGTGAATGGTTTTGTCTTCCAGCAGTCTGTCCCACGTGTCACTGCTCTAGTCCAAACACCCACATCAGGACCACCATACTGAGCTAGTCAGAGTGGACCAGCGAAAAATTACATCAAGACAAGGAGGAGAAAATATTTGTAAATTTACCACAAGTGGGATAAATAAAGTATATCTTAAAACACACAGGCTTGCCTTATTATTTGTTTCCTGGCATTAATAAGCAATACTTAACCAAGAGAGAGAAATTATACACACAAAAAACAAGCACCCATGGCGAGTGTTATTTGTTGTTTGTTGCTGCTAAATCCCCCTCACTCTGTCATGTAGAAGTACTTCTGTTAAAATAAAAGCCCCCAAGACAAACATGTCAGTAAGAAAAATAACAAATGAGCTGATTGACAAACAGTCTGTATATTGGTGTGTAAGGAGTCAGTACTAGAGGCAAGAGGATGGAGTTACAAATCAATACAGAGCCTGGAGAAACTGGATGATCTTTGAGAAATGTAACTGGATACAAGGCAGTCCCCCTCTCCCACCCAGCCACCCACACACACACACACACACACACACACACACACATACAGGTATATTCAATTAACCATTGTATTCTGTTTCTAAGTGATTCAATTAGCCCTCAGCATCAGAACAATTACATCCAGTGAATGCATTCACATTCTCAAATGAAGTGTAACAAGAGATCTGAAACACTTTGAGCTCGTCTCTCAGGGCTGAAGAACAGCTCCCTGTTAAACACCTTCAAACACTCAGTGGCTTCTTCCACTCATGGAATGCATCTTAAAGCTCAGGTCTTTTGTCTCAACTATGACAAGATGTGCTATGATCAGTTATAATGCAGCAGTGTGATTTTCATGCTCGTTTCACCCTTTATCTCCAGGCGCTGGTTGTTTATGATGAATTAGCATAAAAGGCATTATGTTTCTCCTAATGTTTGTTTCTCATTAGCATGTTCTCCTTTTAATGACTGATAATTTACAAACACTGATGTTTTTTACTGATGGTCCGAGAGTCAGAGATGTGTTTTCCCAGCCTCACATGCTGCCTCCTGTTGGACAGGAAGTCTGTGATCCATCTGCAGATGGAGTCAGGCACACTGAGCTGGGAGAGCTTGTTCTGTAGCAGAGCTGGAATGATGGTGTTGAAGGCAGAGCTGAAATCCACCAACAGGATCCAGGCGTAGGTTCCTGGGGAGTCCAGGTGCTTTAAGATGAAGTGGCACATGAGAAGCTATTTAGACAAATAGACTGGCATTGCGGATGCCAGGTCATCGCAAGTCTTTACAGCCTCTACCTGTGTTTGTTTTACTCTGCAAAAAAAGTATCCAGTTTTCAAAGGGTCTGGTTAAGAAATAATGTGTGTTCTTACTGCTTAGATCAGCTTGCTCTGTTGTTTAAGATGCACTTCTAGACATGCATGGTGCATAAGGTAGATATTGCAACAGACACAGGTTTTGTTCTCAGTAAAAAGTCAACTTTAACATTGTTTCCACCCCTGTATTTTTCTCTATTGAACAACATTACTATTATGATTTCTCTCACAACTTACCCAGGGGTGATAGCCACAGGACAGTTATTGTGCTCAAATACTGATGTTTGGTGTAAGGATCTATGCAGAACAAGTCAAGTTCTTCCATGCCACACTAGGAAAAAACCTTTTTTTTAAAGGAAATGGTTTTGTGCACAGGGGAATAGGCCTCATAAGAGACATTTGAGACACAGTATGAAAAGTACAAGTGTAAATAATAAAATGAATGATGTCTGAATTCCATTTAGCTGCTTCAGTTTGATGGTCCTGGTGTAATGCATGCCAAAACAGGCATCCTTCCTTCATCAATACTTGGGCTTTTCCTAATGTTACAAGTCTGTCTGCTGTGAAAAAAGGGCCTTTGTCAGACACATAGAAACTCAATGTCTATAATATAATTCACGTTGCATTAAGTTTTCTATAATAACAGGTTAAGGCCTGAAAAATATGTGGAGAGGGGTGTCCACTTTTGGCTTTGTAGTGATTAGAATATATTGGAAGAGAAAACTGTTTTTTATTTGAGAGTCCGTGCAGTGTGGAAATTTGAAAGGTTTTGTTAAAAATGCACTAAAAATGAACCAAAACTCTTCTCTGGATAATAGATTTATTCTGTGCCCCCTGCAGCAATGACCACCATTTTTCACATAATCACACACATTCATACACACAACCACACACACACACACACACATACACGCTAGGGAACCCCAGCAGAGACACAACCTGGTTTTAAAATTCCACTGATTCAGGTCAAAGTGAGTGTGCTGCATTCAGGGCAGAAACAGGAAAGGGATTGCATCACCTACTCAGGCTCTCTGTGCCTCATCCTAGATGCCCACATTGCTGTTTTAAGAAAAGAAAGTCTTACTTGAGTTTGAACAGGTGAGCTGGAAACAAAGAAAAATAAATAAAATTAAAATTAAAAATACATTTGAGTGTATAATTCACTGCATCCAGCAGGCATCTATCCTTTTTAAGCCAGAGCTCTGGGCTCCTACAACAGGACGTTTATCGCTTAATCTTCACATCACTTCCACTGTCACTTTTCACTATTATTCCTAGGATGCTCCACTTGCATACAGCTATTTTCAAGCTGCAGCCTGCCAGCCTTTGTGTGCATTCTGGATATATCAACAATGGGAGTAGACAGGGATGTGAAAAAACAAGCTATTGATTTAGCCTATCTCTTACGCCTTTTCAATTGCCTTTAAGTACTTGCAGCGCCTGTTAGGGTAGAGACTTGTTCTGGGAATCACTTAATTCCAGACAGCAGCCATTGTGTAATGTAAGAAAAAGGAATGCCTCTTCTGCAAGAACAAAAAAAACTAACAAAGGTGAAGACTTAGCTGCTCTGGGCAATCATCTCAGAGTTCTCATCTAAATAAACCACTGCCAGGATACATAAGAGTCTGTCCTATCCTTTGTTATGAAACAGCAGTTTCATCCCATTGCTGTCAAGTGTAGACATTGTCACTCTGCTGTATACCTATATTACTACCTGAGCTTTGAAGTGTACTATATGCTATGGTTTCAGCAGGTATAACACTACCAGTGTTGTCCAACAAGTCATGTTTATCTACTACTAATTTTCTTGACAAAAAACACTAATGGAGAAAATATAATTGCTGTCTGAATGAAAGTATTGGCAAGGTTATTTTCTGTCCAAAAAAGCATATCAGAAACATTGACATTATATATTTATTTATACTTATTCCATTAGACCTTCAATTTTGGAAGCGGGACATTCTTCACAAAAACCTGTCAGAACCCTTGATTGCTTAAAGAGCCAAGGCACTTTTCACAAAGAGAAGGTCTAGACCGTACAGTTTAGAATATTTTCAGAGACCCAACATGCTTTAGTTGGCAGAATTCGATAGGGAAACGCATGATATATGTTGACAATGAACTGCAGATACGTTCACCTGAAACGATCATTATTTTGATAAAACATGTAATCTGGTGAACATCACATTTACTACAGGATGTATTCATATAATCAGATTGTTGCTATGAAAAACGTTTAAAAGCCAGATGGAGTTTGAAATAATGAGTTACACTGACATCAGCTGAAACAGTCTGAGGAGCTCAGTACAGTTAGATGTCAGAATGAGAGATTACTGTGTTAAAGCCTCCTGTGCTGGCCCCTGATTTCCAGTCATCCCTCAAACAGAGCCTTCCATCAAACGAGAACCAGACACCAATGTGGGATTTTCATTAATGCTGCTTACTATCTTAAATCCTTTGCTGTCCCTTTTAACACACTCTCCTTCCTGTGCTGCACACCGGCCTCCCCTCTCCCCTCGGCCCTCTAATGATTTGGACTTTTATTACCTGGGCTGATGAGACATCCATAAAGAGACACTCTGCCAGCAAGATGGCAAACATGTTTCTTGCTCAGTCCTCATGTGTCTTCTTGAGAGAAGCTTTAAGAGTAATAGTGCTTCTGGGAGCCCTCTCTGTTCACTCGGGGGACACAGTCCGGCATCATCTGGTTGGGGGAAATTGGTGAGGAATGTGTGGTGCGACAGGTTCATTGATGGGAGCCTATTATATTAGTTTCCTGCAACAGAGCCACATGAACATCTGTGCATGTTATTTTCAATGACCCACTTCAGGGCCACAGCACCATTACAGGAATCTCTCAGGGATCAGAGACTCTCCTTGGCGGTACCAGCAGTCGGGTTCCACACAATGGCTCCCCCAGGGCGGAGAACTGCAGCTCTCTGTCAAGCAAAGCCTTGGACTCACTGGCTCTGATGCACGTGACTGTGCAGGACAAAAGTTTGTGATAATGTGTTTTGTATTGATTTTCTTCATCCAAGGTTTTAAAGCTTGGAGTGAAAACAGTGGTATCAGAAAAAAATGACAGAAGTGGGATATTGTAGCAAAAGCTATTAATGGAATGTTTATGGATGTAACAAGCTGTCTCTTTTTCCCAGACTGTGTGTTTCATTGGCAAATTTATAAAGTGTGAACATGCCATGCAGGCAAGCACTTCCTATTGTAGGGAGAAACGCAAAGGGAAAGCAGATTGCCTCTATTCAGATCAGTGCCATCCTTGTCACAGTCGTGGTGACAAACAGGCTGAAAAGAGAGCGCCTTGCGCTCATTTGTCAAAGTTGCTCTGACATCAAGAATGCTTTGGCTTCAGGACCGTTAAGAGCAGTGGTGTTATCCATCTTCAAGTTAGTTCAGAAATACAGTGGGCGGCTGTATACTTTTTATCACCTAGAATGGATAAATGATAAAGGAAGACAGTACTGTATATTCTAAAGGCTTAGTGCTTTTCTTTCAAGCCATGCCTTCACTTTATATATAACAACATTTTCTAACACATACTTTTTAGTAAAATTGTTAAAGATTTGTAGGATTTAACAATCAGGGATCATTAACACACATACAGGTAAAATATTACACATTTTAAGATTTCAGCTTGCCAAGAAATAAGAATTAAAGCAAAAACAAGTCAAACTATTATCTGATGCAATGTATTACCACTGATAACCAGATGTACTCCAATTCAACTAAACATTGTTTCACTGCTCTTTGAATTATGCTGCCAAACTGGCACAGCATCTGTCTTGTTCCAGTTTGTTTACCTTAATACAATGTGGTGATGAAAGAAAAACTGTTATATTTTATATGAAGCGCTGGAAAACATCATCTTTAATCTTCTCGGACAGATGTCGATCTACTAGCTGCGTGGGGCTGCAGTCATCAGATGACATAAATCAAATGGCCTCTGTTACTCTCATGTTGAACCTCACCTTTTACCCTGCTAATGTATCAATCAAAAAATAATAATAACGAGGAAAATTTTTGCCTCAGATTTCTCAAAAGACTAAAATGTTCATTATTAAGTTAATATCAACATGATAGAGAGAACAGTCAACAACAAAAAGTCCTACTGTAGCTTATACAGTCATGTGAAAAAGAAAGTACTCCCTCCAAATCTGTGGTTTTAAGCATCAGGACATTATAAAAAATCATCTGTTCCTGACCAGGTCTTAAAATGATTTAAATCTAACATCAGGTGTAAAACAGCACACAACAGATTGAACTCTGTCATTATTTAACAAAAATTAAACCAAAATGAAGAAGCCATGTGTGAAAAACAAAATACACCACATGGTTGGTTTTCACCAAATGTGGTGTTGTGCATTATAGCAGTGCTGCCATGTTCTTCTTTAGAGAGGAGAGTGAATTTTCTCGGATGTCCACTCCTTGGAAGATCGTTAACTACCTTGAGTGTTAATAATCTTTCTTACTATAGAACAAATTGTTTGGAAATGCCCTACAATACTGATGGGCAGCAACAATTGCTTCTCTAAGCTCATTGCTGATGTCTTTCCTCCTTGGCCTTGTGTTAACACACCAGCAAACTGCCAAAACTTCTGCTTTTATGGAGGTGCTGACACTCGCTGATGATCAGTTAACCAAGGCCATTTGATTAGCAGCACCTGGCTGCTACTTACCCTCTTTAGATAATGACACCATGTAATGTCTTGTGTTGTTGCTCACCTGAGGTTGTATTTGCAAGACCAGATGATTTTTTTTTATTTTTGTCCTGATAAAAACATATAATTTAAAGAGGGCGTGTTTATATATATATATATGACCCGGAGTGGCCAACCCAAGGACAATCCTGATAATGAAGAATCCCCAGAAGTGGGGAGATAGCATCCAAAGAGGGGAAGATGAACCTTCCTGGAGGGCAAGCCCTTGCATAGCATATATCGCAGATGGACAGAGAAAGTGAGTGATATGAAGGAATCATATGAATGACTGGAAAAGGCTGGACTGAAAGACAGCACAGAAGCACTAATCATGGCAGCACAAGAACAGGCGTTCCTAAAGGATCCATTCTTGGGCCTCTTCTGTTACAATATCTACATGCCCCCCCTCAATTTGTTCCCAAGATTAAAAGTCAGTTCTCACCTTTAATCCATGGCATTAACATCTACAAATCAAATTTTGGTGTACTTATTACTACTACCTCAAAAACAAGAAATAAAAGATTTCTGTCAATACAGGAAAATTATATTTCTTTTCAGCAGGTTACACTGCTGTAACAGTGTCCTCACAAGTCTTGAACATTCCAAAAATCAGCAAGACAGCTGCAGCTCATTCAGAATGCTGCCAGGGTCATCACTAACAAAAGTGGAGTTCATCTCATCCATCCTTAAATCACTGCACCGGTTCTTGGTATGTCAAAGGGTAGATTTTACAACACTATTACTGGTCTACAAAGCAGTAAATGGTCTCAGGCCTAAATTTCTCTCTGATCTATTTGGACCCTGTGAAGCTTCCAGACCCCTCAGGTCATCTGGGACAGGTTTACTCAGTGTTTTTAGAATAAAAAGCAAACAAGGTGAAGCAGCTTTTAGTTTCAACATCTCCACCTGTGGAACTCCTGAGCTCTGCTAAACCCATCAGTTCACTTAAATCAGGGCTTAAAACATAATAGTTTGCTGTGGCTTGCCAGTAAGTTGCATGTAATCTATTTTTAGTCTTTAACTATTTATTTTTTTGTTGCCTATGTTTGTGTAAGTCCCCTCTTGTACCACCAAAAAAGCGTTGACTGTTTTGTTATTTGTACTGGGGGTTACTCAATAGTGACACAGTAGTCTAGCTTTAAAAAAACAAAAATCTTTAATCATTCACGTGTATATAAAACTGTGTCTGATTACCTGCAGTTCATCTAGCTGACACACACAGAGGACCCATGTCTCTGTGCATGCTCCATCTGATAGACTTACAAATGAGAACTTCTCTTATAGATGATGTCTTCCAACACCATCAGTTCTGCTCTGAGGGCAGTAGTGTAGTGTTGAGTTTGCAGAATATGCACGGCATTCATTTAATCGTGAAAGATAAAAGTGACAGTTTGCTGGAAATTAGCAAGATTCAAACATCCATAAATTGTATATCATTGTAAACAGCAGGCTTCTCTCTGGAATCGATAAGATTATATTTCCACAACATCATGATTTTCAGGAGACATTTGCTCTTTGCTCCTTCTTGTTCCCTTCCTTTCATTTTTCCATATCCTGAAATCTTATTGTGATTTATCTGCTGCTGCTTTTTATACTTCTGATTGCTACCTGTTTTGTTTTTTTCTTAGTGTTCGATTGTAGCCTGTTGGCTGTTCATACAGCTAACCTAACTGATGCTAGCAATTACAATAGCTATCTGCAGCAAACTAGTTTTTGACCCTTGCCAGCCCCGTTGGTATTCCTGTTGGCCTGCTTGTTTCCGCTGCTCCCACTGACAGGTGCTGCTCTTTTATCTGGAAATATAGACGGGTGTCAAGTTTGTCAAAAGGGACTTAGCACTTGGCAGGTGATTAGAGAGACTACTAAGTCGTTAGGAAGTTCAGTTTTTGAGTACACTAGTTCTAGTAAAAATACTAGATGTCTCATCCCAGTTAATACTTCATCTGCCGGTAGCTTTTCAGTTTGATCTACTAGTGACAACTGTAGCCTCTACAATTTCCCTCATTAGGAGAATAGACTCCAACCACCCCACCTTGTGGTTATCTATATATCAGACACAACCATATATGTAATTATGGATTACTTTAACATTCACCTAAATAAAACGTGTGTTCCTACTCACTGTAGCAGGTAACACTATTGACTGGGATAGAGGTCACTAATCTGACTGTCTCTCCTATCACTTCTGTAATCTTTGACCACTTTCTTCTTAAATTTGACACAATGCTAGCTTCTCCCCCAATATTGTTTCAAATGTACTTACCACTCAACACAGTGGTCCCTCAACTTTAACTGCTCTAGGTGAGCGATTACCAGTAGTCTCAGCCCATTTCACTGTAGCAGGCCTGTGGGAGTTTGGAGCACAAATGGCTTAAATCAAAATCAGAAGCTCTTTAGCTCCTGTGGCACCAGTGTGCACTGAAATATAAGCAAGCACTCTCTACTGCTAGAGCAGCATATTTCTTAAACTTAGTTAATAACAATAAACACAATCCCAGATTTCTTTTTGATACTGTAGGTTCATGATTTTCTACAATTTTTCTGCAGCAAAATAGATGATATCAGGCACAAAATCAGCTCCTCCTCTCCAGTCTGTAGCAGTATCACTTGAGCACTATGTCCCAGATAATTGAGTTGCAGATAGTTTCTGCTCTAATAAATTTTGAAACTATATTACTGTAATCATTGTTTAAGATGGTGCTGGCTTCTAAGCCCACTACCTGCATTCTCAACCCTCTGCCAGCTAAACTCTGGCCAGTTTTGGGATCTGCAGTGCTTAATCCCTTACACCTTAATCCCTGAGTGACCTCTGAGTAACTATCAGTCTGTTTCGAACTTTCCATTATTTTCAACAATACTAGAAACTATTGTGTCTCAGCAGCATTCACACCACTTGTCTAAGATAATCTTTTTGAATCTTTTCAAGCCTGCCTTCGGGGCCTTGTCACTCTACTGAAACGTCACTTGTTAAAGTGGTAAATGATCTCCTCCTTTCTAAGGATTCAGATTCCACCTCCACACTCCTCTTAACCCTCCTGTTGTCTGCACATTCTGTATACACCCCTTGTTATCAGGGTCAAAAATGGCCCACCCTCACTAAAGATATAAAATAAAGCAATTTCATTTCATTTGAAAAGCCAAATCTATTTTACATGAAGAAAGAACCTGTAATTCATCAGAAACTGTGTGAATATCAGAGTTCTCCCTTTTTACAGTGACAGAAAGACTGCATTCATTCAGTGGACGCCACTTGTTTTTATTTTCAACAATGCTGTCATAAGTGTTTTCTTTACTAAAGTAGATTTTACTTATTATTATTTTTATTATATTATTATTATTTCATAATGTGCTGCAAAGGTGGTAAACAATATTTTTTTATCAAGAGATAGTACTACACAAATGCGCAGAAAGTAGTTTTGAATGCACACGTGGGACAGTAAGCAACTGTGTGTGCATGGACTTTGCAGATATATTTCTCACATTTGCAGCACACAGTATGTGTTTTACAGTCCTTCTTTGGTGGGCAGAACTGACATCTCCTCCTCTTACTTTTCCCAGCTGGGGCACTGGCAGATCCAGCCACCTGAACAGCTTTCACCTCCGGTGCATAGGCTGCTGTGTGGGGGGAGATGCTCCCTTCTCCGAATGTATGGAGTTACACGGACCTTTCCCAGCAGCTCTAGGAACACCCTCCTCTTATTCAGCTTATCAGGCATCCAGGTAGGGTTGATAAGTCCATAACACAAAGGCATTGTATGAGGACACATTGATGATGTTATGGAAGATGACCTAGGGGCCAGCGGGAAGTCATCCTCCTGCGGCTGTATGTACCAATCACCTTGTCCAGGTTGTCCACGCTTCTTTTGTTGTGGTTGTAGTCCAGGATGATGGCTGGCTTCCTGTCCCAACAACGTTTCTTGTTCAGCTTGAGGGGTTTCTTCATCTGAAGATGATGCATCATGCTCTGGTTGTATTCTTCCCCATCACCTTCTTCAGATACCTCCTCATCTTCCAGCATATTTAGAGACTCTGAATGTAGAAGTAAGTAGTAAACAATGCCTTGGATGGTTGTGTCTGAAATTGTCTGAACTTTGAAATTTGTGTATGTTTGTGGTCTGTAACTGACTGTGACTGTGATTTTAACTGCCAGGTCAAAAATGACCTGAAGACAATCTTTATAAGTTGTGTTCAGCTTCCATGGAAATATGAATAAAGGCAATATTTCCCTTTTTCTAATGTTGGGGTCACTTTAGGAAAAGTCATAAAATTTCAAGTTGATAAAACAACATTTAAGGGGTTTTCTCTGCTGTTAAACATATTCTTGACCCAAAGACAACAGGAGGGTTAATGGATCTCAGTTCAACCTTTGATAGCTTTCACCATTGTACACACAGATCTGGCCCTGCCACCAGCTGGTTAAAATCCTACTTGTCTAACAAAACTCAGTGTGTCTCCTTTAATAAGACATATTCTGATGTCAAAAATATAGGAATACCACAGAGCTCTGTTCCCTTGTTTTTTTTCTTTATATTTCACCTCTTGGCCTAAATTATTCATAGTCATGAAATACATTTTCACTGTTATGCTGATGATTTCCAGCTTTATGTGTTGGATGTCACAAAACTTCTTGCAACTTAACTCCTATAAAATTCAAATGCTGGTCATTGGCCCAGTCACTTGTGTTGACACCAGTTTGTAACAATATCCCTTGACAACTGTGTGAAGTATGACAACCAAGAATCTGGGTGTCACATTTTATCCTCCTCTGAAACACGCAGACACTTAAATCCTAATTCATGTCTTTGTCTCACCAAGACTTGATTATTGTAACATTTTCTTTTCAGGCCTGCCACATGCTAGTACTTAAACTTATCCCCAATGCTATGGTGAAAATTTCTTCTAAATCCAGAAAATTTGACCCAATTATAGTCTCCCCTCATTGTCTCGCTATCTGTGTCAGATCAGACTTCACGGTGCTTCTAATGACTGTCGCCTACTTCTGCTCTTGGTGAGAACTGTTGGGGTTCTCTTCAAATATTATAAAAAGAATTCTACAGTTTATTAAATTACAATTTAGCAAGAGTGCACAAGCTAGCATTAAACTGGGTCAAGCTTTTTGCTCTGTAGGTGGACCATAAGCAGCAGATTATTTGTTTACACAGCAGCATTAATTATATACAGTATATATATATATATTACATACAATATATATTTTCCAAAATCTTTTCTCCACACAGGGAAGCACTGAGTGAGTTGTGTAAATTCCCCCACATCCCTCACTGCTTTGCCTCCCACATATAATGAATATACAAACACTTTTAGCTCAGAGGGGTGGATCATGTGAAAATATGATTTTCCAGACATCATTACATCTTCACATTTTCACAAAGGCATAAAAACATTGTTTGGATGGATGTTGCAGTGCCATTCTCTCTCCCAATGCAGAGCAATGAAATTCCTTGAGTTAGAGATCATGCTAACCCTGACTGAATAATTTACTGACGTGTCAAACCAAAAGAGGGAAGAGAGTATATGGCTCAGTTAAGAGATTGGCTGAAAAGACAAAAGGAATCCCTGATGAAGTTCCTTTGAAGTGTCTTTTCCAGAAGTCCTTGGAAATACATATTGATGAAGTCCAAATTGTCTAGCCTGGAGGGAGAAGGCAGTTGACTGCTTTGCATTGCGTTATAAATATTCACCGAAGAGGACATGGCTCAGCTCTGTGCGTGAGTAGAATTATTATATTAAAATGATTTGGTATAATTAGAGATGAAGGGAAAGACCAGCACCATCAGCGAGAGATCATTTCTTGCAACACAAGAAGTTGCTCTTATCACTTCTAAAAACATTTGTTTCAGTGCTCAAATTCACAGTTCCAACCATCACTGCATTATTGATGTGAACATCTAAAGGCAGAAGTTTCCCAAGTGTACTACACAAAATTAACTGTACAGTCTACACTGAGGAAGCAATATGTTATTATATACAGTAGAGTCTTGACAGGCCACTTGGAGAAATTAGTATTCAGTAGATGCTTGTTCCTGTTTAGAAGTGTGTAGCTGCCTGCCAGTTCAGCAATTCTCTTTGAACATTCATCTCTGGAGACAACTTAGGAGAAGGTGAAGGTGCGACAACCTCTTGGTAGTCATTTGATTAGTGTAAATATTAACTTGCAAACATTTGATTGATTTTTACAGCTGCAAAAATCAGTATGTATTACATTAACAACAAATCAAATGATTATGCTTTATGAATGGTGTCCCTCGCACTGATGAACCCACAGAGACATATGATCCAACCGGGGCTGTAGTGATAGAGGTAAAGGGTGGATAAACCCCACCATTAACATATCTCCAGAGATATACGATATATGATATATATGAGAAGCATTTTATGTTACCATACACCTGTGAAGTAGAAAGTACAATATTTACCTTGAAATCTATGAGATGAAAGTATAAAATAGCATAAATGGAAATCCTCAATTAAAGTACAAGTACCGTAAAACTGTATTTAAATACAATACTTAATGCATCTATTTTCCACTCCTGTGAACAGCCTAATTACAGTAAGATTTACACCTAAAGCTTCTGAAAAGGAGATGAGCAGCTTTAGGTATCAGGGTTTTTTGCAGTGTTTTATAGGATGGATCACCTTACTTGAAACAAAAACCATTTCCACTAATATCATTATGTTGATACAAGTCAATGAATGACAGAGGAACCATTTTACATAGAAACATCTACCATTTAAATGGGCCAAAAGAGAATATGCATCAAGATATGAATGACTAACTACCAAAAATGAACCCTGGATGTGAAAAGGTGAAATAACCAGTGTAACCTATTACTTTTACACTGTTAGGGGTTATCAATGTTGAACCCCAATGCTGAGTCAGGAAACAGGACTGCCAGGGAGTAGTGAACAAAGTGGTTTAATTTTGTGACAGCAAGGCAAAACGGGTGAGCAAACAGGGAGTGAGGGAAAGTCCAGGACCAGGAGTCAGGTATGGGGGGAAGGGTCCAGGGGGAGAAGCCAGGAGGTCAGCAGGAACTGGTGAGGGATCCTTAGGGACTGGGCGAGGGCACCGGCAGAGAACTGTGACAAACACAGAACAAATTACAAACAATACTCTTCTTTCAAAAGACATGTTTAGCTAAGCTAGGATAGCAAAACTGAGGGACCAGTGGTTACCACGTGAGTGGATGGAACAAACTGGCGACGAGTGGAGGTCAGACAGGATGATAAGCAGTAGATGATGATGGATGCAGGTGTGGTGCCATGCCACGCCCCTGTAGGAAAACCCACCACACACACACACACACACACACACACACACATACAGGGAGAGGGGAAGACGGAACAGACACAAAAACTGGACTGGAGCCGGGGAAGAGGATGGGGACCATGACATACACCTTCTTTTTCTTGTACTCCAAATACTGGAAGTGTTGATGTAGAGCTCTTTTAAAGTTCTAAAATATTAATATGATCTGCAAATAGTCTGAAATTGAAATGATGTGATTCAGGGCTGGAGTAGGACTCATTTTAAACCCAGGAGTTTCATGGCTCAGACCAGCCCACTTTAGTTTACAACCTTTTACTGAAGATATATAATTTTAGCCTTTCTAGCATGTAAGTTTGAGGCACTATTCTCTACAACCTTGTTACTCATAGTGTATTTTATCAAAAATCTAATTTCCAATTTGACACACATATGTGGGTATTAAATAGTGGTGATACTGGGATTTAATCATGTCCAATTTCACATACTGTAGCAACAGTTCACTGTGCCTTTGTGTCACTGACAGCAGTCATTGCCTGGCACTGTTTCTGACACAAAAATCAAGTTTAAAAATTGTTATAATTATTTTCTTCATGTCTTAAAAGCCGATTTCCACTGCTTAAAATAATATGAAATTTTACACAATTTTAAAAAGATCCCATGGTAAGTTATGGTTATGAGATAGTCATAATCATTAGATAGCTATAATGAGAAAGTAAGTGATGATATTGAGATAAGTCAAAATTTTATCTTATCTTATCTACAAAGGGCTGTTGAGGGGCTACAAGGTGGTGTTTCACACTTCGTTCTTGCAATATACTATTTGCAAAGAACTTTGTATCGTATATGTTAGGCTATATAATACAAACAATTAATTTATGTGATTCATAATCTTGAACAGTGATTTTCACGTTAAATGTTTTGTTTTACACATCTGCAACTTGAGCTTATACTGCTATCTTATCTTTGTCATCATCTCCACCTGGTGCATTACTTTGTGCTGCAAGCTTGTGTTAATGAAAAACTTCACTTTGGAGCATTTGGCTGTGTCAGCATCTAAAGCTTTCCTTTTTTGAAGTCTGACTCTTTCAGTGGCACCTTTGTTCTTTTTATTGTCCATTGTCGTATACTTTTTCTGTCTCAGGGGGAGGGAACAACTTAATTAGCTATGTAGTGGACACCAGGCCTAGCATTGCTCACAGGCTATTGAAGAGTTCATAGTGGGGGATATGTAATGGACATATGCTGTATACCAAAGACAGCATTAAGAAGGTCAAAGTAAAGACATTCAAAATTATGACCAGAACACTGCAAAAAAAAAAAAAAAAAAAACTGCATAGGAAACAGAGACAATAGGAGTCTTCTCTGACTCCAGGCCAACTATTAGCAAATCAAGGACAAGTATGATCAGCTCAAAGGTCAAGTTCCAGAAGATCAACTCAAATGATCATACACCAATGTAGGAGTAAACATAGTAAACTATCAAAATCTCCATTTGTGTCTATAAGACTATATCTCTTCACTTGATATTTGACTGTTACTTTTGTCAAGTAAGTAGCTCTGTGACACCATGTTTTTCTAAAGTTCTCCAACTTAAGTTAAGTACAGTAATTATTGTGTTTGTTCAAACACAGGCTGTACATCTACCAAAGAGTGTCTAAGATGTGTCTATCTAAGAGCTTCAGTTGAGTGCCAAGATAGTCTCTGGAATTCTAAAGGCTGAGACAGACCAGTAGAACCACTGCCTGGCAACACACAACCCCTTAAGAATCATCCACCCAAAATCTGCCTTTGGATGATGAGGTTTCCAGCTTCAGACTGCTCTGGGACAATGAAAGGCTGTTAGTTAACCTTGTTAATTGATTATCATCATTATTTTTGTTTTATCATTCATTTCATGACAGTTCAGACTATCTAGCAAGTAGGAGTAGAGAACAAATGTCCCTTGAAGTTAACTTGGCTTCACCTATTTGACTGATTGGACTCACTGTATTAATCTAACTTAATAATATTGATATAAAAAATCTATATTAATGGTCTTTACTGAAATGGAAGGTAGTGCCTCTTTAAAATGTACTTTCATGAATAAAGTCATGCTATAACTCCTACATCTACATCCAATATGACTTGCCGCCAGATATATTTGTCATATTGGCGAAAGTAACATCAGTGCTGGCTAAACATACAAATGTGGCTTAGTGAATACAAGTAATTGCCAACCAGGCACCAGATCCAAGAAAACAAACTGGCTATCAGGACCAAACTCAGTGGGTTTGTTTCTGGCAAAAAAAAGTGATATCGGACTTTGATTCATCAGGTAGCCAGAGACGCAACTCTGAGGGAGTGTTGCTCCTCATTTGCTGGATGTGTAAAAAACCTATTGTTTGCAATGCCAACTATACTCACTTAAAAACTACGTAAGGTAGTCCTAAAAATCAATTAATACATCTTTAAAGTAAAACTACAGTACAACTGAATCTGTGATTATCATGAACCCTGTAGGGAATTCCCATGGCACAGTTGTCGGTAACTCAAATGTTTCAGCATACATCTAGCTTGATGTCATTTTAGTCTCAGTGGTCAGTTACTTAAATCACACAGCTCTAAGTGCTGTACGTCTCACCTGAGGGCATCAAGTCCTCAGAGAATTCAGAGACATACTACAGCTCTTAATGAGCCAATTTTACCCAAGGACATGCAATCCATTTTAAATGTAGTCATTTATTTGCTTATGTGCCCCCCCCTCAAAATAATCATACATACTGAACAGATATGCGAAATAACATTACAGCTTTCGGAGGAAAGTAATTTGATTTATCCCGGTGGAGCCTTTCGTTCTAAATCACAAGCAAAAGTCACATTTCAAAACATGTAAGAGGCATCCGGGTGAAACATCCTGCCTACACTACATGGAATCTTTTGGGACACAGTTGCAAGCAAGTATAAGTGACAGCTATGATCATGCTAACAACTCCTGTTGCGATTCTGCATACTCTCTGGTGCTTTAACATCTGTGATGGGATGTAACATCTTTGAGCCCACCATGGTTTTCTTTCACTCTGTTTCATTTACAAAGGAGCAGAAATGAGATGCAAAAAAAATCAGCACAATTACTGTAAAGCCATATTTTATGTCTCAATATTTTAAGTAGTTCTTATTTTCGTTTTAAAAAGCAATTATGCAGTAGATCCATCTACACAGCAGCTGGTGGGCTGATGGAAACTAAAAGTCATGGTCTCTTCTTCTAAACTGGTGCGACATTTGTGTGTTTAAGAGGATAGTATCATTCACAAAATAAACGCAAATCCTAAGAGCTTTTTATAGCGTAGCTTCTTCATAAACAGTGTTTTTTTTTGTTTTTTTTTTTACCCATATATGTGAGATATTATGGAGATTATTTATACTATTTCATGCAATTGGAACTGTCAGCAACAAGGCAGCTTTTGTTTTGTTTTATAATTCTGCTTTAATGGTATGTTTTATTAATGAGGGATGCAATGGGGTTTTATAACACCATAATTAAGCATAAGGTTTAACTTTACTGAGTTATATGGATTACTCCTTAAATCTTAGCAGGATCATCATTCTCATGTCAAATTAGAACATTCATAAGTGAACATTTTATGAGCATTTCATTACAACTTCTGCTTCTGATTTGGGGGTAGGGTTAATCAATAATGATAGGCATGCAAATACTCAACCATATGCAGACTGTGTAAACTATAATAGTGAGGTGAGCCTGTGCACTGGGCTGGTATAATGAGACCAAGGTACAGTGTGCTGAACTGCTACAAATAACTTCACTCTGTTTTAAAGAGAATTCAAATTTCACTTCTATTTACTTATTTTTAACACAAAATATCTTTCTCCTGCTTCTATCAAGTGGATGCATGATCACTCACTGGTGACTTGAAGCCTCAAGTTTTGTCTTTATGCTTGACAGTGTTGGATACACTAACATCTACATCTGGGTCATAAATTGTACCTCTGAATCTTAATATACTGGCTATAATATAATAGCTGGAACAGCCATTGTCCAAGTGGTCACCAAGACACACATTAGGAGGACTGCTTGAATTTTGACAGCAATTTTATTGACTTTGGATTTAAAGAGAGGTTTACAACTTCTGAATAGAGATTTTGCCAGGGATTTGAACGATGTGATATCTCCAAAGGCTAATTCTAGTTTATTTCAACTTGAGATTTGTTTTCTTAGCTTCTTTGTTTAGCTGCCATTTCTATCAGTAATAATAACAATAATACTCAATAACACTTTGCTTACCAAGTTAATTTTTGAGATCTGGGAATTAAGTAAGTACAACAAATTTTCAGCTACTTGACACCCATAGCACCTATATGGATTAAATCAAATATGGAGCCATACTTAGAGAGTATTTCATGTGAAAATGTTGTTTTCTTCAGGGTCAAAGCACTGACAGAATAATTTTACCAGTGCTTCACTGCTACATCTTGTATCAAACAAGTGAAGCTTAAACACTGTGACATAACATGCAGTTTGTAAAAAAAATAAAAAAGAAATGTAAAAAGAAACCAGTGAAACCACAAATACAGTACATATTATTTATTATTTTACAGTTAGAGCTCCTCTCTACCAATTAAATCATTGTCATTTAATGAAAAGTAAAAGTAAAAATATCACATATTAATACAGTAACCAACACAGCAGTGTTAAGTTACAGATTATCACCTGAACAATGGTATTGTAGTATGTTATTTTATCTCATTAAATATTATTATTATCAATTGTATGATAATAATGATCATCTGTAATCATCTAGTAATTCTTTCTGTAGTGCCACTAAGGATGCACTGAAACTTGTTCTTGGCAAATACTGTAATAGAAACACTAATACACTTATTAATTTAGGAAGGTAAGTCAATTCCAAGGTTGACACATGACCATATCCACTACATTGCCTGGTATTCAAAAGCACATTCAGATAGAGATTTGGGGGGTTACTAACCATGCACGTAACTCCACTCATAGTGCCAAATATACATTCTTCACAACAGTAACTGTAAACTACAACTACAACAGATTGTAGAAACCGCCAAAGAACCATAATAATCACATAATAATTGAAAACACAGTTTAACTTAAACTTGTGTCTACAACCACATTGTCTCAAAGCATCCTGGGAAGTTCTGCCCACATTCTCCCTAACACGCTACAAAATTATTGTGGATCGCCACAAAATAAAAATCTGTTTGACTTTGATTTCACTAACCAGTCATTTCATTTATTACACATTATTTAAAAGTGATCCCACTGAGTCAGCACACAGCAGGCAGCGTTTAAATTAACTATTTAGAAAACATATTTTACGGTTTATTACATACTTTTTTTTTCTTTCCAAATAAAATAAAATGTCCTCAGAGATGTTAGTCAAATAAAAAACAAATAATGATTAAATGTGGCAAGAATTTTGACACATTTATATGGTAGAATGATGTAATTTTACAATTAAAGATTGTAAAATAAACATCAACACTTAAAAAATACCAGTATTTTGCTGTGGATATCATTTTCAGTTTTGCTCTGTTTTTTAATCAATGGCATGTAAATTTACACATTTTCATGTGTTTTTACTAAATATATATTTTTTTAAATTGTTGATAATGTAATGTAATGCAGTTTTTAAATGTTTTTTTTCTACAGTGTAATTCTTCTCAGTGGCCATCTGCATCATATGTTGCATTAGTATGTATCAGTCTGATGTAGTCATCCTCAGGAGAAAAGGGCTGATTTAATAAAGTTTACTGTTGTCGCTCTGTAATTCGAAGAATGCTCAGATCCATCACCACATTTTCAACACAAAAACACAGACACTAACCTAATCACAGCAGCCTTTACTCTTTCATTTCTGTGTGCCTGTAGGTGAGGTGTGAGTCCATGTATGGGGGTGCGAGTATATACATTCATCTGTACCTATGTAAGTGTTGGCTCTGTGGTGATCGCTTCTTGATTAATATGCAAAGCACATGTAACAGAAACAAACTCTCTTCTCTGCCTCTACTGCGCTTGCCCCAAAGCACTTATCACATTTAACATTGAGTAACCATTCAGATAATGTCTGTTGAGGAATCGTCCTGCATAAAGCACCATCTGTGCCATGTTGGCTGTCTTTTCACTGCCAGTGTAAACAGAGGAATGCTAGATCAAAGGCAAAATAATGGACAAAAAAGCTTACATCCGCAAAACAGGTCAGCTGTAATTAGCAATCAGTTCTCCTCCCGCAGAACCAAAGCTATGCCATAGGGGAAATATTTGCCAAATAATCTGCAAACATCAGTAACAGTCAGAGTGAGAGCTGATTGGAGAGGTGACATTGCTGATTAAAACAGCACTGGCTGATGGAGCTTGGGCTATATGTGAAAGGTCACCTCATCCCTTTTTACTGAATCAGGAAATAAGTGAAAGCCCAATGTCAAAAAGCTCTAGGATTTACAGGAACATCTTCAGCCTGTCTCCTCAGCTATGACATTAGCACTCTGCCTTCCTCATCCTCCACTTGCTGTATTTAAATGTATTCAAATGAGGAAAAAAGGCTGGTGAGGGGTGGGATTCTGGCAAAGTAATCAGCAGATCCATGATAATGAGATATTAGTGGTGCAGCTCTCATGTTTCTGGCTGTGTGTGAACCTGACTGCAGCTCAGGCCCCCATACGTCAGGGAAATAAAAATTATAACAAGTCTTTGCAGCAGGTATGAGCCATAACTGCTGTGAATCAGTATTCCATGTTGTGTCATACAATCAACATCTTGACCCATGTTTTTGTGAACACTTGCAAGTGCAAATTTGTGATTTTACCATGAAGCAGAAGCAGCACTGTACCGAAATCTGCGAGGATCTCTGTCAACAGGCCCCGGATGACCCAACTTTAATGTTGAAGATTATCACCGGTAATGAGAGTTGGGTCTACAACTTGTCTTCGCAGTGGAAGAGCTGCAGTCTCCAAGACCAAAGGAGGCATGTAATGCTTGTCTTTTCTTCAACAGTGGAATTGTTCCTTTGGCTCCCTTTCACCATTCAATGCAGTGGAGGAGATCCAGTGCAACTTGCAGATGGTGTAAAATGCACTTACAAAATGGGACGTCAAGTGTGACAGGAGGGCTGGAAGATTTTGAAGGGGATGGCAGCCAAATTTAAATCAGACATGGTTTTATCATTATTATTATGTATGGGCTTAGGGGTGCAAAGGTTAGCAATACTCAGTGAATGTTACAGTGCTTCAGAAAGTATTCAGACCCTTTCACTTTTTTCACATTTTGCTGCTGATGCTAAAATGAATATATAAAATAAAAATTTCCATCATCAATCTGCACTCAATGCCCAGTGTAGTGTCTCCCATCTCCACACAGGATCTCTGGAGCTCAGCCAGAGTGACCATCAGGTTATTGGTCACCTCTGATACCATGGCCCTTCTACCCTGATTGCTTTAAGCAGAGTCCTAGCTATTCTAACGTTCTTCCATGTAAGAATTATGGAGGCCACTGTGCTGTTAGGAACCTTCAACTGCATTAAAGATTCCCGAGTTTTTAGTAGCCTTCCCCAGATCTGTACCTTGACATAATCTTGTCTCTGAGCTCCCGCAGACAGTCCCTTCTTCGATATGGCTTGGTTTTGGTTCTGATATGCATTGTCAGCTGTGAGACCTTATATAGATGAGTGTGTGCATTTCCAATTCATGTCCAATACATGAACTGAATTTACCACAGGTGAACTCCAGTCAAAGTGTGGAAACATCTCAAATACAATCCAGAGAAATTGGAGGAACCTGAGCCAAATTTGTCACAGTAAAGGGTCTGAATACTTTTAGTTTCAACATTTTGAAAATCCTGTATTCTGCTTTGTCATTATGGGGTATTGGGTGTAAACTGCAACAATGCAACCAACAAAATGTGAAAAAAGAGAAGGGGTCTGAGAAGGTTTCCAAGCCTGACTTCTTAACCTAAACAAAAAACAGGAGAAACAAAAACGGTGACTCACTCCATCCATCTGAACCGTTTACAAACTGTACGGCGGAAGCACAATGTACAGGTAAGCATTGGAAGCAAAGGTAACCGTAACAGATAAGGGTTGTCTAGGTCACTAGATTTACACACACATTTAATAAAATTATCAAAACTATTTCAAAAGTGAGTGTCCTCTTGATTCATATCCTCACAAGAAGTAAGAGTCTTGACTCTCCTCTTAATACTGATTATAAAAAAAACAAAAAAACATACAATGTAAGTATGACTGGTGCTGTAACAATTATCATCTGTTCAGTTTGTGAGAACCAAAATGCAGACAAAGACATGGTGGGTTTGATGTAGAAGAGGGATTTAATGATGAGGTATAAGGATGGGAAAAGCTGGCTAGAGGAAGGCAGGCTGGCGAGTGGAGTGAATGGTGGAGTCCAGCTACTACACCTAGGTGTAGTATGGCCAAGAGAATATCAACCACTAGGTGCAGTTACATGAACACATTTTTTTTTTTTCATTCTGACTGGAATCAACTGGCATAGAATGTGATTTACTCTGGTGTTTAGCCAACACATTTAATAAAGCTGTCATGCACATATGCGATCATATGTTATGCATTTGTCTTCCTCACTGGCTTCCTCATCTCTTTTTTGGGCTTGTTTGATCAGCTCCCTGAGTATGGATATCCATTGTGTTGTCAGTGCAGCAGCTGCCATAATTGTGTTGCTGTTAATCAAGCATTAACTTGATAACAACGCATGTATATTCTGGAAGCATGCTGGAAGCAATGTAAGAGAGAAAGTGAGCACACAAAGGCCTTTTTGGTGATGTAAGTTTGTGATGTCCCGGCCACCTTATAAGACTAGAAATCAGTGGATGAAGGTCAGCACTAAGGATTGGTGGTACAGAGTTTTCTGATGCTGAATCAAGGCAAAACTTTCAGATTTACATGCCAGTCATTCATGAAGTTGTGTGGACTGATAAGGGGATTTATGGCTCCAGATGAAGTCACCGTCAGAGCTCCCATTCTCTTTATTATAAGTGTCGCAGTTGATTTGTACATAATGGTACAAAACATGCTAGCTGTGCAGAATACTGCCAATAATTCAGTGTTCCTGAAAACACAGTAAAAAAAAAAAAAAAAAAAAGTAATGTAGGATCGATGAAAGATCTGATCCAGATGCAAAATGTGCATATAGCTGGAAAGACTTTGTAAACAGGAAAGGCTGGCCTTCCTGTGTCCTACAGGCTGTAGGGGATGACAAATATTGGTAAGATGTTTTATTTAACAAGATGTTGCAGTAGTTGTTCTTTTCCTCGCCGCTTTAGCCTGCTGCTCGTGGTTGGAAATGTTGGGTCTCCTTTTGTAAATAATATAAAGAGAATAGTCAAGATGTGCTATACATTTGTTGTAATTCAATGCTATATGAATAAAAACTGACCATTTATTGAATCTCAGTTGTGTCCTCACAATTCAGGTAGAAGGTGGCTACTCTTTCTGGTTGCATTTGAAGTAGCCTTGGGTCAGCCATTAGGACACATAGGTCTTGAAATGTGGACTTCATTGTGGCCCCAGGACTAAGGCCAGCTAGTGTAACCCTATAAATTGACGGCATAGTTCGTTGAGGGTTGTAATGAAAAACTGGGCTCAGAGCAGATAATAACATGTTTCATCTTGTTAAGAAGGGTCATAACATCCAAGTGCATGACACTACTGCTTGAATTACAATGAGAAGATTTGGGAGCTCAGTGATTGACAGGAAGATATGAGAAAAGTCTGAGGAGACGTTAAACATGTATGTTTAATGTAGAACAAGTTCGAGAGACCCTTTGACAAGTATACTTATATTAATTAGATTTTGAACATTTCACAACCAGAATAAAAAAACATGGAGTCTGGCCTTGGACAGAGGTATATGGTAGCTTCAAAATCAGTGAAGGGAAGAAATGAATGTTTGATATTTTAATGTTATTGGTCAATAATGCAGCTTGGAAATAAAATCAGTAGGTATCATCTGTGTGCTCTTGAAGATGGAGAATCTCAGCCTCAGTTTCCTTAACTTTGACCATACTGTTTAAAAATCTATTTCATGATGAAAGTTCAGTCTGTGTGTCACCACAGATGCTCGGATGTTAGGTTTTATCTGCCTGACAGTTGAAGAGAGTGATATCACTGTACTGTTTGTCATGTAGGTGACAACCTGTAAGACACCATTCATCTGAGGAAATATGTCACCGCAGCTTAACTTTATCTCCAGCAGGCTACTTCATCAAGTTTACCTCCAGAGAGAAGTGGCTTCTGACAGGTTGATTCAGGGTTGAATTAGCATCCATATCTCTCTACTTACTGTCTGATGAGGAAAATAAAGCAGGTAAGAATTATCTTTATAGTTCATATGTGGTGAACATCTGAGGAAATAGCTACTGCCTGGTATTCATTCAGTCAGATTTGACCCTGGGTGAATTTGAAGTCGTGTGGTTGGGTGGGCTGGACCTTCAAGTGGTTGGGCCCAGGCCTAGACCCTCTGGTTGCTATACATTGTGACTGAAACACAACTTTTCACCTATATATAACTACATATAACACCATGTCATAGAATACTGCTCTGTAACCAATAAATATTGTATTAACATACTTTTTTAACAGCCACACAACTGCATCTTTTCTTACAGTTTTATACACACAAATACAACACATCTTTGACCAGTCTTCATGACTGCTTTAACAGCAATATAACCAGCTGATCTTCATGCTTTGCAGGAGAATTTAGCTCATTAGCACTGCTACATGTGCTGGTAGAATAAGTAGTTTTCTTTCAGCTCTTTCAGTGCTAAAAAGGGTACTTTGTACTATAAAACTACTCAGATATTTGCTGAGATGCAGACACAAGATGATCACAATTAGCAGACATCCACCTACACAATGCAATAGTACTTTAGTGTTGCTGAAATAAGGTCAATACTAAACCACTTCCCCTTAAAGCTTCATTCCACAAATATAGTGTTCTATATAGTGCCAAAGGAAAGCCAAACAGCGTTCAGGTTCGCAGAACCTTTGCTGTAGTCAGAAGCAGCTGTCTGCCATAAGGGAGACATGCTGAAGCCTGGTTTCAGCTGAGGCTCTGACTGATCTCTGTTGACTCGGAGGGATGGGCTGAAAGATGGCTGTGCTATCTCACATCTGGAGGGCAGAGCAAACCCACAACATCCTTCATGTCAAACAAGCACACACAAATATCTCTGCTCAGATCGACAAACTCTACATGTCAGCTCTCTGTAATAGACATCTGAACTGTGTGACACAATCTTAAATTCAAGTGAATATTAACACTTAATTCACTCTGTATTTCTTGAGTTGTATGTTTGCCTGTAAATGAATTGACTAAAATAATCATCTGCTTACAGTAGCAATTATGTATAATTAATTAGCTAAAACTGAACACTTATCACTGGTACCAAGCAGAATCTCAGATTTACCCACTTTTGATTTTAATTCTAAATAATTTTTTATTTATTTATTTTAGATAGTCCAACTGAACAGCCTGTCTATTCTATATCTGACTCTGTAACCTTAACGATATTGTATTTTCTTTTTTTTTTTTTTTTTACTTCCAACAGACCCCATGTGTAGAGCCAAACCCACAATCAATGTGTCCATTTAACAACTACTGTGAGTGTATCCATACTTTTAAAAACCCATTTATGATGCACATGGACTGAGTGACATACACATTCACCAATTATCCATTATTCTGTAACCAACAAGTACACTGCTCCCTCCTGTTCACTAAAAATCATCTGAAAAAGAGATTTCTAATGTCTTCATGTCTTATGTCTTTAGTAGAAACTAATAGGCTTGGGGCTGAAATATTGACAAAGACATTGTTGATTTTTTCATGGAATTGTTGACAGTGAGCAAAATATATAACAACACTGGTCTTATTCTTTAAAATAATGTATACCAGTCTATCTATTTGGCTACAAATGACATCAGTCATCTCTGTCATTAGTAACATTTTGCTACATACTTTCTTAATTTACAAAAGCTTTGTTGTGTTTGGAGGGGAACAGAGTGGACTGCTTCCACCCACAGCTCATCCCCCTAAAAAAAAAAAAAAATCCTTTCTCACAGAACCACATCACAGTAGTCATGAGCAATTGAAGAAATCAAATTCTGTGTCATGGCTGCCAAGAGGGGTTTCACCACCATCAAAGCTGATGCACGCTATTGTCCTCTTTTTTTTTTTTTTTTTTTACCACGCTTCACACCAAGTCCACTGCAAACAAAGTCAGCTTCTATTTTTACTCCTTTATTTATTTTTTGCGTTTTTTCACAAATTTAAGGCCACTCATGCTGATTTTGCTGCAGACATACAGTTTATAATAAAACTGAAATGTGGCCTCATCATTACTTAAAATCACAGAACGCTACATATGCTTTGTAAAGGTAGGAAACAAATATTTAGACCAATCCAAGAAACTATGACCATGAGACAAAAAAGGAGAAATATAGGGTGCATACATTGTGCATGTTCTGGCATGTAATTTGCACAGGTACATCCTGAGCTTTACAACAAGAAAACCATATGAGGCAACAGCAAGGCCCTGAATTTTGACAGCTGGAAACAGTAGAGGAACACATGCTATGACTGCAAAAAGCCCTTTACAAATAATCCAGATTCCATGACATGATTATGTGATTATATAGGAGTTAGGTTTAATTTACAGTGGCATGTAAACAAATAGCTCAGCCATGGCTGTATGTGTATTTCTTGCTCCCTACTTGGCAAAGTATAATTGAAGAGGATCATTGAAGCTTGTAGTACAATAATGATAACTGATTGTATTGTTGCTATGCAGTTCTGATACATGAGCAGGCCTAACGTGACACCTTGATGATCAGTTAGAGGAGCAGTGGAGCTCTGTGTAGCTCATCCCACACCTTCCAAAGGGACTCGGCATGATAGAGAGCCTAATAGCTCCAACCAGCTTCTCCGCCCTGAAGAGGTGAGGGGAGAAAACACTAAATCATGTTTCCTTCCTCCTCGCCTTCTCCTGTTCATTTAGAAGCAGAGGCTAATTTATTCGCCTCTCTGTGGGTCTCTCGGCTTTTCTCCTCTCATTTCACTTCTTACCGGTGAAAGTGCAGAGAGCTCCATCCGTTTAAGGTGGCACATACAGCAGTAAATCCTTGGTTGGCATCTACGAGGGCTTCCAGAAGACAACACTGGAGCCTCATCAGAATGCACCTGCCCCTGCAAACGCTTACACACATTTAATGGCATGAACATGAGCTTAAATGGGAGAACATGAGTGTACAGTGCTTGGGTGGGAATTTGCATCTCCTATGCACAATAGCCTATTTTGTGCAGAGCAAGTATTCATGCCCAAAACAGCTGTTTGTAGCACATTGCCCATTGTGAAACGTAGCCAGTGATACATGATTTTAATCTCATTGTCCCTGTGTGGAAAGAATAAAGACCAGTGTGTACTAACACTATTAGGACTGGTATGGTACAGCTAATTACTATAGTGTTTAGCAATGTTGTTATGCTGTTTGCTGTCTGGATCCATCACAAATTACGCTATTCCTCTGGTTCTGAGAGCTCAGCTGTACAACTAATATCATCACCCTTTATTATACCACTGCAGCCCTGATTGCAGTGGCTTCATTATTAGTCCTAAAAGTGACTTACTCAATCACTTACTGAGAAGCCAACAGGTCTGCTGTTATAAATGTTAATGTCATTCATAAAGGAAGATAACTATGTTGTTAAATGTCAATAAGGTTTTAATGAAGGATCAAAAGTTTCTGTGATAAGTCATTCATAGAAGGTTAATGAAGGATCATGAAGTTGTCTGTGATCAAGGCAGTTTATTATCTAGTAATTTATCTCAGGACACTTTCATACAGAGCAGGTCTAGACTCTTATAGTGCTAAGAGTACTAGTACTATAGTACTCTTATAATATTATTTACAGAGACTCAACAATTCCATCATGAGCAGCATGGGGGAGAAGAAAAACTTCCATTTTAAAACGGACAGAGAGAGAAAGAGAGAACTCACACTTGTTTGCTGACCAATGAAAAAACTAAAAGAAAGTTTACTTACCTGCTATGTTGTCTTGAGCTGGACTCATGAGATATGGAGTCAGTGTGTGTGTGTGTGTGTGTGTGTGTGTGTAAATAGAGGATGTTGTATGTGTGTGTGTATATGTATGTAACTGTAAAGTCATTGTAATTGTAATTCAAACAAATTAGGCATAAACATATTGTAGATGATATACACCAATCAGCCACAACATTAACACCAGTTACTGGTGGCTAATAAACAATTTATTGAGATTTGAGAAGGGAAAATATCACAAGAGTTTACTGAGTACTATCTCTTTTTGAACTCTTATTTCAGAGCTGGCTCACTAAAGATAATGACATCAGGAGATTATAATCAACTTTTAAGTGCTCTGATCATTCAGTCTGAACTTAAGCTTTGCTTTAATTTTACAGTAAGAAATGACACAGTGTAGATGGGTCTGCAGTGAAGAAAGGTTGCCACAGCTTAATTCCCCTGTATAAATAGAAGAATTACTCAGCAGACTCAGACAAATAACTACAACAGTAGCAAAAAAAGTATATGGACCCTTTGGAATTCCCTGATTTTCTGCATTTATTGGTCACACAACTAAGCATAGACAAACACAGTGTAAGCACAGATCATTACCTCTACAATGTTCAGAAGGAATTTTGGAACATTCTTCCTAAAGAACTGCTTCAGTTAAGCCATAATCTTAGGTTGTCTGGTGTGAACTGCTGTCTTAAGGTCATTCACTAGCATCACTACTGGGTTAAGGTCAGTCCCTTTCAAAAAGTGGATTGTCTTTGTTTGATGTCACGCTGTAGTAGATGTGGTTTGATGTTTGGGGTCATTATTCCCCTGCATCACCCAGCTGCTACTGAGCTGATGGACAGCCACCCTGACACCTTGGGTATTAATTTTCCCCTTGATGATTGCAAGCTGTTCAGGCAGTTGATGTCTCCAGTTGGAGAATATCTATGTGTGACATGTTCTCAACTAGTCACAATACTGTCTGGTTTAGGTAAAGGTTAGTGTCTGGGTAGAGCATGCAGGTGACCAGGGCTGTTCAACAGAGCTACAGGAGAGAGGATAGAAATGTCATTAACACACCCAGTCACATGATGTGAATTACCTTCTCTACACAATTAGCTTCTCTACACATCGACTCAACTGGATGTTAGGATAAGATATGATAGAACTTTATAAATCCCTAAGGAAGTTCTTGTGCTAGATATAACTCCAAAATACAGTGACAATACAATACAATGACAAAATAAAAAATATTATTAAAGATATTAAATATACGTGAAAATAAAATAGTATGTATGTAGTACAATGACATTGAAAGTAACAATATTCATATATCAAAAGCAATATTGGATATGATATGGAACATAATATTACACATGATTATAAAGTAATTTTGGTATGAAATAATGAAAAGTAATATTACACATGATCACGAACATAATATATGATATTAAATGTGATAAAAGTAATACTGAACATGATATTGGTAATATTGTTCTCAGTGCTCTTCCTGCAGAGGAGGGAGCAGTTATTCAGCGTGATGACCACTGGTATAAAAGACTTCCTGTGGCATTCTGTGGTGCTCCTCCGAGGTCTCAGTCTACCACTGAAGGTTCTCTGATAGAAGCATATTGACATGGACTTGGATACTATAAAGCTGGCAGGATAAAGTCTGCTGGTCCAACTGATTTGGGCATTTGTGCTCACACATACCAGTCTGCCAGGTAACGTCCAGAAAAGGTCAGGTTTGGAGTGCATGTGTGAAAGCAGTTATAGTTTCATTGGTCCACAGAACTGTGGAGTGTCAAGGTGTTCTTTGACTTCAGGCTCACAACAATGTTGTTTTTTTTTTTTGTTTTTTTTTAACAATGACACCATTATTCACATATGCTGTTTCTCTGAGGTTCTTTTTTACCTAATCAGAGCATTATGTGTTGGGTCTATGGAGTCATCTTAGCCTGGCACACACTAATAGGAGAGAAGTGTCTCCGATTTATAGATAGTTTTTTCTAAATATGGACTGATAAATATTTAAATGCTGAGATTTTGACCCATTCCAGCTTTATGCAAATGAACAAATGTTGGTTTTAAGATGATCTCTTTTTTGAGGCATGGTTCACATCAGCAGATGGTCCTTGTGAATTACAAAAATGTTTTTATCTAACCAAGACCTCCAGTCTCGTTTGATTGATTGGACATGTTTTCCAGTTCCAGTTAGGTTTTGTTGCTATTATTCATCCAGGGATTCACATACCTTTTCCTACAATACACTGTGAATGTTTGAATGACATGTTCAATATGGATGTAATGAGTGATGTCCTTATAAAAACAGATTGTGTGTTTTCATAATTGTAACATGAAGATCTGGCTGTATTTTAAGACAAATTTATATATTGACAGAGATCATTCCAAAGGCTTCACTTACTTTCTCTTGTCTGGTCTTTGTCCCTTTTACGTTTGAGCATCATAATGCTCTCATGCACACAGAAATTAAAAAGCATAAAAAGCATTTAAGTTTTGCCTAATTATTACAAAAATTGCCCTAATTGTCTTGATATCAGTTTGTGTTATAAGGTTCACAGGACCACAATAAACTGTTCAACTTAGTACCCAGGGGCAGGGGTAAAATCAGGTAAAATCGGTACTGCAGACTGCAGAGCTTAAGTGAAGTTGATTAAAATAAACTCAACTAGAATGTGGCATTCACATTAGATAGAAGGTAGAAGGAGAACTGAGGCCTACAGATGTTGATGGGGCCGAGGCAGAGCATAGACCATTGCATTCAGACGCCTGCTGGGCAAGCTTGATGGAGAGGAAAGAAACCATCAACTTTCACTTTCACTAGCAGATCATCTGTGTGCCGAACACTCCCCAGAACCACCTCCGCCCACTCCCTCTCGCTGAGCACACTGTACGTCCAGACCCCATCTGGTGCCCGACGACTGATTCTTCCCGTGATGCCGCATTGTCTCCCTTTGGCCAGAGAAACAAACTGTTTTCCCACAAGAGTGCTTTCCCTGCTTGGATCAAAATCCAGCCAAATGAAAATAAAATGGAACAAAACATTGCTTCGTGCTCTGAAGCAATATCCCTATAACACACACTACATCTCTGCATCTAAAGCACCAATACACACACAGGATGTTTTTGAAATGTAAAGTATACCATTTCTGCTTTTATGTCCCTGTTTGAACTTATGGTTGTCAGCTGATGCATAGTTTATAACCTGAAGGGGAAAGAGCTGGGCCTTATGGTCTGGCAGGGAACATCTGCCCAGACTTTGGTCGCCTTACATCCTCAGGTCAGTGCATTTATTTCACCCCAGGTGCCTATTATGATTTTACACAGCCCTGTACTCTGAGTAAATCACACTACCTACATTGTAATTGTGGGATTATGTCTCTATAACTTACCACCCTGCACAAAAATATGCTAAAATTCCATCTTAAAGCCATATTTCCAATTAATTCCAGGTATTGGGCTTAATACATGTTTGTTTACTTATATAAATCAAACTCCTCTGAAACATTTTTGGTTATCTGTCACAACTGAACTAGGACGTGAACCCAAATGCACAAATCAGACTCAAAGTACAAAATAAACAAATCTTTAATAGACAAAGTAACAACAGAAAATCACTCACAAGGAGGCAAGATAATGAAACAAACAAGGCAAGACTAGGGATCAAAAAACTTGGCGTAACTGGAACTCGAGGTGCAGGCTGGCTTGGCTCTCTGAATGAACAGGACAAACTAGCAAGGACAAAGGGAGACACAGACTCTAAATAGACACAAGGTAAGGGGGAACAGGTGGAGACAATCAGGGCGGGGCAAGCAATCAGACAGGCGGGAAACACATGAGGGGAAGAGGCAAGTGACCTGAAACGAGAGGAGAGTAAGATTTCAAAATAAAACAGGAAGACACAAACAACATGAAGACAGGACAACACGACAGTGAGTTAACATAATTTCTTAGTCATGACATTATCCTTGTATTTTATAAGAGCAATGATCTGTACTAATATTTTTTTAAAGATACTTCTACTTGTTCCTAAAAATATTGACAATTGAAACATTCATATTTTTTTTAGCATTTTAACATGGGTTAATTAGCACTAGCATGCAGTGAAAGATTGGCTTCTTCGAGCAGATAGATGATGGCATCCTAAACTCCTAGTCTGGGCTGATAGGGGAACTGAAGGGGGTTTACTAGTGGTCTGACCATGGGCCAGAGCTGATCCAGGATGAGTATCTCCCGGGTCTTCATGATGTGTGACGTCAGTGCACAGGCTTTGAGGACCACGGGGCTCACACCATCCAGACCTGCAGACTTGCCTGAGTGGAGTCTCTTCAGGCTGTCTCTTGACACGATCAGCATACTGTGTATGACCTGATAAGAACGTTATGGTTAACCTATGGTTTGGGCAAAGTGAAGTCCAGAAAGAAATGTTTTTTCCAAGCACACACACTTGAATGTTATTAGAATTTTGAACCTAGGATTTCATTACTCTCCATGTATAAGCTGATTATTTTGTTAAGTGAGTTAATGGATTTTGTTGAAAGGAAATCCTATCACCACACTTGGGATGTCAGTCATACTTAATCTCAATTTATGTTCAGTTTACACATCAGTTTATATCATTTCTTCAGTCTGATGGCTTTCATATATTTTCTGTATTCATATAAACTTATGTTCATAATGTTCATGACAGTGAGGGTAAAATAAGATACAAGCACTCCCAGCTCTTGCTGACACTTCTGCCTTAGTAAAGGCTAAATGCTGTAGGTGTGTGTGAGTGCATGTGTGTGTGTGTGTGATATATATTTTCTTCTCTCTATGTGTTGATTTTGCACTCTCTTATTTCTGACAGTTCCTACCCACTTGACTCCCCATATCCTCAGAACCTTGAGGTCAGACACCACCTCGGATGCTTTTCAGTTGACGGTGGCAGGACCCCTGAGTTAAAGCGAGATCGCATCACTGGGGGAGAGAGTAGTGAGGGGGCCCTCAGCTCTCTGTACTGAGTTCATCTGGGAATGGAGCAAAGAGAAGGGACAGAGACAGAGACGTGCCATGTTGACAGCTTTCTTAGGCTTCCACTCAAAGCTAATGGAATGAATTTGCTGAGTGCTTTAAAACCTTTGAAATTAATATAATTCTAAACAAATTCAATCTGTGAGAGGTGGCAAATAGCTTAAGGGATTAGAATGTTTTAATTTGTAAAACAAATGGCTGGAACCAGATACAGAAGCTGCATGAATTGCCTTCTCAATCCACAACTGCCTCAATTTGCAAATGAAAATTGCTTTATAGAGGTTATATGGGGTTCACTCTAAGTCAAACTGTAGAGAAAACTCTTTATTCACAGGTTCTGAGGTGAGGAACAGAACTTGTTAGCTTGAACACTTAACTATTTATTGGTGAAATTGCTCAGTGACGACCCATGTGCCTCTCTTCAGGGTGTATGCTATCCACAACACTGTCCCCTTGTTTGTGTGGGGGTTGCCAGGAGTGTTGTCATGGCTATCTGTGCATCAGAGGGTTAAAAGAGTTGGGGCAAATATATGTCCTAAACAAAAAGCCTTGTTGGAATGATGATTAAACAAATTGTCAGTGGACCTGCGTTCAGCAGAGAAACGTAAAAGTGTAAAAAATGTCATCTCTTTTTGATAGAAAGTTGATGTAGTTCAAGAGATGCTTTAAAAGGGAAAACCTGCTGCTAGAATAATTACAATGTAGTAATCCACAGGTATTTTGGAGAGAAATAAATAAGGTAGGGCCACAAAGAGTAAGTTGATTCCAGTGGGGATTTTGATGGAAAATGGTGAATCTTCCTCTAAGACTGATCAGATATTAAAATGGTGGGAAGCAGATTACAGTCACTTGAATGCATTTAATCACTCCTCTTTATTCAATGATCGGTTTTTACACGAGGACTGTTCAGTAAAATGTGAGCATGACAATGAGTTGAAACTCTATGCTGAATGATGAAATCACTTTTGAGCAGGTGCAGAATGTGGTAGACAAAGCTATGTTTTCAGAATGATTTTGTTCCTTCAATGTGAAATAAATCCATAATAAAACCTACTCCTAAATCTACATATGCGGATCCTAGAGTTCCATCAAATTAGGGGGATTAGCTTGATTACTGATTACTTGATTACTACAATGTATAAATTATATTTAGGTATCTTCAATAACAGACTTATTTAGAGACTTGTGAACTATTGGTAGATAGCCTGTATTGGGCTTATTTATGTTCTATCATCTGTAGTGAGAGCAGGACTATAAGAGGGGAAAAACACATTTGTTTGTTTGTTTGTTGACTTTAAGAACGCCTTTGATTGGATCAACAGAGACCTCCTCGAGTACAAATTATTATGTCAGGAAAGCAAGTTATTTTTTAAGTGTGGTATAAATATCTTGGATTGGTCTTTGATAGACACATTAGTTTTATAGAAGGAAGCAAAATGTTGGCAGAATCAGTTGGTAGAGCTTTGGGGTCAGTGATGAATAAAATGAAACTGTTACCTAACCTGAGTTTTTCTGTTTTCTCCAAACTCAGTGGTAGGCTCTGTTTCTTTATATGCTGCAGGAGTGTGAGGTTTTGAGAATTCCCCTGTCACTAATGCTGTTCAGCATCAAACCGTGAGATGTTTTCTTGGGGTGCATAAATTTACTGCCAAATGAGCTATTGAAGGTGATATGGGGTGGGAGCCTTGTTTTGTAAAACAGAGAGGTGAATTGTTGAGGTTGTGGAAGTGCTTTGCTCAACTCCCAGAGGAAAGACTGACCAAAAAGATCTTTAACTGATTCACACACAGGGCTGTACTTGGTCACGAGAGGCTGAGACAGTACTTTCCACTGCTGATTTTAACAAAAATTATATAGGTTTATACACAAGACTGGAAACAAGAAATTTATATGAAGCCAAAGTTTAGAAATTATATTCAAATTAAAAACAATTATTTTACAGAGCAATATATAAAATCAAATTTAAAGAGAACCCAAAGATCTTCGTGTGCTCAGCTAAGAACTGGTACATTACCACTGGCAGTGGAGGTGGGTAGATACAAAGTAACACCAGAAAAACAACGTTTGTGTTTTTTTGTGATCCCTTTTGTTGTTGAAGATGAATTTCAATTTGTATTTTATTGATCTCTGTATTTTGTTTGAGAAAATGTTTCTTTAATAAAGTATAACTGAAGAACCCTGACTGGTTTTGGTTGTCTGATGCGGTTATGCTGAATTGTTTTTTTTAAGGTGGAAACCTTTGCTTTGGCAACATTCATAGAAGATGCTTGGCAGCTTAGACCAAAGACTCTGTATCCAGTTAGAATTTTTGGAAATGTCTATTTTTATTTGTCATGCAGCCATCATGGTGTTTGCTTAGTGTCTTGTAAGGCCATATGGACTGAGAACCAGAAAGGTGCAAGATATAAAGAGATAAAATAATAACTCAATCAATCACAGTTTAAAATGGCAAATCACAACATATCTCAGGGCAGTTTCCATACAGGACAGGTGTAGATCTTACTCTTTACTTTTTTAAGAGCACCATGAGCAGCATTAGGCGAAAGTGGAGAGGAAAAAACTTACTTTTAAAGGCAGAGAGGGAACATAGCACAGTGCAAATTCCACATACAGATGTAATGTAAAAGTTTAATAATAATACTAATAATAATAATAATAATAATAGTGGTGTGTGTTGAGCAGGACCATGGGGGCAGTAGGTAGTTTGTAATCATAGATCCAGACTCTACAGCTGCAGAAAGTCACAGGAGGTGGAGACAGAGAAGAGAGGGAGCACAAACTATAGGAGAAAGAGGAAATCGAGTTAGTAACATGCATTTATGAGATATGAATATGTACAGAGAGTGAAGGAGAATGGAGCTTTGTGCATCATGGGAAGTCCCCCAGCAGTCCAGGCCTTTAGCAACATAACTAGGAGAGGACAACAGTTAAACCACTGGATGCCTCCATAGACACACCATGTTCAAGGTCACCTTGACCATGCCACTGATAATCAAAGCAGCATATTATCAGATGAGACGCAACAACTCAGATCTAATCAGCACGGTGTGATAATGTTTTTGTTGTCATCTGACATGAGGTAAGACAAAGGATGCCAGGTGATACAGAAGCCTTTTTCTTTATTAAATCTCCCTTAGCAAAATGGAATCTGACATGAATTCACACATAATGCAAACTCTTTAATGAGAGTATCCCTGCAAGAGAAAGAACACAGTGGCTAAAACTCTCTGCTGCTGTCAAGATGCTGTTTATGGTTGCATAATTTTCAGTGTATTTGTTGCTGATGGCTTTAGTCACAGGGTGGGGTAATAATGTTTGAGAAGGAGCAGAGCTTTCGTTCCCATGTGTGTGCATACAGAGAGTGGTGGCCTTATGTCACCCAAATCCCTGTCTTTGTTCTATGAGGCCTGAGGTGGTGAGAGCTGAAGAAGTGTCAGAGATACACAGCTGTGTTTTTGCAAAGAGATTATATGATGCCAGTAGCTCAGCAGGGTGATAGGATTCAATTATAATGTGCATAAATGGGTGCAAAGGACAGTATGGCATCTGTCACATGTACTACAGTTCAACTTTTACATATTCACCCAGAGCACTCAAACAGATTTTCTCTGTTTCTTTAGTCTCTTATGTGGAGTAGTCAGTACTCATGCAGATAATGTAACTGTGACCAGTTTTCATTGAAATGACTTTCTACTGAAAAATTCTCCCAGTCAATAGAGTTTAGAATGAGGTCTATGGACCCTATCAGTGAGGACACTGTTACCAGAAAGAGATGTTACTCTTGAATATTTTAGATATCATATATCAGTGCTGTGCACTGTCTGGAATACCATTCACTTCTGTTGTATTGAGGTGGAAGCGGAGGTGGAGGATTTATAAGACTACCAAGACCAATGGAGCGGCTCTGGAGACTCATCAGGACTCTTTGTGTAAGGGAAATGTAACCAATCTGTGGAGATATGCTGAAGGAGTCTGGATTCCAAAGGAGGAAAAGGCAAGTGATATTGCTTTGCACTGCACAGTGTGGAAGGCAAGGTCTTTTACAAGGTCCTTGCCAACCACCTGACAGACTCCTTCCTGAGGAATACATACTTCGATACTGCAGTGCAGAGAGAAGGAATACCAGGCATCCCAGGATGCATAGAGCACACAGGAGTGGTCACCCAGCTGATCCAAGAGGCGAGGGAGAACATAGGAGACCTGGCAGTTATCTGGTTGGACCTCACCAACAACAAGACTCAGCTCCCCTTCTCCAGCCTAACTGAAGAATTCAAGGTCACACGAGCCAAATAGGTGCTGCTCTACATGCACTCATCTGACACCAAAGTCTCCTCTGCAGGCATCACAGGAAGCGGCAGGACAATAAAACAGTTCTGAGCATCCTCAGGATAGAGCCCCAGAAGAGCCGCATGAGATGGTTAGTGAAAGAGAAGTGCCATGTTACTGCGCCCAGTCCCACTGTTGTGGCTGAGTACAACAAAAACATGGGTGGAGCTGAATATGTGTGACTGCACGATCAGCTTTAACCTGATGTCAAGCGAGTAAATGGACTGTCCATTTGGTCCTGCATCTCTTTGACCTGGCACACCACCAGGTCTCTGGTAGACCAGAGAAGGAGAGGCTGCAGTATTTTGACTTCAAGCTGCTGCTGGCTGAAGAAATGATTACTCAGGCACAGGGTGGTCAAGGTCAACAAGGTGGCTGGTGATGACAAGGTGGCTGGTGACGATGATGAGATGACCACTGATGATATAGAGTAAATTTCAACAAAGAGGAGGAGGCCAAAGCCCAATGATCAAATCAGACAATGTGGGACGCTCCGTTTGCAAAAGATGGTTGAGGCAGTACACGCATTGTGGTGCAGGAGAGAAGGATGCAAAGAGAAAACATTTGTTAACTGTATTAAATGTAACATATTTTTGTGTCAGTGTGCAGAATGCAGTTTGATAGAAAAAACTCCACTATGTATATATATACCTAGAAAATGTTTTGTTGTTTTGTTGTGTTTCCCTTTTTTTATGCTTTATGAAATTTCAACAGAAATCCAGGCAAAAATGAATACAGTATCATTACATCATTACCTTTTGTGATCAAACAAGACCTCATGTCCACTACAAGGGACAGATGATGAAAAATAAATAAGGGTTTTTTTGTTGTAACATGTTTTGTTTCTTTCAACCGTAATGCATAACTTATCTACAGAAAATATCAAAACCTTTTTCCCTCTGGGTCTCAGGGGATACACACACACACACACACACACACACACACAGGCATGCAGGCACACCACTTAGCACTTGCATTCAGCACATGTTTTATAGTCTAATGTATAGTCTAATGTATAGTGTTAGGGATATATACATATATATATATATATATATATATATATATATATGTGTGTGTGTGTGTGTGTGTGTGTAAGTGGACTGCCTTGGTAAATAGATGGTACTGTCTTCCAATCCACCAAGGAGTCCAAGTGAGGAGTCTGGCGGGCAGGTAGGAATGCTGACGAGAACATGGAAAATCCCTTGACATCTTATTTTAGGTGGAGCATCCCCACTGGAGCCCTCAGCAGGCCAGAGCTGCAGAGCCCTGGGGGCAGAGGGCCTGGTGATGAGGCCCCGGTGGTGGGTGATGTGTCCACATTTCCAGATCCATTCATTTCCCCAGCAGTATCTGTCTCTGTAGATGCTCGGGCCGGGTGCTCTCAGAGCAATCAGAGGATTAAAATAATTGGGTGTGGAGTGAAATAGTACACTGCATGAGAGCGGGAAGGGCATGCTGGGAATAATTAGGAGATACTTGAAGGGATTCACTCCACACTCTGGCCATATACACATAAGCAAACACACACTGCTCACACACACTGGCCACTCAAAACGCCTGGAGACACTGATGTAATGTGTAAGTGCTGACCACAAGATCCTTCATAACTGTCATTCATTTGATGCTGTGGGCTTGAAATAATCTCCATCCTGCTCTGCCATTTAGAGAAGATGCAGGAGTCCCATCGCCTCTGTGTTTGGGTAAAGTAATTAAAATAGCTTCATATGGTGTGACTTTAATTCCTGCCGGTTTCTAACAAATATCAAACATCAGTTTGATTCCAATCATATCCACTTGTGAGAGACGTCCCTATGGCAGTTTTAAAGCCGCAATCAAAACTAATTTGCATGATGTGCTGGAGCATCGCTGTTGCCTTAGTGAAATATGTTTGAAATCATGCACATTCTGAGAAGAGGTCTAACACTCGGGAGTTCTTGTTTTATTTTTCAGAGACAATTCTTCTCTCCTAATGTGTATTTATTATTTCTCATGTACAGAGGCTTTCTTATAATGGATAAGGCTCATACTACAACTTTCAAATCCCATTAAAACCATCGGTTAGTCTGTCTCTCAGTATTCCCTGGAAAAAAAACAAAACAAAACAAAAAAAACAGGTTACTAATATATCCTCATTACATTTCCCAGCAACAACCAGGATCTACATCTTCTGCAACATTTAGATCTTTACCAACAGAAGAGGGAGTCATCATATTTGTTGTCTGTGACCACTTATGTTTTATAGTCTAATGTATAGTGTTAGGGACTGCTATGACAAACATCCGACACCACTGGGATCAGTGTGTGTGTGTGTGTGCATGTGTAAAAGACAAAAGCAGAAATGGAACAAACCAAAAATGGACAGGCTGCCTTAGGTCAAAGCTCAGTAAATTCCTAAAACAGCCGGACACTGCAGTTTTCAGTCACTGTGAGATTCTTGGACAGTGAGTTTCTTGGAGACTATTTCTGATTAATTCACATTTGGTGCTCTAGTAAGTATCTCTGGCAGCAGGACGATTTATGTGGGATTGAGTAAAAACAAACTACAGTGTGTGTTCGCAGTAATGAAGGAACATGTCATCCAGTCCCATGTGGCTCATTGATGTGTTTTTAATAGTTTTTAAAAAATGGAGCTCTACAGCATGGAGGAATAAGATAAATGAGCCTTTGGATACACACATAGTTGTTAGCAGAATAGATTTTGAAAATAAGATTTCTTGATAAGAAAAATACAGAACATCATCAGACATATCCTTTCAAATTTTCAAACTGCTCCGGTGTCAACTAACATAGTTATGCATAACTTGAGTATGTGAGCAGGTATGTAGTGTATACAATATGTGCACAGTTAAGTAAAAGATACGGTTTAAAATCCCACCATGATGAAATTATAGTAACACCACTGAGGCTTGAGATTTTTAAGGCTTGATGCTGCTTTGGCCTGGGTGAACAACCTCAAAGTGGTTTTTGGCTCGGCAGGAACATGCAAGCATGCAATCGCTCACCCTCAAAGACTCTAGTGTGGGGACTGATTGCTCTCTTCTCTACACAATGAGAGGCCCTGCTTCAGTCCACAGCATTTGTATAAGGGCAGCCCCTGATAAATTCATTCATCTCATTTAACCATCTGATGTCAGCAACGGGCTGACAGGTTACAGAGAAAGAGAAAAAGACCTGTGTGTGTTCATACCTGTTCCAAACGGCTACGCTCTAATGTGGCGCCAAAAGCCTGCTGACATCATCCTGCGGCCACAACGATCTCTGTCCAGGAATTCCGTCTACCGTGTGTTGTTTTCTTGTCTAGATTAATCTTTCAAATGGGGAAATTTATTTTGACTGAATTTTTGAAAGAATTCAATGTTCAGACTTTGCCTTACTTTTACACCTTCAAATATTATGTCACAGTGAGTATGATTGCACTTGGAAGCATTTTGAGTGGCTGGGCATACAACGTGTCTGATGCTGGAGAATGCTCATTATGTTTAATCTGCTAACAGTAATTGTTTTGAGAGATGGCCTACAGCCTTTTTTTAACCAAACGTTGGCAGATCAGCATGTATAGTCTGTGACATGGGAGAGAACTTTTCACATGTTGGCTCTCACCAACAACTGACTGTGTTTTCTTTTAATGGCAATTGTTCCTTAACCAAGCTATTGTGCCTCAACCAAATGGAGAGGAGCTGGAGGTGTGGGTGTGGACACTAGGGCAGGCATTCTCTCTCTGCAGTTTGGAATGATATAGCGCACAACACCAACTTGTATGCTCTCCAGAAAGGGAAACAAAATCTGGCAGTGACAGGAGAAGAAATGCATATTTTTTTAGGGATCAATCTGATCATGGGGTACATTTGGTATCCTAGGGCACGAATGTACTTTGTCTTGGAATAATTGCAAATGCCATGTCTGTAAACAGATATGAGGAAATCCTGAGATACCTGCACTTTGTGGATAACTTGACTTACCCGCCAGCGAACACGGATAGGATCTTCAAAATAAGACCATTGCTAAGTGCACTTCAGGAGACATTCAAGGCAGCAGCAGACCCTGAAGAATTTCAGTCAGTTGATGAGCAGATCATTCCTTTCAAAGGCCTACTGTCCATCAAACAATACATACCAAAAAAGCCCAGTGAAAGTGTGGGTGAGGGCAGAGACCTTGGGCTATATGAATAGATTCGAAGTGTACCAAGGCTCTGCAAGTAGTGGTCGCATCAGTGGATTGGGAATGGCTGGAGATGTGGTGATGCATCTTTGTGATGACATAAAACACAAAACTCACAAGGTGTTTTTTGATAACTTCTTCTGCAGCATTCCACTCATTGAAGCCTTGAAAGACCAAGGCATCTATAGCACAGGTACATGCAGAGCAAACAGGCTGAAGGGAGCAAATCAGAAACTCAAGAATGAAAAACAACTGAAAGAAATGGGCAGAGGAGCTTGCTGTGTTGTCAGCAATAATGCAAACATCACTGTTACACATTGGCTCGACAGTTCAGTCATCCACATGGTCTTGTCTTGTGCTGGCCAGTCCCCTGAAGATGTCGTCAGCAGATGGGTCAAGAAGGAAAAAATGATGATGATGGTCCAAAAACCCTTCTCTGTGGCCTTTTAAAATTAACACATGGGTGGGGTTTATCTTGTTGACCAATGTTTGGCAATGTACCCCCACAACATTGCGCCTATACAGTGTTGAAATTTCCCAAAAAATGTTGAAATGTTTTTCAAAGCATAAAAAGAAACAAGGGTTTGTATATTTACAATAGAACACAAGTTAATTCATTTTTACGGTAAGTTCACAATGTTTTATGTTGAGTGCTCAGGCACATGTAGTCCACTGGATTGGACATGTCTGTAACTTTATGAAAAAATCATATTTCTGGAAAAAAAAAGTTGAACATTCCCATGTCCTGAGAAGAATAAAAACACTTCAGAAAAAAATCTTGACCAAGGCTAATTCATGCATCAGAGGAGGAAGTCCAGACTGCTCTTGTTGTTCGCTCTCTCACCAGTAGTAAATGTTTTTTTCTCCTGACTGTGACCGTGTTCTTTCTCTGATCTTAACCAAATAGATTTGGTGCCTAGATCAGCTGACATTCTACTCAGTACTGACATGAAAGATTGCTGCTGAATTTTTTTACCAGTAGTCAGCAGTATTTTAACCATGACTGTTCCATAACCATGTAGGTTTTTTTGCCAAAACCCAGTTTCTTTTGCTGTTTTAAGCATACTAAAGCCTTTACCTAAGGAGAGTAAATGTTTCTACTACTGTTACTGCTTCTTGTTTTTTCCAGCTTTGTACAAAACACCCCCAAGGAAAGGCAGGTCAGCAGAATGAGAAAATTCGTAAAGATTTCCTATGACATATCGTGCCCTCTGTCTCCCCTCTCCGACCATGAGGAGTCCTGCAGGGATGAGGTAATTGATTGTGCTGCTTGATGGCCGATGATATCTCGTTATGGCCATATGCATGGAGAGTCCCCCCAGTATTCTGTGCTCCCCTTGCCTCCATGCCCTTGATAAAGTCTGCTTTGCATTATCTTCACTGGGAGCTAACGGAGTGGCCGGGGCCTTATCTCCAATGACCTCGCAGACCAGGCATTAATCACCAACTGTGAAGAAAGAAATTAGCCTCAGAGCAATCTCCACACAATCTCTAAATGATTAACTCTTAGCCCACTCACTTCTGACATTGCTGAACAATGCCATACCATTCTGAAGAAAAAAACCCACTGTGCTTCAAAGGGAGAAAGCAAGAGACACACAACATCATAATAAACAGTTAGGATGATACTGCCACTTATGCTGCTCCAACTCTGTTGCCTGTATGTTGGTTTGTTTATGAGAAATGTAATGAAACTGCTTTGTCAAATTATTTAGTGCACTACACAGTACAGTGTTAATGAAATTATTACACTACACCCACATCCTTCTCCTTCTCTCTTTCATTAATGAGTTATAACACAATTCATTATCAGATGTATGGCCAAGTGTTTGTAGTGTAAAGACAACAATTATGTCCATTAAAGAATGAGGCAATTAGTAGGATGTTTTGCATCTGTGTTACTGCTTCCAACAACCAATTTGTATGAAGAGTGGTAGTTTTATCAGCGCACAACAAAAGGTGTGTGTTTAGGAGCAGGCAATTAGAGCTCACAGAGGAGGCTTGAGGAGGGAGGATAGAGAAATCAAGCATGTCTTTTCAACTGCAATGGAAAACAAGCCTTTGAAGGCAGCATTCACACAGTTATTCCACCCACCCGACTCAGTGAAAGAGGAATGATTATTTAGCATAGGCGACCCATCTCTCTGGTGAACTCATTTACCACCTCACCCCCCATCCCCCAGGCTAGAGCTTGTCTTGGGGCACGTCTCACAACTGGACGCAGACGCCCATGATGGATGCTAAAAGAGTTGACCCTGTGACCAATGAGCCAACAGGCAAAAAACATAGTGTCTAAAGTTCTCTGCCAAGTAGAATATTGATTTCATGTTCCATGCACTTTGGACACCACCACCAACTCTAAAATACCCCCATCTGTCTTACATTGGAAGAAATTCAATAAATTTTTGTTGTGCACTTTGCATTGTTGCTAAGGAGACAACATTGTAGAGCCTGGAGTTTCAGCCACACAATGCAAATAGGACAGCGTAGACTCCCACACACAGCTGTTTCTCAGGGAAAACACGGTACATGCAAGGTGAATCTATAGCAGCAGCCTCTGAAGAACCAAGGAACAAATCAACTGACCTGCCGTGTTCCTTGTGGATCTTATTCAAGGCTTAATACCTCTCACTTCTTCAATGGAAATGGGAGTAGCCATCTTTAAAACCAAGCTTTCAGCGGAAATGTGGATTTATTTCACCTCCAAACTTTTCTTGTTGTGAAGCACCAATTATAGATCATTTTGTCATCATAGCTCAAGAGGATCTAGTTAGTTGTTTCAGCCAAGTTTACTTGATCTACTGCAGATTTGTGTGGGTGTAGAGGGAGGTTGTATATACCCGATGAGCCTAATAATAAACAGTGAAATGAGGTATGAATCATGAATCATCATAAATGAAGAAATGAATGAAATCAAGTAGGTAGTTGGTAGGTTGGTAGTTAGACGCTAGGCCACCAACATGAGGGGAACACTGGGTCTAAAGTATCATCTACTAGAATCCTTTGTGTAAACTTCACTATTTGTGAATCACACAAAAGCTTGTTATTTTTTTTATCTTCCTAATTTTCCCTGACATAGTGGTCCAAATCAATGTTACTTCCCCTGCCTATAATGCAAAAACTGTTGTGCAAAAGTAGTGTGATACAGAATCTACCCACTGTGTACACTTCTGAAAAGGTAAGTTGAGCTTCATTTGTTGTTTAAGTTGCTGAATCAGCTGATGATATAATGTGCTTGCACACATTATGAGTGTGCTTTAGGCACATGAGAGAGTGGTGTATAGGAGAGATTTAAGCTGGTATTATTTAGTTTGAAGAGCAGAAATGACTCTGCTGTCGACCAGGAACCAGGTTATTATACAGACCTGTTTGGTGTGTTATTTATGCATTATTCATCATGCATACTTTAATGTTGTTGACACTTTAAGCACATACCATTACACTAGACTGTGTGCGTTATGTGCACGGTATACAGGCCTCTGTGTATTGCTGCCGGTATGGCACGCTGCAAACAGAGGACGGAATAATCTTTTTTCGCCTAGAGCAGCAAAAGTGCACATGTGCATCATTAAATAATGATCATTAAATATTAAGTTTGTTATCTGTTTTCCAGGGGAAACTTCAAAGCATTAAAGTTGGAAATTATAGCATATCTTAAGTAAGACTGAATTTCAGTGGTGGAACAAAAGGAACCTGTGTTGTTCATTATGACCCATCAGTGACCTTTGGAGCCCAAGCAAAACACACTGCACGCCTGGTTAGAGGAATTCATTTTAATCCTTGGAATGATGTAACATAGCATCATGTAATGTGTAATGTGTAACCTGGGTGTGTTGATCTGGGAGCAAAACGGGATCAAATTTCTGCTCCTCTAGAAAGCTCATGTCCATCTGCACTGGAAAAAAGGACATGCATACAGCGATGTGTGACAACACACCATTAGTGTTCCAGACAGAAAACCTCCATAATTACAACAGCATTAATACAAATACAGCATTAATAATGGCAGCCTTTTTTTAAAGGACGCATTTTTTTTTAACTTTCATTCTTGCTACACATAGGACACACTATTTATTTATTTAAAAAAAATCATTGCATCACTCTAACTCTGTTGTTTCTTCCTTCAAGCCCATTATCATTCTGGCTGTGTGCCTCTCCCTCTCTCTGTCCTCTCTCTCCATCATTCTCTCCTGTAGTATTGTGCTCTTCCATCTCTCTCTCCTCTTCTGTCTCTTTCTGCAGGTATTTCTGCCTCCAGAGCTGTAGAGTCTGATCTGTGATGGGATGCCTCCTGCTGCTACCATGATCCTGCTCAACAGCTGTTGCTACATTTAAAATGTACAAGTCTTATTGATAGTCTTATTGCTATTACTGTCACTGTCACTGTTATTTTTTATATATATCATTTTATTTTATATGTCATTAATATTACTTACATCTCTTCATGGAATCTGTGTTATGCCATGTTCTCTTTCCCTTATATAATAAATAAAAAACAGCTTAACTACTGGGGCTGGGTTCACTCTTGACAGATCACCAGTCCATCACATATAGAGACAAACTACTATTCACACTCACATTCACACCTACGGACAATTTAGAGTCACCTGTTAACCTGCACACAATGTAACTAAAAGTCAGCATGTTTGTGTCATTGAAAGCATTATGGGAAATTTATGTAATAAAATGTATTCATCCCAAACAGAAATGACAGAAAAACAAACAAGAAAAAAAATAAATCCATAAAAGTTAGATTGTTTTTGTTGGGGGCGGCATTTTGCCTTTATTCAATCGTCAGTGTAGATTTAGACAGAAAACATAGGGAGAGAGGGACTTACACAGCAAGACTGATCATGATCTTTAATGCCATGGCTCAATGCAAGTATCCCACCACAGCAGAGATACATGAAAAGGTCCCCAGGAGCTGACTGTAGACACTGTGATGCTAGAATTACAAATTACTTATATTAGTTTTAGTGCTATGTTAGCAGTTAATACTTTATTTATCACTATTATCATTACTACTGCTGTATTACTGGCATCACCTTACATTTTATAAGGAACCTGTGTTATGCTATGTTCATCTCTCGCTATTCCCCCCCCCCTCCTTCTTAACCCAACCGGTCGAGGCAGATGGCTGCCCACCCTGAGTCCGGTTCTATTCGAGGTTTCTGCCTCTTAAAGTTTTTCCTTGCCACTGTCGCCTAGTGCTGCTCATGGTGGCAACTGGGTCTCTCTCTGTAAATACCTATTTTAAAGAGTACGGTCTAGACCTGCTCTATATGAAAAGTGCCTAGAGATGACCTTTGTTGTGATATGGCGCTATATAAATAAAATTGAATTGAAATTGAATTGAAATGTGGTAAGCATCTTCACCATCAGGACACAAGCTAACATAACTTATTCTGTAAATATCAATATATGACATATGACTATGGCATATGCTGGTAAATAAAGAGACTGGAAACAGAGGAAAAACACTGTAGGGTTCTCAGGGTTAAAGGATATTTGTTTGCAGAGGAGAAGTTGAAGGGAGGGGAAGCTCTTTGGTATTTCCGTTGGCTGTCTGCACATTTGGACAGTAGCATTCAGCTGTGTGCTCCTCACTGTAGTCCCTGAAGTACCGCAGTGAGAGGAGGTGGGTGTATTGTTGTGATGGTGTAAGGGGAGTGTGGCTCGGAGGCAGATGCAGTTTGAGTTCTCCTCTCAGTCATAGCTCACATTCATCATGAGCCAGTATCTGGCTCCGGTGCTCTCCTCTAGAGCGCCTGGGGTGGGGGGGTGGTGGGATTGTGCATGCCAGCTTTCCTTTCTGTGCTCAGCAGATGCCCTGAACTCATGGTCCCCGGCAGGGCTGGTGTCTCACAGACCTGACTCTCCATTCATCAGCCACTCCCGCCGCTTCGGCAACCTCACAACAGCTTCACAACAGCCATGTGATCCATTTGGCACCTGCAGATAACATGTCTGAAAATCTCCCCGAGAAGCCAGAGCCTCTTTTTTTTTTTTTTTAAGAAAAGTCAAAGGTATGATGTTTAGTTATAGTATTATTACTATTATTAGAATTATTCATCCATTCATTATCTTTACCATTTATCCTTAAGGGTCACAGTGGGCTGGAGCCAATCCCAGCTGACACTGGGGAGAGGCAGGGTGCACACCCTGAACAGATCACCAGTCTATCACAGGGCTGACACATAGAGACAAACAACCATTCTCACACTTGCATTCACAGCTATGGGCAATTTAGAGTCACCTGCTAACCTGCTTGTCTTTGGACTGTGGGAGGAAGCTGGAGTACCCAGAGAGAACCTCTGCAGGCACAGAGAGAACATGTAAACTCACAGAAAAGGGGTTTGAACCCAGAACCTGTTGGGATGCTGTAAGGCAACGGTGAGGCGACAGTGATAACCACTGCACCCTATTATTATTTATTATTTTAGTAAGGGAGGAAACCTTCAATAGTTGTCCCTATTGATATTTATAAAAAATACTAATCCAGAGATATTTTCTTTTTCTTATGGTTGCTTGGCATACACATTTACACATCGTAATGTGAGGTCAGGCCCCACACCATCAGGGCCCCAAATTACTTTGTGGTAATTCAATTAATGATAGAGACCTTAAGGCAGCACCTACATTCCTATATAACCTTAAGTTCCCATCATGTGTACGAACCAAATTCAATATCTAGGGTAGTATTTATGATATGAGTATATATTGTGTGTATGATGCATAAAAAAAAAAAAATCAAGTTATTATATACGACTGATTACTAATGTCCACATCATGCACAGAGAATGTGACAAAAGTAGGCAGCACCCTGTCCTGGTCCTTCAGTGGCTTAACCTGGTTAGGTGCAGTTTTGTACTTAATGGAGCTGGATTGATATCCAGTTTCATGCTGCAGAGATGTTCATTAGTCTATTGGTACCTACTGTCCCTCTCAGTTCTACGAGTTGTACCAGTCAGCTGGAGGTGTATTCATCCAGCTGGAGCAGAAGCAAACCAATTTGCATTTGATTTTAAAGATTTTCACAACTTCCAACAAGATAATGACTTGGACCAAAATTGTGCAAACCAATCTGTCCTGCAGTTCAGTTATTTATTTCTCTAAACACTTATGAAAATATCTTATTTTCTATTGTTGCCTAACAACATTGAGCCTGTGCTTTGAGTCCCTGTGACCTGCTCTCTACCTCTTCCTGCCCACCAGCGCCAGCAGCACTCTAAATAAAAATGGATACATACATACACTTCCACAGCTGTCAGCTCTTCATTTCTAACAGTCCTGATCTCTGACACACACTCTACTGTATGTGAGAAAACATCATAAACAAGGTTAGATCCAATCAGCAATTCTATTAACACAGAAATGTTTGATCAAAATACATCATCTGTTGTCAGTCTGTTTAACACTCTGAATACACAAACAACATTTCACATTGTGTTATTTTCCTCCATCTTGGTGCATCGAAACTCACACAGACAGAAGGATAAACAGAACAGATCACTGTTGACCCAAATCTCAACATGTGTTTGTTATTTCTAACAATTCGTCATGTTGTTTCATACAAACAGCTTTTGGCTGCATAATATATACCAAATACCATGATTGAATATTATATAAAGTATGACCTAAATTCCAAATATATTAGGAATATCATTTATATCATCATTACTGTACTGTAAATTGTTGTATTTTCATATCCACAATACAATTTTTGAATGAGACATGAGTGGCTGAAGCAAGTTAAGTATCAGGGCATAAAAAATCATATAGTCCTTTAGCAGGTCTTAAAATTAGCTAAATATGACAAAACACACACACACACACACACACACACACACACAAAATTGCCTAATTACAAAGTGGTTTTTCATTATTAGAAAGTGTTTTTTCATAATAGAACAAGTAAAGCCATGACCATGTCCCCAGTTGTGTCAATAGCCATGATAGATTATGATCAGTATCATGAGTAAGAGGATGAAGGAGAGTTTATCTTAAAGAAATGAAAAATGTATCTGACTTCAGAACAAGTACAAGGTCATATCCACAAAGTCAAACAACATGGCTGTGCAAAAATAGTGGAAATAATAATTTTAAAAAAGAAAGCATGTTAACAGCTTAATCAGCTCTTAAAACACCAAATCCCCAGAGATAAAATATCTCACTGGAAGTTATTCAGAGTTCTCTCTGCCCTGAATGCTCTGCTTTCACCTACGGTGTGGGGGAGATTAGAATAATTTGCAGGAAGCCTTTCTTTCATTGTGTGTCATATCAGGGACTGCAGCCATATGAAAGGCAAATACTATGCACTTCTGTATAATCAGTTAGATCAAATCATTTAAACTCCGTATTGCAGATAAATTATTCTTACATACACTTTATCTGGTTTCCTTTTTTGAACTAATACAGTACCCTCCTCCTCCTTATTCTGATACCATACATACATATGGTGATTTAAGCTTGTTATCATACATATCCAGTTACACTGCAATGGAATTTCCCAACATGAAAGAAACTTTGTTTCTGACTGTGTGTAGACACTCTGGAGAGAATTAATATTTATCCTCTTTGGACTGGGTTGGTTTGTACAGGCCTATTCTAACTGTATGCCTCCTGTATAGCTGTTTATTGTATCAATTACAAAGATGCACACTCTGCTTTCTTCCATTTTTATTTTTTTTATTTTTGTGATTTCCTACTGCTTCCTTCCTTACTCTGTTTTCCCTCAAGCCCGTTTGATTGCCTCCATCTTGTCTCTCAGACAAAGCTCTTTTTTATCCCAGCTCTGTCTGGTGCCCACCTGTTGGCTCTGCTTTCCATCACCCAGCCCGCAGTCAGGAGACACCGGTGGCTCTGGGCCGCCCCGCTGTGTCTTTGATCACTCATGTGACCTGCAGCAGACATGCACTTGCCTCAGGGAGAGGAAAGCATGTATGTGGCAAGTCTTTATCCACAGCAGAGTGGAGGGGGGCGCTGCTCATCCTCCTGCAGGTTTTATCAAAATGCCTGCCCAGCCACCATGAGGTCACTCTGTCTGCTCTCAATGAAATGGCCCATGTTAGCAGAGAACCGTCTCTACCTCTGAAACTCACCACTGGGAAATGAGATACCTCCAGTAGGTGACCTGTTGTAGACAGTGACACTGCTCATACACATACAGCATGATCTTGGCTGACACCGTGGGCTGCGTGATGCCATTCAACTTCCTTTTACTGGGAAGAAGTGACAAATGATGGAGTGTGATATGAGTAGTTTTGTGGACAGCTGGCACACAAACTTGTAAAGCCTGGAGGAGATGGATGACACACACACTGGAGTACACTACATTTACTCCTCCACAAGCCATTGGCTGTAACAGGCCGTGCAATGTGAAATGTCTAATAGTTAGGAAAATCACATCTCACATTATTCATAATTTTATGGGTGTGCTTGTTCCCAAATTATGGGTGAGTGATTTAAAAGTCAATTTCTGCTCTGCTTTCAGGTCTTCACTTTCTTTTTCACAGCCATTACATGCCTGACGTGCTCAGATTTATTACATGGCGCTCATTGGAAAATATGAGCTTTATTTCAACTTAATTGAGATGGCAGATATGTAAGTTTGTTTAAATTACACTTCCTCAAAGGTGAACATGCTAAATCAAAAGTAGTCTTCAAAATTACTTTGCTGCTTTTGTCTTCTTACTTACCATCTTTTACTAAATTAAGGCTGCATATGAAGGACTGCAAGGCAACAGAGACCCATCTTAATATTTTCTAAAGGCTAGTGGCTAATTAAGGCATCCACAGAGCAGCATTTCTCTAACGATGAGTCAGGATTCAGAGGGGTCATCAGCTGGTTTCTTTGTGTCTCTGGGTGATTACCATTATTTTTTAATAAGGTTGGATCTCAGGGTGACATAACCTTTATTTTATTTAGGTCTAACACTGACAGCAGAACAGGTTTCACAAATATAAGACAATGTTTGAAGGGAGATGAGCAACACCAGACTGCAGATGGGATGTGGTTGAAATATTGTTGTCACACAATGCGTCATTGACCTAAAAATTTTGGAAAGAATTATTTTAGCAGCAACCTATTCATCTGTAACAGTCTGACCAGCCAGCAGGAAAACTTAAAAATTAATAAATAAGTAACATTAAATAAATCACATTTTTGGCCTAAAAATGGCCAATTCTTGGCAATACCTTACTTTCTCAACAAAGACAAAATGCAACAATTAACAGACATTTTCAATAAAAACTGTGTGTTAAGGCCACAATCTGAGTCACTATGCTCTAATTTGATCATGGTTTTGCTCAAGCGAATACGATGAGTTTCTTATTCCACATGAATGAGGCAGTGGCTAAATACAAACTCCTTGCTAAAATGTAAACAGCCATTGTTAGCTGAGTATAAGCTAATGACATCTACCTTTTTACTAACTAAATTATTTTCTTGCTTTCTTCAGCTAGTTATAATTGTAAAGTCTCAGTCTGCTTACCCAGCATGAAAATGAAAAAAAAAACAAAAAACTTTTTTTTATATTTTGTTGCTGCTTGAGATCAAACAAGTAAATGTCAGAATTTAAGTAATGAACAAAGTCAAAGCTCTGATCATGACGCATCACATATGAAAATATCTTAAAAGTGGAACATGTCAAACCAAAGCACACTTACTGTATATGCCTGTTTTTAAAGAACTCTTATTGTCTTATGACTGTAAACACTGCAGTTGATCACACTGAAAGAGGAGAGGAGGAGTGCTTTGGCAGTCGTTCTCTATTTCTTTGCAAAAGTCTGATGACATTTATTCCATCTAACACTGGTAGGATGCTGTGATAAAATGTGCCAAACTGTTGTTGTCCTGTCCAAACATTCTTGTTGTTTGTGTTGTTTCTTTTTCTTTCTTTCTTTTTTTTTTTTTTTTTTTTTGCCAGGACTCTGCCACAGCTTTTGTGGGAGGTGATGGTGATTATTGACCACAGCCAACCTACATATTCTTACAAATCTGGGTCTGTAAAATAAAAGTTCAGCATTGTGCCTGAGAGTTTGTGTTTGAGAAAAGTAGCTGCAGCAAAAGGAGGACACATCAAAGAACAAAGAATGCGAATAGTTACAAAAAACATTAAAAAGCCACATTACATGAAAATGGGATGAGCTGTGTAACTGTAAATGCAGCTCCTTCCTGATAGTGAAGCCTCCCTCCTGTGTGAGAAGGTTTAAGATCAAAGAAAGTGGGTAGTGTCGCTCAGCAGTTTCTCTCCCATCAGCCACTGGGGGAGACGTGTGTAATGGACAGCTCTAGACTAGATCTCGTGTGATGAATTATTCAGCTGCTCCGATGTGGTGACAAAATGCACAGTGTCAGAAAACCCAACCCGACAGAAGACACAACTTCATCAGCAAAATGCTTGGGCTCCTCACACCCCTCCTCCTCCTCCTCCTTCTCTGCCTTCTCCACCAGTTTCTCCACTCTGCAGTAATTTCATTTTCACCTCCATTCAGGATCCCATGAGAGAAAGTGTGGTTCTGGGTGGGCGGACGGAGGAGGCCAAGAATGCTGGGTGTCCCTTTTGTCCTTGCTGGCTGTGGAGCCTCAGACCATCCATCTCTGTCAGAGGCGAGCATCTCAGGAACTCCGTTTCCCTTCCTCCCCTTCCACTCACTCTGTCTCATAAGCACATCAGTGCTAAATGGAGCCTTTACACAGTATTGACTGGCCTCACAAGTCTATCCACTGGCCGTGCTGGGTAGAGTTGGACATATCCTATCAACATTTTCTCCCCTGCTTCCCAGGTTGTGGATGCAGCAGACAAATGAAGAGATGATTAGAAAAAGCTGGAAGAGGCTGTGATGAAAATAAAATGGGGTTCTGTTTCTTGAAGCGCACACATTTGCACACACTGCTATCACCTTGTGTGAGTCAATTATCAAGGCATTGAACCAGTGTGACAATGTCTGTCCACTCCTCAATATTTCTAGCACAATGCTGCTGGCAAATGGATCCATAGTCGGCAAGGACAAAAGACTTAAAAGGCATTCATGCAGTCTTTATTTATCTCAGCGGCTGGGAGAAGCCAGCCTTTATTTGGAACAACCAATGGGCTTTTTTTTCTGGTTTCCACCATGTTCAAATGGAAGAAAAGGGGACAAGGTCAAAACTTTCTCCACGTTTGCCTATTGTTTTGATAAATTCAGTAGAATGTGTATTTCCCCAGAAACAGTGTTAACCTGTTTAACCTGTAACTGGACACCTGCATTTTTGTGCTGTTTTTGTTCCAAAAATAATTTCAGTTCAACACTTCCTGTACACGTTTCACATGTTTAGTCTCAGAAGTGGTGATTCTCACTGAATTTACCACCTGAGCTACAGACCTTTTTATAGTTGATATTTTGAGTTGTTTTAAAAGGAAAACCACATTAGGCAATTGATTTACATATTCATTGTCATTAACCAAACTTCTCTTCCTCTCTGAGCATTTACTGTACTATAATAATTAAGAATAACAATAGTAGAAACTCCCAAAGGACATGGCCATATTTTGTCATTTTGTGTCTCATGAGACATTTCAATGAGACGATGAGATGACATGAGATGATGCAAATGAATAAATTAAAAAATCCAGTTTCTTTTACACTGTAATACAAGAGTGCTAGAATTTCCTATATATTAATGCTATTGAAAAATCTGTGCACCGTGTGTTTTATAGAAACTATTCAATGCATGTTGGTTTGACAAGCAATAATAATAAAAGTGTCACAAAACCAAAGCAAATACACATCCAACAATGTACAGCAATGCTGTAAGCTTTGGAAGATGTTTGGAACTAGTGTAAAGAATATGATTTATGTGGATATATGTACAAACAACTGGTTCATGTACAGTGTGTTCTCAGACTTGGCATTAGTGTCTTCATCTGTGTCCAGTTGCACTGAGGGAAATCCATCCCTCTTCCTCATTGTCCCTCTCCTGGAGCTCCCTCTGTAAGTCCTCTGTCATGAAAGCTAAAGTCCCCCTTTTTCCCAAAGGGAGCGGAAATCAAAACCTACCATTGGTATTCCCAGCACAGAGCTGCATCCATCAATCATCTCATCTAACACTGGCTGAGGCTCAAAAGCAGCCATTCTCTTTCATGAGTACCTCTATATGTATTGAAGGGACGTGTCTTAGAACAAAAGGAGAGGAGTGCCGATAAATCCCCTAAGATTGAATGACATTAACCTGTTAGAAGAAAATGGATCTGGCAACAGGGGCACTTTGAAAACTTCTGCCTCAACTTGGACAGAATTAGAAATGAAGATATATGCCTTTCTTAATAAATGTTCAGTTGTGTAATGGAGGAGGCAAACTGTTGGAGAGATGTATGGAGGACAGTCTGAAAAGAATTAATGTTAGAGAATGCAATTAAGATCAGTCTTCACTCTAACAACATAACAGCCTCTCATTACTGCAGGAGACATGTTTGGACCATTAGAGAGCCTCAAGTGCAGTCCTGCTGTGGGTTCATATTTAAAAGAGAAAAAATGTTTAGTTTACCATCTTTCCATTGTTTTCTAGTGTGTCTTTTATTTCACAAATATACATTATGAATATAACAGTGGTGGGCCATGCATTTCACCAACGTCCTGCCTGAATCAACCCACCTCTGAATAGCGTCATTATGATGTCACGCCAAAAGAAACCATCAACAACATACAGAAACACAGTATAACAGAACTTTACATCACAGACAGACATGTCATGTAGCCAGAATAAATGCCATTACTGAAGCAATGCTATAAAAACCCAATGAACACAATTCAATAGGTGTCTCAGCTCTGAAGCAAATTGAAACTTTAAACATTTGCTTCCACTGTGATAGAAAAGGACTTATTGTTGGAACTGAGACGCACAGATAACCTGTACAACAAAGCCATTGAAACTTCCTCCTCCTTAAGTCATTGTGGATTGAAGAAACAGCTATTAAATCTATACTAACATGTTTGTACCCCGGTTCACCCAAGGTTTTTCTGTGTGCTTGGACTAGTCACTGGGAACCTCAGGTTGAGGCTTGGATGAACCTGGGCTGGGAACCTGGCTCTGAAGCTTGCTGGAGCTGTTGCTTGGGCTAGACACTGGAAGCCTGAAACTAAAGCTTGAACTGGTCACTGGAAACCTGGAGCTGAGGCTTGAACTGGTTGCTGAAAACCTGGGATTGAGGCTTGGGCTAGACACTGGAAACCTGAGGCTGGGGCTCTGGCTGGGAGCCAGAAACCTGGAGCTGATCCTTGGAGGATTGACATCCCACATTTCCCCATTGCTGCCCATGTGGGCGTTAAAGTCCCCAGTGTAAAACTAAAGAGCCCTCAGGAAGAATTGTAGGACACCACCTGGAAACTCCAAGAAGGTTAGGTGCCCTGAGCTTCAGTTTGGTACATAGTCGCACACAACAGCCAAAGCTCCACATCTTCCTGGTGTCTGTCACCCTGGACATCTCCAGAAAGGAGAGTCCAGCCCATTTCCAGAAGTTTGGTTCCAGCTTCCAGCTTCCCACCTTTGTCTTCCACCCTTTCTGCAAAGCACTCAACCTAATGCCCATTCTGACAGGTGATTGGCCTATAGGCCAGCAGCAATCATAATGACAATGAATATATGTAATATCAATTAAATGAATCAATGAATTTCATCAACTATGATTTTATCATTTAATTTTCATTTTCAACCCTAATACATCAAAGTCTTTCCAAGTAGGAGCATGCAGAGCAGTGTTCTCCATCACTGACCTTTGTGATTCTAAATAGAAGAAAATAATGCTCTGAATGAGAAAGGAGGCACTTGCTTTATTGCAGGACTGTGAAGTGGCAAGGGAAGAGCTTTTTAGCCATGAGTTGAAACAGATGCAATTTGAGAATATTCAATGTATCAGTGCCAACAACAAAGCAGTGCATGGAGGCCACTGCTCTCCTTCAGCTCACCTCAAGGGGAGAAATATGGAGAGAGCTGTCAGTGAGTGAGAGGTGTCCTTTGCCTTTGCAGTAGTTATTTTATGACCATGCTGACAGTTTGACTGCTTCTCTCATCTCCTCCTATATCCAGTTTTTCTTCTCTTTAATCAGTGCCCCCCAGTCCTGTTGAGGAGGCTGACAGGACATCTCACATTCTAAGAAGCACTACAGAGGCCACTTATGGCAAAGACACCCTCTCGCTGTGCATTTTTGCTTGATGGCCATTCTAATTCGTGGTTATTTGTATGAAAATGCGGCTGTTGTTGCAGCAGTTCTGAAGCAAACTGAATCAGGTCAACACTGGTGCAATAGTCAGCAGGGTGGGTGGCTGTCTGACTATGACTCTTTAATTTTGGAAGGATTTGGCAATGGCCAAATGACAAAATTTTTAAAAAGTCTTCAAATGAACTGGAGTGATAACAATAATGATAATGTTTAACCCATTTTTGATGGAGTCATCTCTTGGCTGTAGGTTAGATGTCTGGTTAAAAGTTCACCTAGCTCATCTTCAGCTGGAGAGAAAGGAGCAAGAGTGAGAGTCTCAGCTCTGAAGGCAGTTGGAATTAAGGAAATTGGAGGGAAGGACAGCTATTACGATGTGTCACTTAGAGCTGCAGACAGATTTTGGCACATTGGCCACAGTTCCTACTTCTGCTGGTGCACGGTTATCAGGTTCCACCATACATATTTCTCTAGTCCTGTCGTTTTGTAAATATTAGGTTGAGTCCTACTCACACTGGCCAAAAGATTTGAGAGTGCAAGTGCAAGTTAACTGGTAAGGCTCATGTCAGACAGACTGACATTGACTTTGCTAGGAAGAGAGTGATGCTCTTTGACTGATGGTGTTCAGCATGTAAGGCTGAAGACCTGGCCTCCATACATGAGTTGGTGTTGGTGGAGTACTTAAAAATCTGTGTGTCTGAGCATACTATAGATAATTTAATTGAGTAAGTGCAATTCTCCCCATTGAATTCTTCGCATAAAGCTGCAGAGATGTGTGTCACTGTGTGTTCTTTGTTGGGTCCTATGCAGGAGAAAGTGTTTCTTTTGCTACAAGCCTGACCATCTAGATGCAGACTATGAAACACTGAAACATAAGCAGCACAGATCAGGCTCAAAGCAGCCCAAGGGTGTGGGGTTAATCAAAACAGTGTCTTCCAGTGGCTGGTCCACTGCTTCAAAGGTGCCTAAAGACTGTTGACTGACGTTTCACTCAACAATTTTGTTTCTCTTTAAAGAAAAGCTGAGGACCAGTACCTAGTTTCAGGGTTGCAAGATAATGGCGGCTTGCAGTGACCTGGCCTTGAAACATTTCCTCTCACTAGGTATGAAAGCTGATGGTGCACCTCTGTAAAACTTGCTGCAGATTGCCAGATTGTGGCTGAACCAAACCAGGTAGTGCCTCAATTCCCTCTTCACCCCTTTCTTGCTGTTGCTGTGTTGGTCCACTGCCAAGAACAATGTGTGCTTCCCCTCATTTTCCTGAGGAAATTTCCCTGTGAAAAATCACTGCACCAGCCATCACTAAAGCTCTGACCAAGTTCTTCACCACCTCTGGGCTACCAATAATTGAGCAGACTGATCAGGGAACCAACCTTTAAACAGACTTTGCAGTCATTAGGTGTCTGTCATGCAGTGGCAAGTGCCTGTCATTCAAAGTCACAAGGTGCCCTTGAATGCTAGCATCAGACACTGAAATCAATGTTAAGAAAGTACAGTAATGACATGTGTTTGGTCACAATGTGCGTGGCCCACTGTTAAAGGAACTTACTGGATTGTTTTTTAACAGTCTAGGAAATATTTGCATTGAGTCCGTTACTCTTCTCAGGACAGTATATAAAAGCACATGAAAACTGACTTTAAAACTGTTGAGTGCCAGTTCAAGCCTGGTGATTAAATTTTAGTTCACTGTCATTCAGCTCTCACTGCTTGTTTTTCAGGTCACTTTGATGGAAAGCAAAATGTGTGACACAGATTATCTCATCTGAACTCCTGAATGAAAATGGAAAGTACAGTTGTGCTGCATTAACATAGTTAACAGCCCTGTCGTTCCCAAGCTGTGTAAGGCGAGTGGGAAAACACTACAGAGACTCCTGTTCCCAACATGATATCTGCTGCTTCCTTGGGTTTGTGGGGAAACTGTGAGTCTCTTAGTTTCTGGTCTTACCTTTCTGAAGATCAGCGAGAGGATAAACCCTGTACAGACTTATTTCCACTGCCTTGTATGAAGACTGTGCTTACAGCATTGTCCCAGCAGTTGTTGAGTGTTTTCATACCTGAACCAGACCAAGGTCCAAAACACAGTTCATGTGTTTGTTATGTTGCATATGTTGCCAATCTTCTCCCAATACTTGACAATGATAGGTTTATAGAGGGATGTGCATCTGAAATTGTTATGTTGTCAATTCTCCTGTCCTCTCATATCCTCCTCTCTCATCCTCCCATGTGCCACCACGACTTATTTTCACTTCTCTCGTTACTTTTCTTCTCTGTTGTTAATGGGTGATGAGCCTGCCTCAGGTTCTTGTGACTGATTCCTTTACTGATGCTGCCAAATCCCCTCTGCAGTGTTCCTGTCCTATAGCTGCTCTTAACTTTTCTCTTCCCTTCAAGCATGAAGTTGATGCTAGTGCTTCTGAAACTACAGGATGGTGAGGGGGTGTGTGCCATCCTGTGTGCTACCTCTCAGCAAAATTTTTATTTAATTTAAAGCTATTTCAAGTTATGGGTCCTACTTATATCCAAACAGTAGTTTGTTCCTATGGTATGTGGTGTCACTGTAGTGCCATGTGTGTTTTTTGCTCTCTGTGTTCCTCCAGGTTCTTAAGTCCATCAGGGTCGAGAGTATAAAGACTGAGGGCGAATGTGCAGCCAGTGCCAGTGGGCCATTTGGCAGCTTCCAGGCTGTATGTGTGTTGGTGTCAGCTCAAATGTGTTGCAACCAGATCGCTAGTTTCACTCTTTATCGTTTATTTTCCTGATTAGATTAGATTGCCTTCTCTTTGCTTATAAGAAGCTAGTTTTCCATTGTTGTTAGGTGATTTGTTGTGAGTATTTTTCCTTTTGAATCTAATTAGCTAATAAATATTTTTATTTGTGAATAGACCTTTGACTCTATTTCCCATGACTCTCTTTCCCTGGCTTAATTTTAATTGTTACTCCCTATTCATCCCCCTGGCCCTAACACTAATCATCTCATTTTGATCCGGCAAATTACTATGTCACATCAGTGTCCTTTTTTAAAACTATCTGCACACAGTAGATACTGTAATTAGTCAGGCCTGGTGGCAAACTGGCCATCTGGATTAGTGGGAGTTTTCCCAGTGGGCTGGTCGACCTGTAGGCCAGCGATGAGTCCAGTAACACCAATGAGATAAAAACAGAGTCCCATGCTGTTTGCAGTGGGCTGGCCAGCTGGCTTCAGAGGAGTATGCGTGTGTGGGGGTCAGAAGTTTATTAGATCTCATGAGTCTATCGTTACTTAATATGCTGAGCTATTAACACAAACATAATGGCTGTGCTGTGCAATAACTGCAGCTGAACTAACCTCAGTAATGAACATGGAAATACAGGTGAATGAGAGAACAAAAGTAAGGCTGACAGGGCTCATGGCAGAAGAAACGAATTGCCACATATAGATTAATTTGTTTTGTCAGATCAGGACTAATGGGGCAATGTGTTTGCTCTTTTAACATCAGTGTGCAGCTGCATTATGCTGCTTGGATTATGAGTTGGGGCTTTCTTTGATTGTGACATTATGACAGGAGACATTTGTAGGAAAAATGCATAACCACACTACACTGTCACCAATCAAGTGTAAAAATACAGATGCACATTGGATTCATTATATGAAAAAGAATTTATCCAGTTTTAGTATGTATAAATGCTATTTTCTTTATTGTGAACTTAATGTTTTGTTTTTGTTTGTTTGTTTGTTTGTTTTTTTTCCCTGCTGTCTGCTGGTTGGTTGCAGGCAGCCACCCCACCTGTGCATGACTTGTCTGGATTGACAGTGTTGCAGTCACCAAAAAAAAAATCTCAACCTATGGGAAACTCTGCACACTGACACAGCTGTCAGGCAAATCTTTAGTCATTTCAATTTTAAAGGAGTTCAAGTCATTGTATTGCCACACCCGTATGACATAATGGGGTAAAAGTAATGTAGCTTTGCAGTCCTATAAGGTTCAGGGACTCACAATAGAATTTTAAAAAGGTCAAAATGAGAGCAGTGGAAGTAGGTCTGGATTTTTAAAATGTAGACCTTTATAGTCCAGACCTGCAAACTCTTGACTAGAGGAGAAGGTGTCAGGATACAAAACTAAATTCAGGTAGGGTGTCTGGGCCAGTGTTTTATGATTTTAATGAAGCCTTTTGGAGTGTTTTGAGATAAGAGTGCGATGAAAACACAACATCTTGTTTGGATAAATACTTACATTTTACTGTATTACTATTATTTTTATCACAATGTCTAACAACAGGAAAGATGGGCCTCAGGAAAAGCTGGCACCCTGGTAGGCAGAGAAAAAGGAACAGAGGGGTGAGAGAGGGGAGGAAGAGGGAGAGCACACATCATGCTTTTGTCTCTTTTTATTTTTAAGTCTTGTGCTTCACATGCACATTGACAAGCAGCAACACTACACTATGGAAATGTTACAAATAAAAATCTTTAACATCAAAATATACTTAAATTATCAAAAGTAAAAGTACTTGTTATGCAGAATGGCTTGTTTTCATCACTTTAATATAAATAAAAATCCTTATTGTATAATAATATTGTACAGAAGTTAGCTGATGCTAGCTAGTTTAGCTAACATTACATATCAGGGAGGTGGCTTTAAACAGTTGTTGTGTAAGGCAGTGGATCCTGTGCCATTACCTGCACTTTATATGCTTAAACATGATTCACAGCAAACTCTCACGTCACAGACATTCATTCCCACTTAATTCACTTTAGCCTCTAAACACAGCAAGACCAAGTATGATGTAGAGTAACATAGTTAGCATGAATGTTCACTTTAAGCTGGCAGCAAAGGTAGTCACAGAAGAACTGGCACAGTAGAACAAACACAGACGCCGACTGATGCTGCTGTGTTACTCGTCACACCTCTGATTCCAGAACACCATCGTGCGATCTAAAATCACACATTGGGGTGGCACTATGCTGGCTTTGTTTGGAAAAAATATTCTCAAAACAGATGGAGTGCAGACTAAGTGCAGTAAACTCTTCTTCCAGAAACAAAATGGAGAGGCAGTGATATCCTAACCAAGTTACTGAATGCCCTCCACCACAAGTTGTAGTTTGACTGACATCAGATGTCACGTTTGTTCTTTTATTTCAGATTTCACCCAATATAATTTCGATCTCCTTGTGATTTATTTAATGAAGAGAAACTGGGGCCCCCTCCTGGAGCCAGACCTGAGAGGGGGGCTCACCAGCAAGCATCCAGTGGCCAGGTGTTCAACCAAGAGCTTAGCCTGAAAGAGAGACATAGAGCCACTGCTCCATGGCCCACGACCCATGGGGGTGGGCAGTGAGGAAAAAAAGGAAATTGTGAAATTGTTACCCACACTCTGCATGGTAAAACATTCTCACAGTTTATAGACCTAGTGTTCAAATGATGGAGGAACTGTTATGTTACAAACAGAAAAGGAGCCAAAATGCAGAACTCAGAATGACAAAGAAAGATTTATTACAGAAAAAACAAAAACACTCGACAAAGGAGCAGGCAGGCAGGCTTCAAACAAAGGTGGACTCAGCTGGGAGTCAAAACTTCAGAAAAACAGATCTCCAGGGCGTGGCAGGCAAGCAAAGGTGAGGAACTGGGATCATGCAGGCGAACGGACAATCTGACGAAGACTGGAGTGAAGGACCCGGGTATAAATACAGCAGCAGGCAGGTGAGGTAATGAGCCAGATTGAAGACAGGAGTGCTTGATTGAGTGGAGGGAAACTTGGGTAGGAGGGAACAACCGGATGGCCACGCCCTGGAAAACAAACACAGACAGGAGAAGACAAACAGGAGACACAAGGAAGGGAAACACACTGACACAAGAGGGGAGAGAGGCATACTGCCGAATCCTAACAGGAACACAGTGGAGCTTAGCTCCACCTTTTCTCCAGCATAGGTGTTTCATTTAGAAACATGTCCATGTTATTGTTTGGAATATGGGACTAAGTTATTCCCAGCATGCACTGAAGCCGTGTGTCCGCAGACACAGGTTAGAGTTAAAATTCATTCTGAATCAACACACACTCAGTACATAGATATTAGTGTTACTGTTTTTACATTGTTTCTGCAGTGTTTCTGGTAGTTTGCAGTCGCTGTTGTAAAAGAATACATTTTGTACCATGAGTGAAGTTATGTGTATGATTGGCACCATCCCTCCAGTATGGGTATGAGAGATAGGACAATATTGCTATGCCTACTGCAACTACTAAAATCATGCAATATCTCATGAGATCATGTCTCGGCTTGAATTCTTGTCTCAGTGAACCTCCAGCCTGCTACAGTATATTAGATGAATTTCACTTAAATTAAACCGTGTTTGCTTTCTCTGGCACAGTGTATTAAGTTCATGTGACTTATCCTTATTGAATTTCAGTCAACTTTATTGAAGTTAACTACACAACAATACAGTGTGGTTTATTCTAAATTTCAAGTAATGCCAACTTGTTTTGGCAGAGTATATTAAGGTGAGTCATAGTTGTAGAGTTGTAACAGTTTGATTACATTTGACTATACTGAGATGCATTAAATGCTCACAGCTCAAAAAAGTACAGATTAATCAAAGAATGAATGTTCATTCTAAACACATAATCATGTCACACAACTTAAGACACAGTTAACTTCTTTGACTTTTTTCCCCACAGTTCATCAGTTTCAACATTTTTTTAAGTATGTGTGAAGGTGGAGATACCTTAGCCCTCAGCACACCCGGCTCTGTGTACAGTGGGAATTATGACATCCCAAGATAATTTTTGGTTTTATCTTCAAACACAGTTGTTCAGATCAGTGCCAAAGCCAAGATTTTTACAAATACAGAGATCATGAGGCCAAGTCCACCCCAGTGCCACTCCCTTCAAAATATTTTTATGTAGGATTTGTAAGATTGTATCACGTTCTGCACATTTACTGCAACTTTAGACTATATTTATTTTTGTGTGGTTTTTTTTTTTTTTTGCATTGATAAGTTTTGATGTGTTAAATTATATAAAAACCTCAAGAAAATCATTGTGTTCCAATGTTCCTTTCAAACTTTCCATTTGGTGTGTGTTTTCAGGAGATGATCTTTGGGATTAGTAGACATGTCACTTTTTGTTCATTTTCTATCTAAATCAGAAAATTGAAATGTCTTCTTTCTGTACAGATCAATAATCAAACATCAACATCCAAAAATTTAGAGAGACTGATAGAGAAAGGACAGGACATTTAGAGCTCCACTTGTATTGCAGTTTGCAGAGCAGGCTGAGTGATATGAATAAATAATGGTGCCTGCTGGTGCCAACAGCAGGCATTTCTTAATTTGAAAGGGTTTTTAAGCTCACTATTCAATGCAGTTCAGTAGATTTCTAAGATACCACACCATGAAAATATAAAAGTGGCAGATGAGTCTACTTGCAATATCCTGTCTTGAATTACATGTAATACAGGAAGAGAAATCACCACAAACACACACACACACACACACACACACACACACATGCACATACACCAACCCCCTCACATTTTTTCTCCCTTTGCTCCCTATCTGAATTACAATTTTTCCCCTTGGAACATTCCTCTGGTACAGAAATGAAGACATCTTGAGCTCAACTTCAAACACACTCCTCAGTAAACAACCACTGTGGAGAAAGTGTTTCATCTGTGCCTCTGGGATATTATTAAGCCTCTCTGGTAGCTCAGGCTGCAGAGGAGTACAGGATAAGAGCTAGCTCCTGTCTTTCCACCTCCTGTCCCACACTGACAACCCTGCAACCGACTTGTGGATAACCACACAATCTGAATGGTGGAACATGTCCTGAGAGAGAAATACGATACCACAAAAAAAAAAAAAAAAAAAGTTTCAAAATTTTTCCCCCCATCAAACTTCATAACTGCCCCATTATACTGTGTCTAAATAGCACAGATTTTGGGATTATCTGGGCAACTTCTTGGCTCTGACCTCTCCCTCACCTGTGTCCTCTGCATGACTTGCACAAGCTGTAACAGCCACTAAAATCATCACAACTGCTGTATTCATGTGTAACCACTGCTGTTTGTCTTCCACACTCAGCACTCTTCAGCACTGCTTTACATCCCAAATGTGGCAAATTTTCAGTGATCGGACATAACTTAGGAAGGCACAGGCAGGATTTTGAGAAAAAAGATTCTCTAGTCTAATGAGAAAAAATGCAACCCTTTCAGCAGAACTCTGGCACTGCTCATCATCATCCCTACAGTGAAGCACAGTGGTGGCAGCATCATGCCATGGAGGGCCTTCTCAGTAGAAGGAACAGAGGGACTGGGCAGACCTGAGGGAAGGATGAAGAAAACCTGCTGCAGAATGCAAACAACCTGAGGACAGGATAAAAGTTCATCTTTCAGCATGACAACGACCCAAAGCATACAGTCAAGACAAAGTCTCTGACTGTCCCAGCGTGGCCCAGCTGAAACCCCTGACAGGACATCTGTGGAGACAAAACAGAGAGAGAGGCATTGACCTATGTGACTTTACATCATGTGAATATCTTGCTCTTGAGCTGAAAGCAGCATTATCAATAATATAAACATCAAGGATTAATCCTGAATGGAGACTTGAATATTTCTATTAATAAAAACAATGACTCCAAAGCAGACATAAACACAGATGACTTCAGCAAACAGAGCAAAAAAGACATAGCTCTTGGAAAATTCACCTGTACTATATTTACCTGAGTTTTGCAAGACTGTTGCAAGTGTAACTCCTTCACCCCTGTATCTATAGCATTTAACCAGGTCATTTCCTGAATGTATACATTTCTCTCTTCAAACCAGCATTTTCTCAGGTGCCCTCAAAACAGCAACCCAGAAACAGAAACCCAAACTACACAGTCAATCATCTTGAAAAGCTGGCCAGTCTTTCTGACTGTGTGTTAAATTGGTTTGGTTCAAAGCATACATCAAAGAGAGAGAGTGAGTTTTCAGTCTTGGAGATCATATGTCTGAGAAACACGACATCTTCCTTAGGGGCTGCACAGGGAAGCTGGTCCACTGTTATCCTCTATCACATATGTTTCCATAGTTATACTGATGGTGCTACAGTTCCACCACTACCTGTAGTACAAAAGAGGAGCAATAATTCTTAAAGTTAAACATGGGCAAATCAAAACAAGTAATGACAATACTATTGGTCTGCTCAATTTAACTGAACAAATATTCATTTTATGGCAGATCAAAGATATGTGAACTGTTATACATAACAACCATGATGCATTATAACTCAAAAATAAATAAATAAATAAAATAAAAAATCCCTGCCATGAGATTTCGCTTCTGCCCCACTCACCACACACTCAGAGTTAGATCGATCTATCTCGTGTGTGCATACACTCAGCTGGCACTCTATTAGGAACACCTAGATAAAACTAACACAGTCTAATACAGCTGGCCCACAGTAAATTTCAATGTTCAGCTTCTGTTGAAAATGTTACACAGAGGTACTGATTAAACTTCATGGTCATTCTGAAGACTGTAAGTACAATTGACCTGTGTTTTTATTATTTTGTCTACCACATTTATACCAGTGAGGGAAGGTAAATAACAGAAACACCTTTCTGCATACTGCAATACAGTTTAACAGCACCATGAACTGCATCCTTCAAAACGACCATACAGTTGTCTAAAACAACTTAAAAAAAGAATATTCTGAGCTTGAAGGGCTGCTGTGCTGTGTTAGCTTTGGCTTACAGCAAGATGTATATAGTTATCATATATACTGTGAATCTTTGGCTGAAAAATGCAAATGAACACATCCTTTTAAATATCCATATGGAAGCACTGTGGTGGATTTTCTGTGTTTCATGTTCTCCCTGTTCCTGTGTGGTTCTCTCTCCAGGTTCTCCAGCTTCCTCCCACAGTCCAAACACATGCAGGTTAACTGGCTGACTCTAAACTGGGGTAGGTGTGAGTGTGGATGGTTATTTGTCTCTCTATGTCAGCCCTGTGGTGGACTGGTGATCTGTCCAGGGTGTACCCCGCCTTTAACCCATGTCAGTTTGGACCCATAAGGATAAGCAGTATAGATAATGAATGAATAAATGAAAATATCCTTCACAAGTGTCCAGCTATTCCAACAATCATCCCTGCAGCTTCTGGCATACTGAATCAGTACGTTCTCTATGATGAGCAGCTCATCCATAAATGACTCAAAATGTGGCACCTAAGTGGGTTGATCTACCCTACACTACCTCAGTGTATTGAGCTAAAACCATTACAGCAGCCTTTGCATTTGACTGAAAGAAAAGAAACAGAGAATATTTAAGATATTTATCACAGATATTTTCACACTGTCTGCCTGTAAATCAGGACTCAAAAAGCAATTCAGAGAAATGGTTAATAATAGATGGTGAAAATGGAAAATGCCTGGAGTGTGACTGATATGATTTCAAGACTTACAGCACGTACAGTATGGGCCTACATGACAAATTATTTATCCAGGAACAAAGATCATAAATCCTCTTGTTGTTCCATACGAGTAATTTTGTGTGGAAAAAACCCTGGTGCGCTGCATTAAGCACTGCACCTGCTCAGGACAGCTTCATTAAGAGCTTATCATGATTATTAGCCATGATATTGATGCCTGTGCCACTGTCAATCAGGTCTCAGTGTTAAAGTATCAGAGTATGCCTGTTCTGCTCATCCCTAACAACTACATCATTGATTGTAGCTGCTTGCTATCCATTAGATTAATGAGACAGCGAGTGGGAGACATGGCAGATTTCGTAAGGGGGCCCTAACCTAGACACACAAGCTGCATAATGTATTCCCTTTAACACATCTGTGAATGTGTTTGCATTGCAACAGATGTCACTCTCTCAGTCCTCCTGTCAGTAGAAGATCTTCATTAAGAATTTCAAAGGTGAGCCCCTCTGGCAGCAGCACTAGTGGATGCACTCAAACAGTGAGGTTTAAACAAGATAACCCCTTGTTCCCTAGCATCATATTAGCATATCCTCTATTATACATGCAGTACCCAGTTCAGAAATTGCCCTTTTAAAATTGTTTTAGGGAATGGATGTGTCCTGTGCACGTGTGTGAACTCACTGAATAAAATATTTTTCCTAGTTTTTGGGGAAACATTGGATTGTTTCATGTACAGGGGTTTTCATGGGGAAAAATGGATTGAAAATAAGGAATATGCTCAAAGAACCAAATCCAGCTTTGTGATATGTAAAGTACCTGTCCTCAAAATCGGCAGTGCTGAAGGAAATCCTGCCTATACAGAGGAATCAATGGCTCCCTAAAGAATATACCATATACTTCGCCTTTCTATGCTTAAGGAATCTGCATATGTGTGTAAGATACATTTTGGTGAGCATCAAAAACTTTTGGTAACATAAACTAAGAGTGCTTTGAATTAAATGCTAATGTCAGAACTTTTAAATGCTTACAATGATAATGCTATACTGCATAGTAGGTATAATGTTTATCATATTCACTAACATAGTGGACAATCAATACCATCCCTAGCGGTATGCTGTTAGCATGACTAAAAAGGTTTTGCTCACATCTGTAATCAAACTGTAATACAGATGTTTTTGTGATTCCACAAATTATCTGTTAAGTGTCAGGGGTTGGAGTCATGTCTGTCTGTCTTAATACTCAACAACAGCCTCCGTGGTGAAGAACACAGGCAACACACAAGAAACATATAAATGAGAAATTTACAGTGATAGGTACTCTAACCCCGACCCTGTAAGTTATTTTACAAAGAAGTACATTACAAAGATTTCACTGCAAAATAGTATACAATAATAAATACATAATATGTACTCACACCAGTGTTACCTCATTCCTCCTTTAGTACTCTTTGGCATGTCAGGCCACTGCTAATCTGTCTGCTCAATTAGTCAGCACCATCCTTTGCTTTGATGGCCGGGCCACTGCCAAGTCTAATTATATAAGCTTCATTTTTGAGGCTTATGTCAAAGAGCTTGTCATTTCTTGCACTTTGCCCAGAGAACAATTTCATCATGCTTTCAGAAAGGACACCCAGTGAATATCCAACAATTAACAGACTAATATAAAGATGGCAAAAACCATTGTATAGATTTATTAGGTGACTGCAGATTGTGCAACACTTAATCTTGCATTTTGCTGTATTTAATTTATGTATGTATTAATTCTAAGCACACTTAAGAGTTTGGCTGTCCATCTTACTGGCAGATATTTTATGACACTGGAGACACATTGCCAAATTATGTTACAGATTGTAGAATGGCCTTTGTCAGTTAACACCTAAACATTACTGGTGATTTTCATTTAAGTCAACAAGGTTTTGCCAATCTTATGGCACATTAGTGCCAAACACAAAACAAGTTGGTATTTTGGCAGAAAATATACCGGAGACTGCAATAAGAAAAGACATTCCAGAACCAAGGCTGTTAGTGGCATGTCAGTCTGCAGCCACTTCGGTGATTTCATCAGCAAGAGTAAACTAAATACACTGAGCAGCAATGATGGTTCTTTTTTTAAAAAAAAAAAAAAAAAAGAAGAAAAAAAAGGAATCATTCCCAGCCAGTAGGGGCATTTAAATTGTTAGAACCATTATTGTGTCAAGCAAAATGACTGCATCTCTGCCTAGAAGTGGATGCCCATCAAAACTATCACCAGGAAAATAATAAATCAGGTAAAGGCCGACCCAGACATCACCTCTAGAGAGTTGCAGACCTCTGTGGCAGTGTCTGGGATAAATGTACAGATGTCTACAATTAGACAATCGTTGAATAGACATTCATGGGAGGGTTGCTAAAAGGAAGCCTCTGCTCTCAAGAGAGAACAAAAATGCCTGTTAAAACTTTGCCAGAGAGCACTTGGACAAACCAGAGGTAAAACCAGAAAAGCCAAAGAACCTCCTCCCAACAGTGAAGCATGATGGTGGAAATGTGAAGGTCTGGGGCTTCTTTTCTGCCTCCAGACCTGGACGACTCATATTATCAAGGGAACCATGAATTCTCAGGCCTATCAACAAATTCTTGACAAGAATCTCCTGCCATCAGTCAGGGAGTTGAAGCTAGACCAAAAATTGGTTATGCAACAAGACAACGACCCCGAAACATCCCAGCAAAACTATCAAGGAATGGCTTAGAGGATTCATATTCAGGTCAAAGTCCAAGTCCAGACCTCAGTCTGATAGAACTGTTGTGGCTAGATGTGAAGTGGGCGGAACATGCCAGATGTCCCTCCACCCTCTCTCAACAGGCTGAGTTCTGCAAGGGGGAGTGGGCAAAAATCCCTGAAAGCAGATGCAAGAGACTGGTTAGTGGTTACAGCAGGTGTTTTGTTGAGGTAATGGTCATGTGTGTCCCTTATTTGGAAGGCCTGCCTTTACAATTTGGAATTTTGATGTTCATTTATTAAAGTTATTTTAATTTATTTGCAAAAATAATGACCATGTCTGGAGGATTCACAAACTTCCCAGCAGAACTGTAGCAGGGGACATTTGATGTACATGTGCTTTGAGAAGTGCCACCACAGAGTACAGTTCCATGGGTTTCCACTGTGTTTAACATAATGAAATCACATATAAATTACACCAGGCTGCTACTAAATATCCACATACAATACTACACATATAAGACTGATCTGTATTCTGCTGTTTAAGTGGGAAATGTCAGATTACAGTGGCTCATTAATCCTGTGGGTCATTGCCTCCTTTCCAATGTTTTAAAAAACTTTTTTTCAAAATTAGCATTTCATGTTTATTCATGAAATGCATTAGGGTGCAAATGCTGTTGTGTCACATTTCACTGAAGCAACCATTTATGATGCAAGATACAGTAAAAACTGAAAGAGTATCAGATTGATGTGATCACATAAATGGCTTCATCAACATCTTTATCATTTATTTCCATTATTATTGTACAAGATCAATAAAAACCCACATCATCTACCTCTGGCTCCCAATTTGAGCTGCTGTGTGTTCAGATCGTGCTGCTCTGCACCATCCAGAAGCCTTTTCATTTGTTGAGCTATTGTCATTATGTCTGAATACCATTAAGGGTTTGAAAGGAAAAGAAAAGTAAAAGAAAACTTTTGGATTTAAAATGAGTATAAAATGTATTAAGACCAATAAGTTTTACTTTAACTTCTCTTCTATTGAATATGAAATCATAGTAAAGTAAAGGTATATCCATTTCAGTGGGATATTTTGGCATTATTTCCATCCCCAACAGTAAGTATTGTGAAATGTAATGCTGACACAGCGCAGTGTGTTTCATAGTTGTACAGAGGTGCTCCCACTAGAGTTTATACTGCAAGAGAAGACAGTGAGAGTATTGATTTGAACTGGGGGAGAGGGGTGGCAGGCTGAAAAAAGTGAGCAAATGGAGGTAGAGAGGTGCTCAGCTGGTGATGTGCAAAAACAGGAAGACGAGTGACTGGATAAGTGGATTTGATCAACATTCCTGCTGCGGAGCCCAAATGGTTTTTAAGTGCTGTGCATTAAAGTTGTAAAAGTAAGGATATAAACCTTTCATTAGCTCATGTGGCCTAGCATTTTCCCCTGGTTTCCACATTCCTGCATTTGGCATTCCATTGTTTACTGCTCCCTCCTGGCCCTGTTTTCCCACTGCACTGGAGCTGACAGCAGTCCTTGTGACTTTTTCACCTGTTGAGAGCGGTTCTCTGAGCTTCAGGTGAGCTAAAGTCTGCCACTCCCCAATGAAAACATTTGACTGACTATACCTCAAGTGTACCAAGTTTTATTTCACTATAGGAAGTCAGTGGATGGCACAGCACATACAATATGACCCATTACTTTAAATATGATACAGCGAGGCCATGCACCCTGCAGTATTCAGGGCTCTCACCTCTGAGGTAGAGGTCTTCATTAGTTCCTATCCAGCAGGCCCATCTGTACCCTCAGCACCAGACAAGTAAGTCACTGTGCTGATTTGAATAATTTCATTCAGTTCAGTTCAAAGATGTGTAGTAACTGGCTGCACTGTGTAGTTGTTCAGTTTTCCAAGCTAGTAATTGCATCCTGTTCACTTCAGGATGTCATACTGCTACAAGTTCACTGGTATGCTCAGTCTGGTGCTAGTTCAAGCTGTTACTTTCAGTACAAAACTACTGGGCTTTTACATGCATTGTACATAAGGGTCATAATTCAGAGGCCAAAAATAGTGACAGTAATCAAATTATGAGTTTTGTTACTTTCACTGTCTTTTAACAAGATTTAATGAGTAAGTTAAATGTTTTACGTTATGGCTGAGCTGAACACATCACTCTTACTCACTCCTCCTCAGTGAGAAGCTCCACTGTTAAAAGCTCCAGATTTGTTCAATGGAAACGGTGATTCAGTACAATCAGTCACATTTGAAGAATAAAGCCAGGCCTGGTAACACTGTGTTTATTTTGGTCCGTGAGGATCCCCACTGAATTGCTGAGGATTTTCTGGTCTGTGTGTCAAGACTTCTAAGAACAAAATGGCTCAAGGTTGACTCAGTATCATCTCTGATTGCATGGTGTGTTATAATCATCACAAGACAAAAATGTTTTTTGAAGGCAAGATGGGCAGTGATTTTAACAAATAGAGGTATCCTTTAAAGTCTTTGACCACTAGTTGACAGTTTCACGCTGTCTCAGATTTATTCTTGATGGTGGTAAAACAAGAAAAGGAAGACATTTATCTGTCCCTATGGTAATTTTGACAAAAATGCTGCAGTCCCAATTGCAAATGGGGTATACTGCATCCTACAATTGTTGACAGTGCAGGTTACTGTTTGTGTACTGAGTAAGACATCAGGATTACCCTCCCATGTGCTACTACTATGAATCACATTTCTGATGTTCTAATAGGTCATGTGGTGAAAACCTAAAGTAACTGAGGACTGTTGAAAAAAGAAAAAATGAAATCACCGTGTACATATGTGGTTAATCACAGTGTGTATATGTCTGTATCTTTATCTATATATTTTTTTCTCATTATATGAATACTTTTTTTTTCACCAATTCCCAAATGCTCCTTACATTCAGATATTCCTGATTTTTTAGCACACCAGGAGTGGCACAAGCACCAACCTATTTGGGAGTAGAGTGCTGCTTTAAGTGTGATGTCAGATAATGAGAAGATTAATCATCTAGAAAGAGCAGGCCCACTGCACCTGTCTCTGGAGGAAGTGGAGCTGTAGAGGGCTATAAAGAGAAAACTGGATTCTACAGGGTGCTCTGTGCTCTCTGGGAAAGAGATCCAGGCCATGCAACAAAAGAGTCCTGAGACCCGTCCACTACTCAAAAGGTGTGTTGAGAGAAACCGATGTCATTACTGGTGATGCAAAAGTATGTGTCCTGAAAAGGCCAGCCAGTGAATGGAGCCCGATTGGGTTTTCACTGAGGTCACGAGGGGCAGCGCTGTAACTACGCTGGCAGACTGCAGATGGTGGCGTCTCTTTGTTTTAACCAGACTCTCATAACATTGTGTGGATAAGTGCTGTCTCTTCTTCAGAGCTGTTTGTCTACATGAATATCGGGCTGTGGATAGCCTCATTTGAAAGCAGGCTATTCAGTCTTTATGTTCCCACATCTAGTGTAGCAATGGGGACAATGAATAAAGGTAGGATATTAATATTAATATTAATATTAATATTAATAATTGTAATAATAATTATCATCATTACTGGTCATATTTCTGATTTGTTCAGCTGTGGCCTGGAGAAGCATTAGTATTATAGGCAGAATTATAAATGAAGATGTCATCTTTCTACATGGCACAAGACAGACACATAAACATGGACACAAAATTGGCCACAACAGTGAATCAGATGAACGTAACTGTACAGATTTTTCACCCTCAGAAATTAATAAATAATAAATAAACTGGCCTATTTCCTATTTGTGATGTGTGAACAGTTAAGAGGACCAACAATACATTTTTGGTCAGCATCCTCAGCTATGCTTTTATAGAAACTATTTCCACACTGTTAAGTTTGGAGTAAGCACATGATGTTTTCAGCAGATTGCAGTAAGATAAAATTTACGTTAATTAAAGCATACGGAGCAACATCAGCATTACTAGCAAACAGGGCTGCACAATTAATCGAATTGTTGATCAATTGTCGATTAGCTCAAAGTATTTTGGATTCTGGGCGAGTGATGTTAAATGAGAACAAATCATATGCAGAGTGACTGAAACTTGTGTTTGCACTGCAAAGCAACACAACCAACCTGTTCAACCACCTGAAAAAACACAACAACCTGCGGTAAGATGAATCCATGATGGCCAGGAGGAAATAATAATAATAATAATAAAAATAACATTACTAATGTTACCTCAAAGAGCATCAACTCCTCTATAACAGTGACATTTTTACGGCACATCAGCTTATCCATCAGGTTCCCATAGACAGACTGAAATAATGCAGTCATATTTCATTGTGTCCAATAAACACTGAGTGACTCTGTTGTTTTAATTTTGATATAAAGTTTTGGTGCGATTGGGATTGAGATGAACTGTGCATATGGACCAGTCTTATTAGAAAGAGTTGAACACAACATGGAAGTGATAGCAGTGCTCTGCTTAATGTGAAAGTGCAATAAAAATATTTTGGCCCTAAAATCAGTGAATAATCATGAGAAATAATTGTGATCTTAAAATAATCCTGATTATTGTTTTAGCCATAATCATGCAGCTCTGTTAGCAACCTGATGAATGTAAGCTCTGCTTTGGTCCTCACCAACTCTTGAGAAAAACATCTGCCTGCTAAACACTGCACTGTGTTCACCAGCTTGTTGCTAATTTTGTCGAGGTTTGTTATGTAAAAGGAACACTGATTACACATGTGGAGAATCACAACTTTAACAATGATCCCTTTAGAACTCAAACAAAACAAAGTGTGTATGTGGGGGGACACTGCCAGCCCTGTTCATTGGATCATAATTGCCAGATAAGTTCTCTGTCCTCATGCCTTGGACTGTCAATCCTGATGAGCTCAGAGTCACTGTTCTATTACTGCACTCAAACAAACTGGTTATAACAGCAAATGCACTGTGAGTCACACAAAGTCTGTGGCAGACAGAACTTTCTTTTGAAATGAAGATCAAAGCTGCGTCGGCAGCGTCAGGGCCTGGCGGTGCACAGAATATTCATGAATACGAGACATCTGTCAGCTACTAGACAGCGTTGCGGGCGAGGAGGGAGGGAGGTGACATTTGTCTCCCAACAATGAGGGATGGGTTTCAAATAGGGAAGTAAGTACGTAAGTAAATACCCAAGAGCAAATGCATGGATGCTGTAAGTTAGCTCAGAAGGTGTTTTGTCTTATCATGGGTTGGAAACAAACAAAAAAAAAGGAAAAAAAACAAACAAAAAACTGCACCTGCCAGGCTTCTGTGTTCCATCTCCTATGTGTTCTGTGAATCATGACAGTTTTGCATAATATCTATTTCACTGTGTGATTCTATCATTATTTATATGACCTCTTTTTTCTAAAATGTTCATCTCCATGAGTCTGCAGAACACTGTCCTTCCTCTAGGCATTGTGAGTTGAATTTAAAGTCACGAGCAATGTCATCACAGATTAAATTTTCATATTAATAAAGACCTCTTGCATACCATCCTCAGCTGTGCCTCGCTTTATAGCCTGGAATAAGGGGCAAACCGCACAGGGGAAATAACAACAATGATCACATGCTCCGGTTACCATGGCACTTTGGTCTGAGGCTGCTAACTGTAATTTATAGTGGAGGGTGGTCAGAGAAAGCTGCTACGCAGTGAAACACACACACACCTGCTGGGAGGCTGCTGGTCTGGGGATGCCAGGAGGTCTGAAGAGGTCACATCTGGAGCAGTATGACATCCAGCAGTGACCATCCTATTCCAAACAGTAGTATAAAAAGAGAAATATCAGCAAAATGGAACTGTACTATGTCTCATTCTCTTTTCAAGTATTTTCTCCTCCTGGGTGCCTAGCATCAACTTTAATTTACAACTTCAGAAATTGTGCTGATAGTTATGATCATTATATACCTTTTAAAAGAAAGTGCACACTTTATCTAAGCTTGAAATGTAGAAAATATCATATGTATACCCAGACTCTGTCATTTAGAGCCAAGTCTTTGATGTGAACTGTGCTGCTCTCAGAGCCACAGAAAAACAGATAACCACTTTGGACAACTGTGGTGAACAGGAAAACATCAGAATGAACAACACCTCCAACTTTGAGGCAGATGGAGTACAACAGTGTCAGACCACGTCAGGTTCCACTCCTGTCAGACAGGAACAGGAATCTGAGGTTGCACTGGACATGGACTCACCAAAACTGGACAGGTGAAGACTGGCAACACGTAGCCTGGTCAGATGGATCTGGATTACTGCTGAGGCAGCAGATGGCAGGGTCAGAATTTGGATGAATCCATGGAGCCAACCTGCCTTGTGTAATAATTTGCCAGATGACACAGTCTTGCTCAACTGGTGGATGCTCTGTCTGTCTCTCTTGTGTTTTGTCTTGCAGTTGCTGACGTGCGCCTTTGACGTTTTTTCGCATTCACTGTCTGGGTAATTGATGGTGACAGTTTCAAGAGACTTGAGACCAAACAAAATCACATCACACCAAAGTAGTAGTTGCCAAACTGCCTTGTCATGGTATAAATATTTCATAGGCATATACAAACAACATGACACAGAGGTACACAATACTTTTTCATAGTTTAATTAGTCCTAGTTAGAAATTCTAAATAGGTAAACAATAAACATGAAATGAGTTTCCCTGCCCAAACCTTTGCATTCCCAACATATCTGTCTCCACTGAGCTAAAAACAGAGTAAATTGTGTATGTTTTGCCTCCATATAAAGGCCTCAGGTGGGTCATGTTTAGCGTCTCTGTCAGTAAAACAAACACTGTTCAAACTAATGTTGTAAAAGAAGTGCAGGGGTGATGATGAGGAGAGATGTAATCATCCCGTCTACTCATTGCAGGATGGCTTAATTTATGCAAAATCCAACAAAACACACAGAGGATAATTAAGGCCAATACTCTCTCTCAGCCATCCATTTGCATGGAAAACATTTCTGCTGCTAAGTGGTCATTGGTGTGGTGTTTAGCACAGCAAGGTTGGGACAGTGGGGCTGGTATTGTCTTCATCTTTTGAGTCATGTGTGTGTATCATCATGGCAAAATGTGGTCCTGGGTGCACGTGCTGTAGTGGGAGCTACCACTGAGGTGGTTTTGGCAGGTGTTTATATCTCTGTCAGTTTGTCAGTAGACAGATTTTATACTATGATAGTGTCACAACCATGCAAGATACTGTCATGCAACTTGGGCATGTAGTTGAAAAATGAAGGTCCAATGATGGGTGTGGTCTGACCGGTGAGTACTGAGTAATAATGTAGCAATGATTTCTGAGTACTCATAGGTGACAACATAAACACCTTCTTGGGCATCACAGTTGGAGTGATCCCACTGCACAAGTGGACATGCCTACAATAAAAGAATGTTAGTTGCTTTTAAGAATGAGGTAGAAGTTAGCATAATGTTGTATTGTATTGTTGTGCTGTATATGAAGTATAACAAGACTAGTATTCTACAGCCATGCTACTGTAGCTCTGCAAAAGCCATTTGGTAAAAGTAAGTTTTGAGAGTCGATTTAAAGAGAGACAGTGAAGTTTTCTGGTCTAAGTTCCTCAGGTTAGCTGTTTCAGAGGGTTGGCAAAAGCCACGTCACACTTTTGGTTTTCAGCCTTGCCCAGGGGACAACTAACAGGGCATTATTAGAAGATGTCAAAATTATAAGATGGTGAGTACTAATTTAGAAGTTCATCCAGGTAGCCTGGTGCCATACTGCTTAGATCCTTAAAAGTCAAGAAAAGGTGGAGTGAAATGTTTATCTACAACCAGTTGCCCTTAATTCAGTCCTTCTTGGATAACCATAATATTGACGACTGAGAATCTCTTCAGACAACTGATTTACAAGTCATCGAAAAAACATCCAACCTCTTTGTTACGCTCCTTCTACCTATGTCACCATATGTGCTGCGCTTTGCAAAAAAATACACAGCGAGTGCATCCAAATAACAACTGGCAAGGCAAGTAATTCACAAAAAGCTTCAACACAGTATTTCCACAACCTTTCTGGGGTGGCTTAGCCTGAATTAGCCACTTATTAGCACTGCATATGCCTCAGAGTATAACTCCAGTCTAATTAACACTGAACTACACAGGAAGATGGTGTCACAGTACATCCACCTTCTCTAAGCAGTGTGCCCACCTCCTAAACACCTGTTTAAACACCACACAGTGTGATTTCTCACAGGAAGGAGAATGTCTCTTTAATTCCATGGCTGCAGATTTCTATGCTGTTCTTGTTTCTTATTTCCTTATTGGACTGATGTATATGCATGAGGAAGCATTGCATCAACATTAGTGGCAAAATTACCCATAGAGGACTAAGGTCTTATATGACAGGTCACCTATCACATTTGTATTCATGAGCAGATAAATGAATGAATTGATGAATAAATGCATAACAAGAATCTGCTAAATTGTTGCATAAATGTCAAAGGATGCACGGGCCACCACAGCTTTGTGATTTCAATTTGTGAGAGAGGGAGTAGGCTGATTGGCTGTGGAATGGTAGAATGTAAAACAACTACATCTAAAAAAAAAAAAAAAAAAGCACTGTGCTTCCTGGCGCCAACTGTTGATGATATTGTCAGTTGGTTCTGAAACATGCATGATGTATGTGAAGAATGTAAAAGGGCAGATTTCTGCAGGGTCCAACCTGCAGCCAACTGTCAAGGGAGCAGTTTGATATTGTAGACGGATTCTATGGATCTGTTATTCTATAGAGCTAACAGTGACATTAACATCTTAACACTGAAAAAAAAAAAAAAAAAAAAAAAAACTGGTATGAAAAACAAAACCTGAACTGAAGAAGGAAATACTGGCATTGAAATATTTGTATTGGCACTGAAATAAGTATTTGCATTGAAAAAAAGTTTCACTGAAAAATAAAACACAGACAAAATCAAAAAATCTGATCAAAATATTACTAATATTGTTATCTTACTTTAATATCTTTTGTATTATAATTAGGGCTGGGCAATACAGGAAAAAATCATGATATAATTTTTCATATTGGTTGATATTGATATATATTACAATATAAATCAAATCACTATTTCTGACAAGCTTAGAGGTTCCTTTTTACTCTTGAGTGAGATGTGAAGATACCATGAGGTCAGTTTTAGGGCTGCCCCACTAAATGTTGACTATTTGATGCATCAGTTGGAAGACCCTGAAATGAGATCTTTAAGGTATGATGGTACCTGACCATTAAGGGCTTAGTAAGTGAGGAGGAGGATTTTGAATTCTATTCTGGATTTGACTGGGAGCCAATGTAGAGAGGCTAGCACAGGAGAAATATGATCTCTTTTCCTAGTTCCTGTCAGTAATCGTGCTGCAGCATTTTGGATCAGCTGCAGAGTCTTTAGAGACTTGTTGGAGCAGCCTGATAATAATGAATTACAGTGGTCCAGCCTAGAAGTAACAACAACATCCTTTTGAGACAGAAAATGTCTAATTTTTGTGATAGTACGCAGGTGAAAGAAGGCAGTCCTAGAAGTTTGTTTTATGTGTGAGTTAAAGGACATATCCTGATCAAAAAAAAAAATTAAAACAGTGTTTCCGTGGATATGAATACATACTAAGTTAGCTATGAGGTGAAAAACAATATTTGATGATAACTAGTGTTTTTAAGTATTTTCAGGCTGAGTTAAATCACGGGTCAAATTTGACCTGCTAACACTAAAGATGTGGGCAGCTTTCTAACACATTACTAGTGTTAAACCAGTTTAGTGCAGTCCCTTTAATGCCAATAAAGTGCTCCAGTCTCTGTAAAAGGATGTGATGGTCAATTGCATTAAAAGCAGCACTGAGATCTAACAAGTACAGAAACAAGTCTGTTGTCTGATGCAATTAGGAGGTTGTTCGTAACTTTTACAAGTGCTGTCTCTGTGCTATGATACAATCCTGACTGAAAATCCTCAAATAAACTATTATCCTGTAGAAAGTAGCACAACAGTTTTGCAACTGCTTTCTCTGCGATTTTGGAAAGAAAGGGGAAGTTAGATATAGATCTGTAATTGACTAATATGTCTGGATCTAGAGTGGGCTTTTTTTGAAGAGGTTTGATTACGGCTACTTTGTACAACTGCAGCACATAACCTGTTACCAAGGACATATTTAACATATCTAATACAGGACTGCAAATTAAGGGCAGAGCTTCCTTAAGCAGCCTTTGAATCAGATGGCCTTTTTATATCTTTGGAGAATAGGCTGAGAGGGGTTTCTTCCAGTTTACTGAAATGCAACACTCTTTCGAGCCTATGTGCTATGTGTTTCAGTGTACGGGCTTGAGAATTGAACCATGGAGCTTGCCTCTTTATTGTTTTCATTTTTAGGGGGACAACGGAGTCTAGAGTAGTATGCAGTGAGTCTGAAACACTGTCTACAAGACGATCAAGCTGGGAGGGAGTAACTTCTGCTAAATTAAGATGAGGCACTGGACTTAAGTTAGTGGAAATAATTTCCGTGAATTTAGCTACTGTATTATTGGAAATATTTCTAGTCAGGACATCTTTTGCTGATTGTACATAATCCAGCAATATGAATTCAAAAGTGATTAAAAAGTGGTCTGATAGAAGGGGATTCTGTGGGAAGACTATTACATGTTCAATATCAATACCATAGGCTAAAACAAGATGGCTTTTAAAGTAAGCAGGAGAAGTTTGAATTCAATACACTGTTTAACTGGGAGCCAGTGGAGTTACTGAAGGATGGGGGTGATGTGATGGTAAGAGGGGGTTGTGGTGATAACGCAAGCAGCAGACTTCTGGACCAGTTGAAGCTTATGGAGGGACTTTTGAGGGAGGCCAAAGAGGAGAGAGTTGCAGTAGTCAATGTGGGAGGGGACAAGGCTGTGGACAAGGATGGAAGCAGCATGGGGGGTGAGGGAGGGGTGGAGTCAATTAATGTTGCGTAGATGGAAGTATGCAGACCGGGTGATGTTATTAATATGAGATTGGAAAGATAGTGTGCTGTTGAGGATGACATTGTCGGTAGTGAGGGAGAACCTGTCAACTTTAGAAAGTGGATTTGGTGCCAACTGGAAGGATCTTAGTTTTATTGCTGTTTAATTTTAGAAAGTTTGATGTGAATCAGGCTTTTATTTCTGATAAACAGGGGGTGAGGGAGGAAGGTGGGAAAGTGGAGTTCAACTTGCTAGAGAGGTAGAACTGGGTGTCATCTGTGAAGCAGTTGAAATGGATGTTGAATTTATGGAAGATATTGCCAAGGGGGAGAAGGTAAGTGATAAAGATCTACACTACAGTAGGACAGAGCCCTGGGGCACACTGTCAGTCTATGAGAAGGATGGAGTGTGAGATGGTGTCAAAGGTCGCACTCAGGTCAACGAGGATGAGGATGGAGAGTAAACCGGTGTCAGCTGCAATGAGGAGATCATTGGTGACTTTAATGAGGGTGGTCTCTGTTTTATGTTGAGAGTGGAAGCCAGACTGGAAAGGTTCATAGAGGCTATTTGGAGTTAAATGCAGGTGAAGTTGGGAGGCAACTATTTTTTCAAGAATTTTGAAGATGAAAGGTAAGTTCGAGATGGAGTGAAGGTTATTATAGTTGTTGGGATCTGAGCCAGTTTTTTTGAGTATTGGGGTGACGACTGCAGTTTTGAGTAGTGAGTGAAGAGTGAATGATATGATATGATGAGTAGATATGAGGGGAAGAAGGGAGGAAAGGCAGAATTTGACCAAGGTTGTGGGGAGGGGATCAAGCTGGCATGGATCTGCCGATGAGGTCTGAGATTACAGAGGCATCTGGGAGTTGAAAATAAGAGAAGGGCTGGCAGTGTGGAAGAAATTCAGGTGGGGGAAGGTGCATCTGAGTATAGGTGCTGGTGAATATTGCAGATTTTTTCATTACAGAACATCATTATGGAATTACAGGTGTCAGTTGACTACAGATGGGGGGATAGGGAGTCAGGAGGATGGAGAATTTTGTTGAGCCGGTCGAACAGTGACTTGGTGTTTCCCTCATTAGAGCTGATAAGACCAGAGTAAAAGTTTGATTTGGTTTTAGCAACTGTGTCCTTGTATTGTAACATATGAGTTTTGTGCATCAACAGCAAGACCACTTTTTTTTATGGAGCCGCTCAAGTTGTCAACTTTTCGCTTTCATTGTCTGGAGTTCAGGAGTATACCAGGGAGCAGTTGATGTGAAGGAAACGGACCTTGTTTTCACTGGGGTAAGAGAGTTGAGGATGCTGTTTAAACCATTATTGTAGTGAGTTCTGAGGTCGTCAGGGGTGGAGAGATAGTCCGGGATTGGGATATTGTCAATACTGGAATAGAGAGTATCTATGTTAATGTCCTTCAAATTCTGAAATGAAATGAGGCATGGTGATTTGATTGCCGTGAGGCAGAGTGCGACATTGAATGAAAGGAGGAAATGTGGAGTTCGGCAGATGTGAGTTTGAAGGGGGTGAGACCAGAACAACAGATTATGTCCAGAGTATGTCCTTTTGGGTGTGTCAGGAAGTCGACAAATTGATGGAATCCAAAGCTGTCCAGAAATGATGCAGTCTCTGGAGAGAGAAAGGAAATCAAACTTACAGTCAGTGAGGAGATCCTGGATGAGATGTCCCTCGCTCATGAGTGAGTGGATATTAAGCAGACCGAAGTTCACAGTGGTGGTGTCATGTTTGGTAGAGGCATTCGCCAACTTGGCTAAGCTGGCTAATGCTTGGTGGTCAATAGCCGGCCAGTGTTTCTGTGAGGGTGATGAGTGGTGGACCAGAAGGATTTTATTGTTTTGGAGTTGTCATGATGAAAATTCCTGCAGGACCCATGATGGATGTATCTCCAATGAGGGAGGACAGCGATGTCTGGATGATGGTGCAGCACTGGCGGTGGAGGTTTAGGCAGGTGACTGCAGAGCCAGAGAAGCTCAGCGGCTGTATACCTAAAAAGCCCAGCCACAGGGTGATGGCAGAACCACAGGAAGATCCAGATGAGTGCAGACCAGGTATAAAATTTGCTGGTCCACATAATGCCTGCAGCTGCAAGGTGGAACAGTAATAGCCAGCTGGACAGCCAGGTGCAGTGTTCCAGCAGGTAGGCTAATGTTGGCCTGCTCGCACACAAAAACAATCGTGTGATCGTTACTTATGCGAAGAAAAGTGTGTGCTTTGACTCAAAAAGGATGCAGTTACACTGTCCATACAGGCAGTGTCAAAGTTAAAAATAGACTACCGGCGAGCAGCGGCAGCAAGTCACCCCAGTGTCCCCTCACTTCCGGGTTCAACCGTAAAGTCAAACAATTTATCTTTTTTTTATTTTAGTGTCAAAATTGTCACTGTTTTGGCTCCATATTACTCAGTGAGTTATATCCCTGTTTAGTTATTTGTGTCAGTGAAGAAGGAGGCATAAAAGCTGTGTGAACACTGAAAAACAATCTGCTTTGACAAGATGGCAGTTTGTATACATGCTTATCACCGGGCCAGGCAGCAGGATCAGTGTTTAACTGTTATTATTCAGGATACAAGATGCCTTTGATCCAGGCTCTGGCACTCTGTAGAACCCTTTCTGACTAACTTACAGCAACATGTGCACCATGTTGCCAAGGCCACTTCTTTAACAAGATGTGAGCTTTCATGTTATTTGAGCTAACTGCTGTGCTGAAGTCCAGCCAAAAGTCATCCCTTTTTAAAATCAAAATCCATTGTCAAAATCAAGTGATTTTCAAATTTTTCCAGTTTGTCAGCACTAAAACGAAGAGAGTGGTTTTTGGACATTCATCAGAAATGCTCTTTTTAAGGGACTGACTGGATGGGCCAGGTATGTACATGTTAAATTGACAGCTGAGCTGAGAGGGGCATGGAGCAATATGTCTCAAAGGAAATGTAACTGCGACTGGATTACATTTTCTATTAGCATAATGAGGAAATGTTAATTTACATATTTGGCAGGTCACAAAAATACTGAATGTAAGTTAATGTTCACAAACATTATATTTCTCTTCCACCAAAATATCTGCTCTTGCAGTACAACATCTGCTTGTAGTGACTACAGCATTAAGGCTGGAGAAAGGTCACGGCCTGGTTTAACACAGAATAAGTTCACAGTGATTTCAGTCACATAATAAAAAACCTTTCAAAGTATTTTCCTTGTTGCCTAAACCTGAAGCCTTGTCTCAGGTGTGACAGTCCTGTCCTTTGTATGAACCTACATCTTGCAGTGATGATTAATGCAGGGTTGGTTTTCGTTTAAGACTTGTTCTTAAAATCCATATGATATATACATGTATTTTTATTATCAAAGCTGAGCTCTGGAGACATGGATCAAACAGTTCCTGGAAGTCTAGAAGGTATTCCCAAACATTAGCCAAATATTTGACATGAGGACCCTTGTATCAGAACTGGGACAAAAGTCTGGACACACACTGATAAAAGTAACTGCTGTGCTATAGCTTCATCCCATGTCCTGTAATTGGTCACAGCAGACAGGCCAGGTGTTGTGTGAGTGAATGTTTGTAAATGTGTGGCTGTACACATCTGTTCAATCAATAGCAATTATTGAGTCACGTGACTGATTGCTGACCTCTCTAACAGAGTGTGTATCGATGTGCATCATGTTTCTCCCTGGGTCAATGCACCATCACAGTTTGTTTAGGCCAGGCTCGAGTGGTGCAGGGTTCAGTGATAAAGGTAGAGCTTGTCTCAGCAGTTCAACAGAGCTTTACAGATTAGCATCAGATGGAAATGAAAAATTCATTGAAACACCTCTTCAGTACAAGTGTTTACTAAAAACGCAGAACAGACAGCTCCTTGATGTTACGCTGCACTTTGCAGAGGCTCATTTGTTGAAATAAAGCAGATAAGTCAGTTAGTGAGACTGATGACATACACATGCACACACACACACACACAAACATACAGTATCAGAAAGATAAAAACAGCATTGGACCCATACTGCTGGATCAATCGAGTGGAATTACAGTGATAATGTGTAGTTTTGTGATATCAATACATGTCCATTATGTTACACTCCAAGACTGATACACAGTTGTTAACTTAGAGCCAGTTCATTAAAACTTTCTAAACACCAAGCACTGGTTTTCTGGATGTATCTTAGGCCTGTATTCTTGGACCCAACTAAAACTCCAACAGAAGAATTAGTTTATTTGTTTTCCAACGCTTCACTTTAATATTTTGTGTATCCTCAACTCCTGTTCAACCAATGTGATGAACCCATTTCCTATCTTAAAAAACACAAATTAATTGTAAAAGTACTGTTTACGTTACAAAGGAAAAAGAGAGAGTAGTAGTAGAGAATAGTAACAATAATACTACTAGTGCTGACCCTTTCACTTTCATCTAAAGCCATTATGGCTAGCAAGATCTGTTAGCAAGGCTGCAGAATTTTGTGTATTTTCTCATATGACATGACATCACAGGTGCAAGGTAGTTTAAATAATCTGGATTAGCTGCTTGTTAAAATCAGTCTGATTGTCTGACTGCTTGTGTTTTTTTCTTCCATTGATCCTATTGTAAGCAACTTTACACCATTTTGAGATCCTAGCAATGACTTTGGTTGGTATGATGCTGTCGTAACTGATAAAGAAAATCAGACCCAGGTCACACCATTATACAGCAACTGGCCACTTCTCTGTAATCATTTATTTTCTGTTTCATTTTAGTCGACCACTCAGTCTTTACATGTGATTTATATTTGTGCTGTGTTATCTGACAACTGCAACAGGAAGCTGTGTAAAAGACAGTGACATATCTTTCAACACCTCCATCATCATCTGTGTTTTAACACACATTAAGTGATCACAGACAACCTGCTAAGACCAAGTGTTGTGAAAACAGCCAGTCCATCCAGTCACACTTTTTACTTGACCTGCACTCATAAAATCATTAATATGGCTTGTTACGGAGTTCAGAAAAACATATAAGACCATTTGATGTGTATACTATCTGATTACTTATGTTAATTCGTCAGTTAATCTAATGCAGGAACTTTCACTTTCTCTAAATAGTCCTTCATTTTGTTCAAGTTTATGAATGTTAATATGAACAGCACATTGTGTGGAGTGTCAAGCTACCTTGATTGAACTGGTTGATCGAACACATGTCAAAACAGAAGAAAACAAGACTCTACTGCCACGGTGCAGCTCTGCGAGGCTGTACTGAAAGCACTGCTGAGTTTTGCACTAAATGCTAATGTCATACCTGCTAACATTGTGATATTTAACAGGTGTAATATTTATCATGTTACGCATGTTAGCATAATAACATTATCTTAGCATCAAACACAAAGTCCAGCTGAGTCCGATGGGACTGTCAGTTAGTATTGTAGGTATCTGGTCATAAACCAAGTGACACAAATTAAAATGGTGACCTGATGACGGCGTTAGAAGAAAAGTCGGAGGATCAACCAAAGCTATTAAAATTTCTCCTGAGGGAAACATGAATGTTTGAACCACATTTCATGATTATCCTTCCAGTAATTGTTGAGATATTTCAGTCTGAACCAAAGTGGTGCATGACTGGTATTATCATGCTGCTTGCATGACTAAAAATTGTGACTAATACAAGACGTAAGTTAAACCAAGTTAATGTGTGAAAACCTGTTACTGTTACAAAGGACACTCCTCTCAAGATTGGGCAGAAACATGTTTTTGCCTTCGATCTTTTGGAGCTCATTTTCTAGCCTCGGGTACAACATTGTGTGTGTAAGCTCATTTTTATCCTGACAGGCCGATCAGAACCAGTCAACAGAATAAAACCAGTCATAACAACAAAGACACATTCTTATTTCATGTCTGTGCAACTATATGCATACATGAAAGTATCAGGATTATAGAGACCTGCAAACATAATCTTTGTAACAGTGTCTTCAATTTCACAAATAATTGAAGGGAAAGGCAAAGAGTAAAAGAGAATGTATCCAGTATTTTAGACAACTCAAAAGCACAGCATAGCCAGATGATTTAATTCAAAGACACAACTAGTCTTGAGATAACGCTTTAAGAGTATTTTGTTCATAAATATATTAAATGCACAGAGACAGTAAACTTTCATTGCAGTTTTTACAAGCAGTTTTTTATGTAGCTGTGTCCAGGGAGGAACCTCCATCATTTTGATGTGTCAATGACATTTACTGGTCATCAGCTGTTCTTAACATGAGTAACACACTGACAAACCAATTTATCAGCTTGAATCATATAGGCTGCAGCAGTTTGATTGTTTTCGGTCTGCACAGGCAGAGGCTGTGTGGGGTCTGTATGTACATGGTAAATACTGCAGCTCAGACCGCACTCAGCCACCTCAGATGTGGTCAGTCAGCCTGTGTGTAGGTGGTCAGGGTTTTTCCTGAGTGTGTTGCAGTGGTACACACTGTTAAGCCCTGGGGAGACACACAACCTGCTATGCATCAGTCCCAGCCCCCCTCAGCTGTCTTTCTTCAGCCTTAGTGGACATGGCAGTCTGCTCACAAGCATTTTCCTCCACAGGGACATTTTACCCACCCCCCACCCCCCACACTTTCCCTGCCCCCGCTCGGATCAAAGCCATCCACACAGTAAATAAACATATCAAAATGGCCAACAAAATGGCTGGTAAAAAAAAAAAAAAAAGAGAGCGAGAGAGTGGGAAAAAAGACTTGAAGAACAACAAAGTCAGGGCTCTTGGCTATCGGATCACAGGCACGAGGAATGTGATGGGTGTGGTGTGAAGATATGGACGTAAACATGCAGGGAGAGGCTTCTGTATTGAAGGCCGCCAACAATGATGTTATATAGGCTAGGAATAAACTATATGATGCAAAATATAGATGTGTGAGAGGACGCTTTGAAATGCAGCCTGAAGTCAACTTCAAAGAACCCACAAGCAGCCTTCAGTGCAAAATCAGCAGGTAGATTTGATGGACAGGTAGAGCAGGGCAGGGTGGTATATACAGAGATCTTTTATCAGAGACAGCCTGTGACTGTTGAATGTATCTGTATTTATAGACTTGGATTAAATGCAGTAGATATAATTTACTGACATCTTTAAACCTATCTTGTGGGTAACAATTTTAGTTTTTCATCACATATTTTTGAACCTGTGTTCTTGTACAAAGATTTTTAATGACAATATAAATTTTCTGTGCGTCCTGTTGTTTGAAATTCCAATGAAAACAGTGATTTAGTAAGATTTTTTTGAGTCTAATTCCTGTTGTCAATCATTTAAAATATGACTAGCTGTTATAAAATAATGTTTCAAATAAGTGTCCTATGAAAATGACTCTATAGGTTGTCTATGTGATCATGTATTTAATATTTCTACCATGACGACAAAGGTCCAGTAGACCTGCCGCTGGTATGGTCAAATGAGTTGTATCCAAGGGTAGAGACAAATGACCTGCGTGGTGATGCTGTTAGATTAATCATGAACACTGCAACATACATTAGGGATAATACCCAACAAGGTAGGCCTCTTTGGAATCCAGTGGAACTTGCAATTTAGAGGATCTTATCCTGCATATATACTGGCCTCTAGCCAAAGAACTGTTATATCTCAACAATATCACTCAGGAATGTATATACCATATGTCTGATCTCACTTTTTTGTTATATGCATATCATGAAATATAATACTTGATAATAATATCTGCATTACGCATCCTGATTAAACATTAAACATATGATGGCATATGAACAAGAAACATGTTCATCTAAGCTCACATATTGAAATCAGGTGTCATCACAGACAGTTACTGTTTACAGATCCTCTGCTCTAAAATTCAGGCTTGAAATTAAATTTGCGTAGTTACATTCTTTAAACTATTTGCTTACTTTTTTAAATTGAAGCATCTTCATTAAGCCACTGAGGCCTCTACTGCAACCTGTAATTTAATTTTGTCACATGTGAACATGTGCATCAAATGTGTCCTGTCACACTCTCCATTCAGACACATCAATAGACACCTGCCAGTATTTGATGTCCACCTCTGCTGTGGTTTTACTGGGGCTCTATGAAAACCTGCAAGATTTTTGGGAAAACTTGTGCCAGCCATATTCTGAAAAGAACTTTTATCCCACTCTCTCTACAGCATGCCAACTGACTTAAGTAAACCCTTTGCTGTTTGACAGTCACATATATATACTGCCAAAGCTGACTCAGTGTTGTTTTCTCCTCAAATTACACGAGGATCATATTCTGCAGATCTACTGTAAAACCACGGCCTGATCAATATTGTAAATGATGTAACATATAGAAGAGTATTACATGTTGCTTTTTCATTACATGCACTTATGATGCCAATAACCTGGACTCTTCCATTTCATCATAACATAAATGAATTATGGTTACTGGGAGAAGTAATGACTTTCAATAGAGGATCTAGAATCTCTGTGTTCAGCACTTCATTTCACTATGAGAGCAAATCAATTTATGACCAGAATTTATTAATGGGGAGTAATTGTACATTGTTTCTGTGTGTGTCTCTTGTAGACAGCCAAATATTGAAAGAAAGTGGTTCAGTGGAGCAGGATGAAATACTTGTAGATGTATAATATTTATCAGGGTGGGGGTGGAGAGTGGGGATTCACAGTGATGTTTAAGAACCAAAGCACTGCATGTGGTTGTCCAAGCCTTCAAAATTCCAACAGTCTGATCCATTGTTCAGAGCATCGTGTTGGGTTCCCTTTTAATATGCCAATGAAATCTGGTTGATTTAATTCAAACGTCGGCCCCATACCGAGCCTGTGGCAAAGACCAGGGGTTGCTTTAATAGTTTCTGACAGGGAAATCAAAGATCAAGATGGAGAGCTGCACTAAATGGCAGGTCTTTATAATTACAGGGCAGGTGGGCTTCAACCAGGCAGAAATAGTGGCTTGACTTGTAGCTGCACAGAATTTGGCTTAATAATTAATGAAGCAGAACCCGCTCCCTGCAGAGGAGGGACTAACAGTTAGCAAATGCAATTCACTTATGATGAAATACCACCATAGTTTAAAGACATATTTCCATCTATTACAAGTGAGATCCTCCTCCAGGGCTGCAAATAATCAGGATTCTCTCAGACTACTGAAGAGCTTTCTTACTGTAAAATATTCGACAAAAGACTTTTGGTAAGACCTCCACCTGCAGTGATCAATTAACACTCACTACTGATGTCATAACAAACTGAACTACAGCTCAGGTTTTTATCACTCCTGTCCTGTAGAACACTTGGTTTAACAAGTGGTATACTTCCAATGAAATTTCTGTAAAAGCTCTCTCTGGGGGTAAATACTACAATAAATGAAAATGACCAACTGATGTTAGGGCAGTTCCCTCTTTGAAGTGCAACACTTGTTGTGACACAAGTTGAAATACCACATCTGTCCTTTGAGAGAAGCAAGAATGTGTAACATGAAAAAAACAAAAAACAAAACAACAACAAAAAAAACATGCTGTTGCTCTACCTGTGTTAGACTGGAGGATAAAAGGGAACTGTGTGTTTTCAATTGAACTGATGGAAATTAAGCTTGATATGTGCTGCACATTTTCATCTGCTTCAGATCAACTATCCCAGGTGGCTTTACTTTCACTTATGTTATGTAATGAATCCATCAAATTAAGTCAGACAAATTAATAAGCTGTGTAAATACTGATTATTAGTAGTCAAGGAGGCCGATAACTGATATTTGGAGCCAATATTCGTTTGCAGTAAAAGTGAAAATATTGGTGTCAAAATTTTGAATAATACAAACTCCAACACTTAACTTTGTTTAAATGCCTTTAAGCATATGTTTATTAAACAGCTTTTCAGATTTGCAACATGTTCAAGGTTTTCTTTTTTTTTTTTATCTTAGACAACAGACATCTTTGTTTTTAAAATTCTAACAAAAAGTACAGGGAGCTCCCAGGCTCAGCAGCAGGTCTTATAAAGTTAAATGAAAACTTAAACAAATAAATAGCTCCCTAAAGTTTTCTACAGTAAATAAAGTTTTCCAAAATTTCAATATAACTGAAATGTTATTTTATCTTTCACTTATCTTTGTTTTAAGTTCAAACAAAAACAAAAAGTGCAGGGAGCTCCCAGGGTCAGCAGCATCTCTTATAAAGTTGACTGAAATTTTAAATAAATAAATAAATAAATAACCAGCTTCCTGAAGTTTTATAAAGTAAATAAAACAAAGTTAAATAAAACTTGCACAGAAATGTCAGTCTCAAATCAATTAGTAGTCCCAATTGAGTGTGGTGCAAAAAGCAGAGTTGTTCAGTGTGTGTGGGCACTGTGCATGCACAGCTTTCACTGCTGATTGGTTGTTACCCGTGCCGTGGCTCTGCGTGTAACCAATCAGGTGGTGCTCTGGGCGGGACAATGCTGGAGACAGAGTAGTGACTACAGACAGAGAGGCGTGGCTGCATCAGAGCCAAAATAACCCAGTTTTAAATTGATCTCTTAGTCGGCCGTCAGATTTAAAAAAAAGGCTGATGCTGATATTTATCAAAATGCCGAATATTGGCGCAGATAATTCAGCCCAGCTGATAATCAGTCTATTCCTACATCAAAGCTGTGTATCTTGGTAATAAATGTTCAGATTTTTACACTGTGACAAGGTGGAACAAGCTTTATACCAGTGATTTTTCTTTCATGGCTCTGTAAGCACTTGAAACATTTCAGGTTGCAGTTCTGGTTATTATTTAGTTCGAATCCAAGGTGCTATATGTACGTATATGTATGTTTTTGCTATTGTTACATTGTCAACATTAGCACTAACAGCAGTTTATCTACCAAGACCGTAAACCATCATTGCACTTACAAATTAAGAGGGTACAATAACAACCTGATCTCTGAATGAAATTAAGTTTTCTTATTTCAGCATCAAACCAGTCATGAGCAAGTAATGAAATGTTCAGCCTGCTTGAGCTGTCTTCTTAGCTAGAGACTCTGCTGGTGGGAACACAGAACATTGATCCATGTCAGCAGTGTCTATAGCAAGCAACTTCTACACAAAAAATCAGGTGGAGCTCCCAAAGCCTCCTGTCATTGCTTGACGAATATTTCACTGGTGTTCAGCCTTTGGAAGTCAGACACTTTGTTAAGCTCTTGGTTAGGAGTTCTTTAGCAGCCTGACTGAATTTCATGCCAGTTGATTTATTAAATGAAATAAGTGCAACGATTACATTAGAAAAACTTTACATTGGCTAAATGACACAAAAAATCCACATACAAATCATCAAGGCAAAAAATGCTGAAATATTAAAAATAAACAAGAAAAAAGTATATTCAGACACTTTTCTTCTTGTGGCTTAATTTGTTGTTGTTTGACTTCATAAAGGAAACCACTTGTGCATCTAGACAAAAGAAAAGTTTACTTGAAGAGCATGTGGTGAAATATAGAACAAAGACAAAATTACATAAATTGCAAGGCCAATGGCTCATAGGAAAACACAAGCAAAGACCCAGAAATCAGGAACTTTTCTTGATAAAAGCAACAGTCAAATGTCCAATGTAGAGATGAAGTCTTGGTGTGTAGAAGGAAGTTGTTTCCATTATGGAAATTTTGATTGTTTATTCCTTTACAGGCCTTGTCTCGCCATTTGACCTCTGAGCTGATCATATCATCATTTTACTTTTTAGCCTCATACAGTCTCTGGTACACAGTCACTGATTCCAGGCTTAATGTTGCTACAAGTGACTTATTATCACAAGGTTGTATTACGAGACAAGACTGGGGTCTGCTGGTTGGCATGTTAAGAAGTGATAGAAATGCAAGAAAAACAAGAGTTAACATCATTGCTGTTTTCCACCCCCTGGCTATGTAGTAATAGTAAAAATGGACATAGCTCCTTCAGGGACAAAAACAAAGTACAAACAATCACCTCAACATGAGGTCAGGTTATGTTTTACCACAACCTCTACATGTCAAGTACACTGATATGTAGGCTACTCTCTATTTTGTAAGAAGTACATATGAAGTTATATAAAGTAAGTAAATATTAATTTTCACATTATTATTATTATGCAAAAATTAATATTCTAATATTCTCAATATTATTTTATTCGTATGCTTCCCTGTAGATAAATAGTGCAGGTTAGTTGTACATACAAAAATGTACAAACTAAAATATTGGATACGTGAGCAGTTAAAGGACATGTACTGATTTGTACACTGTCTCCATTTTCCCTAAATACTGTGGCACCTCTTAGAATTTTTCAGTTATATATTGATGTCTTTATAAGCAAAACTGTGACCTGTAAAGACAGTGTTACCATCTTAACCCATATTTTTTTTCTATATCTTACAGTAATAATTCTGCCATAACAAAACACTTGAAAATTAGAGAGTAAAGCAATAATTTTTTTAGACATACTGATGATATTATCCTAAATCTATATTGCTCCAAGTCCACTCAACTGTTTCTGCCTCTTAATAGGCAGTTTTTGTCTACACTGTTGCCTAGTGATTGCTTGTAGTGGGAGTTGTTGGGTGTGTCTTTGTAAAGGCAGTGAGGCAGTTTTCTGCTGATTTCATGGAAGTGGAGGACACATTGACCCAGCAGCTTTTCTTCTCAGGGTTGTGCTGCACCTTCCTGACTGATTAGTGCGATCTGAAGAAACGCAGACCACCCTTTCTCTCAAACATAAACACATGTGGTGTGGATTTGTGTCACATAAAGGCATGCATTCTTCGCTGCCTAACTGTCTTGGAGACGGTTGTATACTCCACTGATACTGTATTTATGTGAGGTGTGCCAAAACCACAGAGGAGCCAATGAAATGACAAAGCACTTCAAACCGTTTCTATCACGCAAGTGACTCCAGCAGACAGAATGGCTGCTGCCCCAGTGGCTTTTTATTGTGAGCCATTTTAAGAAAGAAACTATTACTATTACATCTTCACCTGTGGGCCGCGGGGAGAGCGGGAGATGAGGAGTGATGTGGTTGTCGGTTGTGTTGGCAGACCGCTTCCTGTTTGTCTCATGCTCACTGTCCACTGAGAACAGCACACGATTTACTCTCGCTCAAGCCGAGGTGCCCATTTACTGTGTCTCAAGGAGAGATGTCAAAGGTGTGACAGGTGAGAAAAGACCTAATATTTCCTCTGGCTGATGACCAGTCAGCCAACACATACACTAACTGTTCTGCTCACCTCCTCCATGTTTCCATTCTCTTGTCATTTGGAGTGTTAATGAGATTCTCAAGCTTGTTTAATTTTCAGGTGTTATCACATGTAGGCTAGGGGAAGGGGAAATAACATAAAGAAACCAGGCAAGCAGTCAGTTGAGTGTTACATACTGTCCCTAATGCTGTTTTGGGATATATGTATGTTTTCATTACCACATCATTACAACTTTATTAACTGGATTAAAATGCAGATTTTATTCAATATGCAACTAAATGAAAATGTTTCCCATAAATATCAGTAAGCTGATATTTTTTCTTTTCACTAAAGCCCTAGGAATGATAAAACCAAAGCCAGGAGAAATGATTAACAGGATCACATGACTGTGAGTGTAATGTGTTGCTTATAATGACAAACCCCTATGTATGGCAAGTTTATTTATGTAGCATCATTGACATACATATTTAAAAATAAGACATTAAGAAGACAAATAAAAAAAAAGCATTTAAAACAGAATAGTAACAAGGGAATTCAGAGTGCTTTACAGAGGCATAGAATCATTGACAATGAAATTGTATTTAAAAGACAATAAAAAATTCAAGAGCATAAAGCAAGAAAATAAATAGTTAAAAATTAAGAGGTTAAGAACCACCACCTTGGTCTGCCACTCCACGGATATTGTCTCCAGCCTGAGACACTGAGGAGGGAATAGGGACGATTATTCTAACAGGAGATTTATTTGTCTTTTTTCTCTCTGTTGATATTTTGGTAATTGAATATACTTGGGTTTTGGACGGTTGGTCAGATAAAAAAGCAATTTGAAGATCAGTGTCTGTAAAGTTATGGGCAATATTTTATAGACTAAATGATTGAGAATGTAATAAAACAGTAACAAATCAGTAAATAAAATAATTGTCAGGCCTAGCCTTCTCCCTCAGAAGTCTTCTTTATATGTAAATTAGTGTACAACATAATCTAGTGACTTGGACAACCTTTTTGAGCAGTATTCTTAAGATGATGTTAAACATATTCATATTCATAAAAGTGAATAAAAAGTGTACAATACCAGAGAGATTTTATGTGTTTTTGTTGTAGGGCAGGATGACTGAACAAATATTTAACCATAAACCGCTCACTTGAAAAGGCTGAAACCAGAGGGCCAAGACTGTTATTTGTGATTTCATACAGACCTAATGCACAGCTTGGATCTGCTCCACTGACATGAACAGCACACAGATCCTGCTGGAAAACATGCAAAACAAACCAGATCCCTATAATGTTTTTATTGGGACTGTATCAGCCGTGTTAACCTTTAAATCTTTCCTGATGTTTTTAAAAAATGTTGTCTGTGTTATCCACTGTGTTGTGTTTTTTTTTCCCAGTACTGATTTAAAATGCTAACTATGTCCTTGGCAAACAAAATCAAAAACTTTTCTTTACATCACCCTAATTTACAGTTTTTCTTATAATAATATGTAGTATTCTTCAAATATCTAAAATCTAAGTTTAAAAAACTCAAAACATGTATTTATGTAAATGGGTGATACTTCTTCATTGTATTTGTTTCACAGGTTATATCCCTGCCTTGTTTGCTGCCATGCATGGTTCCTTTTGTCATACATTTAATACATATTTTAACATATACAATAACACATTTGCCATTTGAATGTTGACTTTATATGGCACCTCTGTTAACAAGCTGCATTCTTGTCTTTCCCTTCAGCAACAGGTCGATGTCTCTCCATAAGTGTCACAATATTTGTATTTGAAAAGGAGCTATGTTAGTCATGATACCATGTGTTATGTGGAAAGACAAACATGTTAATTCTTTTTTTTAATTTAATCTTATTTGAATTCAAGTCACCCGAGTTTCATGTTTTTGGAGTGTGTGAGGAAACCCACGCAAGCACGAGGAGAACATGTTAACTCCACCCAGAAAGAAGAATCAAGAAATCGAGAATACGTCAGCATCTTTTTTCTGTGGGCTCACAGTGCTAATCACAGAGCCACCGCACTGCCCATGAAGGGTGGGTGTGTGTGCATGTGTGTGTGTGTGTGTGTGTGTGTGGCTACGAGGAAAAGGAAGGATAGGATGGGGTGGGGATGTAAAGAAAAGAAGATGAGGGGGAGAGGTGGAGGAAGGAGGAGGAGTATAAATAGAAAGATCAGGGCGATGAAAGATGGAAAGAATGGGAAAGGAGAGGAAAGTTTAAGGCAGATGAAATGAGGTTACTAGGATACTAAGAGAAAGTAAATGTTTTAGGTAGAAAGAAAAAACCTCATTACTGTCGTAAAATCAATCCTGTACCTATTGGATGTTAATCCAAATATTTCCTAGTTATTTCTCAGTGTGTTTTACAGGCACTTACACAGAAGACTGACCGGCTGGATGTGAAATAATATTTTAAGCTGTGATACATTAACTAATTATGTTGAAAATGAATACAGTTTCTAGAAAGAGGAAGGACTTTGCTGATTTCAGGATTTTGTTGATGTCGGTTTGAGAGGGACTAAAGTCAGCATTGGAGTTATATTGAAAGAAGGCAATAAACTAAGTGCTGACAGAATCACTCTCTTCAGTTTAGTTAACTGCACAGATAGATGCATCAGATAGACATTTAGTAAAGCCTTTTTTGCTTAAGTGCATGTAGTCCAATAATAAGATAGCAAATATAACTAACAGTGGTCTGATAAAAGAGGATTAAAAAAGAATAGTGAATGTTCAATATCAATGCCATGAGCCAGTACAAGGTCGGGGGTGTGGTTAAAACAGTGAGTGACCACTCCGAGAGAAGCCAATAGAGTCCAATGATGAGATAAATGCAGAGCTAAAGCTATCGCTGTTGACGTCCACATGAATGTTAAAGTCAACTTCTATGATGACTTCATCTGTTCTAAGGACTGACCTTGACTAAGACTCTGAGAGTTCAGCTAAAACATCAGAGTATAGGCCAGGAACATGGTACACTATAACAAATGGAATTGGCTGTAGTGTTTTCTACTTTGGATGTGACAGACTCAGGCCAAGTGACTCAAGTGAGGGGATGTAGGTTTAGGTTTAGATTAATAAACTGGAGTCAAACGTGGCTGCAACTCCACCTCCTCTACTGGTGTCTCAAGGAATGTGAGTATTGGGGTGAGTACTGACTGGGGGGAGCGGATTCATTTAAACTTTTTTCGTTTTCATGTGTTTCATGTATTTAGCTACAAAAAGCATTCAGCTGCTTACACTTTGTTTCCTGCAGAATAAGATAAATGTCAGCAGAGGTTGCTGAATGCTAGAAAAGTAAAACAAAGTTTTCAAAATGATGCACACTCACTTCAGGGAGTTGTGAATTTTGGAGCTCTGTACTAGGCCAAGGTTGCTTTTTTCCTCTCATTTGAAGTAGCTGATCAATACCAGTGACTCAGCACCTGCTCTAGTGCCAGAAATATCAGGTACTGAGATTTCTACCTTTCAAAGCTAGCTGTCCAGCTGGAGTTCTGCCACAATAAAAGCTTCAATTTCAAGCTTTTACCTCATATACACCTATTTGTATTTAATGTGCTCAGTAGAAGATGACATACAAGATTGTTGTATATGTCATCCTATGTTTCTCTTTCCCAAGTGAGGTTGTCTGTGAGGACACAGACAAAAAGATATCCCTTAGCCATACATGGGCTACATCTTATTTCAGGAGTTATATATAGTTATTTTTTTTCTTTTCAAATAACAGAAATTATCGGTAAAATAATGATTAAATGTGTCAATAATTTTGACACGTTGATATGGTAAAATGACATTTTACGGTCAAACATTCTTAAAAAAAAAAACATCAATACTTGTTTTTTGTTTTTTTTTTAATCTGTCTTTACTCTGTGTCTCTAGTGGAATTCTGTTCTCAGTTGAGCAGGCAGTCATAAAAAAAAACAAAACAAAACAAAACAAAACAAAACAAAAAAAAAAAACAGATTAAATCACACAGGACAGAAAATCAGTGTTGCATTGTTTTCCATGGGAGTCTTTGACATCGCTGATTGGGTATTCAACCCACAGAATATAGTGCAGCAGTGTTTGTATTCTGACATTGGTAATTTGATTATATCCAGATTAAACCTACGTTGCCAGTATTACAGGTGTTATGTAAATACCTTAACAAGGTTATATTAATCATATAACGTTTGAATTGCGTGTACCTAACCTGATTTACACACTGAGATTAACTGTCAATCTTTCACATTACTGTGGCATGTCCACAAGGTGGATATAATATATGACCACCTGGACATTTGAATGAATTAATATAACCCCCTTGCAATTAATATAGAAGTGGTCATAATATTCAGATTAGATTATTTATACAGAGATTTAGGAATGTTGTTTTTGATCTTTTTTTTTTTTTTTAAATCTTACAAGTTTTCTGTATTCTGTTTAAACTGTTGTACTGTTCTATTTTATATAAATATGGAACATTCTAATTCATTCTCTTTAACAGACAAGCATACATTCTTGTGTATGTGACATGGCTGCTGCCTGTGACTGATCTGTCTATATGTAACAGACATGCGCAGTCATATACTATACATACATTACCGTATACATGTATCTACACCCCCTGAGCATCACTTACCTCAGCTTTCACTACTGCATGCCTAACATTAGGACCTTGGACAAGTCCAAATGCACATATAACTCTAAACCAGAATCCTTCAAAAACTTTAAAGGATGATTCCACTGCATTTCAGCCTGGTGTATTTCCCATAAATGTGGCTATCATGGCTATATGACCCCATTTCCACCAGATATTAAATGTATCCAGATACATTATCCACATAATAAACAATCTGATCGTGTCTTTGTGTTTACACCTGGTATTTGTAAATGTAGTTGTTATTCTTTCTGAGATCAGATCTCTGTCCTCCGGGAACAAAACCTGCATGAGTAATTTTAGGTAGAGGCAAATCAGCTGTAGGTCTCAAAATGGTGGGTGTAAGTTTGCCAGAGATGCTATTACTTCACCTTTTTTTCTTATTTTTCACTCTCTCAAGGAGGGAGTCATTTCTAATGAAAAGAAGACCAGCCCTGTTTGCAGCAATTACATTTTGCAGCTACTGTTAATGCCACAACCTTTTTCTGTGGATGAGAGAATGAAGTAACGAGTGGTGGTAACATATTGTCTTGGACTCTCTTGGTGAAGATGTAGAAAAGATGATGAAAGATGAAGGAGATGAAGAAATATTCTGCTGTGGTCTGTGTCTGTGGAGAAACAAGTGGCAGCCTCTGACAGCGCTGTCACCCCAAAACACCAACAAGCATCTGGTTTTCTGAGGCTCCCAGTACTGTCCTCTGTCCTCTCTTTCAGACTGTCATTTGACAACACAACTCAAACATTTCCCATAGTAAACAAAATGGTGCATCATGACAGAGACACAGAAATGCCAGACAGGAACCATGACCTCAACAACTTCCAGTTGTACTTGTATTAATCAACTGACTGAATTGTTGGCTATATATTTCTCTCTGATCACAGCTCTAGCTGACAGGACTCTTCTGATAAAATGATGCATGGTATTTACCAAATAAATAAATGAATAAATAAATAAGTTGGACAAGCTGTTTCCAATTTACCCACATTCTGCTCCTCATACCCCCTTTTTGATGAGATGAGACAGTTTGAGCTTTATTTATTTATAAAATTGTTTTACATTTCCTCAAATTGTTTTGTATTTGTTTGTGGATTGTGTGTTTGTGAACACTATAAATAACCCACAGACTGTCATACACATCTGTAAATTATTTTCATTTGGAGATTGTGTAACATGCATTATTGAGACTAATTTCTCTCCATATCCCTCCCCCAGTAATTTGAGTTGAAAACAATGGCTCAATCACTTATTACCATGATAAGGATCTCACGGAATATAAATTTCCCCCTCCACTAAACATCGTTAACCAAATCATTCTTATAACTTAACCCTGTGACTCAACCCTCTGGACCCTGACCTGGGCTATTCAGATACTAGAGGCTGGATAAAGATTCATGTTCTGTTTCTTCGTCTTGTTTTTCTTCAGATTCTTGTTTTGACTCTGTTTGTGTCTTCTGTTTTTATTTTTATTTTTTTAATAAATAAAGCACCCAGTGACACCCCTGCTTGTAAAGATGCTCTGTATAAATAATCTCGATCTGACAGCATCCTGGACTTTGCCATATTACAGATGGATGCATGCTGACTGAACATAGAGGATAACAATATATCTACGGTTTGCTGCCTCTCTCTCTGACAGGAATGGCATTAAGAGTTCGCTGCCAAATGCACCTTGTACATGATTAACCATCTTCTGTATTAAAACACACTTGCATAGCCATCTGCCAAGTACGATTGTGTTCAACCACTGAAACCATTTCATGAGAAAACTCATTTTCAGCCTCTTAATTATTTTTCATTACAGTGGCGCTGAGGAGTAGATTGGAATTGGACAGTAATTGCCAGGTCTGGGCAGTGAAACAATTCTGATGCATCAGTCTAGATGAAGTGTGACAGGGAGACATCTCACCACTGTGCAGTGCCCATTAGCCTGTTTCCTCCTTTCTGATCACCTAAAAACCCCCTCAGATTGTGGTCGGTGCAAGGTCAGTGCTGCGGCCTCTTAGGGAGGCGAAGTGTCTACAGCAGTCTGCATGAGATGTTGATAACCTTGTCGCCAGCATTGCAACTGCTCCTAAGCGTGTCTGATTGTGAGTTGCTGTCACACTGTGGTGAACTTTACCATTCTCCTGGAGCTGCCACTGGAACTAAATGGGGCAGCTCGTGCAGGTTTAAGAAAGATGTGTTCAGCACAGCTCGTGAGACTGCTGTTAGGATTATCTTTTTTTTTTCCTCCCATCTGTGGTGTGATAGAAAAGCTTCGCCAAATATACTATCATGAGGTACCAATCAACACAGCTCACTCTGCAAGAGGTAAAGAAGGGGTCTCTGCTGTCATTCCAGCTTCAGTCCCCCTGCCTCTTCCAAATTCTGGGTTTATCCTCCTTGTGTTGGCCAGTTTCATGTTGGATTGTGAAACTAAGAACATACTGTGTGTCCAAGAGCTCAGCATACAAATATACAGATGTAAGACAGTTGTTCTAGCGACATCATCATCAGGCGATCTGAGGAAGGAGAGTGGAATGGGACAGTGAGGAAAAAAATTCCTAGTGAAGTACAGTGTTCTTGTTTTACATTTCTTGAAAAAAAAGAAAAAAAAAAGATCTCTATGAAAACATCAACTGCTGGTCATACCAGACCAAGAGAGGCCAAACCAACAAGTACCAACAAAACCCCTGAATGTTCTGAAATGAGCAAGTGTGAGCTTTATTACTGATTAATTCAACTGTTTATTTGCAAGAGGAGCAATATGTTTTGTTTGTTTTTTCAAATTTTAAGTTAAATAGTCTCAGTTTAGAGTGTAACTTAAGTCTAAGCTCAGTCTATAGTGATCAGTCTATAGTGATCATTGATCTCTGAGAGTAGTTATTCAAATTTCCAGAGACAACTCTAAATTGCCTGTAGGTCTCTCCCAATGTCAGCTGTAATAGGCTCCAGACCCCCTGCGACCCTTAACGGATAAGCAGTAAAGATAATGGATGGATGGAGGGATATTTCAGTTTTCCCATTTTTAATACATTTGCAATACATTTTTTTAAGCATATGACTGCAACATAACAAAATGTGAAAAAAGTGACAGGGTCTGAATACTTTCTGAATGCACTCTAGCTCTCTCCACAATGGCCCACAAGTAGGTATGCTGCTTGTTTAAATGGAATGGCATGAAAAGGTCCTCATGCTTAAGCAGAGTGAGCTGTGGCCTTGCTGAGTGGTGGACGGCCTGTTTTTTATCTTGAAGACTTTGCACCTGCAGTCAGGTTTCACACATGGGTGGACAATGACCATGGACGTTAAAACAAATTGTTCAGCCACACCTGAGTGCTCGGACAGTAAGGGAGATCCTGCATGTCTTCATTCTTCAACTTAACCCAGCTGTATCAAGGTCAGCCTTTGCACTGTGAAACAAGGACACACAGGTTTTTCCTCAGGGTGTCACAGCAGCAGCTCTGCACCAACACTCTGCAGTTCAATAAAAGCTCAATAAAGATCTGCTGGCCTCTGATAGTTCGACCAGGGTCTTTCTTATGGAAATGATGGGAGAAGACAGAGTACTGAGAGCTGTGTTCAGAGCAGTTTACATGAGGCAGACACATAACAGAGCAAACTCATGAAACTGATCTGGTTTAAAACCTGTGGCCTCCAGGCAGGATCTGATTGCCTTTGCCATGAAACACATTACTCTATCCAGGGAGTTATAATGAGGACAGATTAAAGGAGGATTTATGATATCCTTTTTAGCAGTGGTGGATGTAATCAGTCATGAAGCAAAATTCTTGGGGAAAAAAAAAACCTCAAATGTTCAAAATAAAAAGCAAATGCCTATCCAGTTTGAGTTATATAGCATCTGATAGGATTATCACAGCAGCAATGATTTGGCCATAGCAAAACGTTACTAGACAGAAGTTGATCCCTGCTTCATCCTTTGTTGCCAGACCATTCCTGGCCCTTCCAAAATATTGATCTGTGTTTCATGATGGCACCCCATTCATCAATGAACGCAGCTCACTGTGTGATGGTTTTCAGGCATCTGTTCTGTTCTTAGCCCACTGAGCATGCGCATTAGTTTTGGCTGGGATCACACCTCACAATTCAGCCTAATGATGGCACAACCCTACAGATGAAGAAAACAAGCACTGGCAAAACACCTGCTGTTTTCCTCCCATGTAGTGTCTTAAAATATAAGACAGCCAACACAGAGTTTTGAACTCTTTAAGACTCGCTTCTCAGCCTTGTTTTGCCATGACGTTTTTCCTTATATTGACCCATCAGGGCACAGAGCACTGTTTCCCATGCAGCTATAAACATGGACATGTGGTGTACGTGTGGTTAGGTTTAGAAGGCCTTTGGTTAAACTTAGGGGAGCATGTTAAATATGCTGTGTCTTAAGCTTCAAGTTAATGTGGACTTTATATATTAAAGCAGACCATGATCTCATCCAAACCTTAACCAAGTTCCTTGATATAAATGTAAAAACTTTGATTGGATATTTTGGTGGAAAACAAATGAAATAAATTAGCAATGAACACATTACTAATACAATATTAGTTTGTTGCTAGAAAACATAATCCCAGCAGTGTTACATCTCCTTCAAAATGTATTTGCTGCTGCAAATTAATGCTAATTAAACCTTGAACAGTGAAGTTGTTCCATGGCACAGCTCTGAGACTTTGTGTTATTGGACCCAAATGCTCAAATTCTGTTAATCCAAAGAATGACTTTGAAGTGTTTAAGTTTATTCAGTTTAAGTTTATATCAGTCATGTTGATCGGTAAAGTCTGTCTGTCATCTGTAATTCTGACCCCGCACTGTTGCTGGAGGTTTATTCTGTAAGTTGCTTAACTGTCCAACACCCACTAGGGGGCATCTAGAGATGAACATAACATAATGCAGATTCCATGTAAAAATGTAAAGTGGTATCAATAATAGTAATGACAATTAAAGTCATAAATGCAATAGTAGCAGCAGTGCACCACACTGCAAAATACAATGTAATAATGACAACTGTATTTTTCGAGCTTTGTCAATAGAGCAGTTTAAAGCTGTGTTGTTTGTCCAGGTGTTTGCCTGAGAAGCAAAGATAAAGGGTCAGATACATTTTTGGAGACCATGAATGTTCTCAGTAAATTTATTTTAATCTGCTTATCCAATACCTCCGCTTGATCCAAATTTTGTATTCAAATACAAATGAATTAACAGATGTGGGTTGTCATAGCAGATAATAGATATTCACATTTTACTTTTTGTTTCATCATTGCTTTGTCACAGACATAAGATAGATACCTGAAATAACATCTGTTTCATCTAAAACTGTAACAGCCGTGTCAGTTGTTCCCTATAAAACATTATTTTTTCCAAACCATTTATTTTGAGTGATTTCACTATAAAGATGGATTTCTTGTACAAGTGGAAGCTATTACAACACATATTCTGCCACTGTGTTGTGTAATATTCATTACTGAATATGCAGACAGATAAATGAACAATAAAACATTTCATTCTTCCTCCGGTTTCCATCATTGAGAAGAAAGCTGAATTGAATTTGTAGCCATACATTATGCAGGAAAGTGGATGGATGATTCCAAGTTTAAAAGGAGAATGTGCTTTGTTGAAAGTCACTTATGTCCATTTCGATACTCCAGAATAATACACAGAGGGAATGCATTATTCTCCTGGCAGAAAATGGCCTTGTTGTTAAAGAAAACCCCTCCTGTTAGAAAGAATGGAGCTATTTTTGTCAGGTTTTATCTGGAGAGGAGGGTGGTGGGTGGCTGAAAAAAAAAAAAAAAAAAAACTTTTCTGCTGGGAGTATTGTCTAAGGGACGGCTGATCTGTATGCTTTACCGCCAAGAGAAGCCACTTACTCCATCATCGCAGCAATCCCTGCAGTACATCTTTCTCTTGTACATTTACAGGCCTGAGTTCAGCCCTGTATCCCACCTGTCAAGGCAGAGAGCTAAACATGTCCATCTTACGCCATTTGGTGAAAAAAAAAAAAAAAAAAAAAAAACAACCCAGAGGAAAAAGCTTAAGAGGTGTGCTTCTCTATCTCCACTTTTCCTTTTTTTCTTTATTGTGCTGTAATCACAGGAGCAAGTGGGTTGCATTTTTATAAATCATTTATTGTAGAGCTAATGGATTGCACTTGGAGGAAGAGTGCCCACTTTGGCTGTAATTACTCTGGCACAAGATACTGCATGGTTTCACACAGGAAGTCCCTTTTTTTCTGCTTGAGTGTGCTTAATTAAAATATACACAAATATAGGTGAAGTATTGTCTCATATAGTATTGTACAATATTGACTTTTAAGTTGGTGATAAAGGGGAGACATCTTCTGAAAAGAATTAACCTGGTAATTCTACCTTTTTAATGTGATGCAACTGCACCATTTGAATGAGCTGCTCGCCATAACAAACAAATTGACATCCATTGTGTGACTTTTATCATTCTGAATCTATATCCATTCTGCATACTGTGCTTGTCAGATATGACATGTCTAGAGGTGACAGATTACTTGGAGGCTTCCAAATATCCAAAAACAGTCAAAATATATTTCAGTATTTAATTAATCATATATTCCATCTGCCATTTGGTAGTGTTGTCCAGTCGGAATCGGATACAAAAAAAGAGTGAGTAGTTACTAAGGAATGAGTGAAGAACAAATCAGGAATAATGAGTAGTTTCTCAGTGACTCTGAATCAAGCATTATGGAGTCAATAATGATGAGTTGCTGAATTATTATTTCATCTGTGAAACAGAATGAAGACCACTTTCTTCATAAGTCCTAAGTAACTGAATCAGCTGCTGAGCAGAACAAACTACTAATGACTCATTCATTACTAGACCCAATTCATTAGTAATTACTTAATCATTACTTACTCATTATTTTTACAGTGTGTTTACATATGTACAAAACATCTCAATGTCTAGCAGAACACTAGTCTAAAAATAAACTAATAACAGAAAATATAACTTGTGTCAGGCTATGCAGTGTAGGCAGAAAAAGACAAGACATCAGCAAAAACAGGTCCTCAAGTTGTTGGTTTTTCTACATCTCTTCTTTTCCTCCAGTGGTATGTTGTTCACACAAAACAAAGTCATTTTCTTGTGTTTCATTAATATGAATATTTCTCTAAAATATATATATATATATAAAAAAAACTGACGCGTATGTAGGTTACCTCTGGCGTATTTGCTGCATACACTTGGTCATGCTTTACTCACCATTCCTTATTGGACTGTTAGCATGAGACCTTAATCAAGATAAAAGTTGTGCATCTAATGCCCCCAAGCAACATTTAAGTAGTTTATATCAGACTTAAAGCCTCAGAAATGACCCCAAAATGACTGGAATTGTGGCATATTAGCTGTCCAATGGCAATGCAGAAAGAAGAGCTGTGGTTTGCAGCAGGACCATAGTGTTTACCTGGTTAACAGAAACCTAACAGCAGCAACATGCACAGTTACATACACACTTACAAATATTCAGATTGACTTTTGGTGTTTTCAGCTCTTACCACTGCCAAGTGGCCAAAAAATCAATTAGTGCAGCTTTATTAAGTGTTTTAGTAGATGTGGGTGTAGAGGCAAATTGTCTTGTGCGAAAGAAAATCATTAATGTGTACAGCAGTGCATACTAATGCAAAAAAATAAACAATGGTGTCAATAGTCAAAGTACTATGAGAAAAAATGCAAGAGAAAAAAAAAATGTTGTTTATCTCTCAACAGTTTAAATTCATTTTCCAGTAGACATGTGTATGTCATAAGCTCCAAACCTGTGTGAACAGGTAAATATAACTTAGAACAGATTATGTTCGTCCCACCCCATGGAGCTGCAGTGAGTTTGTTGTAGTTCACAGACAGGAAAGGAGCCAAAATGCAGAACTCGAAATGACAAAGAAGGGTTTATTTAGGACAAAACAGAACTCAGGACAAAAGAGCAGGCAGGCAGGCTTCAAACAAAAGGTGGACTCTACTGAGAGTCAAAGAACTAAGGATTCAGCCGAAGGAGCAGGTAGGCAGGCTTCCAACAAAAGGTGGACTCGGTCGTGAGTCAAAACTTCAGGAACAGACCTCCAGGACGTGGCAGGTGAGTGAAGGTGAGGTACTGGAATCTGGGTAGGAGGAGAGACACAATTAGCCAGCTACTGGAGCGAGTTTCAAAGACTAGAGTCAAGCGCTTGAATACCATGCAGGCAAACGGACAATCTGACGAAGACTGGAGTGAAGGACCCGGGTATAAATACAGCAGCAGGCAGGTGAGGTAATTAGCCAGATTGAAGACAGGAGTGCTTGATTGAGTGGAGGGAAACTTGGGTAGGAGGGAACAACCGGATGGCCACGCCCTGGAAAACAAACACAGACAGGAGAAGACAAACAGGAGACACAAGGAAGGGAAACACACTGACACAAGAGGGGAGAGAGGCATACTGTCGAATCCTAACAGAGTTCTTGCACAGAGCTTCACAGATGAGCTCAAACAGTGGTAAATGAAAAAACATTACAAGATTTTTAATGAAATGTTTTCTGGATTCTCTGTGGAGAAAAACACTGCGATAAGTCAGTGATGTGTGGCTGAAGACTTCAGTGTGATTGCCAGGATGAGCTATTATAACAGTTCCTGATCATTGCTGTCACAACAACAACTTGTGAGTGTGCACCTCACCATGGCCCAGAATCCCTGATCTGCTCCAGTGGTTTTCATTGTCCTCTCCCCTCTGAATCATATCCCCTCTCCTGTGCCCTCCTCTACTGCTTCGATCCAATATGTTCTTAACCAGATATTAAAAAACATCCTGACGTCATGTCTTCACTCACATTTCTCTCATTTCTTTTTGTAGCACTCCTCATAGAACAACAATAATGCTGTCTTACAGCAGGGTGAAGGTGCATTATGCAGTTTTTAAAAAAAAGTAATTTTGATTTGCACTTCCTTAAAGTACAATGGTTTGTGGGGCTCACAAGAGACAGATTAAAAAAAGAACGTTGAGCAGTGACGGATTAGGGGCAGAGAAATCCTGATTCTTAGAACAATACCCTGGATGCTGCATTTCAAATGATGTAGTGGTCTGCACAGTTTTTTCCACATTGGCAGGACAGTCAATAACAAATTTCATTCAATCATTCATTCAATTCTGGGTCCATGATTTAGAGATTGAGCACCAAGTTACTTCCCCTGAAACCACAGCAGGTTTGGTTGCATATAAAACACAAAGGTTTAGATCTGTGGAGATTAAATAAAAAAAATTCTTGAAATTTCCCGTGCTCATTTTGGCTCGTACCTTTGATTTATTTATTTTTCTGCAGTCTGCCTGCTTGCGCCCTCTGTGGGGTCTTTCTCACCTACTACACCACCCCCTTTCCTGATTTGTGACTGATTAGAAATCTACATCCACACTACATGTTAACTAGCATGAGAGTCTTCAGTATCTACACTAAAGACACCACTAGTACATAACATTAGCTGTAATGTTCGACTGGTGACAGTTTCCGCTCATTTAATTCAGTATCAATATTTAGGAATTTGGTAAATAAAATTATACATGCAAAGGCTACATGATCATCATACAGTGCACTGTATATATGCCACTGCCATCTTGTGTATGAATAATGTAACTATTTTGAGTATTGTAGTATTTTTATTTTATTATTTATTTATTAGTAACTTTTATTACTATTATTACCATTACATATTGGCTCTTTATCAGTCATTATTAAGCACTTATTAATTCCTTATTCTGCATGATCATATTCTACAGCAACAAGTCCATTAACTAAGAGTTTTCCCTCAGTAACCTCCTAATTACTGCTTTTGATAGTAAGTAAGGGCATGTGAGTGTCCACACCACCAGCATAGTTGCTATGGTACAGCTACTGCAGCCCAGTCTCTGATAATGGCCATAATTAACAGAATGACTGATTTCATTTGATCATATCCTCCCTCAGAGAGAGAGAGAGAGATACTGGCCTTCATATTACGTTCTGTTATCTCACTGACATAATTTAAATATGGGCTCTCCTTCACCTTATGCTGACGAGCACCAGGTATGCTCACCGGTTAGCACTCACGTGCCGGATGTCGGAAAGTGCAAAAGAGCCAGTTCCCCTTCAGCTTTAAGTGAAGGAACCTGACAGCTTCAGTGTCAGGTGAAGGAGCCTATTGTGGCTGTGATACTTTATGATTATATACATAGTCATGATTAACGACGAGGTATTTACACTAACCGATGTCTTGCTAGCTAATTATCAGTGTAACACTGATATCTGAAGTAACCTATGTGCAGTGTACGTAATGCTTCAGAGGGAAAGCCTGTCTGTTGTCATGGCTCCCTGTATATATACTTATTTTTTGTGCACTTATTTCGCGTACACAAATTAAGTAAAACATGCGGTAATTCCTTCACACGTTTTGATTAATATGTTCCCACATTCTACTATTCTGTGTGCATGTTTTAATTTCTTGTTTTTGTTTTTTTATGTGACCACTCCGGGGCTCCGTAGATAATGGATACAAGATAACAGAGTCACAAGAGGGAGGATAAACAAAGGAAGATACAAAAAGAGGAAGGGATGGATGGAGAAGGAGGGAGTGGAATGGTAGGAACTAGGAAGTTAAAAAAGGATGAGAGATGGCCCCAATCCCCATCCATGAAAATGACAGAAAGGATGGAGGAGGAGAGGTACAGGAAGGAGGAAAAAGGAGAACAAGGGTTGAGTCTGTTTCGAATGGAAAAGAGGGAATATAAATGGAAGGGAAGGAGAAGGTGACGAGGAAGATAAAGGACAGGAAGAGTGGAGAGGCAACAGAGAGGAAGAGAGAGAGATAAGAAAAGAGAATTTGAACAGATACAAGAGTGGGTGGGAAGGTGGATGGAAGGAAGCCTTCCTTCACCAAAAAAATGGAGTGGAAAAGAAGTAGGATTAAGGAGAGGGAGGATGGAGGGGGAGGTAGGGAAATAAAGGATAAAAGGATAGATAGCGGAGAAAGCTGTAGAGACAGAAAGGAGGATGAAAGAGTAAACACTGATCAGAGCAAGAGCGAAATGGAGGTGAAGCATAGGGAGGATGGAGAGATGTAAATCTCCCATCCAAGAACGATAGAGTGGGTGTAGAAAGAAACATGAAGGTGAGGAGGGAAGATGAAGAAAGATGGGGAGGACAGGAAAGGAAAGAACATTCAGGGAATGGAGGGGAGTGGACGGAGAGGAGATGGTGAAAGACAGGAAATGTTAGAGGTGAAGAAAGGAAGATGTAAGATAGAAAATATGGAGAGGTAAAAGAGAGAAGAAAGGAAAGGTGGATGGAAGAGGGAGGAAGATCACTAAGAGGAAGATAAAATGAAGGAAGGAGGGTGAAGGATAGAGTGGGTGAAAAGGTAGGAAGATGGAGAGGATAGTTAGATAAAGGAAGGAAGCGAAAAAGAAATGGTAGGTGAACAGTGGATGGTAGAAGAGAGTAAGTTGAAAAGAGCAGGAGGTAAGGAGAGGAAATATGGTAAGGTAAAAAAAGAAGAAAAGAATGAAAAGAAAAGGAATTGTGGATGGTAAAAAGAAAGAAAATGAAAGACAGGTGTGCTGTGGAAAAAGATGAAGAACAAAAAGATGGAAAGATAACAGAAAGAAGAAGGAATGAGAAGAAATTAAAAAGAAAAGAGAGTTAGGATGGAGAGGTAAAGAATAAATAGAAAGATCAGGGTGATAAAAGATGGAAAGAATAGGAGGGTAAAGGAAGGAGAGGAAAGTTAAAAGGAGATAAAGTGAGGTTAGGTCACAGGACATAGATGAAGGAGAGGAAGGGTGGATGGGAGAAGGAAAGAGATGAAGGAAAAAAAAGGGGTAGCAAAAAATAATTTCCTACTTTCCTGTTGGAGCCAGTCAAACAAGCTTGTGATGGATATCTTGTACCGTCATGCATCTGGTTTCCCGTCCACCTTCCCAGGATACTAAGAGAAAGTAAATGTTTTAGGTATAAAGAAAAAACCTCATTACTGTCGTAAAATCAATCCTGTACCTATTGTATGTTTAATCCAAATATTTCCTAGTTATTTCTCAGTGTGTCTGAGTTTCTCAGTTGAAAGCAGGCACTTACACAGTGACAAAGACTGACCGGCTGGATGTGAAATAATATTTTAAGCTGTGATACATTAACTAAGTATGTTGAAAATTAATATAGTTTCTAGAAAGAGGAAGGACTTTGTTGATTTGAAAATATATATAGTTTCATAAAATATCAATAAATGAAAGAAGTTAGTTGGTCTATTTACATGTGAAACTTAACATGCTTTGGTCAGATTAGGAAATCTTACCTAGCTGCTTCTTCTGTGTCAGCTCTCCAATTCAACTAAACAAGTACACTATAGAGAATGAAGAAACACATGGCTAGACAATAAACGGATGTAAATTTCCACTGAAGACAAGTGTTACTCAGTCCAGATTCTTCTTGAGTGACTATTCTGTGTAGGGGCAGTTAGTTCTAGAACGAATGCATCATAGCAGATGAACGGAAGGCTCATTATAATATAATAGAACCTTTCCCTTCTCTGTGAAACATACACACACACATACATATATACAGTTGTACACCTATCTTTGTGGGGAGTATAGTGAGCTCTTAGTTTTCAATCCCTGGTTAGTCACTTACCCTACCCTCCTAACCTTAACCATTACAGCTGAATCCCCAACATCCTGTCTCATTGCCCTGCTACTTGTATATTTAAAAATATGTTAAATCAAAAATGAATAAATAATGAAAGTATGTCATTTTAATAAATATTGTATACTTTGTAATAATTTCCAGTTGTTAAATTTCAAATCTACAGTGTATTCTCATTGATACAGCACCATATTATGTATGTTGGTTGTTGGTTGAATTAGATATGTAAACCATTGGTAAAGATGCACTTACCATCATAACATTACACCGCAAGAGATATGAAATGTTAGCTAGCTAGCTTTAACATTAACTAGAGATGTAAAGACAAAATGTGCAGTGGGACATTTTGTACAGTGCATTGTCACCACAACTTAGAGTATTAATTAAATATGACTTCAGTAACACTTTATTATTCATTAGGCTGCACTTACTCACCATTAACTAGTTTCTTATTAGCATGCATATTGGCTCTTTATTACTCATCATATGATCATATTATTATAGTGTACAAATAACTCTGCATGAAGTCTCTGTAAGTCAGAATATGATGCCTATTCTAAAGTGAGGTCTTGATCATCAGCTTCGTGTTTAGCTATGTAAGAAAAGACCATATTTATCAATTGTTAATAAGGGACAATTACTTGTCTAGTGTTACTACTACCTTACAAGGTCCATACTGAGCAAAGCATAATAAGATCAGAATTCATATACAACAACTTCCTTACTTACTATCGGTAAGCAGTAATCAGGAGGTTATTGAGGGAAAACTCAGAGTTAATGGACTAGTAACCATAGAATATGATTAACAAGTGCTTTATCATGACTAATAAAGAGCCAATATGCATGTGAATAAGCAACTAGCTAATGGGGAATAAGTGTTGCCTTTAATTATTATAAATAATGTATTTATCTAAGAAGCTTTGCAACTACCCCACCACCCACCTCCACACACATTTTCTGAACTGATAAAAGGTTACGTGTACTCATGCTGTGGCCTTTACAGACACCAACAGAACCATCAATACATCTCTGCTTTTTAAACTCTGCAGCACCTAATGAATGTCCACCCACCACACACACACACACACACACACACACACACACATTCTGTTGTTTAAAATGACAATGACTGACCTGATGAGGGCACTACAATTAAAGGTTAATTAAATTTCAACTTTCAAAAGTCTGAAACTGTCTCATGACTAAAGTGATTCTAATAAAACTTAGGGATGATGCATTTTTATTACTGAGCCATGAGGTGCTTGCATCATTCATATTTCTTTGTAATTCTTGAGATCTATGAATTCAAATTAATCTAAGGTTATGTTCTGATTGAACTTGTAAGAGGATGACAGTCAGTCAGGGGACATAATATATGTGAACTGAGGTGAATTTGAGAATGTTTCAATTTATGTGAAATGTCTGCACAAGCTGAGGCTTTAACAAAAAGTAAAAATAACACAAAAGTGGAGTTCCTGGGAAGTTTTGAGGTCAGTCAGAGTTTGAGTTGTCACAAACACATACTGTAGAAAGACACACACACACACACACACACACATGCAGGCTAGGTACAGTACATCAGTGGTCCATCATAAATAAACATGGACTACACAAACAGTTCAATGGTCAAATTCATGTGAAAAAGTTACAGTTGAGTTGACAGGAAATAACTGCAGTATATAAGCATTATGTAACAGTGGTTTCAAACCATTAACTAAAGCCTGCACCTGGTCAGTGTCTTAACCCAGATTCCACCAGGATGCCTGATGTTCCATCAGTATACTATCTACAATAACTACATAATGGGACAAGTAACTACATTACTTGTGCACTGGGCTGCAGTATTTTGGATGAAAGCTAGTGTAGGTGTTAATTAGTGGACTGCAGCTGAAGTAGACAAATTTCAAGATATGGTAGCCCTTTGATAATGCATGTATATAAACCACACAAGGTTTCTATACCAGTGAATAAATGCCTGTTGCTGAACTGTGAAAAAAGAAATGAAAAGAAATGCTGAGTTTGCTTGGGGTGTAGCATTTACAACATACTGTAGCACCTTATTCTGTACTGATGCACTGGGGACCAGTGAGTGAGTAATGTAAATTCCAATTTTGGATGACAGGGAACAGCGAGCTGAATAATCCTGCACCCAGCATTTCATGGTTGACCTTTACGGTCTTCAGCATGAGCGGCAGTAATGTGAAAGGCAGATGGAAGGGAGAGTGATAGGGGTTCAGGAGGGGGTGAGCAGTGCCCTGTGGCTCCTGCTCCGATTACAGTGCTATCAGTCTCCAGTGGCTTTTAATATATTGAGATATGCTTAATTTGATAATGATTGCATCGATATGTGACAGCGAGTTGTCATCATCGAATCTAGTGAGCCACCAAATTCTTCAGCCATACTTTGAAAAGATCTATCATTTAGAGCTGACCAGCTAGATGGAAATCAGAAGTGAGAGGTTAGGTTAATCCTCTCCACAGGATTCTGCACAAAGTGGGAGTTAATCTTGATAAATGCTGGGTGTCTATATGAAAATGCCAAAAGTGTATTCAAGATAAGAGGCCACGCAAGTCACATTCTAGGCCTCAGATTCTGACGCTTTGTGGTATATACATATATTCTTGTTTTCCATCATTTCTGTTGATTTCTGATACCTGGGAAGCTTTTCTTTGAAAGGTGTTATCTTTTTTTCCCCCTTAGACCCTGAAATCTTCCCCTTCAGCTCGTATGGAAAACCACAACATGTCCGTACAGTGAAATAAGGTTGTCTGGCTTCAGAGGCTTTGACAAGGTGACTCATAAAGGGGTGTTACAGACAGAGAACAAGACACGCTGGGAGAGTCTGGAAACTTAAACCCCCTTAGCTCTGGTGCTGATGGATGTTCTGCGGTGGACCATCCATCTGTGATGCAACCTCATAAAGATGTCATCTACTCAAATCTAAGACAAAAGGAGCCTGTTTTACTTACTGGCAGTCCAAAAGTCTTTGCAAGTGCATGTTTGTCAGGAGCCTACATGAGCGACAGATAGAGAGATCACAGGTGAAGTGAAAATCACTCACTCACTAGGATTTGTTTTTTAACAGCCGTTAAATGATGCCTTCCTGGGAGATTTTTCCTCCACACTGAAGTCTCTCATTATGTCCTGTAGAGCCCTTTATGATCTCAGGCATGTTTTTTATGATGCCCCATCTGTCTGTCCTGCTGTGACAGAGGGGCCGGCCTCCTCTCATTCCTGTCGGACAGCTCCATCACTCACCTCTGACTGTCGCTATCTCTACATCAAAACAATGCCGTGCCAGAGTGAATTAGTATGTCCTTCACCTTGGGTGGAACCCTGTCATTACTTCAGCCACATTGAAGAGGATATTGTTTAGCACATGTTACAGGAAGTGTAACATTGGTCCTCAAAAGCTGCAGGCACTAAAATGTCAAAGTGTGGAGTAATTACAGGGAAAATCCTGCACAAAACACATTAATACATTTAGTTAATGTGGCAATAGATAGCTTTCCACCTAGCTTTTGCTTTTGATTTTGCAAGTAAATTTACTATGAAATACCTGTTAAAACATGGTTAAAATCCCTTGTAAAAGAGAAATTACTGGTCAAACTATTTTTTAAATATATATTGCTATAATTTGACAGTAATTTTTCTAAACAGCATTCTTGTGAGTTGATAGCAAATAGACACAAAAAGACATTTTAAAAAATCACATAATAAATCCAAGTCACTCATGTGCCAAAATCTGTTATTCAGCAACACATAAATAAACAGGTTCATGCATATGATTACTGGGAGGTTACTAACTATGCACATAACTTCACTCACAGTGCCAAATATGAATTTTTAACACTACTAACAGTACTGACATGTGCCAAGTAACTAGTACAATGATTTAAAACACAATGTAACTTAAACTACATTGTCTAAAGGCATGCTGGGAAGTTCTCCACACAGGGTAAGCACAAGATTAAAAAAAAGCCCAATCTGTTTGCAACATAGAACTTTAGATTTCACTAACCAGTCATTTCATTTATTACACAGAGATCAATATATTCTATAGTTGCTCCCATGTATGATATGATATGATTATTAACATAACTCCACCATGAATGGATTATGTGTGGATGCCCATATACAATGTTAAATTACAGCAGAAAAGTTCATAGCATGACACTGGAATTAGACAGAATAGTTCTCTGTAGTTTTATCTTAATTATGTTGCATAATAAGACAGTAGCAAATCATAGATGTTATATTGGTGACATCAACCACAGGTTTTTGGGGAGACATCTTGATACATGATAAAGACTTCATCTGGATAAACTGTCTGTTTTGGCTACACACACATGAATGGCAAAAATATTTTAATGATAAAGCTGTTCTAGATTTTGAGAAAAATGTATTCATCATTCTACAGCTCTTCCTTTTCTAATGATGACATGAGAAAAAGCCTTTTTGGTTTAATGTGCTTTACATTATCCTGTAATACTCAGTGTGGCCACTACACCAAAATTGCTTCAGAGCAATTACATTATTAACATAACATGGTGTTAGTGTACAGTTTAGATATTGTACCTGAACTCAACCAAGGGGAAGGAAAGAGACTGAATCCTACTGAATAAAAAAAGGACAAGATATAGCTTCAGAGACTGAGGGTAAGGGTCAGTAAAGACCCTTAATAATGCAATAATGCAAGTGAATGGCATTATAGTGACAGAATAGTGTCAAACCTGGATAAACAGATACAAGAACACCAAGCAAACACATTCATATTCTCTCTCAGGGATAATGCTGGACACATAGTGACTATCTTGTGTCAGGGCTCCCTCAGTTACTCTCATTTCCCCCTGTGTTCTCCTTGTCTCTCCCTCATGTCTTCTCCCTTGTCTCCTCCCCTTTGTCTGTGTATATGCTGGAGGTTTGGCATGGCGCTGATCACCTGGCTCTCCTGCTCACCTGTTCCTCATTACTAACTTACCTTGGCTTGTCATCCACTCAGCTTGGAATGTTTCACCCATTCTTGTGGTATCTAGATCTCAGCCACTTAGAGTCCCTGAGACATTTCTCCTGTGTTTTCTTTGTAACACTCTTCTCCTGTGCCTTGATCCTGTTCTGTGGCCTCTGTGTCCGCTTTGTTGGTCCTATAACCAACAAGACTGCAAATCTCTGCAGAATAATCTGTCCATAATATGGACCCCACAGTCTTTCCTCAAAGCACTTGGCTCCCAGGGAGCATTATTGGGGAAATTGTCAACACCTTCCGAGCCTTAAGCTCGGGGACAAGTGGACTATGTGTGGGCCCACCTCTAACCCTCACTTGCTGCCACTGCCTCGGCTGCCCCTGTGAACACTTCTTCGACAGATCTCTCTGCCTCTATGATCCAGTCCCTCCTCCTCAGGAGCCCACCATCTCCACACCTGAATGCTGTCGTGCTCTGGGCTTGTGGTTGGTTTCTTCTTTAGTGAACATTAGTCTTACAGCAGCAACTCAACACCTATCAAACACATACATCCCATATATCACATCATCATCACAGTTTTATCAACTCACTGGTAAAGCTGCCCATTAGGTTACTGCCCTGTGGGAACAAGACTCCTGTTTTTATCATTCATATCAATTGTTATCTTAGAATGAAAAGGTTTTAGACCATCCTCCAAGGAAGAGGGACTGTTAGCTGGATGCTCTCACTCTGCCAGGGCCCTAAATCCCAGATTATGCCACTGAATTTAGAATCCTGACTGCCAAAAGTGGCTGAGATGAAGTCTCTCTCTAAGGGGTGTTTGTCCATGGCCTGGCTGAAAAAAAACCTTGCTAATTTAGACTCTGTCTTTTCCTTAACTACCCAACTTGATAATCACACACCTGAATGCAGTAGCAGCTCCTCTCCTCCAGCATCTTTTGACGAGCCCATGCAGTAAGGCCAAGTTCGGCTCTCATCTGAGTGGCAATCCCACATAAAACCAGGACTCTGCATCTACTGTGGCCAAACCAGCCATTTCCTCTCCTCATACCCCCGTCCAGGCTTGGCTCTTCAGGACCTGAAATAGTCTTGTTGAGCCAAACCTCATCTTCCAACTTCACCACTCGTGTGCTCGTCTTGTGGTTAAACAACTCACTGCCTCTTTATGCCCTAATCAACTCTGGAGCTGATGATAACTTTGTTGATTTGAACCTCATCACCCACGCTGGAATTCCTTTAGAGAATCTCCCTTTACCAATGGACAGCAAATTATGGGCAAAAATCAGCCACCCCACTATATCCCTCACCCTTCTTCTATCCAAAAATCATTGTGAGGTATACATTTTTTTGTTATTTCCTCACTTCATGCCCCACTAGTTCTTGGTCAGCGTTAGTTAAAAATTCAGTAAGGAGCAAGCTCTCTCCTTGCCTCCTATCCCTGTGACTGTGCTATAGACCTGCCTTCTGCCTCTCCTCTGCACACTAGCCACCTTTACAACATGGGGAAATACATTACTGACGCTCTGGTGGCTGGCCTCATCTGTCCCTTCTCCTCTCTGGTAGGTGAGCTTCTTTTTTGTTTGGAAAAAAGACAGCACCCTTCACCCCTGTATTGAATATCAGAGATTGAAAGACATCACTGTTAAAAATGAATACCCACTCCCTCTCATAGACTCTGCTTTTGAGCTCTTGCACCGAGCCACCATTTTCTCCAAGCTAAAACTTAGGAAACACCCACCACAGAGCAACCCATTAACCAAATGGTTAAGCCGTGTACCACATGGGCCATAGCGCTCTAAGCACTGAGTCACCAGTTTGACTCCTGATCCAGCCGGATCTTTACTGCATGTCACTCCCCTACTATCTTTCCCCATTTCCTGTCTCTCATCATTATCCTATCAAATAATGGCAAAACGCCCATAAATAAACATAATAATGACACATTTGGGAAGGGAATTAGTGGAGGGCACTGGTTGTTCAGAAGTGACTAATACCCCGTGGTCTTCTGGGCTTTAGCTAATAATGTCCAGTTCCTATTCATCTGCCTGGATTTTTTGTCAAAGCAGAGAAATATGAATTCAGTGTCTCTTCTGTGAGATTTTTGGAGTTCAAGGTAGCAAACCCACTCACAAGACTCACTTCACCTGAGGCAGACACAGCATTCAATAAAGTCAAACAGTTATTCACTTCTGTTCCTGTCCTCACACACCCAGACCCATCATTACAGTTCAAAGTGGAAGTTGATTTCTCAGACACTTGGGCTGGGACGATCCCCTCTAGATCAAATGTTGCACCCTTGTGCTTTATTTTCTCTGTATCTCTCCTGCAGAGTGTAACAGTGATGTCAGCAACCAGGAGTTGTTGGTGGTGCTGGCACTGAAGGAGTGGAGGCACTGGCTGTTATTGGGCCACTTTAACTTTACCGTCTCATACCACCCAGGCTCCCACCATACCAAGCCTGATGCCCTCTCCCATCAGACTGCCCTGGGGACCTTTGTGGTGGCAGCTACTTCATGGGAGGTGGATTCACAGGTGAATGACTTTGTTCCTGATGCAGTCCATTCCCAAGGTCTCCAAAGGGACCACTGCCATCCAGAGGTCACCTGCACCCTTAGTTTCGTCAGGCAATTCTTTTGGTGACCAACTGTCAGCAACTCATCCCACCAACTACCTGCCAGGTTGCATCCTCTTCCTGCTCCCACATCGCCATGGACACAGTTATTCTCATAATTATAGACCATTTTTCCAAGGCTGTGCATTTTGTCCTCCTGTCCAAACTAACCTCTGCCACAGAGATGCATGCCACCCATCCTCCTGTACCCTTGGTTGCATATGCTCACAACTCCCTCACCATTTCATTTCCTGCCTCAGTCACACATCCTTGCTCAAGCTTTTCTCCTCTTCTACAATCTAGTGATTCTCTTGTGCCCGCCACTGTGGGTGGGGGCCACCAATACCTGGTCAACTGGGAAGGATGTGGGCCACGGGAGCACTCATGGAATCTCTCTGGACTTTATCCTAGATGCCTCCCTCCTTAAGAATTTTTACCAGGCGCACCCAAACAAGCCCCTTAGATCTCGGTATTGCAGGATTTCTGAGGTATTTGTCTTTTGATTTTTCCAGCACCATTCTCCTCTACCTCAGAGCTCACCTGGGACTGTGCTGCTGTTCTGCCTCCTCACTGTGCCTATCTGTCACTGACCTCCTCCTCCATTCACCTGTGATTCTCTGGCAGTCTCAGCCATTTCCAGCTTTATTGCCACACACATCTGCAAGACATTGGGCATCCTCCGCTGGCTCTCCCTTTCCAACCTGCTGACTCCCCAGCCTCCAGCATCTTTCTTCGTCCACCATTAAAAACTCATTATTTTACCCTGTATTGTGGTCTCTGTGTCTGCTTTGTGGGTTCCATAACCAACCAGAATACAAATCATTACAGTCTTGTCCTCAATTTATAATCTCTAAAAAAACATATGATAAAGTAAAAGGCTTTTAAGACACTGTTTGAACAATAATAACATGAAAAAGTGAGAACAAGAACAAGCATGGAAGATTCAATAAACACAATCCCAGGCCAAGAGCGATCATTAATTTTATTACTGAGGTCCATAGCCATGATTTATTGCCATATCACCTACTTAAAGAGTACAGTGTTTTATCTCAACAAGGACATAAGAATGTGCCATGTGCACTGTTGAGCGAGTCAATGACTTGTTACTTATACTCTCAAGATCGGGCTCCGGTATTCATAGTCATTGACACTTCAGTTCTCAGAGTGTAGATATTTCTATCATTCTGTTTTTGAGACAAGGTGTGTATTGTCACTGGTGATTGCCCATCATTCATGCAAACAGAAAACTGTGCATGTGTGCACATAGACATTCTTGCAGACATTCACATATACAGTACATGGGATTATACAGCCGAATACAACAATTACAGGCATCAGTCAAGATATCACCCCCCACCCCCCTGACAATTCTGATGACCTTGCTGCTAAACAGAAACTGTTGCAGACTTTGCTGCTGAGCAAAGAGAGCGGCATGTCCTGTGTGATATAGATCGATAGCGCGCCCTGTTGAAGTGCACCTCCTTTATAGCTGCTGAACCTGAGCTAGAGGGGTTAAAGGAATGAGGGAGGGCAAGGGCAGGTGTGGATGCAGACAGAATGCTTGATGAGGATGAAAAAACAGGGTATCGAGCCAGGATACAGGAAGCCCAAGGCTGGGCCTGAGATGGCAGCAGACAGTCTGTACCCTCACAGGTTCTGGAAGAAAAGAGAAAAACATAGAAAACATAGTCCTTGAGAAAGATGGCAGAAAAAAAGACAAATAATGTCAACAGAAATCTTCAAGAATGATTTAAAAGGGAGAGAGGAAGTAGGAGGCTTACAGTAAGCAAGGGAGGAGAAAAGAAACAGGAGCTGCATTTATATTACTGCTGGGTTTGTTGTGGAAAATAGGCACGGCCCTTCATACAGTACTTAAAAGAGAAGGTGAGACTGCTTGGCTGGTAATAGACATACCACTGAAGTCAACAAAACAAAATGAACACAAGGTTAAGATTTAGAACAAGAAGTAAATAAAGAAACATTTTTTGTTAAAGATGAATTGGACTGAAATAGACAGAATCCATCCTTTATAAAACAGTGCAAAAAACAACTGTGAAACCACTGAACTAACAGCGGCCGTGATATATAGCTAAAAATACAACGCCCAATCTAGCTTCCATATGTTCTAAAAGCCCCACTGAGGTCAGTTTACAAGTCTTAAATGTGTTTTCATATGGTCAACCATGATGGAAAGCCAGGGCTTTGACATTTTGGGTCACTTGTGGGTGTTTTGTCAGGAAGAGCCAAGAGCTGTATGGCTGTGACTGGGGAGATGGAAAAGCTGAATCAGAGCTTGGAGAATAGAGGGGTTTAACTGGCCTGCAGCTGATGTTCACGTTCTGCTGTTTGCGTGATTCTCCGGAAAAGACAATGGACATTACTGGGAGCAACACATGCCTATAAATAAGGCAAGAACCACAGAAGGTAATATTGACAAGGGAAGAGGCGGTGTAGCAGTCCATTAGTCTTATAAAAAATGAAGGCAGGCGTTAGCGGTCAGGCCGAGAAAACAACCCAGAAGTTGAACAATCAGAGAGTGTTATGTTGAAGACAATGCACGCAAAGTCAGTGACCCGGACTGCATCCCCAAAACTTCTTCTCTTTCCACAGAAGTTGTTAATGGAAAAAAGCAGCTGAGATGCATTCACCAAATGCTGTTGCCATACTCAGCTGTGTATTCACTTCCATTCTCTTTATTTGAAAGGCTCGTGAGTTTGAAACACATTTCTGAAAGAGTGTTTTATTTTCCCATGGGCAATCTCTACAAAAGTTATATTTGGCACAAAGTTTACATCACAATTCTCTCATTTTATATAGAGGACTACAGTGGAGTGGAGCAACTTTTGCTTTGCAATTTAGCTATCATTATTATCATTCCTCCAGATGCTGCAAATTACCAAATGAGACCTTTTGCAATGTGATCAGTGCTATTTATTAAAGGACATGAGGGGTATGAATGTGGTGGCTGATAAGCTTTTGGTCACATCTAACTCAGAGGAAGGCTGAATAGTGCGCTGAACATTCAAAAGAAGGCCAAAATAAACAGTTCTCTACAAATGTTTTACTGATAGCCAGAGATTAAAAGAGCAGCTCCTCAGCTCAAACCAAAAATATGGTTTTAAAGATGAATTTTTGGTAACTGAAAGCACCAAACAAAAAGCTACAGACACACTATACTGAATGAAATGAAGGCTGTCTAGGAAACTTCATCTACTGTTTTGACATATTGAAGCATTTAAAGGATGGATTAGAGTTTTCTTGTTTGGAATTAGGGACAAAATCCACGTCCTTGTTCGATGCAAAAGTGCATTCTGAAGTTCAGCTGAAGCTAATATGATTCTGAGTTAACCAAACTTAGAGGCTATCGTTTTGATTTTCTCAGTACAAAATTAAATGTGTCCTCTAATCAACAAGACTGTCAGGAAAAAGATGTGTACTTGGTTTGACACTTTTTTACATAGATGAAATGAAAATGTAGTGGCCTCAATAACCCATAATGACAAAGTGAAAACATGTTTTATTCCATTTTTTATTAAAGATCAAAAACTTAAATTTCTCATTTACAAAAGTATTCAGACTCTTAATTTAGTTCTTTGTCCTGGTGGTTCCAGACTTCTTATATTTCACAATTATCAAGGCCATTGTGCTCCAGAGAATACGCAAAGCTTTAGAAATGGTTTTATACCTTTGCCCTGATCTACCTCACCAAGAGTTCCTTTTAACTTCATGGCTTGGTTTTTGTCCTGATATGCAGTGCAAACTGTGGGACTTAATATACACAGATGTGTGCCTTTCTATATAAACATGTAGACTTAAATGAAGCTCTAGACTCAAGGACAATTAAAGCAGTTTGGACAGGAAGCATCTGGCCACAGTTTGGAGTTGTAAATTATTGATTTCAGTTTTTGCTTTTTCATACATTTGCAGAGAATTCTAAGAACATATTTTCACTTTGGTTATTGACCGTAGGGTCACTGAGTCTGACTGATCAGCAAAAAATGCCAATTTTATCTATTTAAAATTAAATCTGCATCAAAAGTGTATGCATCTACCAAATATAATTAGAGAAATAGTTTGACATTTTGAGAAATACATTTATTCACTTTCTTGTGGAGTGTTAGACGAGATGATTGATACCATTCGAACATATGTTCATTTTAAGGCTAGCTGGTTAGCTGCTCAAAGAATAGCTTAGCATGTACTTCAAACAGGGAATGTATGGATTCATATCCCACAAATAAATGTTACTAACTCAATATCTTCCCTTTCCCATAGTTTTGTGCTCTTTCGTCTCTCTCTCCTCTTCTGTCACTTTCTGCAGGTATTTCTGCTTTATATTTATACATTATTAGTACTGCTTCTAGAATTACTGCTGCTATTGCATTTGTGACTTTAATTGTCATTACTATTATCACCTCTTTGTATTATTGATACAATTTTACATTTACATGGAATCTGCATTATGCTATGTGCTATGCTATGTGCACTATGCCTCCCACCCCCTCTTTCTCAACCCAACCAGTCAAGGCAGATGACTGCCCACCCTGGGTTCTATTCGAGGTTTCTGCCTCTTAAAGGAAGTTTTTCCTTGTCACTGTCGCCTAGTGCTGCTCATGGTGGGATCTGTTGGGTCTCTCTCTGTAATAATAATTATCTAAAGAGTATGGTCTAGACCTGCTCTGAATATCTGAAAAGTGCCTTGAGATAACTTCTGTTGTGGTTCTGCATTATATAAATAAAATTTAATTGAATTGAATACAGTATAATACAGTCATGTTGAAGTGTTCTCTCTTTAATCCGTACAACCCAAGTGTAAAAATAACAAATCACTGTTTTACAGGGAGCTCTGTGCCAGATTATTTCTTGGATGGAAGCCTCCAGCAGAGTCTCCAGGAGGTTACAACTCCCCTTCAAAAAATATTTGTTGTGAATTCTGTATTTTTCATTTAATACAATTGTGCTCTTTGTAAGAGGCTTACTTCATACTACTTGAGTCTCATAAACTTAAGCCAAATATTAGAATATTTTACTGTGTACTTGCATGTTACAGCCAGTATAGAGAAGAGGAATGAGTACAGACTTCACTTTTACTGTATATATGAGGACTATTATGGTAAGATAGACCTTAAAAAACTTAACCTTTACCTGACTCATACTTTCGTTCAGAGTGAAATTCTTTGATGCTTAGATTCCTTATTTAGTAGCAGCCAACAGTTAGAAGGACTGGACATCTGTGTTACTGTGAGAAGGGAGCCAAAAAAAGACACTGACTGGTCAGGTCTGTGGGAGGATGGGGCACTAGCTAATTAGTATTGGAGCTAACATCAGACTGACAGAAATGCTAACTGTGTACACCTTGCCCTTAAGTGCTGTTTGTGACAAGTAAATATTGGAGCATAAAGTGTATAGGAATGATCCAATTAAGTGAGAAATAATACTTGGATAGTTATTTCCCATAATATCTGAGCTGACAATTTCCAATATGCAATAAAGTAAATGGAGAAATAATCAATAACTCAGTTTATTGCAGGTCATTTTTATTAAATTTAAGCAGCTTTTATTTCACAATGCCATTTTCCCAAAGAAAGTCTGCCTGTCAGTACAAAAAGGACACAGTCAGTTTAATGATTGCTGTCTGCTCATTCAGGTTGTGAAATTAAAAATGATTAAACAACATTTCCTAGTAATGAGATGATTTTAAATCATAGCTTACTTTTCTTTTTTTTTTTTTACTTTGAGTTCTTTTATTCACATGTTTACTTGTTTCATAATGTCACTGTCACTTAGCTCTGTAGGTTCCCTATGACTTTGGCTGGCAACCTGACCTCTCCTCAAGCTCCACCATCACACCGAAATTTCCAGTTCTTGATAAGCCTCAGCAAATTTTCTCTGGTACCACCTTCAATCTTAGGACCCCCTGGTGGTAAGCACCCATGTATGTATTGTGTGGTATATACAACCTGTACAAACATCAATATTCAATGAATTTAAGTAGACAAGCCAATTATTTTCTTATATTTGCTCTCTACACAAACTGTTTTCCAACACACCTACATCATCAGTCTCAAACCCTCAATAATATCAGTGCTACTTGGTCTTAACACCCACACCAGCATCATGTCAGTGCTTGAATATAGTCACTTGTTTATAGAAATCTATATTTGGATGATTGCAGACATCTGTTAAAGAATATGTCCACATTTCTTTAAATGTGTCTTAAAGCAATGCTCGCGTGTCAGTGCACACTGAAAGGGTTCAGTTTAACTGTTACTGTTATATCCGTTCATACAAGCTGAGAGGAGATCCTTTCCTAACATGGTACCAGTGAGAGTATCATCTGCACATACAGACTTCCCCAGAAAGTTCCATCCACCTGCTCTTATACACACTTGCATATAAAAAAACATGAGTGGAAATGGTGAAGGTGGAAAAGTTGATGTATCGACAAACGCAAAACACAGCTGTGAATAAGTGAACTTGATAAATACACTGTAAATACACTAAATGAAGCACATTACTAAAACGACTGTCTGTGTAGAGTGATGAGGAGACTGTGATGTTCTTAAGATTAATACAGGAAACATACTACATCATGGTAGTAGTGGTAGTTGTAAGATACACTATTCCACATCACACACAGACACACAGATATACCCCTGGCTACATGAATTGCCTTGTCTTTTTTTCACATAAAATTCACACTACTTGGATGGAAACTTGACTAGTATTTCACTGTTGCACTAAGATAGAGGAATAGTAACACACAGAGAGAGAACTGTACTGTAGAAAATACTAGCATTGGAAGACTTCCACTGCATGTGAGTCATTGAGGTGGCAGAAGTCTCATATTTGTCACTTTTTTTGTGGATTCTGTCCTCCATCACTTGCACTGTAATTGAGTTAGGAAGGAATCTCTAGTGACTACAGGTGAAAACGCTAAACAATGTCCTGCAAACAACAGGCTGACATCTTTTAACTTAATGTCACTATCATCTTTACAGAGTTTGTTGCAGGCATATTTAAGCATATGGTCAATGCTTATATTATGTGTACACGATGTATGTTAAAAATCCCCAGCAGGTGTTCCATTCTTTACACCTGCATATTTATTGTAATTTATGACAATGAGGAGTCTGTTAGAGAACTGGGGTCAAGCTGCTTGCTGCTTCCTAATAGAGACAAGAGATTTATAAAGACATGCAAGCCTGTATTTCAAACGATAACATATCCAGTTATCGCAGGCTTCCCAGACTTACTTTGTTTACTTAGTATTTGCCTTTGTGTAACTTGGCAGAATGTGAGAATGTTTTACAACTGCATGTGTGGTGTGCAGGGGATTTTTTTTTTTTTTCACACAGACATCAGCTGGACTGAATGGATCCAGGCAGATCTGATATCATATGAACTGTTAAAATTAATTTCTGTACAACTTCTAAAAATTTCATTTTTCTTTATTCCTATTTTTAGCCCTCACATGTGCATACAGATGAGTAATGATTATTTGTGGAGCTAAAGGAAGTGGTTCATTATGTTGTCAGCGTCTTCCAACAGAAAACTGATGAACTGTGTCTGTGTCTTGATGTAGTGCTGAGAAATAAAACCCCAGTTAATCATCCACCAAGTGGCATGTTCACAATCTGTCTGCCTACAGACTCACTTTTCCTGCTAATAGCTAATAAACAGCTTATAAAATAAGATAATCCTTTATTAGTCCCACAATGGGGAAATTTACAGTAACTTTAAGTAAAGTAAATTTATAGTAAATTTATAGTAACTGTCATTATGCTACACTGATGCTGTCTTACTAAAGGTTTATCATCTGTACTGCCCTTAAAAACTTCAAATTGTAAGTATTTCCCTGAAACATTAGATATTCATGACTAAATACACTAATCACCCGTAACACTATGACCACTGACAGGTGAAGAGATTAACATTGATTATTCCATTACAATATTCTCCTGAGAAACCTTGGGTTCTAGCATTTATCTCAATGTTACTTTGACATGTACCACCAACTAAATATTGTGACAAACCAAGCACACACACACCCCATGGCAAAAGCACTCCCCAATGGCATGGGCCTCCCCCAGCAGTACAATGCTCCAACCACACCACAAAAACAGCTCACAAATGGCCCTAGGAACACAACAAAGAGCCCTAGGTGTTGACCAGGCCCACAAACTCCCCAGATTCCAATCTGATCCAGCATCTGTGAGACCTCCCTAATATCATGTAGGTCTCCCTCATGCTGCCAAAACAGCTCTGACCAGGGCACGTCCTGTAGTGTCTGGCACTGAGACATTGGCAGTGGATCCTTTGGGTCCTGTGGGTTGCAGTGTGGGGCCTCCATGGATCTGGCTTGTTCCAGTGCATCCCACAGATGCTGGATCTGATTGTGATCTGGGGAGTTTGGAGGCCCGGTTAACTCCTTGGGCTCTTTGTCGTGTTCCTCAGGACATGTCTGAGCCATTTTTGTGGTGTGGTGGTCACTGCTATTAGGGAGTACTGTGGTCTTGTGGTCTTGTGGTGGTGGGGGTGTTAAGGTTTTAAAAGAGCTCCAAAGGTGATGTTGAATAACAGAGTCGTCACCAGATCAACGCCATGGCCTGTCAAAATAAAGTTGAGATTACAGAAAGCTGCTGCAGGAACCTAGAACCCTTGGTTGGAGCTGGGACTGCAATTCACAGAGTCCTGTGGGGAGTAACGTCAGCAGGAAGTGGGGCAGCTTCAGCTGTGCTGAGGGGTACTGAGGATGCGCCTGGGGTGTTAACATTACATGCAGAAGAAATGACATTGTTTTCTACAGAATGAATCACAGCATTCATAACGCTGAGCGCTGATTTCACTTTGAGAAGAGAGGACAGGATGGATGCTTTGGTAGAGAGGCCAGGTTCTGACATCTTCTGTCATTTTGAGGGAATGCTGAAGCAGTTTGAGAAGCAGATGGTCCCTCTGCTGGGGCTTTACCTCAACCTTGGGGTGGAGTGATATTTGGTTACTGGTGCCCAGATTTAATCGGCAGAGTTTTCTTGGATCATGAGGTAAGAGCTCCCCGTGAGAACTTATTCTTTGTTTTTGCTCTCAGTTATTTATCTTTAATATTCAATTTTTTTCTGAAAACACAGAGTTTACAAGAGCTGAGTTTATTCAGTTTTCTAAAGATTTAGAAATTGGGGTTAGATTTAGATGCATATTGATGTGATGACAGTGAGCTTGAAAATAACAATTGGTTATGATGAAATTTCATATATAAATTGGTGCATGACGTAATGTAATTACATCTAGCAACTTTTTGAGCAGGCTTTAACTGCAAAGTTGGAGAAGCTTTTTTTTTTTCAATTCCAGTCCATTTGTTGCATGTCATACTCTAATTTCATGTTTGAAACTACTTCACCTCACTTCAGGTAAAGCTGGAGTACATCAACATTTTTTTAGAAGTCTACAACACTGCTGTTCATTTGATTTTCTACTCAGATTTTCTCATTTTTTCTCAAGTTTTGGAATATACACTCACTGAGCACTTTAGGAACACCATCTGTCAGGAGTGTCAGTTAATGTTCACATCAAGCATCAGGAAGGGAGGGGGGGGTGTTCTCAGTAACTTTGACTGTGATGTGATTGCTGGCATTGGACAGGTTGGTTTGAGTATTTCTGAAACTGGGATTTTCACACACAACTGTTTTTACTCAGAACAGAGAAAAAAAAAAGAACAAGAAATATCAGTGAGCAGAAGTTCTATGGAGGGAAACACTTTGTTGATGAGAGAGGTCAGAGGAGAATGGTCAGACCAGTTGGTGCTAACAGCAGGACCACTTCCACAACTAACCACACTGCAAGTGTTCAGATTGGATTTTTGACATCACCAACCTGTCTGAATGGGGCTGCTGAAGTAACAACATAGGTGTCAGCAACTACGCAGATTTGGCTCACAAGACACTTTTAAATATGATTTGAGCAGCCAGAGCATCTGGATTTAGATGAATCTATAGACATGTGATTGGAATTATACTTAACAAAGCCACATCTGAATGTGGTTTGGATCTGATTTGCAACAATCACATTCCATGTGTTTTTTTGCTGTCAGACTTTCTAAAATCTTTCTAAAAAAAATCTAGATACAGTCTGGATATGCCAAAAAACCCACAATTGATTGATTGATTGATTGATTCCACACTTCAGTCTTTAGCCCATAGCAAGCATGACAAAAAGATACTCAGTATCACACCAAAGTTTATGCATGACTCACTTCACCTTTTCAATGATACAGGACAGCATGAGAAGCAGTAAAAAATGAACCACCAGTTTTGTGGTAGTGATCACACATGCAGTTTATGAACAAGGGTCCTTAATATTAATATTGTCATGGGCAGGGCATTTCCCTCAGCACATTAAAAACTGGAGATGCATTAAATTAGTTTTACAGACAGTTGTGTTACATCAGTAGAGGAAGACACAAGTGGCTGATATCTGATGTTCAGTCACACACCAGTCCAGTATATGAGTCTGATGTGTTCTAACTTCAATCCTGCAGCATTTTTCATTGCGATTTTCCCATGCAATAAATTAATGTAATGCTCCTGGACCGTGCAACTGCTATGCTCCATACAGAAAGACTAATGAAGTGCCGTGAAAATCCCACATCACTCATCAGCACAGGAATCCACACATGCAGTTTCGGCTACACAGTTCCTTATCTCCAAGGAAACACCTTATTCCACTCATTTGTTTTTTGTTTTTTTTATTATTTTCACCTGCTGCACAGAGCAGTATCTAGCTTTTGCACAAGAAACTAATCTTTAAGCTCCTGGAACACAAACAATATCTTGATAGATCCTCTATTCCACCAAACACATACTACTGTTCCTGGTGCCCTTTTGTGGACCTTGAAATTTTGGCCCAATGTCAAATCCTGCTGTGTGCAACCTGCATTATTCCTGAGGACTGTTTCACTTATTTATTGTATCTCCAACAGGTAAGCATTAACCTGCCTTTAATTAATATCATAGCAGTTGAAGGTGACGCAGTCATGCAGAGTGACTTCTTCTCTCTGCGTAGCAGCTTTCCCTGCTCAGTGCTTTCTCCATCCTGCCCATCCAATCTGACTGTATTGGTAATTGTGGCATTACAAGGCCCTGGCACAGGTTGCTGTTTAGTATACAGGGGCTATAGTGTAGACCTGATACTCCTTAATGCTTGTGCTATTAAGAACCAAATCACATTGCAAACACTTCATTAAACAGCCTGAGGCGCTGTCATTGTTTAATGACATATCGATGAGTGTGTTCAGCGGACAACAGCCGCAACAGCACTCTCTCTTTTTCCCCAGCGCTCCCCGGGGGTGTCATCTGTCACTCCATCTCCTGCTAATCGATGTCTCAGGAGAATCCTGCAGAAGCCCCACTGGTGACAAGGTGCATTAAAAATGTAGCGCTGTTATCTCTGCTGGGCTATTCATTAATTTTGCATGGTCTGGAGAGGTCCTCGAAAGCGAGTGATTCATAGTGCTTATTGTCCTTGGTAAACAGGAGCTGTGGTCTTGTCATTAGATATTTTGACACAAAGAACTGAAAGCTCCACTAATATGTGCAATGGATTGTATGACTACATGGAATGTGGTCATAATGACAATTTCCACATAAAATGACCACCCTACTCTTCATTTTCCCTGAGTGTACTCACCTAGCTAATTATTCTTTTGTGTTGTGGCCTCCAAATTCAGCTCTCAACAACCTCATATCCAGCAGCAGCTCTGATAAACCCACGGTGCACTACATGTACAGCACCAAATGGCAGATGGACAAAGTTAAAGACTGTTGCTGGTGAACATAGTGGAACATCTAACAAGAAAAATGTACAGATATTTTTCTCAGGAGTTGATAGAGACTAAACCCAAGATAAATGTATGCTACAGGAGTTTCAGTGCATTCATCGGGTGGACAGAACCAAACTCCAGATGAATGTTAACCTTACCTATAGGGAATTGTTTATGTTAGCCTTAAGCAATATTTACATTATCATTACCCCTTTTATTTTATACACACTACCCATTCGGAGTATTTTATTATTGTGCTATGATTTGGGGAATTTGACATCCCCAGAAACCAGCAACAGCCTGTAGTAGACAAAATTGGGTGTACCACTTCAACACTAACTCTATTGTTCCTTTCACTATCTGTCAGGACTATACTAGCACAGACATGCAGGAGAGGCCATCCAGAGGAAAGGATGTCCTGTCACTACCTTCACTGTAGCTGCCTGTCTCTCTGAAAGCCTGTTTCATTTAACATGTTTGGGCTACAAGTTCAAAACAACACTAATGGCCTCTCTGAGATTTGGAGAAACTTCCAAGGCGGGGGTGGGGGGGTTGGGAGGTCTGTTACACCCATCAGCAGTGCCGCCCAGCCTTGGCCCCCCAGAGGCTTTATGCTTCGCATTACATTGATGCTGCATAAATCACCATGGTTGGTTCTGACAGATGCCAGAGGGTGATCTCGTGGAGGTCAAGAGGGTCACACAGTGGTTTTTGAAGGCAGGCCTGTGCAAGATGTGATATTAGACCTCCTCCCCTTTTACCTGACACCATGACCCATGACTCTGGATGAACTTCCTGCTCAAGGAAGAGGACAAAAGACTTTTTTGACTATACCTATCAGCAATAAATGCCAGAAAATCTGAATTTTATTTTTGGGAACTGACTAGCTTCATTTTGAAACATGTTGCTGTTATTCTATGCTGGAACAAAGTTAAATGATTACATGCTCAAATCTTTTTTATTGTGTCTTTGGGAAAAGGCTGAATATAGAGGCCAACTTGAAGGTTTGTCTTACATCTGCAGGCAGGAGTTGTCGCCTGTGCTTGACCAGATCCCAGAACAGCCTCCACACTCTTCTCAGTGTCCCAGCTGTGCCCCGGTCACACACAGTGTGGAGAAGATCATTATCACCTCCAACATCCATCAGGCCCCCTGCTTGACTGGCTGTTCAAGTAAAGCACCACACACATGTTGCCTACCCTGCTTCCAGAAAAGCACAGAAAATATACAAATAAAAAGAAAATAGTGCCTACTTAAAATATTATATGATAACAATATTGTATCTTTTCTTGCATAAAATATGAAATGAGGGATTGTGAAAAACATCTGCAGAGACTGAGATATGTTATTTCTAGGTGTAGCAGTGACAGTGTCAGAAGTTTTTATAGGAAGCTAGAGCCTAGTTAAAGAAACAAGGAGGGTGATCAGTACAAATGGCAAGTAGATCTGTCTTTGTAGGAGTGGATGAAAGAAAAATCTAACAAACCTTGATGACTATATATATAATTTTCCTTTTAATTAAATGTCTCAATGTCATTTATTTATTTCTATGTGCATTCATTGTGGTAAAAATGTTAATGAGAACCTAAATGAATTATTATTACTAACTAGCCTCAGAGGTCACTGCATTACCAAATTTCCAGCACCAATGAATCATGCACTGCCTCAGTATGACTGGGACATTACACATAATATAGTCACTCATCCTATAATCATTGCCATTACAAAATACCCTGCTGAATATCCAGCTGATCATGCACCTCCCTCACCTCCTTTTTTTTTCATTAATTTAAAAATCATAGGTGAACCTGGGAAATGACTGCACTCAGTGAAAAATACTTGCTGCTTAGTGTTGGGGAGTGCGTTATTCTTTGCTTATAGGCACCTTAGTAAAGGTGCCCTTGAGCAAGGCACTTAACCTCCACCTGCTTTAGTGAGCATGTTGGGCCATAATCAGCAGGAAACTCTGATTGCATTGCAAGTGTTTGAATGTGAAGCAGGACATTACTGAAAAACCACAGACGTGCTCAGCACATCTTCCATGGCTAAATAAAGGTGAAAGACATTACATCTGAAGGTTGAATTCAGCTCTAATGATTTGTTAGAGGCATGAAAACTTTTGATGTTCTGAAAGCCACAAGCTTTATCTAGTTATGTTTTGTCCATGGAAATTGGGACGGTCTGTCTACACAGATTTTCTTTGACTTATGCTCTTTGACTGAGCATGGTAAATATGCTTTTTAAGTACATTCATGGGGTCATGGCTCATTTTCAATTGCCCAGACAGGCTGACCTTGCACATAGAACTGGTGAAGAGGGTTTATTAGTTCATTTCTTTATTTCACTGTAGCTTAAGTTAAACAAAGGCAGGAGTGTTGTGTCAGAGACTGGAGTGAAGCTTTGAGGAACGATGAAAAAAGCAGAAAGGACAGATGTCTTGGGTCTCTGTAGGATCTTTTCTGTGTGTTGCTGCATGTCATCTTTCACTTTGATTGGTAGAAACAAGGCTGGTAAACAGTGGCATATTTCTCATTAAGCTTTTCCTCTGTTCATCTGTAAAGTATTAGGGATGACACTGACTTTGGGAGGCAAGGCTCCCAGCAGAGGAATCCTATAGTTTGCATTTATCCCTCACCAATAAACGTCTCATGTTCAGGGCCCTACTATGCATTATTATCCATGAATCCTTTTACCTTAGTGACTTCTGCCCTGTCTACCACATTCACTCTGTTACTCAGGAAGCACAAAGACCATGCTATAACCAAGCCTTATGGAACATGGATTGATGAAGTGGTCTGGTTGCTAAAATACCAGAGGCCAAAACTTAGGGTACAGTCCACAAATTGAAACACTTACATCCAAATAAAGGTGTAAATTTGAATGACTGAACTAATTATATAATTTAGACAAGTAACTTAACCAGGTAGTTCCAGTGGTGAATGATATCCACTGCTAGCTTCTTACGGAGTCTGGACATGTTTTTGAAATGGCACACTTAAATGCTGTGCCAGACACTTTGGAGAGTGATGGATTATCACTAATGTACAGGCAAGAGGGTCAAGCTCAGGGAGGGGGGCCGCTGCATGTCCTCAAACTGAACACAATTTGGTCTGATCTCATACTGAATGTATGTAATAACAAGCAAATACTTTTTTTTTTTTTTTTATCCTTATCTTGACTATAATTTACTTAATAAAATTCTACATTTTTAAAGAACCAAAATAAAATCTTTACACATTTACACAGTGATTATGAGCCAAACATTCTCACCATGTGTCATCTTAGCAGCTTAACAGCCACTATAAGAAAGTATACAGTAATAACACTAAACATTGCCCTATTAAGGTGTAAGTCAAAATGGTAAACATATTAATGTTTAATTTTATGAAGAGAAATTATACATTGTTGTTTTCCCTGGTTATTAACATTATACATATTAATTTTCAAACTGACTTTATTCAGTTTTACCAAATCAGCTTTACCTAGTGAATAGCAACTGCATAATAAACTACACACACACTTAGGAAAACGTCTAACTTTCTCAACATTTTAATTAATGCAGATAATAATCCTAATCAGACCCGTATGTTTAACTACACATATGTAATATGTATGTGCTATGCTGTTTGTACAAAGCAGTATTATAAGCAAGAATGGACCAAACATGGTAAAACTTTATACTGTTGTACAAGAGCTGCAAATTTTTGTACATTGACGCTGTTCTGGGTCAAATTTGACCTATATCTATTGAGATGGATTTTAGATCCATCCAGTGTGAAAACTGTTTGTGAAACTGTACATGCCATGTCTGTGAGTATTTTTTATGCAACAGTGGTGACAGAGTTCAAGGGGGACCTTGAAACTGTCATGAGAACTGTCTGTGTTCCCACCACATTTGCCCAGGTTGCTGCAGACACAGACACCTGCTGGTGTTGGAAGGGTCATGGAATCTCAAAACAGTGAAATAGTAAAACAGCATAGGAATGATATATATGGTGCACATAATGAACAGAGGTCATACAGAGGTCAGAAGGTGCCGTGACACAGACACAGGATCTGCACCTGCAATGTAATGAAGTGATCTAGAAATACACAAATTCAAATCCATTTATTCTGAGCATACTGGGATTAAAACCGAGATCAGAAGAGAGGGGATCATAATATTATAACATGAATGTATTATAAAGGTACCTGAGTGACAGCAAGACTTACTGTGCAAGAGGCCCTTGATCTGATGCAACACCGCACACAAAATCTAAAAAAATTGCTTATTGCAAACTAGTCTACGCATTCAAAGCGGTGGAAAGAAAACCTTACATATGCGGGACTTGTACATGTGTTTCCCACATTTACAGCAGCTTTCTTTTCCCATGAAACGAGCAAACTGAGATGCCCTGAAGGAAAATACATGTAGAAAAGTAAAAATATAAAATACAGTCATGCTGCTGTAATGAACATACCTGTGCGTGATAATATCTGGTTTGGCAATACTTATTAACATGCCTTCCAGTTTGAAACAAAATTTTGACACCGACCAAATCTCGACCATTTTTTTTTACCCTTAAAGGGGCAACGTATTTTGGGGAATACATACTTTTAAAAAGCTGCTAGATACCACCACAAACACAGTTAAAACGTTTTTTCTTCATCAGAATTATTTGTTTTATGAACTTATGTTGTTGTTTTATTGAAAATAAGCATGATTAACATCTAATTAATTACCCTCTGGGAAGCATGTCCTGCACCATTGGCGGCCATATTGGTTTCTGATCAGGCTGACTAAACAATGACATGATATCTTAAACCAAATCATGTGATCTAGATGCTAATATCAGATAAGACTTTTGATAAATGATAACTTGATTAATGAAAACCTTGCATCATGCCCTCTAGAGGATGTTAAAGAGTTTGTATCTCCTGGTGCACGTTGCCTGTTTATAAACACTTAAAAGACCTGTGTTAAAAGGCCATCTATGTCCATCTGGAACGTCCATCTTTAAACCGACAACCGGCCTATGATGCCACCCTTCAGCCACCTATAATGCAGTCCTGAGATCCTTGCCCAGGTGATATAATTCTCATTCACACCAGGGCTCACATGACCCTAACGACTCGCATAATAACTGGGTGGGTTAATGACTCTCAGGACCACCTCCTAGAAGTTAAATACCCATCTTCAAGAAACCTAAAAGAAGTCCAGTTGCCTTCAACTTTAGCACTTCAGACTACCATGACCTGGATGACTGAGAACCTGCACAGGCAAAGACCTGTGGTTTCATTCTCCTGACAAGGGCCTCTTGCGGCCATGCAGATCGTGACTTGCTTGTTTGTCAGAGGCTGAGTTGACTTAAATGTGATGTTAATGTAACACCATGAAACTTCATGAGAGGGAGATTGGGGTGGATGGTTAGTTAAAGCAAGTGTTAGACTTTTCTATTTATTTTAACCATGACCATTATGTATTTTTCATTTAAGGAGGACATATTCTTTATTCAACAAACAATTCTTTGAGTTTTATCTAAAATGATGAATGGACACTCTGTTCAGGAATTATTTTATACACTCATACGATTTTTAATCCCTTTCTATGTGTGCAGGTAATTCATTTTGAAGTAACAGGTTAAAGCTGCAAACACAGTTATAGTGAATAATATGACAGATACATTGACATGTCTCAGTGAAGCTTCATATCAGTTTTTTCCACATTCAAGAAATTGGCACACTCTGCTGAGAGTGCATTTTATCATCCTGCAAAGTCAGGAAATTCTGATAGAGACACCTTTAATCAATGTTACTCTAGTCAAAGGTACTGTTGTGTTGATGTAAAATTTAAAACAATGCCTTGTGGCACTTCCCTCCATCCTGTGTGCATGTTTTACAGAGTGAAATGCTATGATGCACATTATATTGTTTTTCTGCAGATGTAACATCATCTCATCTCATGCCTCCTAAATGAATCTGTTTGCACCTTTACCTTGGCTTTGTAGGCAATCACCTTCAACTTTTCCCTCAAGTACCATGACAGTCCTTTAACAGCTTTATACACAGTATTCCTATTACTATAGTATACTCTCTATTAGGTTATTGTTCAATTTAACTAGATCTATGTGCTGACAAGGTGTGTGACTTTGACCAGTTAGACCACTGTTCACTAACTGGTTCCTTTTCTATTACAGAGTTACTTTGGGGTGGTAGAGAAAGTGGAGGGAGACAGGAAATGAGGGGAAAGAGTGGAAGAAGGACCGCGCAGGAAGTCAGCCACAAATCCAACGAGGGACCAGCTGCTCAGGCTTACACCCATTTGGTATGAGCCCTAACCATTCAGCCATTGGGGCATCACGCTGGCCACCAAGGCAGCATAAGTGGCCTCAAGGTGGCTGTGGATCTGGACAGGAGAGTCATGGGTAGTGTAGTGCTACCTGGACACAAGTCAGTACTGATCAACCCAGCTGGGTCACCAGTGTCTGACTGGTGAAAGACCCTGATGACCCAAGGAAATATCACTAATGATGTGTCCAGGTGCATCACAACATGATGTAAGTTGTAAGTAAGGAAAGAAGTCCCCAGAGGATGAGCCCTTTCCATTTCGGCCACTCAATGGGCTTTGTTCTGGTTCTATCCTGACTCTCAAAACTCAACTCAAATTTCAAGGGAACTTACTGCAATGAATTTTTGAATTTGAGGCAATGCAAACTTTTCTGTTTTGTAGAAAATCTTCTGTTGATTTATAATTACAAGTTCAAAGTGACATGTTATTTTACATGATTGCAAGTCAGTTTTTTTCTTTTAACTTTACTGTAAGTTGAAGTAAGTTGCTGCACCCATTTGGAATTTTCACTTCTCTTTATCCCTTATAACAGCTTTTTCTATCTCACCAGTCCACACTGTGAGCTCAGAACATCATACTTGAAAATCACCAACATGGCTCAAATGTCTCATTAATGAAGGATACAGGAAGTGTCTGAATTACAGACCTGTTGTCATAATGGTTTGTGTTGTCTTACGTTTGACCAGAGAGTAAAGACCGTCAGACACCTGTAGAAAAAGACACATAACAGCCTAAAACCATGTAAACCATGTAACAGCCATGTAACTTTTTTTTAAAAAAAAGGATGATTTCTGTGAAGTTTTAAGCTCAGTGCAATGCATGCTGGGAAGTAAATGCAGATAAGCTAACAATGTTTCCAAAAACTTTTTGATGAGTTATGTAAATAACTGTCCACTGAACATTTTTTCCACTGAACTCATGATTATTAGTTCTGAAAGTGATAATGAAACAATTTAGACCAACACAAGTTAGCAGAACTTTCTCTTTTCGTAATGAATCAGGAGTAAGTTATCAGAACTCCCTCCATGTCACTGAAATAAGATACTGGCTTCATTTGTTAACATAACATTGCTAAATTGGATTTTGCCACAAGGCAAAAACAAACAAACAATCAAAAAAACAAACAAAAACATCTGTTACAATGAACACAACAGACTGGGACCAGAAAGAATTGTAAGTATATAAAGTAATCAACCATTTTACGAACACTCTGAAATGCCCATGCCCAGCCTTCTTTTATCAAACACCCCATTCAAAAACTAGTAGCCTATTCTTGAGTGTTGTGAAATTGTAAGTTCTAGTTCTGTTTATGCATGAAAACCACACACAAACAAGCTGAGCCCTTAAGAGAGGTCACATAGGTTGAGCTTTGGTTAAAATGGAAGTCAGTTATTATTGCATTGTTTTATGGGAATGCCTTATTTATGAGCTGAGGTTTGCTCTGTACCATGAATTTGAAGCAGCTATCGTCTGATAAATGTGGGTTATATGGGGCTGGGAGGATGTAGTAATAGCTGAACTCAAGGTCAGTGGTGGCTTGCTGATTGCACCAGAATTCTACAGACATCTCACTAATGAAAAGATGTACCTGGATGACTCGACTGCTGCTGCAAGAGGTTCAGAGGCCTCTCAGACTTGACTTCCCTACATGAGAGGGCAAACTGTTTTACAGGGCATCAGAGAGAGGGTGTGTGGTCAATATGGCTGCACTGCTTCTTCCTTCATAAGATTCAGTAGTGTGTTGTGTTCCGATTTTAATCAGATTTGTAATTAAATTTTGCCTCATTGACAATTTCTATGGGATATACATAAGTCTTGATGGAAAAATAAAAATCAAACCACATTATATACCTGTGTTGCAGTCTCCGAAGTTATCACAGTGGCTGAATTAGTGGGGATTTTGATATTTTGTGGATCAATATTTGCTGGTCCCCTGTGCTGTCCACAGGCTGAGAAAAGTGGAGCTGAAGGCTGTATTTTATTTGGGGCTGTCAGGTCCACTGCTTAACTGATGATTACCATTACCAACTAGTCCTCACAGGACACAGTGCAATCAATAGAAAAGGCCATTGGTTTCAGAGAGAATATGGATTTTGTTATATAATGGGGACGAGCTATATCACAACATAAACATGGAGGATGTCATGTCAGACTGTGACATGCAATGGAAAGCAACACTTAAAAGAAGCCAATATCAGGAGCTCATTATTACCATTAGACGTGCTTAGGATACTTCACAAAGGCAAACTCATTTTTCAGTTTTGTGTGTTTGTGTGTGTCTGATATGAATGTCTGCATCACCTTCACATTTGTGTTGCCCTTAAGCCAAGTCTTGACAAGTCCTCCCCAGTGTAAATCATGCCCTGTCTTTATTATTCCAGCAAAAAAGTTGGGGCGTTGTTTCAGGGATGAAACATGAGAACTGTGCAGCACCCACAAAGGCTTACTTTGCCTTGAGTGTGTGACTACAGTGGAGTTCAACCAGTTCCATTTGGACGTTTATGGGTCCTCCTTCCAATATACAACTGCAAACAGATTACTGAGAAGTTCAGTCTTAATTTTCTGGGTTGCAAAGTTGCAAATCACTTTGTTAACTTGGTATAACACATGCTTAGTTTTTCAGCAAAATGTGCACTTGTAAAGTCAAGTCAGATTTTATTTATATAGCGCCAAATGCACAAATGAAGTTATTTTGAGGGAGTTGAAAAACACAGCGGTAGAGACCTGGTCTGTCATGGCTTGGCAGCACAGAAACTGACCCAAGTTTCCTTTGAACATCTGTGACTCCCACTTGACTTTAAAAGCTCTCACTGAAGCATATATGTCTGTGATCGTGCAGTCCTGCCCCCGAAGCTTGAGGTTTAGTGCACTGAGGTGGTTTGGCTATGTCCCCAGTGTTCATAACGTATCTCCTCCAGAAAAGACTTACAGGTAAAGGTAGGGTCAGCAAGTATAATCTAATACACTTTTATTCAAATTCAGGGAATATCTCCTCATAGTCTGATAGCTGGCCCTTCTGTGTGTGTACTAAGAAAAAAAAAATTCTAAAAAGTTCAACACAGCCCTGGCTCAAGAATTATGATATAAATGAAGTGGATCGGTGTGATCCATTCTAGCCAGTCATGCACAGGAGGTGGGAGGGTATATCAGTGCATGCTAATGCTACAGAGCAGAGATGTGGTAACAGCAGATTAAAAGCCTATGATGAAATGGACAGAGGAATATAAATTCAAAAAGTCTATGACAGAGCCAGTAAGTCAGTGTCAGTACTGTTTTGTCCTGTTTGTTTTTGGTGTAATGTTACTGGAGGAGAGAGCATCACTGTCTGGCTGCACCTCAGTGCTCTGTTGTTCACCCTGTATTTTGATGTTTGTCTTTACAGTGTTTATGAAGGCTTTTATAGACACAAAGACCTGAAAACAAAAAATTTGTAAACACAGTTGGATTGATGTATAATTTGAAATGCTCTGCCAGGTGAAGATACCTTCCTTGTTAGCTAAGCTACAAATATACAGGCCTATCTTCAGTCACTGTAGTTCTGTAGAAAAAAAATGAAACCACTAACTCCTGCTAGTTTTTTTAGTTATGTTGTGGATGCTGTGTTTGTGTTGTTTCTCTGATTACATTTTATTCTAATAACTTTAATCTAATAATTTTAAGCAAGAACTCAATGCAACTGTGGAAAACAGCACTGGAAATCAACTCCAAGGCCATCGCACAAATCACCATCCAGTGCAACGTATACCAAGGTGATGCACTGTCTGCACTGGTGTTGTGCATAGGCCTGAACACCCCCAGCCATCACTGCAAGTGAGTGAACATGAATACAGATTTGGAAGTGGAGTGAACATCAGGCACATCCGCTATATGGTTGACATCAAACTGTATGCCAGAAGACATTAACTCACTGATCCACCTCATCAGGTTCTACAGCGAGGACATCGGGATGTCATTTGGACTGATCAATTTGATCACCTGGTGGCAAAGAGAGGGAAGGTGATCAGGACTGACGGGGTGGAGTTACCAGAAGGCAGGATAGCAGAAATACAGGACAGCCCACTTTTCTTTTCCACACTTTGGAGTTGAAACAAGTAATGGGAGGCAGTGGAGACAGAACAACCCCGGGAATTGAACACACTTTGTTTCACCAAGTCAGAGTCAACTCTCTCTGCACATTCAAGCACGTTAAACTTGCTCATTTGCCAGCAAAAGACTTAAGCTAACTTTTGCTGACAAATGAGCGGGGAGCTGCAGCCTCCTTTTTTACATATTCTTTTTAGGAAAGTGCAGGAAGATAACAATCTGAAACATACAACAATGCATTTTTGCCCTGTTAGGTTCTGCCCAGCTGTGCAGATGTGTCAGTTAAACACCTACAGGAGATTTCTCTGATTAAAAAAAGAAATTCATACATTCATTCAAAACAGCCATTGAGGATGATTACTCGTTTATCCTAAGAGTTAATCAATCTCAAAGTTGGGCTGTTTGAAATTGGGCTGTAAATAATAATCATCACTGACTTTATTTTACTCATGCTCAAGTTTTAATTAAATAACACTGTGATATTAATTATATTCTACTCCCTGGATGAATCAGATTATTGCATCTCCTCGCGTGTACGTGTCCTGGAAATATAATGCTCCTCCAACTGCAGGGTCATGGATGAACTGCCAAACCACCCTGAGTCATTCCAATCTCTTAAGGCCACTTTATGTCATAGAGGATTTTATTTGTTTTGAAATCTCATTTACATGAAAAAAATGAAATAACTGAATTATCAGAGTTTTGGCCCTCAGTGGTGTATAGGTACAGATATCTGCTACAGTCCATATTTAAGTTATGACTATAGAGATGTATAGAGATACTGTTTGTTTATCTGAAAAAAAAGAACAGCCCAATTATTTAAAGAAACATTACTATGAAAAGTCTGTCTTAAAAAAAAAGAAAAAAATGGCATGGGCATGTGCACAAACAGCCAAACCACCACATGTAGATGTCTGGTGTTCATTTGAAACATTAAGCCTCTGAACACTGAAGCTGACCAAAGCTGATTGGACTGATTGGAAAAGAGCATGATTTGCTTTCTTTCCTCCATTCTTCTTCCCAAATTTTCCTCTGCTCCTCTATACAGACTACAACCAAAAGAGGGTCCTCAACTCAAAGTGGAGTGGTGTTTCTTTTGAGGATGATTAATGAAGGCTCCTGCCCACAAAAACCAGAAGTGTTCTTCCTCATCAGACAAGCGATGCTGATTAAGCTACCAAAGTGTTCTCTGATTACTAGCTCACCTCATATTTCCACTTTTTTTCTGGGGTTTTATGTATATGTGTGTGTGTGTGTGTGTGGTGTCAGCTCTGATGCGATGAGCTGTGTTTTTTGGGAGGTGGGATCCACAGCTCCCCACTCTCAGCACCACCTGTCCATTAGTTCTATATGACTGAGTCTGCTTCAGCCTCCATCCCTATGATGTCCACACAGACACCAAGCCAGGGTTTGATGTCTGCTGCTTGCCTGGGCTTTTCAGCCCTTGAGTAACTGGACTCTCTGCAGTCCACTCCTCAAAAACTGACTTTACATTGCACTAGCCCTGATCCATACACACTGCTGCTATGATGGTTTGCCAACACTGGCCTCTTATTTAATACTGAACACTTCCTGCCCTCAACCAGCACAAGATGCCTAGAAACAGCTGTAAAACCTAACTGAGGCTCTTATTGACCTTCACCAACTAAACTTCAACAATTTCTTCATCTAAACCATCAACCTGTCTCTTAGACCCCATCCCAACTAGACTGCTTAAGAAAGTTTTACTCTTAATTAGCTCTACTGGATGTGGTTAATCTGTCCTTACTAACAGGCTATGTGCTGTATATGTGCTTGTGCTTATAAAGTAGCTGTAATTAAACCTCTTTTGAAAAGCCTAGTCTTGATCCAGGCACATTAGCCAACTATAGACCCATATCAAAACCTCCCCTTTCTGTCTAAGATCCTGGAGAAAGCAGTTACAAAACAGTTATGTGACTTCCTACAGTATATTTTTGCTGTCTAATTAAACAACTTCTACAACATGGTCCTTGACTAAGTGAAAGACAAAGTTTTTTGTGCTAAAAGGTGGAACACTTAAGTTGGTCCTTCACACCTCCTTTCCTGTCACCTAGGTGCATCACTTAAGCTATAACTGGTCCAACATGTAGGCTTTGTTCAGACTGTAGGCAAATGTGATTTGTGTCTCTTATCAGATATTTAGGACAGACTGCATTGTTAGCACTCTGCTAGTAGGAGAATGGATTCACTCCATCACTCTAGATTTGACGTTGTCATTGTGTGTTGCATTGTGAGGAACACAAAAGACACTTTGACTGATCAGCGCATCCAAACTGAGATGCATCTGTAGAAATCTGATTGGAATTGCATTTCTTAACATTGGATCCAAAAATCACATTTCATGGGGTTTCTTGCTGTCCAGACTTGGATTTGGATATAGCAAAAAAACCAAAAAGAACAAAAACAGATTGAGCTAGCAGTCTGAATAAGGCCATATAGTCTGTCATGTCTGTCTCTTGGCCAAGTCATGGCAAGAATTTAAGAATTTTAATGGTCTTCTTATCTGACACAGTGACTATCTCAAAAAACAAAATATTGCCTTCCCTAATCCTTATTTCTCATGCATGCTGATCAGGCCACTGTGCCATATCTCATGGGCAGATTGCCATGAAATTTACCAATCGCATTTGTATTGTTGAGATGATACACTCTTTGGACTGCAATGCCTACACAGTGTTTCTTGGTGTCACTGAAGGTTCTAAGGCCTAGAGTTCTGCAGAAGCCTAAAACACTGACACTGGGCCAGAGGCAGGGTACACCCTGAACAGATCACCAGCCTATCACATGATTGCCATATAGAGTCAAACAACCACTCACATTCACACCTACTTTTACCAATTTAGAGTCACCAATGAACTTTCATGTCTTTGGACTGTTGGAGAAAACCTGAAGAGAACCCATGTAGACACAGGGAGAACATGCAAACTCCACACAGAAAAGTTCTGGATGAACCGGGGGTATGAAGCCCTCTTGCTGTGAGGTGAAAGTGCCAACTACTGCGCCACCATGTCAACTCCTTAGAATCAGAATGTTCAAATTCAAACATTCTTTGTCACAAAATACTGTTGTTACTGGTCTTCACTTACCCAGCAGGCATCTGAACATATACCTACTTAAAATGAGCTAGCAGTAAATTTGATTAGCATTCCAGAACTATAGCCATATCAATTTAAAATGTGAAATAAATATACTAAACTGTGCATTGGTGTGGATAATAAACAACACAAGAAATAGCGACAAAATGAGTATGTGCACAGGTTCAAAGGACATCACAGTTGGCCACATTTCAGCCTTTGTCTAATGTGTGTAGAAACAAACTTTCATAAAGATGAGTCTAAAATACAACTAAGGAGACTGTGGAACTGATCAGCTGCATGCACATGCATAAAGTGTCCCTGGAATCTCCTGAGGACTCTCCAAAGTGTTTATGCCGCACACATAATTCATATTTGTTTACCCACTTATGTGGTCCTTGTGGGAAATGATGATCACTCAAAACAATATTAGCACATCAAATATTGTACCAAATTTTACAGGGCCATCCTGGGACTCAGTTTGCCAAGCAAAACAAAGAGAACCTATTGATTGTTCTCATGTTTGACCAAACAGCTGCTGTGCACCAGTGTCAATCAGTTTATTATGGTAAACACAGCTCTCTAACACATTTGCTGGGTAAATGGCAAACTTCTCTTGAGTACTTTGCATGTCCTCATGGCCTCATTTAAATAGGGTTTGTCCCCTGATCTCTTTTCAGTTTGATAATGACTGAAAAATAATTGATGAATATCTTTTTTAATATAATTTAATCCTTTGTGTGATCTTGTGTAAACTGAAGTTTAAAGCAATTTAATACAAAAACAACATGTGAGTTAGGTATAGGGACTGACTTCAATTCTAACCTTCATCATAGTTCACACTGTTTTCATTGTTATGAAAAGAAACAACCATGACTGCATTTGACATATATTAAAGACAAACAGCAAATTTCCCACGTCTGTTACTTTCAAATTATAAAAACGGGTATTATCCCCCAAACAGTGCATGGTGGGAAGTCTGCTAATATGCTGATCATGTTTTAAAAAGAAAAAAAAAAAGAGAAAAGATGAAAAACATGAATTCAACTCATCCTTTCGAGTCAAAAGATTTAAAGTCTGAAAAATTTGTGCTTTCTGGAGTGGTCTGAAACTAAAAAGTTTGAATTGGTTTTAAGTTAGAAAAACATGTTTTTGTTTTGTTATGTTATTATAGTAAGTTAACGAAAAAAAGATTAGCTTATCTCCAAAATTCCTGTATGATGTCCTGTAGTGTATGAACTTAGCCAGGGTTGAATTTTTGAGGTTACGATCTGCACTTGGCGGTTTTAATAGTATAGTATTATAGTAAGACCAGACAACCTTAGACAGAAAAACCTTTCAGGAATAGTAGACTGTGCTTCAACTTCCACAACACAGTTTGGAGTGGCAGTGAAGTCTTCCTCATTATTCATTGTGAAACAAAGAAAATGCAATCTGATATTTTGGATTAAGGAGGTTAGGTGCTCCTGGAATAGCCTTGATTGATTCACATTTGTTTTATTTGATGTATTATACAATGCAATCTGTTTTTAGCCTTTATTTGTTGTCTCAGTGATGAACCTGCTGGGACCCAAAGCATGGATGATCACCTGAGCCGAGCTGGCGGCACATACTTTAGCTGTGTGAGTCGGTCAGCATCAGCTCCCATTGATGTTTCTGACTTTACAGATATTATGTCTTCACAAACATCTGTCACTGTTTCCTCAGGCAGACCTGTGTCACAGCCACTGATGAAAGACCTGCTGGCCCCGACTCATGATGACACTGATTTAACAAGCAGCCTGAAAAAGTGCAACACTGGATGACAAATCAAAGACGTAAATCTATTAGTGATGGCCTCTGCCCTTGAGGACAGATACACACACTGTGCAGTGAATGCATGTGACCTATAAGCTCCCATTACCAAACATAGATCTCTCCTCACAGTGCTGCCCAGATGGAAGGCTGTGAATGATTACAGCCGGTTGCCTAATAGCAAAGGTAACAATTATTCTGAATACTTTGTTGCTGCTTTTCTCAGCAGGGTTTTCAAAAAGCTACATTGTTCTGTTGGCCCTTTGGTCAAAGCAAGATGTCACAACAGCCACTGGACAGATTGCCATGGATATTCATGCCCTCCAAATGATTCCAAATGTTTTCATGGTCCGACTTGAGACTCGTGTTCTGCTCCAAGGCTGTTGTCGCTGAGTTCAGGACATAACGATTCCAATCATTTCCTCTCTGGTCTATACATTCACAAGTAAAGATAAAAAGGTAGAAAAATATCCTTTCTTTTTTTTTTTTTCTTGCCACCATAGGAACAGTTGCTGCTATCATTCTGTTACTGAGTTGTCGATCATTTCGAACAATTTGTTCAATATGTGTTTGTGTTTGTGTTCGATGTTTTCAGAAGTTTTTGATGTGCATGGGCACCCAGAACGTTCATCGTCTTGGACGTCCTCTCTGCGTTCATTAAATCTTTTGTGCCATTCAAACACACGTGCACGTGACATGCAGTGACAATGCACTGTGAACCACGTGGTTTTATCCTCATAAGCATAGTCTCATTATTTAATAGCCGTACATTGTAGTCTCCAGAAAGTGCTCTTTCTTGTAGCACAACCATAAACTAGAATGATCACAATCTCTCTGGTAATTTAATGGGCAGAAATTATATATTTTTACCCCAGTTTCTGGTGAGGCTGTACGTCGGTATGTCGTACATCATAGCTATGCTGTTTGTTCTTTGTAAGGCGTACAAATTATGAGTTGTAATCTGTCAGCTGTGGTTGTACAAACCCCAATACCACAGTAAGATAACCACTTTGTTATGACTGTTTCTTATGAGCAGCTTAGAGTTCCAAAAAAGGAAATCAAATGAGAATCAAATTTGTCAAAACAGCTCAGCCAGCACAGTGCTTTGTAGCCCCCACAAAACATTTGTTGTAACACTAAGATACCTGACACCACCCGTGACTCTAATGACAACAACTGGCTGAAGCAACCAAGAAAATTCAAAACACAAAACTGGAACCTGACTGACAGACTAACACTGGAGAGCTTGTAGTTTATAAGGTCAAAAATATGCACTAATGGAGCCTTTATATGGAAGTGGTGCACCATTACCTGGTGTTACATCATTCAGACGAAGCCATCACTGTGCTTGCCATATGCAGCTCAGTTGTCATGTATTTTGTGAGTCTCTGTTCAGCAGGTTAAAGGCATTTTAGCGGTAACTTACTCTGAGAAACTTGGACACTTGGACTTCTCACTCACATTCTGTAGCCTATAGTCGAAAAAAGAGCACAGATACAGATTGATAGAGGACACCAGCCCTGGTATCACCATGAGTAGTAATTCCGATTCGGATTTATGTCCAGTTCCAATATTCAGTGCCAATGTAAGAAGTTCCATTTCTGTGTATGATGGAAAGTAAACTGTAGTATTTTAACTGTAAGAATACCATAGTGCTATCTACCTCCCAACCTAACATATCATGTCAAGCATAAAATTAAGATACAAAAGTTAATTTGCAAAATCTTTCAAGCCCTAAATTCCCCTCAGTGATAAACCAAGAAACAGGCCATCAAGTATGTTGAAGTGTGTGTATTAACTGTGCCAGGCTCAGATGTATTTCTACTTTGTTGGATATGCAGTAGATTACTTTGTGCAGGAAAAGAGACATGTTCATAGAAAATCAAACTGACATGTTGACTTCCTTTCCAGGACCTCAGAGACCAATGGCCTTTTGATCTTTACATCTGCTAGAGTAATACTCCAGCACATATACAGTAGTTAACCCTGATCTCATATTGACGATTCCCCTGAGTGCACAACTCTATGAAGGTGCACTACAGAGAACCACTGTAATCAACCAGCAGTGATGTAAGCACAGCATACAGCATGTAATATGGGTGAAATTCAAGTCAAAAATACAAAAATCAAGAATTAAATTTCTATAGAGCCAACCTGGTATAAAGTAGATAAAGTAATTGATCCTATCATTTATGAAGGTAGTGTCTGTAGTGACTGCTGACTCACAAGACCAAGAGCTCAAAAGCACAACTCAGGAGTCAAAAACAGAGTTCCAAAAGTCAGAGAGAGTCTTTACTGGAAAGCAGGTCAGTACACATACTGCCAACACAATCAGGCAGACAAATCCAAAGGGCAGAGGCAGAAGTGAGGTCAAAAAACAAACATCAGGGTAAATAAACCAGAGAGACTTAACACTGTAATAATGGTTAGAACACTTGTCACAGGGGAACAGAGACAAACTGGCACAGAGGAAACAGAGCACGGAGTCTAAATACAACAGGAGAGGGGAGACAATGAGACACAGGTTTAGTGTATTAGGGTGGGGCAAACAATGGCAGCAGCTGGACACACACAAGGGCAGTAAGCAGGATCTGAAATGTGAGGGAAGGCTAAGTTTCAAAGCTCTGATCTTACATTTAATTTAATATGTTTTAAAATACACTACAGGGGCCTTTCAGTTTATTTTACTTAATAAGTATTTTTTAGATATTAACTATGGATCAAATGTGTACTGTGAAAGGATTCACTCACACACACACAAACCCACAAAGAGTTTTCATATAAATCTGCAGTTCCCTTCAGCTCTGTGGAGCTTTTTAGCCTCATTGTTTTGGTTTTCTGGCCCACAAACTATAAAAAAGTTTAAATTGTTACACTCTCAGAGCTAATAAGAACTAATAATCAGGAGTTCAGTTGACAAAATGTCAACTGGGAGGTGTACTTAACTCATCAAAGTTTTTCAAAATCATTGTTATCTTATTCACATATATTTCCAAGCATATATTGCATTAAGTTTAAAATTCTACAGATATCCCTGTTTTTCTAACATGAATGAAGTTCCATGAGAGAGGCAATTCTGTGTCTTGTTAGTGAGTCACATGGTCTTCTGTCTGATCAAAGTAAAACAATGCAAACCATGATGAAGAAGATAGGTCTGTACTTCAGACACCTTTCCTGTGTGGAGCACCTGAAAATAAAACAAAACTAAAAGAGAATGACTATTGGACCTGTAGTCACCAGGTGGACACAAATCCAGCTCCAGGTGACTGCTAATGCCTCAGTAACTCAACAAGTATGACATGGCTGATGTGTTTTAAGATGTAAGTGGCAAAGAAAGTTACACTATTTCTTTTTGGTTTGCCACTCAGTTTTTGACTTGACGTTTACATGCTGAAATTAGCATATACTTTTTTTTCTTTGCAGGCTTTTCATGTGGTGTCTCCTGTGAGTCAAGAACAGAGATTGCACTATACTGGTGTTAACAAGACCCTTAACTACGCTGTTTACACTGAACCACATGAAGCCAGCGTAATGTCGCTCCGGTGTGTGATTTCGTACAGCATGCCGGAACAGCAGCCTCTGAGCTACTTTTCCCTTTCACATAGATGTGGATTCGGCTCTGTGACTACCTCTGCTGCCAGCTTAAAGGTGGGACAACAATGCCCCGCCATTCCATCTTCTTTACTTTTATACAGAACGGCATGGCAGGACAATGATGCAACATTACCATCTTGAACAGGCAGTACAAAAAGGGCCTCCAGCAGTGTGTTTGTGGTAACAGAGGCAACTCTCCCGAACAGGTTAGTGCATCTTTGACCAAAGTCAGCAAGGGCTCAGTCTGTCCAGAGGGTGGACGTTTGCATGCAGTGAACCACGGTCACCGAGAAAAACCATCCGTACCCCCTGTCTCAGCTGGTGCTGTACCATGCATCAGCAGCCCTCAAGGAATAGTTAAGAAACCTACATTAGCACTTGTACCTCATGCTGCTCTGCAGTACAGTCTGACTGACTGTGCTGTGAGTATCATTCAGCTGCAGCCCTAACCTCCTGTCGACCCCACTCTCTTTCTCTCCACCTACTCTCCCATGGCACTATATGCTCTTACTGCTTACATCCCAATTTCTCAGAATGATTCAGGGATGATGGATCATTTTCTTGCCAAAAAAAACTGTTCAGGCTCCACACAAGTGGAAGATGATCCACTTTCACTTACGTGGGCAGGAGAAGGAGAGAGAAGGAAATAACTTACTGAGTTTAATTAGATCGCTTTTGACAAACATCACAGTTCCACTTTTTTTTTTTTTTTTTAAAGAAAGGTATTCTTTTCTGTCGGTGTAAATATATTATGACTATAACTAAATGCTATGAATATAAGAAAATAGCTTTGTCATCTGGGGCAGCAAAACATCAACAATTTTTGTCATTGGAATCTGAGATATTTTTGTTATTCTGCAAGATAACACATGAGAGCAGGAAAAAAGATGCTGAGAGTAATTCATTGTTTCTCCCCTCTCTCTTATTCTCTATTGACTGCAACTAGAAAGTTATTGACAATATACAGATAATCATATTCATTTGTAAAATAAATGAATAAATAAAATACAACACGTCTTATCAGTGAGAGTCATTTGTAAATCAAAGCCTGTGAGGTTTGTGTTTTGTTGCAACGTGTCTCTAAAGGATTCCAGCTTCACAGATAAAACAGCCGGGCATCAAATCCTAATGGCTCATCTGGATCAGGGCCAGTATCAGATTGCATGTATTTGTAATATGTGCCAAACATGTCTCACCTTCCCTTTGTGTGCTTTTTTTTTTTTTTTTTTTTTTTTTTGTCAACAATGTTTGAGTCCATGTCTCAGTACCTCCTTACTTCCTCGTTTCTGAGACTCAGCCTCTAGCCTTGGCTTATAAAATATGAAAGTCTGTAAAAACAGTTCAGAGCTTTATAATTTATTCATTTTTTTCCCAGTAATTTTCTAAAATAGCAAATGCAAATGTTACAAAACAGGTAGGTAAAATATGTTACTATTTTGGAGGCAATTTTCACAGGTTGCAGAGACCAACCAGAGCTTTGTGGGAAGGATAAAAATGGGGGACATCATCTTCCACATTAGGTGGCAAGCTACCTGGTTATACCCATTAATAATGGCAGCAGACATAGTTTAGCTTGATGCAGCTTTACAGATTTGTCTGCACTTTGTAACTGACAATCATTTGCAAGTACTCATAAACTGCTTTTGGTCAAATGTACTTTAGGTTGTTCTGAGTTGACAAAACAGCACATTACAAAAGTTAACTGCTCCTAGCAACCACTACCAAAGCTTTTGTGTTGACAAAAAAACTTCAAATAATTGGCTGTTTATGATTATTGCTTTGTTGAACCTAATTTAAGCCACATTCCAAGATCTCAGCAGTTACTTTAGTGAGTACAGTTTTATCATCCAGCAATAGGACTGATGAAAACACAAGTTGTTATAAACTATAATTTTCCTTTAATAGCATGGGCCTGACTGGAGAATAACCGGTCCCTAAGCAATTGTGACCATCACTTCACACTGATGTAGTGGTCCATTAAAAGACAGTATGGTGTGAGTGCAGGAGAACCACTCCATTAGAAGTTACCAAGGTCCACTGGCATGAAGCACACTACTGCACCTCTGCTCAACACAAAGTCATTCTGCTTCATTTAAACAAGTTTGATCCAGTGATTTTTTTTCCCTGCCTCAGTGTGAAATTAATAATTAATATGTAATACTCTTCTGATTCATTTATCAATTTTAAAGTACAAACAGAATCAAGAATGGGCTCTCACTGCCAGCTTTTACCCCTGAGAACACAGCCAGACTAGTGGAAAGTAATGAAAGAAACCAAGCAGTAATGCCCCTGAAATGATTTCATACAAACAAAGCTGAGATGACTCTCTAATGCTCATAGCTGAATGGAGGACACAGTTTGAAGGAATCCAAAAGATGGATTGTTAATTATTCCCAAACAAAGTGGCATTTAATGGCTGCCTACTGCCTAGAGAATGGTTATTGCTACAGGTGTAGGAAAAATAAATGCCTAGCAGCACACAAATTTCATGTTTTAAACCATGGGCCATTGTATTTTTCATTAATCCTATAGTAATAATAAGACTGTATTCATAAAGTTAGTTGTTGAGATCTGTGAACATGGTAATATTGCAAGAAATTGCATGAGGCAAGAAACACATGTATGTACTAAAGTTTTAAATACACCCTTAGGATAATCAACTTCTAATTGAAACATCAAGTTTTTTATTGTTATTTATGTTACACACTGATCAGCCATAACATTATGACCACTGGTGGATGAAGTGAATAACATCGATCATCTTGTTATAACACAATGTTCTGCTGAGGAACCTTTGGTCCTGACATTCATCTGGACGTTACTTTGTCACGTACCATCCACCTCAATATTGTCACAAACCAAGCACACACCCCTCCAATGGCAACAACACTCCCCAGTGTCAGGGGCCTCCCCTCAGCAGGACAATGATGATAATGATGATAATAAACACCTTGGGCTCTTTGTCGTGTTCCTGAAGGCATTTCTGAGCAGTTTTTGTGGTGTGATGGGAGCATTATCCTGCTGGGGGAGGCCTCTGACACTGGGGAGTGCTGTTGCCATTGGGGGGGGTTGTGCTTGGTCTAAAAACATTGCTTAGGTGTGTGGTACATGTCAAAGAAACATCCAAATGAATGAAGGACCCATGGTTTCTCAGCAGAACATTGTATTGTAACAAGATGATTAATGTTATTCACTTCAGCTGTCAGTGGTAATGTGGAATGTAAGTGGAATTGTCACGGCTGAGCTAGGAACCCCAGAAGCAGAACACAGATTGCAAGACAAACAACGCTTATTTAGGAATAGGTGGTGTAAAGGGGTCAGGATGGTGCTGGTCCAGAGAGGGGTGCTGCGGCAAGTGAAGGAGTCCAGGGGTGGAGAAGGGTTGGCAGGTGGACTGGAGGGAATGGCAGGTGGGCTGGCAGGCAGGCAGAAACTAGACAAAGACAACAAGGTAAGTAACAAACTAACTAGCAAGGCAAAGAGGAGCCGAAGTTCTCTCAAGACAAACCATGTACTGGAGTGACGATCCAGCAGGGAATGAAGGCAGGAACAGGGATTAAGTACATCCTGGGTGACGAGCTGATGGGAAACAGGTGAGCTTGATTGTAGAGGCACGGCAGGTGTGGAGTGGCAGAACCAGCAGGAGAGACAGAGCAAGGGGGAGGGGCAGGCAACACAGAGACAAACAAACACTGACAGGCAGGTCAGGGAGCTGACCTCGTGACAGGAATATTGTTTCTGATGGAGGCTGTTCTGTTGAGTGAGGAGAGAAGTACTGATGATCATGTCTGCTGTTAAGTTTCCATAGTGGACAGTGATGCAGGTGGTGAGGACAGGTGGAGGGCAGCAAACCCTCATCAGCTGATGCAGGAAATGGAGATGCTGCTGTGGTTTCTTAGACAGTATTGTCTAAGCTGAACTCCCAGGAACTTTATACCACGGACCCTCTTCACAGCCATTTATGATTCCTGGTGTGTGGTCAGCATGAGTCTTTCTGAAGTCAGTGGTAAACCTTAAAAAGATAAACATTGCTGAACTTACACCATGGTCCTGTTCATGTCTTCTCTGTAAACTGCTTCATCATTGCTGCTGTTGAGGCTCACCACTATTATGTCATTAACAAACTTAATGATAGGTTATGCTCCAGAGCAGGTTGGCTATTCAGCATAAGTTGCCATGGCGATTTACCCCATTAAGAAGTGAACTACCATCATAACCCTGAAAACCCTCAATACCAGACCATTAGAACATCAGACCAAAATAGGAAACACAACATCAGTGACAGGTATTTGCAAGAGGTCACTGCTTGCAGAAATCAGAAAACAGAGTTTTTGAGTCAGAACTACATTAAAATGAAAGTTATGATTCCAAAAATACACTTCTAACAGTCATGATAATACATACTATGTGTTACTTGGAGCATGTGTCTAAAGCTGCCCATTCAGCAAGAGTATCTCATATTGTGTTCTGTATGGGTGTTGGGTGGAGGCAGTGTCTCAATAATGACAGGGTGACAATGACTGAAGCCACATTTGAACATGTAATTTCATCAGTCACAGAGCTGATCTCTCTGAGTCCTCTGCTTCAGCAGACACAGAGTCACACACAGGGGAGGCCCAGCTAACGTCCAGTCTACAGCCTCCCAGGTGGTCTGCGCTACACACACCGTGTCAAACCACTGGAAAATCACACCACAGCCTGTCACTTGGCAAACGATGAATGTTGCTTCTTTTGAATACATGCTTTCTGACAGCCTAATTAGACCAGAGCTCTGTAATTGCCACTAATTGTCAGTGTGTGACAGATCAGTCAGGAAATCCAACGAGCACAATGAAATTGTACACTCAGTATGGGTACCACACAAAAAACAAAGGGTTCCTCAAAGCCTCATAGCAAGTATGTTAGTATTAGTACTTTATACTAAATAGTGGTTTGATTCATAAGGATGTATTGTCTGTATACATACTAACACTGTATTTGTCATTAAATCCTCCTATTAAGGACACTGTTATTGATTCTTTTTTTTTTTTTTTTTTTTCCCAGAGAACATAATTTACTCTAGTTATAGAAAAGAACCAACAATCAAAACTGAAATTAGCTCTAGTCATTACTATGTACATCATGGAGTACACATCTAAGATTAGAGATTCATTCATTCAATCAAAGATTCATTTTATACTCGGGTCACCTGTTGACTGACTTCCCTCTTAAGAGATTATTTTCTTTTCTAAAAATCTTTTTTTCTTTTCTGCATGGTATCACATACATAGTTTATTGCAGCTCTGTTTTTTTTTCTCCATAGTTATATTTTTGTATTTGTATTGTGCTTTCATATGATGCCATTATAATATTATAATTGCTTTTATCATGTAATTATTACTTATCTTTTTTGCTATTTTTTATTATTATCATGTTGATTTTATATTGTTTGGCATTTATTGTGGGGAGCAAACAAGGAATTTCATTGTACAGGGAAACATGTTTCCTTACTGTGACAATAATAAATAATGACAATAAACTTTGAACTGAACCTTCACATACAGAACAAAACTGAAATGAGTAATAATACAATGGAAGTTTCCAGTACTATTTATTATAATATGTAGTGATTGGTGTTGTTTGGATTTAACTCGTGTATGCATTTGAAATGTGAGTTGAACAGGCCTCTGTAGCCTGCTCCTCATCTCAGCTTGAGGCTGAAGGCTCCATGGTACATTAGCACACTCGAATCACTGACACAGCTGTTGGCAGCTGACATGCATTGTGGGTAATGTGGACATTGAGTTTTTTTTTTTTTTTCATTTGTTATTTATAGCTTTGAATAGAAAAAGACAAACACTGAGGTGGTCAACAGACATTGAGTTTTGACAAGGAATTAAATGGACTAAGGAAGATGGTATCTCTGGTTCTGTTCAGTTAATTTTTTTAATGACCAGTGTGAGTCTGACAGTGTTATAGGAGTCTGCTAACTTATTTATATTATTTTTCATTTTTATTTCTAATGAGTCCCCTGAAAACAATGTTGGTACAGTAACAGTGTCTGACTGTGTTAATGAGTTTGTCTGAGCGTTGTTCATTACTAAACACTCTAATCCCAACCTCCCACTGTAATAAGGGAGGGAGACCCACTGTTCATCCAAAAAAAGTCTCCTAATCAACAAAATGGCCATACACAGTATTAACTCAACTGAAGTGAGATTCCAGAGTGCAGAACAATTGCAGCACACCAGGAATGACCTAGGAGAAATTAACTTGAATAAAAGCATTACTCAATTAAGGCGTGATGGTCACATCCCCTAAACCATCCCTGACATTCAGTGGAGCTAAAACTGGAAGCATTGTACTAAAATCCCATTAGCTTCTGTTCAGTGCTAATCCATGAAACCAATAAGCAGCTATTAAAAGTGAAAAAAAAAAAAAAAAAATTAACTGGCCTGAAAAAGATGCACCAATAACAGGATTAGTGATAATAAAACATCCCCTGGCTGACAGTTTAAAGCATGTTTAGTCCAAATATGCATGGTCCAGTGTCAGAGCAGAATTATGTAAAATGTGTTGTATAGTATGTTATAAGGAATAACAGACACTCTCACTAATTGAAAGGTCAATGATTTCTAGTAGAAAATAATAATAATAACATTTGTCTGACTATGACAAGCTTTATATTCCCTTTTAAAAGGTCTTACAAAACAACTGTCTGTGTGTGTGTGTGTGTGAGTGTGTGTGTGTGTTTTGCTTTGCATATTCAAAACATTTTATAAGCTACAATAAATGTCAAACTGCTGTAGTAATTATTGGTATGGTTTTTATCTTCACCTGTTAAAATGACCATGATATATGGGGCACTGATATGATTAATGGTCAACAATCACTCAATAAATATGTCAAAACCACTAATGTTTCAGTATTTCATTTTTTTGGCCTGATACATCCACACTAAGGTAAAGCTGAAAAAAAAAAAAAAAAAAAAATAATATATATATATATATATATATATATATATATATATATATATATATTGTGGGTGATGAAAGTTAAAAATAAGTAGTATAATATATGAGGAAAACAACCTATACCAGATAACACACATAAGCAAACAGTGCTCTCCCCTAACCCAATATCACTCCACTGCCACAAATGAAATATATACATCGTCTGCACAAAACTAACAGTAGACCAAATGTTTGGACCACATTATGTCAACTGTAGCAAGGAATGAAGACTATAAACTACAAACTATAGAGAAAGGAAAAAAAGATTTTTCAAAATAGATCAAGACAAAAACAGTCGTGAAACATTATAAAGAACAAGAACAAGCCAAGAAGTCTTGAAGTCGTTAAAGGAAGTTATATGTCTGAATGAGTTGTTCTAGTCTGATGGTGATTAAACTTTCTTTGTAATAAAATGTCTTGATGATCTTAATGAAAAGGAGAGAAAGGGTGTTTAGTGTTGTGACAATGGTGTTAAGAAATCTAAGAAATCTAAAGAAATCTATTTCAGCTACAAATGGTCCATATTGATTTTGGACTAAATAAATGTTGTCATAAATGTTGTGCCCTAGTCAGCCAATCAGAGGGCAGAATAGACTGGCTGGTACTAGACTACAAGCACAGTTTGTTCAAAACATGTAAAAAAGGAGAAACATCACCAGTGTTATGGCCAACACTTGTTGTGTGCAGATAGCACAATCATCATCTTTCTGAAACAGACAATCTGACTAACATGCATTTCATTCTCTGAACGACTAGATGTGTGGATTTCTGTCTCAACCTTTTCATACTCTTCACACATGGCTTCGGGCCATGGTGCACCGCTAACTGTTTTTTTCATGCAGTGCATTGACGTTATCTCTTCGACTGGTGACTCTTGTGACTGTAGTGATGCGAGTCCAGCAGCACACTGCTGGATCTTGGTGCAAAGTGTTCTGAGCACTCACCTGCCTGAATAAGCTGTGTAAAAGGGGCTGTCATCTGCTCCTGGCTGTATATTTAAGCAGCTGTATCCATATTTCGAAACTCAGAACATCAAAGGCAACAATCAGTTTCCTCTGACAAAAAATTCTCCACAGGATTCCCAAACTGTTCATCATGACGGAGACAGTGTTTAAAGTAGATAAAAGTAGTGACTGCGATTGGCCATGCATACTTATAATGTATGAGAAAGTATTCTTGCTAGTCACACCCTGTTTTCAGGAGCGCTGCAGCGGGCCGGGTACGGCTGGCCATGAAAATATTAAAGTGCGCTTGACATACCCCCCTGCACACTGTGCAGAGTGCAGTTGAGCGCACTCTGTGCCACACTGCCAGGTTCACAAAAACAGAGCCCTTCAGAACAAGTATAAACACTTTTGTCTTTTGATGTGTTTGGATGACACATCATACAACACAGTTCATCTGAGGCATACTGAGGCCTTCAGGGTGACAAAAAGTGACAAAGGTGTCCCTGTGAAGTTACTGTTTACAACTACCTCAAAAGAGCCACTGAATTAGCGATGACACCCATGCTGGACTTTAGAGGGCTTTCAATGCCATTACTGCTCCATATAATTAGGAATTTGTTCACTTGCAGGTCCCTCTGAGACACATGTACCTGTGCTCATCTCCCCAGAGCGGTCAGAGCGACCTTCTACTTACAGGACGGTCAGTGCACTCAGTAGGGCGCCCTGCTCCCTGCTACCCTACATACTGCAAATGTATGATAAGTCTGTACTATTTAGTGTCTTCCTTAATGTATCAGAGGTGAAGTGACTGCGATGTTCATCTCTAGAGGCATCTGAATCTATGTGCCAGGGAGCGAAAGTGATAATTCACTTCTGCAGCCATTTTAGCACATACTACATTACTAGGCTGAAAAGATTGCTATGTCCATCTTTGGGTCCAGTGCACCCAGACAATTACAAAAGTAAGCCATGCATATCAGTCATGCGCTGGCTTGAAATAAAGCCTGGCCATCACTTCTCACATAATGCCACCATATAACCTTGTTTGGGAAATTGGACTGCTGTGGCAGTTATTTATTACTCATCACCTCCAGCTCATTATAGACTGGTGTCAACTTTAATTTATAAAAATCTCCATATTCTTTTTCACTTCATGACCATGAGTATGGGCAGGGTGGTCTGTGATGATATTCATATTCCACCTTCTCTGTTGTCTTATTTGTTTTTTTCTCACACTTTGCATGTTAACAGCGATGAAGCAGCAATACCCAGCAGAATAAAGAGGTAGGCCCCTGCTGATTGTCACAATGTTATTTTAAAGAACGGGACTGTATTAATATACACAGCCTTCTACATGTGTTTGGGGGGATCCCTGTTTTACAGGACAAGTTGCTTCCGAGCTCAGCCTAAAATAGAAACACGCTCACATGGAACACTTGTAACTTTATCAAAGAAAAATTCTGTCCTTTATACTAAAAGTAACATATTTTGCACATTCTTACTTTTCATTATTGTTTTGGGTCATTTAATTGGGTTATGATCATTTAAAATAGGTGCAATTCTGGTTAAGTTTAGGGTAAAGAGTCATCTCACCCCAAATATTTCAGACTGTCTGAAAAAACATGATCATTTAATGCAGCCATCAGACAGGTATACTTCCATGACAGAATGAATAGACTGAGGATAGGCTGTCCACCTAGTTTGTGCATAGGTAAAAGGAAAAAGTCAGGATAACACAATAAAGCCCTGGTCCATCTCTCATGGCTTTTTTTCTGAGCTTTCACCTTCATCTTACAGTTGTCATCAGTTTGTCATCTAGTACCGAAAGGTCAGATACCAAAGGTCAAAAAGTATGAAGTAAAAGAGATGCTAAGACACTGATCTGACCTCCATGACAGGTTTTGACGTACTATAGCAACATTATGCTCCCTCCTCTGCTCTGATGTGTGTGACCATCTGCATTTGGTTGGTAGACCCATACTATCATCACAAGTCTGCAGTAGTCATGTCTTTACATGGAAGATTGGTTCTCTTTGAAAATCACAAATCTTTTTTCCAGGTTTGAAAATGCTTCCTCTAGCACTAATCAAAATAAGGCTAGGACATGGTTCATGTTCTTTACTGCAAAAACCTGGGACACGCTCTGTTATTTTATGGCATCTTTTATCTCTGAATTTCCTCTGATGCCAGGTTGACAGTAGCAGTAAGACAGTTAAACCCAGAACCTGAATCTAATGACTGGTATTATGTGTAATATATAATGATCATACACTACGTAATCAAGTAATGTTACACTGATAATGGAATAAGTAGACGACGTCCCCATTTGGACAGACTGGACAGAAAAAGAGCGCAGTAATACAGATCAGACATCCTCTGTGGAAACAGCACGTTTCTAATTTCCTCAGCTCCTCAGCTCCTCAGCTCCTCGTCTCGTCTCCTCAGGGTGGCGGTCCTCCCTGGACAGAACTGGGCCGCTTTTCACAGCTCTGAAAACAGAAGGCATCCCCCCTGGTTCAAAGACCTCGGAGCAGTCAATGAGAGCCTCATACAGCCTAATGAGGATTAATACCTTACGTCGAGGAAACACATGGCAAAAATATCAGGCCCCCTGGGATATGGACTAAATATGACAGGCCCAAAGACTTCTTGGTCCTCAAGGATCACACAGAGGGATCTCAAAGGTTTGCCAGCAGAGGACGTGTGCTGAGGGGGTACGAGTGAAAATGTAAGATATAACATGCTGCTGTATATAGAAGCTGATTCCTTCCAGGGAAATAATTATTATACACAGATAAAAAAAAAAAAAAAGAACAATTATGTTGCATCATTCCATGTCAAAATTAAGGCTCAGTATTTAAGGCTCAGTATTACAACTAACTGACTTCATATTTTGATCTTTTACTTTCTGTTTTATAACTTGATATTTAATGGTTTCTTAATGAAATCTTAGCATGCCATAACACAAGTCTAGATTTGAAACATATTCAGATGAACTTGTATTATACTGCATGTCTCTAAAATATATGGAAACGAAAAACAGTTGGACTGTAAAAAATACTTTACCCTTCTAACATAGCAACTGTTTCCACGTTCTGTTTGTAATTTATGTTGGAAAACAAACTCATTTTGTATCACTACTTATTTGATTGTATGAACAGAGTCAAGTCTAATTTAAAGAATCATAAGATGGGAGAAGGAGAGAATGCCACTTAAAGCAGAAACAAAAGTTTAGAACAGTGAGTTTTAGTAGAGATTTAATTTCAGTGGAGAGACTGTTCCAGGGTTTTGTGGCCCAGACACCATATACACAATGGTAACACTGGGGTATTACTAGTGGTTTTGTTGTGGGATGGAAAGTTGAGTGTGGGACCATATGGGCACAAAAGCTCACAAATGTATGCTGGAGCCAGACCAAGGAATCCATTCCTACTGGGAATGGACTTCCAAGTTTCCCTCACTGATTTGCTCCTGGTCTCTCTGAAGGCTACAGAGGTCCAGAGATTTGTGAACCTGATCCTCCAGCTGGCCGAGGCCAAACAGATGGCTCTGGAGGATGTTGTTTACAACACATCACCCGGTCGCATGGCAGAAGAAACTGGCCGTGACAAAGCCTGAAAATAAACACACTGACCACAACAGGTGGAAGGACATTGCCTTGGTTACATGTGTGTGATTTGGCCTGGTCATTGGCAGTCTTGCTCTGGTGCTCATTTACACAGCTGGATGACTCTAGAGGACAGCAGGACTGGTGCAGTGGTCAGCCAAAGCTTCGACCCCCCGGCCCTGCCTGTGCTCCCCGCAGACTCGGCTGCATTGTGCTCCCCCATCCCCTGAAACTCTCTGTACTTGCAGTCTAGGCAGCAGTCCAAGAGATGGTGTTGCAGCAGAGCAGAGCTTCTCAAACATACTGTAAATGTAGGTGTAAACAACGACAAGGCCAGATACAGTGGCTCAAAACTGCTGTGATTTTTTTATTTTTTTTTTAACCTGTATTTACAACAGCTAGGTCTGCTGGGCACAAGTCTGCTTTTTCCTCTCACACACTCACTTTGTATTACTTTTAGAATTGCACCAGGGAGCCTGGTGAAGTCACTGTTTTATAGTTTCCCCATTTCGCAGTTTTCACCCGAGCAGTTGGAGGCTTACAGTCTTGTTATAAGGGATAACTTTTTCACTTCCCAGATTGTGATCCTGGGGAGTCAGACCAACAATCATTTGATCAGATACTACTTAATCTCTGAGCTTCTGTTACTTTATGAAATTAAAACTGATGCATTATACAGTAATTCTCCTATAAGCTATTTCTGGCTGACAAATATTACTCTGACGCATGCAAATAACACTCAGGGTACACAGTCTGCCATTGGTGATTGTTCTATGGAAAACTTTTCCAATCAGGGACAGGTGAAACAATGAACCCTCCTGACTGATGGAAACATAGCACTGCAACATTAACAGCACTGTCACAAACACTGTTGCGTATTAATAGTGTTTCGGTCACACACAAGTTAATTACAATCACGCCGAATGAGGCTGTGGGGTCCACTCCCCTTTTCTCTCGTGTCACATTTAATTTCATCTTACCAAACATTTAAATAGGTACTGTGCTTGTTGTCTTTGCAGCTTTGGATCACTGTCATTCTGCCAAACAAGCACAACAAATGCACCCTCCTCCCAGTCCCGTCCAGCCCAAGCTCTCACATCGACACAAACTCAATTATTGTCAGTAATTACAAGTATCTTGGGGTGTTTGAGTGGAGGCTGAATTACAAAAGCTGCAAAACATGGATTAAATTGCTTGAGCTCTTGATGGGAGGGAAGGGGGCTGTTAAACTGTCTCTCAGATTCAATTGGCCTAATGTCTCTAAAGCTAGTGGTATGCAGGGTAGTTTGTGGTTTATTGGTGTGTCTTTACGGTCAGTTTGAACAAATATCTCTTAGCCTCTTTACCCACAAGGTATGAGAACAGCGAGTGCTCATGTCATGTTGAGTGCCGAGCCGAGGAATAAAATGCGATATATGACACAGGACTTCAAACGTCACTCATTTCCATTGGCACAAATACGAGTTCTTGACCCTGTAGCCAATTATAGCTTTGCTGTTATTGACACTGGCAATTTGTGCATCATATGTAGAAGGTTTTCTGCTTGACATAGTGTAACAGAGCCATGGATCTGCTGAAGTCTGCACTCAGAGAGCAGGGTCTGACGAGCTAATTGTCCTGTTTCTCTGACTACTGCCACATCCATCCCCGCCAGCCTAGACCAGTGAAGTTTCATGAGGGCTGTAGTCTTCAATAAAATTTTTGTATCAGACAAAATGAATGGAATAAGGAATTAGATATACCAGTCTTTGGATGCACACACAGAATATTTGTTAATAGGATCCACTGGTTTAGGTCTGTCCATGGAATTTGATGATAATGAGAAAAAGGTCTGTGTATTCTTTATATCATATATATATATATATATATATATATATATATATCATTTTTTATATGAAATTTCCTGTTAGAAATGAAACAGACATGAAAAAAAAAATCATTTCTATATTTTTATTTTTTTCAATTCAAAGACAAAAAAGAAAAAAAACGACAGAGACAGACCAGCATCTACACATTGTCTGATACTTGAAGACTGAATAATGTTAATAATTACAACCACTTACACAAAATAACACTCAAGGCTCTCCGCCCCCTGTGGTCACAAAATATAGAACACCGGCATCAGCCACCAGAATGTTTTGGCCTGTGACAGCTTCTGGTTCCAGATTAATAACAACCATGCTCCCATTTTATTTTCTTGCAGTTTTCTTTTCTGATAGACAAGAGAAGAGAAAATTACCAAAGAGAGAACAAAGGGCCAGTCAATTGATAAACTGATTGATGACGACAGATGCATTTGCTTAAGCAAATGTGTGTGTGTGTGTGTGTATCACAGTCATATCTTTTTTATATTCACTTGAATAAAGCCTGTAACCTGTATATACATACTTCAGCACAGTGTCATTATCTCTCCTCTGAAAACCTGAATGATAAACCTTGATGATAATGATAATATGGTTAGCATATGCTTCCAGGTATAAGGGAGGGCTTGAAAGAGTAAGACCTTCATTTTCTATTGCATTTTCAGCTTCTGCAGGAATATTTACTCATCTGAATATATCAGTTCAGAGCTTTATATTGCAACGACTTCAAAAGACGATAGAGGAAATGTTCAAACAGCTCTGGGTGGAAAACAGGTTACAATTAGGTCAGTGTGTTGGAACTGTAGAGATGTGAAATAAAAAACCCTCAGGGTGTGTTTTCTTTTGAGTCTGCTGCACCACAGCACTTCTAAAATAGAGACTCCTCTGTTAAGCAATTGGAATAGCAAATAATACAGTATAATAATGACTTGTAGTCTAAAACAAAGAAGAGGTTTAATGTTTCTAATAGCCGTTTTTTTTATTGAACAAAGTTAAATTCATTAAAAATAATTGAAAGTGCCACGAAAGATTTGTTTTAATGTACTTTCAGTCAATCAAGCAGAACAAAGAAGTGCTGAAGTAAGTGTGCCCTTGACTGTATTATATTCAAATTTCGAAACATTAATTGTGAGATGGACGGCGTGTGCATGCCACACTCTGTCAGCCACCTCTGGCTCATGAGGTTTATCATCACATCTGCCTGTCAAACCAAAACATGCGTGAGTCACTTCCTCAGAGGCGGGCAAACACACCTCAGAGCTAAAAGGCCTCTGCCTCTTTTACAAGCTCCTGCTTCACTACTCCCCAGCAGCTCCCCTCCTGCAGCAGGAAGCAGCTTCTAGCTTCTTAATGTGAGAGACACATGCAGTCTGTCCCGAGGGAGCACAGTAATCTAATTTAAATTCAGCCGGCGGGGTCATTATCACATGTTAAGCAGCCCGGGACTCCAGAGGAACTCCATACACACAGCATGTAGATGTATGTCAGCATGCACATATACATGTAGTCATATACTGTGCATGGTTGTAACTCAAATTCAAACCCAAATTTACTGCACTAGTAGGACCTAATTAAGTACAGAACTGTCAAAGCAGGTTACACAAGGATTCTAATGTGAATATAAACTGTATAATCTCGACTCTTGCTTTTCCTGGACTAGTCAGCTGCATCTCATGGTCAGACTTACTGTGTGGAAATTAGTTTGTATTTTTACAAACTATTTGTTTGCAAATATGCACAATTAAAGCACAGTGTCAGTTGAAGTGGTAAAGGCCTTTAGGCAACTAGTGCATTTTTTGCAGTGATTTCCAGTATCAAACCTCAGTGCTTTTGTGCTACTGATCTTCATGATGTGCCTGAATTAAATCTGCAAACTACAGAAAGCTTTCATTGAATGTCTGGTTAGATTCATAATATGATTTACTGAGGCTATGTGTGGCAATTAGTTTGTATTTTTTACTGACACAGCCTAATGTTTTTCATGACAGATAAAGAAATATACTGATGTTGAGTTGTTATTTTCACTAACTTGTCATAAGCTGGGTACATCTCATCCTCTTCCAACTCTTAGCAATGTAGCAAAGTAGCCATAGAGAAAGAAAAATGAGCACATTCTTATTTCAACCTGAAGCTCTGACTGGTTGACCGTTTCTCCAAATGTTATTATTCAATATTTTTAAAGATTTTGTTTCAGATTTTCAGCTCTATTTTTTCAAAAACAAACACGCAGACACACACACACACACACACACACACACACACGTATATGTAGAGAGAGAGAGAGGAGAGAGAGAGAGAGAGCACTGAGCCTGCTGCTATATGTGCCTGCAGTATCTCAGGACTATCTTGCTGCAGAGGCACATCCTGCTGTACGCAGATACCAGAGGCAACAGCACTGCTGTAGACAGACTGTTGCAGAAGCTACTCAGAGGCCTGACCCACTTTTAGAGCTGACTAGGACTTGAAGTGTTTGCTTCTCAGCTGGGTGGGAAGGAGGGGTGCTGGGGTGCTGGACGAATGAACAACATCTTCAGGTCAGAACCAAACACACACACATCTCAGCACAACATGAAAAACGTTAGGGTATCAGGTAGTCTGATGGATGCACCACCAGACAAGGCAGCGCAGTCTTTGAAAGGCCATCACTGTCAGCCCTGCTCGCTGTTACAGAGCTAATCACTTAGCCTGTCCACTACCCAACAGTCTCCTGTGCTGTTCATCACATTTGCATTTTTCTCTCCTCTCTATCTTTTTCATCCCCTTTCTTCAATTTTCTCTTCTTTTCAGCTAAGCATTAAAGAGCTTTGTCCACAAAATAAGAATTGTGATAATTAATGGTACAACATGTTTCTCATTTAAAATCTAATCTAAAGGAGGTGGACACAAATTATCCAGCCTAATTGAAAAGCTAAAAGCAATAAAGCAGCTCTCTGCAACCGTAATGCGATTCTTGAATGGGTGGGGAATGAAGTAAGGGCCTCACAGTTGGGTAATACCAGTGACAGTGACAGTAATGTAGCTTCCATTACTTTCCCCTTAGTGTTGCTTGCCTACACAGGACTCTTAATAACAACAATAATAATAATAATAATAATGCATTTTATATTAATACCAAGCTTTTAAAGGCAAAGACGCTTTACATAAACAACTGAATCACTGCCTGTGGGAAACTTTGCTGTGGAGCTAAATTCCAAGTGAGCATTGTGCTGTAGTCTTAGAATAACAGTCAGTTCTAAATAAAATTAATACGTACTAACTGCTGAAAATCTGCAGTTGAAATAGCTGTTAAAAAGGAAGTGCTGAGAGAAACTGTGGTTTCTGATTAACTGTAAGCGATTAAGTTGAAAAATTAATTTAATTGTAATCACTGAGTGAAACTGAAGTATTAGTTGAAGTTCAAGTAGTGAAAGAAGTTGATTTTGTTGAAATAAAGTTCTAAATAAAGTCTTAATAAAGCACAGTTAAAATGTCATCTGAGGCTCTGAAGAGAAATAGAAGCAGCTGAACTGTCAGTAAAAGAGTGAGAGGTGAACACTGCTCAAATATCAGTGTATGTGGAACCTCTGCAAGTAGTTGGTTGTCATTTGAACAGTACAGTGATGAAGACAAGTGGTGGATATTTAAGTGGTAAAACAAGTTTAAATTTCAATTGATTGAACCTTCGTGATGAACAGATCCATTCCCTGTAGGTGTGCTGACCCTATTCAGTTGAAAAAGTTGGAAAAAGCTAAGAAGTGGATTCAGCTTGGACTGTTTTGTTAAACGAGCTTTACATAAACTGCATTTTATATTGCAGTCTGTCTTGTTTGTGTCTTGTTCTGCAGGGCTGTTGAGAAGAACATGAGAAAAACTTGTTAGTGATGACTGTTTTTGATTCTTGACTGCCTTAGTTCACCCCAAACTACAAGAAATTGTACTTGTTGGCTCCCTTACAGGCAAAACAATTCTGAATTTAGGTTTTTCAAAGCAATTAATGATGAAACAACACATTAACAGAACATAACCGAGCATGGATGGTGGTTGCTACAGAGCTGCAGAGCTTTAATCATTGCCAAATCACCAGCTAGACATACAAGATTCTCAGGGAAAGAAAAGAAGAAGAGAGTGGGACTCATTTGATCTCCTGGAGAGGCCTGAATGCTGGAACATAAGGAGCTGACCCTCACCATTCTCTACCTCCATTATTCCACTGAGATGTGAAAGACACATTTGCTGGGCTTCCAGCCTGTTCTCAGACGTGTTCAGACAGTGGATAAGGAGAGAGAGAGAAATACACACAAATAATACAGGCTAATTATCCCTGACCTGGGAGGATTTGGAGGACCTGCCAGACATCTTCTGATTGGTCCTCTCACTGGTTGTCAAAACTGGGATTAGTTAGGAGGTAGACAAACCCCTGCAGTGAGCCAGTCAGACCTCCACCACACCCGACAAGAGCACCAATGGGCCTCTCTATCTTGATGCAGATGGAAATGTCTGCAGAGAGGGGTGAGTGTGGTATGTGGCTACCTATTATACTGGTCTTTTGTTGAAAGATTGCACTGGTGGGGAGAGCCAAGGGGGATGTCATCTTTTTCTAATACAGCTTTGTGAGTTTCAAAGCAGAGCATGGCTGAATGTTTGATACTGGAGGCCTTCAGAGGTCCAGTCTGTGACTTATCTACAACGAGCCCATCCAGGTTTGGGTCTGAATAGACCCAACAGCAACACTGGACCTGAGACTGAACAGACCCACAGGGAAAGGCTATGGAACCTTGAACAAAGGTTCATGGTTCCATATCCCTAACTTGAATTACCATGTTTCTTTAAGGCTCTCTCACCCAACATGTTGATGGAGACTTGTTTTTGAAGTTGGAACACGTTTAACAAAGGCCTTTTATTATTTTGTGCTTTAGAGTGCATGATATCCTACATGAGCATAGGTCGTGATATTCTCCAAAACAGACAGAACACCTTCAGTTTGTACTGTGACGTACTAACCAACAGCACCAGTTTCAACTTTTGATAAAACAAAAAAAATGAAAATGCAAAGATGATCAAACTAACATGATTAACTAACAGCAGGTAAAATTAGCAGAATGATATGGCAGAAGAAAATAGGTTTAGGACTATTAACTGTATAATGTACAGGTAAGGTACAATGGTAAATGATGGGATGCTCACAGCGAACAATCAAAGAGTTTCAAAGAGTTTTTGGCACATCAGATCTTTTATTCCAGGGGAATGGTGTTGCATTTCAAGGTGGGGCAACTATTATTCACCCTTCTCCCTGTCATTGTCTTGGATAGAATTAAAATAATGTCCTTCATACTCTCTATATTACTTAATTTGGAATTCCCGCACACAAAATTAGCATATTTGCCTTCCATTCACTAGATGACAGTATGTTTCCACAAGATGATGTTTGAACTGATTCCTAATGTTATTATTGTATATCTCAGTTTAAAGATATCTTAAGTTATCTAAGTTAGAGAATGGTTGGACAAGTCATATGATTCCAGGAGAAAATAAGGGAGATGCTGGCTCACAATGAAGACTGGACTGTGGTGTCATTTATGGCAAGGGATCTGGTTCATGCTTTGCAGAGAAAGATAAACAGGGGAGAGAACTAACCATGGTCTGATGGTTTCTAAGAGTCGAATCTGCATAGTTCTTTTCATTTTATTTTCCTTGATAGAAGTAACTGTCCAATGGCCAATGTAGACAAGTTTTTGTTGGATTGAATGAACTTGTTTTCATTCTGGAGGTTTTGAATATTTCTCCCTACAGTCAACCTACGAAGCTTTGTGTCCATTAGAGCTGATCTTCTGAACTGCCCATTTGGCTCTGGCTTGGTTTTATTCTCCTCATTGTGGTAATGGATAGCCTGGTTTTGGGAGGAGAAGTACTTCTTCATCTTTTAGTGACCTAGTGCTGTCGCTTTGTCCGTTTACCTCTCCCTCAGTATGAACTCTAATCACAGATGCCAGGCTTCATGTTATTACAAGTTGTCAATGTAAAAATCAAAGAAAGAATGTAACTGCAACTTCCTCATTCTGTGACTCGTCAATGAGCTGAGAGCTCATAGCAGTTACTTCAAATAGAGGCTCTTGCTCAGGGTTCCCCTGACCTACTGGGCTCCTGGATCTGTACCTGTCAAGCCCATTCAGTATTCCATCCCCGGGCTGAACAAACAATACTCTATTCACACTGCGTTCACTTAGCATGAATGCAGTAAAACTGTACTCACACTAAGTTTGAGGAAAAGGGGGAAAAAAAGCTACTGTGAAGTCTCCCACAGGGCCCAGGGCTGTATAAGTGTTAAGATCAGTAATTTTCTCATTTAAAAATTGATATTTGCAGAGGATAATTTGTTTACTGGCCACTTAGACTGGACCCTGATTTGTTTAGAGGTCATTTCAGGTTGAATGAAAAGGTTTGAATTCACACAAACCAGAGACAGTTATAAATTGACTTTTTTGAGTGGTTGGGGTCAAGTTTAACCCTGTGAATATATTGTCTGGTTACCATTAGTTGAAGCCCTCTCCCAATATACAGAGCTCCCCAGAGCCACAGCAGGGTAATGAGTGTGTTCTTCAGAGTAGCAGGTTAATGTGTTTATATTGCCATGGTGAAGCTAATAGAGTTGTGATGACTCCACACCTGCCACAGGCAGACGTGAGGAAAAGGGAAAAAAAGCCACCGTGAAGTCTCCCACAGGGCCCAGGGCTGTCTATGGGCAAGAGTGCAGCTGACAGATAAAGCATTTGACAGTGAGACATTGCTATGGGATGACAACAAAAATGACTAGAATTTTAAAACACACTTCCCACTAACCTCCTCACTCTGTGCCAGTTTCTTTTTGCCATTCCTTCTCTTCCTTGAATTTTACATTTTACAATAAGTGGAGGACAGGAGATTGCATAGAGAAAGAGACATTAACTTTCTGTCTGTGTGAATTATTCCATCCATAGTTCCTCTAACAGACATAATTTGGTGGGTTTTTTTCATGCATGACTACTTTTCACTCATCCACCCTCCATAAATTCTCCAATTATTGATCATTACATTACCCTAGAATGCTCTTCATTAGGATTATATCCCATTGTTAGAATAATTCTAACAGCACTAACAACCAAGTAATACTACAAATTAAAAGACCTGCATTACCCATATGGATTCATTCTATTCCACACAGTCATAGTGAGGGTTAGGAGGGTTACTTTCACAGTGTCATCTGCTACACAACACCGAACACCTGATTCAAATGGTACTTAGTAATGGAATGGACTGGAGAACTAAAACTCTAGTGTAATCTCACGGCTGAAAGGCAGAAAGGCTGCTATCTACCCACATAACAGGCAAATATCCCCCACCCAAGAAACAACACCATGCTAACATTCAATGTTGTTATCATGTTTCAGTTACAATAATAAATTAATATATACCCATCACTGCACAAGTATCTTAAAGACAGCTTTTCATACAAGAATTCTCTAATTGCTAGTGGACAAGATGATTCATGTAAAAATCATGTTTACTTGGAAAGCTGTAGGAGGCTTCTGCCAATAGAGTGGTGCAGGCTTGAGTCCGAAAACACAGAAGTAAGTTAGCATTTTAGTAGTTAGAGTTCCCTTGACCCAAAGTCTATGGGTTTTTGGTTAGATGCCTGAAATTAGGGTCTGTGGTTTTAACCCAAGCTCAAGACGTAAACTACGTCGGAAAATAACCCACTTGTGATTTATTTTTTAGCTTTTACATTTCTTAAACAAGATGGTTGCTAACAAGTGGCTAAATGAGACTACAGTTTGTTGATGTCATAACGTCACATAACAACCAATCTCACCTGTTCACCTCTACAGTTATGTTGTGTGTATACTTGCACTCCTGTAAACTATTACTAACTTTCTAAGAAGAAAGGCTATTGTTGAGGAGGTAAGAGCACTAAATCAAATTAAAAGTTGGAAGCCTAGTGATGCTGACACTGAAGTCATATGATCATTGTGTAGTTTGTAGTTTTATAGTATAGTCACCACTCTTCTGTGACCCATAGAGCCACAATCACAACATTTATGTAAAATATGCTAGGCTGAAATATACTGGAATTAAGAATATAGATTCTGGCTGGGTACGGCAGGGTGTGTTTGACTGTTGCATAGACAAAATAACCTCTCAAGAAGACACTGCATGAGACATCACCTTGCTGGTGTACTCTGGGAACATCAGGACCTTATTTCCCTCATCTGCCTCGGCACAGGATCAGCTCTCCTGCTTGAAAGTTATGGATGCATGCTAGGATGGCATGCTGGGATGGCATGCAGTTTGGTGCTCCTGGCCAGCTTCGGTTGCAGTGAGCAATGTGCATGATTGACCATAACGAGGCATGGGAAATACTCAACTTGGGAATCAGTCTGGAAGCAAATTCAGTAGGCCTATCTTACTCCTCACCACCTCTGTAAAATATCACAGTAGTTATGAAGCATTACAGCATCTCTTGTAATGTGTTATGAATAATAATTCATGCTTTGTGCTTTTCTCTAGCTTTCTGTTTTCCTTAATACTCTTCCAGAGAGAGCTGTCAGTTAGCCATATATTAGCTATATGTTATACTGGCCAAAATAAAAAATGACTTTAGTGTTATTGTTACCTTTTGGGTGTGTCCACTTTCCTTCTTCCTGCATTGTGTACTTTGACCTCAGGTAGTGAAGTCCTGCATTTCCCAGAATGACTTCTGACAGCACCCACAGGGATTCTCTTTGATGTACTGCAGATAAAAGGTATAGTAAGTTCTACCAAAGAGGAGAGAACAATGCCTGGAAAAAGAAAACAAAACATTAGCAGAACATTGGTTTTGGTTGGACGTTTCCTTTAACTCCAGCAGTGTGCAGGTGCAGGTATAGAGTAGAAGTTAGTTGTCAGATTAGTTTTGATTTCAGCCCTGCCAAATTAGCACTGTATCACTCAGCAGTTGCATGGTGGGGTTAGTTTGACGTGGCCCCAAAGCAACATAAGTTTTCAGGAAAAAAAAAAAGTTTCTGTTGCCAAAATGTAATCAGTTTGGAATTTATTTAATCCCCGATTCATAGGGTGAATAGTAATATGTCTTTTCCTTAATCATCGTGTCTCCAGCAGAGTTCAATAGCATGGTACATTCCTCCTTCCAACGTCTCAGCCTGTGTGCACAGAAAAGCCTTTCATTCCCTGTCACATCACTCTGACAACAGTGTAAAATGCATGGAACATCTAAGCACAAACCAGCAGTCCCACACAGTGTTGGTTCAGCCCCAACAATAATCCACCTCAGATCCCTCTAATTCTGTTAAAACAACAGATCAGGGCAGTCACGTCTGACGGGAAGATTTCAACAGCTTATCTTCCAACTTTCCTATGATAGATGAAATGTATTGCTCTCTGTTCTGTATTGTTTCGTTATGTATGTCTGTGTGTGAGGATTCAGGCAGCAGAATAAGCTGACAACACAATACTGATATATCACTTCACATTTTAAACAGTTGCCTATTTACATACACAGAGCAACATTAGCAATCACTTGGAGTTGTGTTTCTGCCCAACTAATGAAGTAAGTCAGATATTCACCTCCTTGTACCTTTGCTACAATGCAACTGTAACTATAGTCCAGTGTATTTGTATATACCATTTATTGGTTTGTATATTGCTTAGGAATGCTGAACAGGGTTATTTAAAGTGTTACTTATTTTTTTAAAGATAATAATTGTACTTATATAGCACTTAGCAAAACACAAAGTGCTTCATAAAGAAATATATAAATAATGAAACTTTCAAAATGTTAATGCTTCACAATTGCAATGAACTAATCCGATAAGAGGCTGGAACAGGAAATGCAAAAGCCGTCATGAACAGCAGTGTTATATCAATTAGAAACACTATGATAACAGGATAACAGCCATTTGTTTGCATGAAGATGTTGTAGACTATTACACTAAAGGTCAGAGGTCAGGGCTGGCATGTAATACATTTCATACAGGAGGTAAATAGATGTAAAGCCTATATTTTCTGATTCCTACCCTCCCTTTCATATACTGCACCGAGTAACTGTTCATTAGTGTCAAAGCGATTTGCAGTTCCTATTCAGAATCATTTAACTGATCAGACAGTTCACCTCAAATTCTGTGTATCTCTCCTACACACACACTCACACCTGCCTGAGTCAAATGAAATCAGCCCAGCTTAATCTGCATGTGCCCTGTTGGTTTAACTGATTGCATCCATATTTTGATTCAAAGCTCCTAGCATCCTGGTTCATCTCCCCTGGTGGACGCATTTTCATTGTCTGTATTCAGTCACAGAGGATCCTGGATCCTCTCCATGCTGTTTCCATCATGTCCTGTTTTCATGAGCTGGAGTCTCAGTCCTAAATAGCACCTCATACTGTGGTCAAACAGAAAAGCTAGCCATTTATCTGTGTTTGCCCTGAAATCCTGTGCAGAACCCCTCCTCTCCATTTGAAAGAGGAATTATGTCTCCTAAGGGGCCGCTAAGTCTCTAAACCCCAATTACTGTGCTACCAGTTGATTTATGGGTTTATTTTTAATGATACATTAAAATGCAATTAGCATCTGTATCCAGAACAAACTGTGTGCATCCAATGAAGGACCTTCAGAGAAAAAAAAAATGACACAGATTTCTTTTCACTACATCTCCAGCAGTCTCTTTGGCACTCTGGCCTTGCAGTATTTTAGCACTGTAGCTGAAACAGGTCTGCCTTTAATGGGAGTCCATTAAAGTCTATTACAGTGGAGGAAAGAAGTTCTTCAGATTAAAGTACCTTCAGTGCGTAAACAGTTAAGTTGTTGTGGTGAAAATGTCTTGGATAATGAAAATTCAGTGATTCAAAAATGTATCATGATCTGACATGGGTGGAGCAACTTCTCCGGCCAACAACCTCAGGAACTGTCACCTAGATTTTATATGCCGGAAACACTCTGCTGACCCACACAGCACAACAGAAGATACTGTGCTTTAGAAAGTCAGCTTTAGACACAGCCAAAGGCAGAAATAGTGACGACATCAGCAGCTTACATTCCTGCATGGCGTGCTGCATGCTGATTGAGCTGACACTATTGTATTCTCATAAAAAATGGATTGGTTTTACACAGGCCAGCAGACAGACTGTCTTCGATAATCGTCCTCTTCTCTGGTTTAAGAGTAGTTTTATTGGCCTGCTGGTACAGCTTTGATATTCACATTAGTTAAGCACAGCTATCTTAAGTTTCACCTTAACAGCTTCCAGGAGCCAACTTCAGTCAGCTTTAACTCAGTGTTAGCTGTTTTTATCAGTAAACACTGCACCAGTCTACAGGTCCGGTCAAACTGCATCTCAGTTCATCCATTCATGACAATCTTTTTCATCAAGTTTTACTTTGATAAACTTGAGTAGGCAAATTTGTGCCAATGACCAAGAGCAAAGTTTGTAAACAACCTGCTGGGTTGAAGTTAATTACTTTTATGATATTTCTGTATCAGGTTATTGAAAATTGCAAGTCAGCACTGTATAACTATCACTCCTTGTATAAGGAAAGCTAAATGCTTTACAGGGTTTCATATAGGTTTGGTTGAGGGAGTGACATATATCATGTTTTTTGTTTTTTTGTTTTGGTTTTTTTTTTATGTAAATGTCAGTTGTTATGTTTGTCATAAGGTGAGGTACAGGGAGTAAACATCACACAGGTAGGTGTGCTGGGAAAAACAGACAGACTTTTCTTTGGTCTCTGATGATAATACACGAGACAAATTTTCACAAAAGGAACAAAAAAAATGTAATAAAAAAACCCCACGTTTTCCCCCATCCCACTCAGGTATATATATAGCATGAGGGTCCACCGTTTTTAATTCAAGCCAGCTGATCAGATCAGGCTCAAAACAAAGCAACAAGAATATACAGCATTTTCTGGCACCTATTCAATCCAACAAGACCATAACTTATTCTTCAATATTTCAACATATATACAGTGTAATCAAAATAGATAAATTGCTTGCTCAACACTCAGCATTTACCTTAATTAGATGATAATCCTATTATCAGCTATTATCCAATCACAGTGAGGGCCCACTTATTCATCTTTCATCTCACCAGAACAAGATGACCTCTACAAAGGACTCCAGACAACAGGTTACTTCTTTACCACATGTGCTTTCCTTTAATGTTAATACATCTCAAGAAATAAACTTAACACTGACAATACAATTTTCTGTCTTCGTCTGATCCATTTGGTTCATAGTTGTAACATAAATTGATAAAGAAAACTGTGAATATTCAACACTTGTAACAAAAGGTTCAGGAAATTGTTAGTGAGATGCTTCCTCACAATGTTAAACAAATCAGAAGCAACCAGGAGTATTAACCTGGGTGAATGTGTGAGAGATCAAGAGGATCCTCCATACAGCAGAGTTTGTGTGTGGTGACAGCTCAAGTGAGTGGACTGACCCACTATAAGACAGCAGTGTCAGCAGAAATGACATGAATAGAATTGATCTTGGCTCTGCCTTTGGAGTGACCTTGTATGTAAAGTCTGACAAAGGGTCAACAGCCTCTTCCAGGAAGAGGCGTTTCTGCACTCAGCCCCAGACATTAAAAAAGGAAATGCCATGTTTGATTGGAGACAACACTGCTATCACTGCAGGCGCTTCAAACTAAGAAGGAAGCTCTTTCTTTTGTCCCAACTCTCCCTGTGCTACTGGGCAATTAAGCAATTAACACAGGTGGAACATACGGGTGTTGCAGAATAATGTAATCACTTATGCAAATATACAAAATAAAATTAATTGGAGCCCAGACATGTGCGGTGAGAGATGTCACAATTATCTCATGTACAGATGGAGATCAAAACAATGTTTTCATCAGGCTTTCTTGTCTCACAGTTTGCATGTTCGCTATGAGCTTAAAAAAATCCTGGCTTTACACATGGGATCATCGTTCAATTCAATTCAATTCAACTGAGATTAATCTAATAATAAGTATGTTAATAATAATATCTATCTCAGTGGCAGGCCGTGCATTTCACCTTCACTGGTGTCCTACCTCTACCCCACCTCTTAATAGGCTACCTTAATGCCGGCTATAGAAACCATCAACAACATACAGAAACACAGTGTAACAGAACTTTACATCACAGACAGACATGTCATGTAGCCAGAATAAATGTCATTACTGAAGCAATGCTATAAAAACCCAATGAACACAATTCAATAGGTCTCCAAACACTGCAGCTACAGCTGCTCCACACACATCACATCCAGCAGAAGCATCAGTATTAACTCATAAAATGACAAAAACATAAACAATAAAATATAGGTAAAATACATTTTACTCACTGAAACTGCTGATTATTTGTAGACGAAGAAAAAAACTGCTGTCGAGCGGACGTTCTCAGCTCTGAAGTGAATTAAAACTTATCCGAGAAGTACGACTGGGCAGACTCGACTTTCAGCATTAGCCTCCATGGCGATAGGAAAGAATCAGACTTATTGTTGGAACTGAGACACACAGATAAGCTCTCAGAAAGCGTCATTGAACTCTTCCTCCTTCAGCTGCTGTGGGTTGAAAAAACAGCTGTCAAATCTACAACTAACATGTTTTAGCTTGTGCTAGTAGCTATAGATGCGGTTTGCTAGCTCTGACCAGTACGCTCTCTGACCATCCAATGAGATGACATGAAAATGTTGACATTAGCAAAGGCCTTCTAGATGGCCCCTGGCCTCGCCAACTCGAAATCTGATTGGTTAAAAGATCCACGAGGCGACAGTTTCATTGCCATTCATTTTAAATTACTGGCTCAGACCTGAACCAGCCCCTAGTTATGAAAATGTTCACTCCAAAATCAGTCTAGCATTTTTACTTCTATTTGAAAAAAAATTAATTTTTAGTAGTTTTAAAAGGGCCCTGGAACACTTTAACACCCTGACCCTCTACGCCCTTACTTTACATTGCACAATATTAATATTACACACTCTTCCCACTCGCAGTGAGCACTTACACTGAATGAAAAATGCTGCTGCAGATTAAAATGATTCTGCTGATTGGCTTTGGAAACAAAATTGACAAACCAATAACACCAATTACTGTGGAATAAATTTCTCTTTTCAAACTTATAAAAACCTTGAAAAAGATATTCTCATTCTCAATGGGACAATCCTGTTTTTTTTTTTAAAGGTAATAAAGTAAATAAAGTAAGTAAGTAATTAAAAAAAAACATGATGGAGTGTGAGAGGCTTTCATAGATATCAAAACTTTATTTTGAAAGAACACATTACAGAATTTTAGAGAGACTTAACATTTCAACACAGATGTCATTTTGTAAGAGACAACCAGTGAAAAGAAATCACCAGTTTTGTGACAGTCACACTGGAGTGAAACCTGCTGGCAGACAGCCACTAATTCAGTTATTTCTTGCTTTAAAATCACTCCATATGGATATTCAATGTCATGAAATTTAAATGAATTTTTGCCTGTCTTGCAATAATGTTGACTGAGTCTGAGGAAAGAAGAGAACAAAACTTTAGCTTCATGAGTTGACTCATTAAACATCTCCAGAACAGAACCTCAGTCTTCACGCAATCATTTTAACATGCATTTAGTTGACCTTTCCCATAAATCACAGCTGAATGATCTGATCAAAGTCTCCAGGATGGAGAAAAGTTTGTGATATGCAATGTATCTTTTTTGTGTTAGAAAGTGTCACTGTGCTGGCTGCCGCGTGGTCTTTCTCCCATACACTGAATCTCCCTGCAGATGTGCACAGCAGCTGACAGCTGCATCAGTGGCTTAAATTGAACAAGGAAACAATTGCAGGAAAACATTTCTTCTTAACAATTACAGTTGAATAGTAATCTGAAGGTTAATTTGGTAATCAGTGAATCTGCAGTAATGATAGCTGCAATAAATGACGACAACGGGAGACATTTATCATTGAATCAAAATAAAAGGATGTTTCCCAGCTGAAACCTATCTGGATAAAAATGTGAATTCTTTGAAACTGAGATGCGCTACAGAAAATAGTGGATTTAGTGTGCAAATTTTACCATGGCTTATGTGGGAGCTCACTTTTTTCACTTTTTTATGGTCAGAAACAGCAGATACAACATTTATAAAGCACTTGATTTAGCTTTTATGTATCATTATTCCTATCAATAAGAATATGAATGATAAGAATATGAAAAGCAGTCACTCCCACCTGCTGTGCATCTTTCTGCTTTTCCAGTGTTTTGGCTGGTGCACAGAACTCCTCAGTCACCTCTCTGGCTGGTTCACCAAATGTTTTAGTGAGTGCCCATGTTTTGTATGTGGCACTAGTGCATTGTGTCCCTGTGGCCAAATTTGCTTATCCACTGCATTTGGACAAGGTCTGATGCGGCCTTTGCTTTGTGAGACTGTTAGTCACAGATTGATAAAACTGAGTGACAGCTAATCTTGCTGCTGATGATGATGAGTATGTCCAATTCTCAAAATGTGCATATTTAGATCTGCAGCTGCTTCGTCAAGCAAATTGTGTGCTTTGCAGACTGATAATACACAGAGAACATCTTGGAGATGAAAATCAAGTGCTTCAGAAACCTATTTGAGAGAGTCATGCCAAGTCAAGGTGGTGGGCCAGGCAATGTATCGACTGAATGTTTGGAGAATGACATTTAAGTCTTGCAGTGATTCCAGTGGTTTTGCTGGTGAGAAGTAAAATCCCATCTGTGGCAATGGTGATGAGGTGTTTCCCAAAAAACTCTTCATCTAATCCCACTTGGCAAAAGCTCTGTCTCAAGCTGCTGTTAAGTGGATTCTGCATCTGTGCTCTGTGTCAATTACATGTCCATCTATGTCCACATTTCCTCTCCCACTGACATCACATCTCAGATCTGGTGACTGTGGAGGTCACTGAAGTTCACTGAACTCACTGTCATGTTCATAAAACCAGTTTGAGACTTTAGCTTTGTGACATGGAGCGTTATCATCCATCCATCCATTATCTATACTGCCTATTCATAAGGGTAGTGGGGGGCCGGACCCTATCCCAGCTGACACTGGGTGAGAGATGAGAGATCACATTTGTTCCCCTGTTACCTCATATGTTTGATGTGAACATTAGCTGAAACTCTTGCCCTCTATCTACAGGATTGGATGCATTGCAGAGCTGCCACATTATTGGCTGACTGGATAATAGCATCAATAAGCAGGTGTGCAGGTGTTCCTGATAAAAGTGACTGTATATAATCTCTGTAAACTTAATCAATCCTCAAGGAAAGTTAGAATTCCATCTTCACTTGGGTCAGCCAGCAAGTGCACTTTTCATCTGTCTAACTCTGCATTGTGTTGTATAGTGATCAAGGACAACAGCTGCCAGGACTGGCTTTTAGCAATTTGCTGCAAGACACCATCATTACTTACTATAGTATTTTAGAGAAACATAGTATTCACAGGGTTTCTTTTGCATAAATGCTCTCTGTAAGGCCATGAGCAAGGTCGCAAAACGTTCTATGCTCACCAACTTTGTCTTAACAGCACATCCCAGCATTAGAAGCCAAACAACAACTCTGCTACACACAATCTTCAACAACTTCTCTTCTAATTGGTAGATATGTGAAAAAAAGAGGAAACAAAAGATCTGAACAGAACACATTACAACACATTTTTTAAAATTCTTTCTACAATAGCTTTAGTTTCTCTTTTCCTTCTCACAGCACACATTACTTCCTGCAATCGCACTGAATGTTGGCTCTGACTGTGCACTGCAGGGTTGTCTATTATGAAGGTAATTCTTGGGCCACTGAGCTGATATGTGCCACACACCAGTAGAAATGCCTCACTTCCCTTCATATTTGCCACCTAAGTCTAATCAATATGAAAACAAGGCTGTCTGTTTATCTGGCCTTAAGACTGACGATGACCCTGTAGCATCATGTACCTCTACTGCCATGTACTCTACTGCCATCCTCTGAAAGCTAGTTTACATTCAATATACCACATCAAGGTCATTAGGGGACATGTAGGCTATACATCATACAGTAGCTGGTGGCTGTGAGCACTTCTTTGAAAGAAGGGAACAAAGCATTCAAAGGCAGCCTGGTTTTACAGCCTGACTTACTATATGTTCACCTCTCAGAAACAACTCTGCTCTCAACTGCTCGAATACACGTCTTCTAGAACAGTTCTGTCTCTCTGAAGGGCATCACAAAGTGAACACTTCTGCCCCAATGTGTGAAATTCAGAGACTGGAGAGCACTGTTCCTGTTTCTTTTTTTTTTTTCCAGCAGTTGTTTCCATTAGACCCATGTGGTGAACACCATGCTAGGATCAATACAGGCCCCATTAGGGACCCCTATTGTGTCTGGCTTCTGAGCATCAACCCACCCACCCTGGTTAGTGAAGAGACCCTACAGGCCTCGGCCGCTGCTCTTGCACTCGCCCGTTCCTCTCCACCAAGCTGCAGCTCCTAAAGGTGCATTTCACACCTTAATAACCTCTCATGCATTCTAGCTGAGCACTATTATGACAATGATTACTGGAGCTTGTGCGAGGCACATTCATCAGCTGTGCAGGTTTTGCCAGTAGAATCAGACTATTATACATTCAGTGTAAGAACTGGATGTTTTCTGCAAATGTATTGGTGAAAAATAAAGCACGGACAGAACAGATGTTAACAATTGCTGTTCATTTTATGAAAATCAGCAAATCTGCATGGTCTAATCATTCCTAAAGAGATGGCATGTCACACACGTTATATATCAGTTTGTAAGTAATCTCCAGGCAGCTCTTCCAACACAGTGACTGCATAAATACTCATCTATTGTTTTGTTTGCCCGTCTCCACTCACCCAAGCCTCTGGGATCCTCCATCTATTCATTCACCATGAATAATGTGGCACATCTCATGTCAGATGGAAAGATAATGGTGTCACAGTGCTGGCCCCACATCTCCTGCTCAGCACAATTTACAATAGGCCATTCTGCCACTTCATGCCTCACATTGCTGGCCAGTGAGAGGGTGATTTGCAGAGAAGCACGTACTGACCTTACTCAGGCATACACCCACACAAATCACTCTTGTTGACCTCTGACTGCTGGGACGCTACTGGTCAGTCCTGATTGGACTGGTTTGTTCATTTTCCTGCAGCTCTGCTGACAAGATGCTGAATAGAGTGTATCCTTAAGGGAGATTCACTGGCTGTTCAGTGCATACAGTGTCAATGATCGCTGCTCTTGATGAACAGGTTACCTAAATTGTTATGCAGTGAAAACTGTTGTAATACAGAGCTTTAACAATCAAGACATGGAGAAAAAAAATAATCACATAAGATCACATTAAACAGAGAAATATCTGGTCATTAAAGCAGGAATCATCCTGGACTTTGCATTTGGCCACTAATCATACATTTTCAAATAACCTCCTGGCCATTGTTATTTTCAGGTGAAAGTACTATGTCATGGCCTTGAGTCTTGAGCATGGAAGGTCATTCTTGATTGCAAGCGGTAGTGTCAGTGAAGAGGACGATGGCGACTAGGAGGTGCAGCAGGTCTGGAGGATGTTGCTGTGATTGAGATGTGGTTCAAAGCCTTGACAAAGACCAGTAAGTGGAACTTGAGTTGTGATTATTTTTTCACACAAACATTGTGAAACTGTGCACCATAACAAAAGGAAAACATGGTTGCTGACCAGCCATGATAGTATCTCTATGAAACTGTGCTTGAACTAATTACTAACAACAGTATTTGTGTTTCATTGTTTTGGAACAGTGACAATAAAGATCTATTTTATTCTATTCTATTAATGTTTAGCAGGTAATGATAGCCTTGGTCACCATCTTAGTTAAACACATTAGCATCCTAACACTTGCTAATTGGATATCTAATAGTTGATGGCAATATGATTAGATATGCCAGTGTTTGTTTCCTGACTAAAACCAATGCACCCACATCTGTCAGCAGGGATGAGACACATTTAATTCATTTACTCTCAAGGCTCTAAACAGCTAAAATGCTTTTTCAAAAAGATATTACTGTTCCTTAGTCCAGTCATCAGTGACTGCTGCTTGGAAAGCTGTTGGAAGCAAGTAAAAGGTAGCAGTAATAATTGTACCTTCTGGTAACACAGCTATCGCAATTTCTAACAGGAATCACACAAATCACTCCATCACACTAGCACTACTGATTTTCAAACACTTTTGTTTTGCTGCTACAAGTGAAATAATTCTTTTTCATTCAGCTAATGCTGCTATCTGGTTTGTCGGATGAAACTGTGTGGGGGTCTAGACTGAACATGAGCTGCTGAGCCCCTACTAACCCAGCACTCCTTTTCATCTTTGTACAGTGTGTGCAGTTTTCTGTGATGGTATAGTCCCTGGCCCCAGTTTTGCTGTGTGGTAATTTGATTAAAAGTTCAATGTATACTGTAAGCATAAAGCTGATCTAGTGAAGGTCTTAAAATGAGATTTTTACACAGTGGGCTAATCTTGAGATAATGGCTTCAAGATCAGGTAATGAAATAGAACTCAGCTTAAGGCCCTCATCGTGTTCATTTCTATTGTGTGATTAGTGTTGTATATTCCAAAACAAATTTTAAATAAAATGAAAATCAGGCTTTGTCTGCTTTGTAATTCAGCCTTGGCTGCAAGATAAATTATTCTGTGTACCACTACCTCTCCATATTTTATTTTTATTTTCATTTCCCATGCTTCATAGTAAACATAATTGTATATATAATAATGTATATATTATATGTTTATTTTACTGGGTACTTACCTATAGTATGATATATACTTTACTGCACTTCATCTTTGTACTTTATTTCATTGAGACACTCCCCTGCGGTGGAACAATAAAGTTTAAATTATCAATCTTAGACCTTTGTTGTTTGAGATTTAAGGGCAAATTTTACAGGGAGTGGAGTAATTGGAAAAACCTTTATACTCTCTACCGCTCATCCAGCTTGGCAAAATATACATAGAGCTCAGTCTCCTTCAATATCACAGTGTTGTCAACTCTCACAATTCTGGAATAGAACATCCATTTTCAGACTGTCTCATACTGACCAAACAAACATAGAATGTCAAACCTGTCTACTAGAAATTACATTACACAACAAATTTGCATTTGAATAGCCAATATGTTTTATAATAAATGTAGCTACAACTGAATTATTTCCTACAAATGTATTGAGGATATGCTGTTAATTTACATTCATACTTAATGTATCAGTAAAATGTTCACAGACAACTTATTTGTTTTCCACCACAATATTTGACCTTGCAGTACAATATCCACTTACAGTGTCTGCATCTTTATTAAACTGTTTTATGGTTCTGTTTAGACTCTAACAGCACTTAGATAAAGTTAGAGGAATACAGAAAAAAGCTCACAGTGACTTCAGACACAACACACTTGTTTATTTACATTGAACCAAAACCACCATCTTTCCCTGACTTAAACCAAAGAGCTTATGTTGCCTGCCCCTGACCACAGATGTGAAGCCCCATCTGGTTTGACAGTTGTGTGCTTTGTACTCCTGCCATCCACTCCAGCCACCTTCCTATGAGTCTGCAGTTGTTAGTAAATGTGGTGTTTCATTCATTTAAAATACATTACCTCTGAACATAATCCAGCCAGCCAATTTGCTGTTGCAGTTTAGCTGGATAGAAACAGGGTTGAGAATGTACAGGAGCAGTAACCTCATTCATTATTTACTATAAATCACTGATGTGACATTGTGATCTTCTGGTTGTCTTATTAACCTTTTCTGCACGTCTAAGAGGTAAGCCGTTACACATAGAGTCACAATTTCTACAGTGAAACAAAGTGGCTGTATTTAGGATGAGTCCTGCATCATCAAAGCTGTCCAAATATTTCTTCTGGAGAATCACAGTATCACTTTTTCTTGGCATGTTGAGTGGTTTATTACAGGGAGATTTCAGTTTAACTTCAGGTCAAAAAATGCTAAAAATAGCATAAACCCTAAACAAGATGCTACGCAGGAAATTGAAACATGACGAGCTAAGAACATATTTGCCCAGTGGTCCTGATTCTCATAATTATTGTGACTAATATGATTTCCTTATAGTGCAGTAGATTTTTGTTTTTTTCTACGAGCCTCTCCTGAGCTGGGAACAGAGCTAGGATTCTCTCAGCAAGCAGTGAGCTAATGGCAGCAGCACCATCACTCATTCTGCTCTACTGTGTCTTTGAAGAAACCATTGTATCTGCCAAATCCATCAACCTTTCCCGCAGAGGCATTTGCCAGCCTGTGAAACTGATCATCTACCTTGGGGATTGAGGACCATAGCAGCGGGAGCCATATTTTACTGCCTCCTTAAATATTTGATGCAGGACGGTGCCATGGGCCCAGTCATAAAAAGGACCCCATGAAACCAAGGTGGTCAGGCTGCTCTCAATCAGCCCAAAGCATCCTGACTACAGACATTTGATGAATCTGACTGTGGTTGCAACACTTAATCAAGATGAAATTTAGTTTCAGGAGGAAAAGGAGGATGGGATTGCAATATTCCTCAAGGTAAGGTGGTCAGATTTGCATTAGAACCACATTATCTTTTAATCTGCCAGGAACGAATGATTGTCATCAATTTGTGGTACACTTATACCATCCTGTATGGGCAATAATACTTTGAGGCAAGCCTCCCACCAGGAAACAAGTATCTTCACATAATTGTAAGTTAAAGCACATAGACTGGAGCTGTTATCCACATATCTTTATAATAGGCAGATTTAATATTTGACAATAATTTATTTACCAAGAGTTTAAAAACTATATGAACCTGCTGTTTTTTTTTTGGGTTTTTTTTTTTGTTTGTTTGTTTTTTTTAACCACTTTTGAGTGGGATCTGACTGAAATAGATGCATGTACCTCTTCACTTGCAGAAAGTTTTTTAAATGTGTTGGGTCCAGAGGTGTATGGGTAGCAGTAGCAGGCCGTGTATTTCACACCTAGGCCTTCACTGGTGTCCTACCTCTACCCCACCTCTTAATAGGCTACCTTAATACCGGCTATAGAAACCATCAACAACATACAGAAACACAGTATAACAAAACTTTGCATCACAGACAGACATGTCATGTAGCCAGAATAAATACCATTACACCACAGCTGCTCCACACACATCATCTCCAGCAGAAGCAGCAATATTAACTCATAAAATGACAAAAAGACGTAAACAATAAAATATAGGTAAAAACATTTTACTCACTGAAACTGCTGATTATTTGTAGATAATTTTTTTTTTTAAATGCCTCTGTCAGGTGGACGTTCTCAGCCCTAAAGTAAACTTAAACGAGAGGTTTCGACTCGACTTTCAGCGTTACTTAACTTGTCCTCCTCCACCACTATGTTTTAGCTTGCGCAAGTAGCTATACATGTGATTTTCTAGCTCTGACCAGCACGCTCTTTGACCATCCAATCAAATCACATGGAAATGCCAACATTAGCTAAGGCCTGCTAGATGGCCCTGATCTTGCCAACTCGAAATCTGATTGGTTAAAGGATCCATGAGGCAACAGTTTATTGTGAATTACAGTGGCCTGCACTGTTGATTCTGAAGGCCTCAAGGCAGATTTCTGTCAACTTGGTAACACAGGGCTGAAAGCAGATTGGATAAAAGCTCTGTCATAAACAGACTAGAATTGGAAGCAGCACAGGAAAGCAATGAGATCAAGAGAATAGACTATATTGAACAATTTAATACATATATACATACATAGTATTAATGGAAAAAAACATTGACAGTGATAGTGATAATGTTTGGTCCAGCAGAAGGCCTTGCTGGCCCTGACAGCCCACCACTGATGGGTAGGTACTTTAGGTACTGTAAAACTTTGATGAAATAATGCTTATTTTGATTTGGTCTGAAGCTTGTGGCAGCATAGTCAAAATAGTAATCAACCAACGCTGCAGCAAGAATTTCATCTCAGTATCCCAGTGGATTATGTCCATATTGGAACAATTCTTCCCCTCATGATTTATGTCATATGCCAAGGTTCAGTGCTGGTGCAGGGAGCAGGGTGTCCTTCATGTAGCAGGTGGTGAGTGGCGATTTGTGTGGTGGATGGGCATGTAGCATTTCTAACATTCATGCATGAGACAAGAGTCTGCATCCCCTCAAGGACCTGCAATTAACATTTTCCTTTTTATTAACTGTAATGCTTATTAATTTTTCCAAACCATAACCATTCTGTAGTTGTCCATGTGCAGAAACTGTAGAGAGCAAGCATTCTTAAAATGTTTTTTACTGGATGCAAATAAAAGTAACTGAATTTGATCAAAGGTTCTGAAGAATCATCTAGTTTGATATCCTTCTCTGGCAGTGGGGTGGAGAGTTCTTAATGTACCATCAAACAGGGCTGCTTTCTTGGTGGAAGGTTTTTATTTTTTATATGTGACAATTTTACTCTGCTCTCAGTGTGATAATCTAAAGTACATCCCTGAAAAATGATCAGTAGTTTTTTCTGGTTTCTGGTCTGATGCTGCACATCCTCTAAAGCTGATATGGCAAAATTTTTGGCCAAACGATTATATACACATTTGGAAGACATAGACAAACATTAGCATTCATTTCAAATACATATATTGTGTAGGTCACAGTCCACTTTGTGCCAACTGTTTTGGCGACACAGTGTCTGGTACCACAACAACATACAAATGCACAGAAATGCCTCTAACTGTGACTCAGGCTTCTTAATTACATCTGCTATAATCATTTATTCTGATTTGTTGATTAAGAGTAAGAGTGGTCTCAGAGGAAAACAAGCACTTTGTGCTGAAAATAAGATGTTTACCCTCATGTCAATGAAACCAGAAAGCAGATGAAGCCAATAGGTGTTGTTGGATTTTGTTGACATCTGACACATGAAGCCTGAGCAATTATTTTATCCAGGATTTCACTCAATATTAAAAGGAAAATTAATCCAAAGTTCTATTGTTTTCTGTATACAAAAGCTTCATCAGCTTCAGTTCTGAATACAGTGAATTTGAACAGTTCTGGTAAGTGGCTGGGCTGTCACAGTGGGAGGCCCTTACTGAAATAAATTCAGTTGTTATGACATAATGCATCTATTGTTGTTTTAGGTCTGTATTCCAGTCACAACCAATTTATGAGGTTAAAGCCCTGACTCTTACCTTTGATTTAAAGGTTTTTATCATATCCATGTCAACTGAACTGTTTAAGAAGTATGGCCATCAGGGCACTTTACATAAGCTAACAAAGTTTGAATTGTGTGTGTGTGTATGTATATTTATATTAAATTAAAACTGGTAATTTGTTTAAATGTTGTGGCTAATCCAGTGCTTTTGCATGTCACTAATAGGAGCCCCTCACATCAGGTCTGCAGAGGGCCTTACACTCACTTTTTGATAGCTCTGGTTTCTATGTGTGGGATCACCAACCTGGAGGTTGCAGGAACTAGATCCACGGACATGCAAAAGCATAGTATTTACAACTTGGTCTGATTAGCAAAAATGCTGAAATTAGAAACTTTCTACAATATCCACAACATAATGAGAATGGATTTATGTTCTCTTCCTACAGGCAGGTCAATGGCTAAACTTTTGATGAAGCACCAACTCCTTTTTGTGGGGATACAGGCCCTCTTTCCCTAGAAATCATCTGCATTTTTCATCAAGACAAGAGCAACAGATTAGGCATGAAAAGTCGACTTTGTTGCATCTGTAAATACCACATTATATTTCCCCAAAGAATACGTCTGAACTGTGAAAAGCAGAGCCTTTGTTTTCTAAATGGGTCATGATCTGTTTTCCTTGTGGAGTCCAACAGGTAAACCATTAGTCAGACCTGCTCGCTCCTCCTAATCAATTTACAGTTTAAAACCATTCATCTCCATATGCCCATCTGACTTCTATATTAGATGCAAAATGTCAGATACTGTAATAATGGTGAAACAGGGCTCGGGATTATTGCAGAATCGCAAAATACAAATGATTTCCTCTGGCAGTCTGCTGGGTTCCTCTGTTTTTCTGTGGCAGTACATCAGTGTGTTGGAGACATGAAGATGAAGACATTTTGTACTCCGATACAACGATCCAATATGTAATGCATTTCAGGGTGGTGATTAGCTTAAGAAACTCTAATTTAAATGAAAAATCAAAGTTGATTGCTTTCAGTCACAGGACAGTCACTTTGTTATCAATCTTAAGTCTCAATGTCTCTCTCTCTCTCTCTCTCTCTCTCTCTTTCTTTCTCTCTCTCTCTCACACACACAAACAAACAGAATATTTCCAGTGGGGATGCTAAGTTTTTATCAAGCTGTTCCAGTCTGGACAGATACTGCAGATGTTGTACCTGGAATCTGCTGAAGTCACTCTCCCAGTTTGGCAGTCACAGCCCCTAATGCTCCTATCACCACAGGGACAACTTTGGACTTCACCTTCCACATTTGTTCCAGTTGTTCTCTCAGCCCCTGATAGAAGGTTCGATCTTTTCATGCTCCTTCTTTCTGATGTTCTTGTCAGCTGGGATTGCCACATCTATTACTACTTCCCCCTTCTGCTCCTTGTCAACCACCACTCTGTCTGGTTGATTAGTCAGCAGCTGTTTGTCAGTCTGGAACCTGAAGTCCCACTCAACTACTTTTGATTGTGTGTTCCACTGTGACTTAGGGACCTCAAATCCATACTCAGCAAAGATGTTCCTGTGCACTATCCCAGCCACTTGGTTATGCCTTTCAGTGTACACTGTCCTGCCTTGCATCTTGTACTGCCATGATCAGAGCCTCTGTCTCTATCCTTCAGGCTGGCCTCTGCTAACCACTGGAAGGAAGTGGCTTGATGTCAGCCACTTCCTCTATCTGCTGATGGAGTGGAGTACACTGGATGGGCTTTCTCAATCTTAGCTTCTGAACTTCTTTTCCATGGGGAAGAACTCTCTGCCTGTTGCATTCTAGATCTTATACCCAATTATTATTTTTCTGTTGCAGTGGCATATACGAGTCCCTTGGTTTCTGTGATGGTGTAGTAGGGTAGCAAGTAGGCTGTTAACATCTCTAAGTATCTCTTCGATGGACTGTGTTTGGTTTGCCACGATTTCATCCTCAGCTCAGTAGATGCAGCATCATGACTGGTGGTGGTGCATCATCTAGTTCTTTAACACTGCTCTCCTCTAATGGGGTCGTCTCAGTATCTCCATACTGCTCAGTAGTGTTCCCATTGTGTCGGGACCTCTCAGTCTCCAGCTTCGATAGTTGCTTCCTTCTTTCGGCATTTGAGCACTGGGCTACCAGCTACTTCATGGTCAGTGTGGACATTGGTCTGCTGTTCATCCATAGTTCCAACATATTTTGCATGTAACCCTTCTCCTTGAGCCTGCTGTTATAGTAGCATTCATTAAATCAATTCAGTATTCAGTTCTTGTCCATGTGCGTCTTGTTCCAGTAGCCTGCTTGTCATCAGTATGTCCTTGTCCCCCAGCATTTGATGTGGACCTTGTTAATTCAGGCTATGTCCGAGCCAAAATGGCTTTAGTTATCAGTAATTTTCCAAGGAGCTGCACATTGTTCAGGACTTGTTCAGCACAAGCCAAGTTTCCCATCTGGGATAATAAAATGACTGAACTGAACTCAACTGGCCTGTGCAGCTTTAGGGGTGTAAGCCTGGGGACCCCTATTTCAACATGTCTATATTGAAGATAAAAACAAAATAAATTTAGTGTTGACTGGTTCAAATGATGAGTGGATTAGTAAATCAATGGGAAGCTGTTGCTGGCACTGTTTCTTTGCATAAACCAGTATTTTTTTTTATTATACATTTTTTACCCTCAAATAAATCACTCTCCACATGGCTCATACTATGCAGGCTGGTGGTTTATAGTGTTGGTACCTTTTACCTCAGTTCAAGCAATGTTGGATACAATTCCAGATGCAGTGACACTGACACTGAATTAATTGGCATGACACTGAAGTAAATTGAATGTTCAAGTTGAGGCAGAAATAGGTGTACGTCAAAACACACCATGTTAAAATAGCACAGTTTAGGGGGATACATTTCTGCTAGAACCAAATTCTGATACTGTGATAGGAGAACATCTGTAGAAATAAACACCATATAAAACCCTTTCTGTGTCAAGGGTAGCAGTGTGGACACAGACAGAGCAGAGCAAGCAGAGTACAAAAACAAGGTCCTTTAATCAAGCGGGGTCGGTACACAGGAAGGCAGAGAGAGAAGGCAACGGTACAAGTGGACAAGGCTGAGGCAAGGTCAAAAATACAGGCAAGGGTCTAAACACTATGGCTGCTGAGAGAACAGGTTTCTTCACAAAGGCTGGTAGGTCTGGTAGAGGCACAAGACGAACTGGCAGGGAGTGCAGGGAGACACTGACACTAAATACACAGGAGCAGGGCAGACAATGAGACACAGGTGAACCACATTAGGGCAGGGTAGGTAATCACCAGGAGGAGGGAGCACAGAAGGAAGGGGAAGACAAGACACCTGAAACAAGAGGGAGGTCAGTGATTTCAAAATAAAACAGGAAATAATACAAACACAACTGAACTACAAAATAAAAAGCCCTGGCTCAGAGCTGACACCCTGACATTCTGTATAATTCTAAAATATTTATGATTAACATAATTTCATGTAAATTAATCACTACTTAATAATGCCTTTAACACAGTTCAGTCAGCCAACATATGTAGTATGCTATGTTATGTGTACAGCACTGATGTTTGACCTCATCACTCTGTAGAGGGAACAAGTAACTTCAGCACATTTGGGAATCACAAAAATAACTTCACCCCCAGGGGAACATAATGTCTTTTTATCCACCTGTTTTTATGTGCATGTTCAGTCTGCTGGGCATGCTGCAAATAAGTAAAAACATTGTTTTTGTGCTTGGCTTAATTTGTGTATTGTGCAAAGGAAACAGATGTAGCAAATAATTCATGATGTACATAAGAGTACATGACTTAAACGTCACTGACGGCAGACGAAAACACCAGATCTGTGTAGAGCCATGAAACTGTAATGTTCCTACAATGTATACATGGAACAAACATAAATGTCGTGTATTTTCACCACATTTCCTACATGGTGTTCCAATGTTTGAGCTCCTGTGATTAAGTCTGATCTCAATGTGTCCTCCTCTGCAATGGTTTAACAGCACCCTGAGCTAACTCCTAATGTTTGCAGAACAGTAATTAATGTATTTTTTCCAGTTTTCTGGAAATCCATTTAACATTTAACATTGCACAACATTTGAATGGAAATTTGACTATAGGCACAGAGCTGACTAAACCACCGCACCGAAAGGTGCATTTAGTTGCTGTTCCATGACATCATCAGCAAATAGTTTTTTCGGTTGTCATAGTATTGAACAATTATCATTGTTTTTCCATCTGTCTGCGTGAGATGCTTAGTTGTATGAGTGAAGATGTTGCTGATTATTTTAAGTGCCATTAGTAATTTGGCTGACCTTTGGTGCCCAAGCTCCAGCTTGACCAAGCCGTCTAGCTTCTCTCATCCTGAGATTTTTTTCATAGTTATAAGTGTTAAGAAGGCACATTGGTTCTAAAGTGAGTCACATCTGATCCCAGTGTAGAGTGCCTCCTTCAACTACTGACTTTTAAACTATCTTTAGATTTTAAAGCCACGCTCTAAGACAAAGCACCAGAGTACATTTTCCCTCCTTACAGGCTTTTATTGCCATACCTTGGAAGATGATCTAACCATTTAAGTAGGATCAGACTTGTGGCTTGTAGTTAATGGGAAGTGAGGAGTAGCCACAAAGAACCAAAGCCAAATTCATGTGAAAATCAAACCAGTGCCTCATAGAGACAGCCGAGCAGGCTCGGAGACAGCATGGTGAGCCATGGACTTACCAAAATAAATATCAGAACTGCTGAAAGATGTGATCATAAGAAATCCATTCAAGCTCCTCTCAAAGAACTGTAATTTCTTGAGGATTAAATTACAAAACGGGGAAGATTGTTTGGACAGTTCTGGCTGTCTTATCATGTAGGCATGTACAAACAAGTTTGCAAGCATGTCCACACAGTTTCTCAGGAGCATTCACACACACAAACCTCAGTGGTCTTTCTAAGAGTAATCCAGGAGAAAACAAATAATAGAAAATACAACTTCATCCAGATTAGTGTTCATTTTGTTTAGGATACAGACAAAGACTGTGACTACATCTTTATATATTTATATACATTAAATGATGTGTTATTGTTGCCTCACACTAAGCACAGCTTAACCATAGTTTATTTGCAAAAATCAATGTCTTTTTCTAACTTTAACTACATTGTAGTTGGCACGCACTGATGCTGTACAAAGCAAAATTTAAAAAAGAATGTTGGAATTGGATGTTATCTGGTTTTTTTGTGTCCAGTGTCTGTGTTCTTGTCTGACAACAGTGTTGCAGTTGGACACCTGCAGTGCAGCAACCAACAGCGCTGGAGTTTGGAAACTAGCTCCTACATCCTTTAAGAGCTGTGTGGCCAATTGAGAAGGTGACAGAGAAATAAATCATAGTAAAAGCAGAGCTTGGCAGAAAAAAAAATGGGTTGTGTGTAGCAGTGTCGAGAGACCGCTGCTGGATTTTGATATTATTTGGGTCTGTAATTCTGAAACAGGATTGGGAAGGTTTATTCAAGGTGTGTGCTTTTTTTTAAGATTGTCTTTTACCAGTTCTGTTTTATTTTTATAGGGATAAGAGAGAGAGAGAGGGACAGGAAAGGCACAGGAGAGAGGAAGACATTCAGCAAAGGGCCTGGGCCAGATTTGAATCCAGGATGCTGAAGTGAAGATTCAAACTTGATATGTGGTACCCTGTGCTTAGTCTGATTTAGTAAGGCTTAACACAATTTTTCCCAATTATATAAACACAAAAGATAAAAATATAGTTTTGATTACTGATAAAATGTTCAGAAACTAAACATTAGGTTGCTAGGTTGAGAAAAATCCCTTTGTTTAACTGGAACATATGAACACACTTACCTTTCAGAAAAGGGCTGCAAAGGATTTGTACCAAAATCTTAGGCATTTTTAATGGATGATCAACATTACAACTGTATTATTACCACATGAAAACGGATTAAAAGCAGTGCCTAAACACACTGAAATATCCGCATAAAAAAAAAGCATTATTAAATCATACAACCTGTCAACCTGTTTTCTACAAAGGTCAAGTCAGGGTCAAGTCTTGTAAAAATATATTAATGACTAAAGAAAGACTCATAAGTGTTTGCCTCAACTAAAACCAGACTATAATCTTAATCAGATTCTTTGAGTAGGACATGACTAAAATGTCACTAATATGAAAAACCTATGTGACCAAATATGACCAAAACTCACATGGTCTTCTGAAGTCAAGATCATGAATCTAAAAATAGATTAGAAAATCAACACCACCCAGGAGAAATGATAAAAACACTTCAAAGGACACCCAAAACTTCTATAGAGATTGTATTATATTTCCAAAAATATATGTACAGTCTATTACAAAGGTTACAAAGCAAAAAGAATTGTCTATGTAACAAGAAATTGTCTAATTAAATGATCTTCTTCTGTTGGGGAAAATACTTTTGACCAGTGAATATTCTCAATACTTTCATCACAGAAAAATAAATAATAAATTGACAATTTGTATTACTGTACAACAAACTAAAAGGCAAAATAAAGACAAAGTCAAAGTAAAGATGGAGATCCTATCAACTGTCTTTGGTCCTAAATGGAAATTATGTACAACTCAAATCTTGTGGGTGATAATAATTCATCTGCGAGATATAAAAATATAGTGCATTTTCAATGTATTCAGAGCTCTCTACTGAGTAATATGTGTAAAAAAAACCCATATAAATAAAATGTACAAGTTTTACAATTAGAACATATACAAAGATTCCCTCAAATCTCGACTCTTTCTGACACAATCAACAGTGCTGCACTCTTTGGAATTATCCACCACCTCACCAATGCGGTGAAACTAATTTCCAACTGCTGTACCACAAGATTTGAAAAATAACTTCTTACTCTATCTGCTAGTCCTGATTCCAACCAGCCCTCTACATCCTGGTGGTTTCTGATGTTTGGCTTTTTTGCTGAAATAGACCCAAAGCGAAACCTTTTGTGTTTTTTTAGAGCTGAGCAACCTCAAGTTCAGAGTGTGGATGAAACAAGCTGAAGCAGACAGTAAAGTGACTTTGTTGGTGAAGGTTACAGGTGATTTGGACGTTGAATCGATTTTATCCTGGACTTAATCTCAACATGGCCCAAACTGCTGTTTCCCCAACACAGGGAAAAAAAGGGGGGGCATGAGCATTCTATCTTAGGGTGTGAGGGGGGGCTCCAGGGGTCTGGTTTTAAAATCAGAGTGGAGGGTGGGGTGGGGGATGAGACAGAGTGCTGCCTGCGAACTGGGGAGTTTTGTGCTGACTGAATGACTTTATGTCGGTATTCAATTCAAAGGTCTGGCCAACACCCAATTGCTGAGCTTTGCTGTATGGATAAAGGGAGGGTGTGTGTGACACGGGGGCTCAGAGCTGGTCAGGGTGAGTCCCACAGTGAAAATGAATCAAAGTGTATGTCCACATAAATAAGCATGGAGACTCTGAAAACTGTGTTTAAAGTTTACAGGTGTACATCCTTGTGTGTTCAGGTAATTTTCATAATGTCACTCTAAAACACCTGGCTTTTTTTTTTTTTTTTTTTTTTTTTTTTTTACTAACAACAAAACTGTGTATTGAAACTACAGGTGGGGTCTGATAGATGGTTCCATTTTGAATTATGGTTCCTGGTCAGTGCTGCTAGATGGGACTGACAAATCAAAACTCAAATTTTCACTTAGGAAAGCACAATGTTTGACATATACACATTAAAAGGGTCAACATGTGTATGAAATCAGTTCACAACAGACAGAAACAGGAAGATGCACACCCGCTGAGTTAGACTCAAACCAGTGACCTTACTGTCACAAGTTAATGTGTTTGAATGACGAGACCCATCAGGGCAAAAGTTTACACTGACAGCAATATACACTAAACAGTTCTACATAGAACTGAAGTCAAAGAGAGTAAATAAGATAATGACTTGTAACAATGGTGAATTATTTTGGTGGTGACCAGCCTCTTATACCTTTTAACACCCAGTCAACAACAGTGGAAGTCAAAGGAGTGACATTCAGCACAGATGTCCCTCTGGTTGTGAATCCTTGTGGTTCACAGGCAGCACATTTACCCCAAATATAGAATTTTAATGAAAGTAAAATACCCATAGTTAAATACAACAGAGGTCTATGAGAATTAATGCTGTTGAAGTTTAAATATTCACCAAAATCAAGATTTTACAGATAAAAAGTTCAAAGAACAACCACACGATTAAGAAATGTTCTCTGAAATTTTCATGACATTTGATTACTCATTTAGCAAGTTAGGACATGTTGTACAGTAACAGATGCTATAACATTTATTGTCACTATGTAACAGATTTCAAATTTTTTTTTACATTTTTTTTCAGATTCTAAACAATCTGTGACTGAATTTTAGTAGCACAAATACTTTACAAATACTTTTTAAAAGTTAAGAGGTAACACTAAAACGTAGAGTGAGGGACTTAGTAATTGACCACTTGTTGCAGTGAACCAAACTTTGATTTTAAGATGTGTTTCAAAAAGAATGAAGTCTCTAGAACCAACTGGTGAGTTTTTGAAATGAGTGCTATATTGCTAAATTTGTGATCAGTCGCTTATAAACCCTGTCTATTTTGATCAGGCAAAAACCACATTTCACCCTCACAAATGGTCAATAATGACATATTAACTTTTTGGTGGCATCCAAGCATGTGCACCAAATTTGGTTGTAAGAGCTTAAACCAAATTTGATTTGTGAGTGATTAGGTGACACTGACAACATAACATCATCATTTTAAAATTGTATAACTTCAAAACAGTATCAAAATAAAAAGTGATGACTTTCATGTGGCTCAGTCCAGACTTTTCATATGAAGATTAAATTGGTGAAGCCTGTACTTTTTTTTTTTTTAACAGGTTTTACAGGTTTTGGACACATGCAAAATGGCTGAGGATGGGTCCCTACTCAAAAAAAGTTGTAAAAATCAACCACAGCTAAGAATGATAATCTTTACAATTCCAAGAGGGTCCTGACTCTATGACAGAATAATCACTGGAAGAGGGAAAATAAAGTTTCAACTAAATTGTAAGAAACTAACTTTAGGTAGTAACTTTGTAGGTCAACAATTATCAATTGTGTGTCATGCTGTCAAAGATAGATACCCAGTGGTCTGCTATGATTCAGCTGGTAAAACTCTACTGTGGTATAAAACAGATTCATGAGTTTTTCTTTCTATCTTTCAGACAACTGAACAAGAATAAAATAGTGATCTGATTGTGGCTCATTGTTATTAGCATATCCCTGCTGCCCAAATCTAGAGCTGAAACAATACCTCTCTAACTTCATTAGTTGATGAATATACAATTTATTGATTATTATTAATTAGCTATTAAGGTAATTGTTCATTTGAGTTATATGATGTGTGTATTTGCTATTCGTTGTATCTTACTATTATCTTGTTATTACCTAGCTTTGGGTTTTGGATGATTGGTTAATACAATAGACAATAGAATACATCTTTTCCAGTTTTATCTCATGTTGTAGGGTAAATAATTGGGAGATTGACAATGAAAATAAAAATGACTGTGCTTGCAGCCCTAATCAGATGTTTATTTTATGATTACCTTGTCATCTCACAAAATAAATATAAAACAGGTAAAGGGCAACACCTGTTCTGCGTACCTGACATTTGAAATAAGCGATCACAGCGATCATGGAGAGGGCTAGAGGCGACATTGAAATGTTTTTTTTTTTTTTTTTTTTTTAAACAGCCCTCAGCCATGACAGACAGACTTAGTTAACTGTTGTGTTTTCAGCCTCACCCTCTCTGGAGAGTGGTTATGACTTTGTGCGGACGGAGACCAAACGAAGAGAAAAAGATTAGATTTAAAATGTAGCTGATTTAATGAGGACATAGTCCATGAGACAATGGAGAGAATGATGAAAACTTCAGATCTGTTCACTCTGAGCTCAAGGTTGATTCCTGACATTTTGTCTATGCATTTTATGCAAAACTTTAAAGAAAATGACTGTATCTTTGAAAATATAGATTTATACCTCAGGTTACAGCAGCAATAAAAGAAGTTCTAATGGTTTTCTTTTGTGAACACCACTCTTCTTTTCATGACAGCCGAATAACTGCAACTGTGTTTTCTTATCAAAGAATACTGCACTTAAACACACTCATCATGGAAACCCTCTCCTTTTGGTGCATTTGAAGTGGAGACAGGTGGCACCAAATAGGGTGATTGGCTTTTAGGGCGTCCTCTGCAAAACCCCCTCGTCTCTGTTCTCCGTACAAAGCCATATGGAGGAAAATAGGAGAAATCTTAAGAGACACTTTAATGCATGTTCCATTTATGCCTGTGAAGGATGAGTGGAATAAACAAGGAAGCTGCACGGCTGCCTACCGGAGACGGGACAATGGAATTTAACAGCACGCTCTGCGTCTGACTCCATCGTTTCGGGCATTTTCATACCCAAACCCTGAAGCGGCTCTTTGATTTCCGGGCGGCGTACTGGTGTCAGAGGATGATGTCAGCAAGGCTAATTGGCACTTCTCTAGTGTTTCGACTGTTGCCTCTTTCATCTCTGCAGCCACTCAGTTCAACATTTCCATGCCATGGTAGATTTTCATCAAAGGTTTAGCATATCATAGTGGCAAAATATGACATGGTTATTTCAATGGATGACTTGGCACAGCAGTTTTTCCACGAACGTTCCAAACCGTTTTTAGGTCAAAGAGGTACATTCCTTTCCTTTCCAGCAGTGACTGAATCTTTCCAAAGGGTTTTTCTCAGCACAGCACACACAAGCGTTTATACCTAGCACCTTAAAAGTCTCAGACCATTTTTACCTGGTAATTATTGCTCTGTTTAGTTCATTTCTCCTCTGCTGACTGTGTCACTCGTGGCATTAAACCATGTTTGTGAACTTGATTTAATCAGTTCAAGTTCCACATCAAAAGAAAACAAAAAATAGGGAACTTGTCCACCCTCAAAATGAACCGCAGAAAGCATTGCCATTGAAGTGCCTAAAATAGTGGCAATACTTATTCTAACATATTTAAGGCAGTATTACGTCTACACTTTTCTTGGATCCACCCTTAAAAATTCTATTTGCAGCTGAACAGTACACCAACCCGTGTGCAACTTTTTAGGCAAAATTATGGCAAAACAACGTGCGGTGGCTTCAATTTCAATACAATCTCAACAGTGCTAAAACATTCTACTTAATAACCCAGTAACGGTTTCTGCCTTTCCTGTAGTGAACACTAAGACAAAGGATATTGCTACTCTGATATAAAAGTCTGGTGATTCAAGAACAGTTCATGTCTTGCGTCTCCTCAGTGTTGCACTCTTCACAAAAATCCTAAATAAAAAAAATTTGAAAGGTTGAAACCACATCAAAAAGTCACTCCTGTAGGCTGCAAACAAGCATGTGAGGATACCATGAAAACACAAGTCACTGCAAACAGTTCAGTCCAGCATGTCTCTGCACAAAAAAGCGTCTTGAAATCTGCACCTAAAAAGTTTCCTCTGTTTTGGATAAAAGAGAGTTTACCCTGTTGTCAAGTCCAAATAGAAGAGCAAAAAGAAATGCTGCATGCGCAACAACATGTCACGGTGGCAGATACAAAGGAAATTAACAAATTAGAAAACAAAGATGTAAAAACCATTGCAAGTAGACAAGATGATTCTCTCTTCTTTTTAAAGGAAATCCATAGCCATGGTGTGCACTTAAATCATTATTTAAGTTAAAGAAGTATGAGCGTCAAACTCCTTTCCAATGTGCCATTTGATATGTTATTGAGTTTGTAAGCGCCTCTTAAAAAAAAGAGAAAAAAAAGAAAGTCGTCCAGGTAGTTTCTTTTTCTGTTGCTGTTTTTTGCCCTTTTCCTCTCTTTAGTGCCCTTTGAAAATGCGGACCACAATCCTTCACTGAGGAACAAAGGAATGATTTCACTCCGAACACAGCCGGAAGAGTCAGACATAACAGATGTCTGTGTACTTTGACGATTATCTGTTACGTCCCAGGCGCTTCTCCAGATAAGTTCTGTTTTTGTTTTCACTCTGCCCGAGGTGGCCCGTCCCAGTCACACTTGGACACCTGTACCGTGGAGATGAAGCATCTGGGCTCTCATTGTCTGTATGCTGCTCATGATCTTTTTCTGATGGCCAACCAGCGTGATCCCCAAGCTCATCACATCCCTGGAAGACAGGACAACACATCAATCAATGCACTGGACCTTTGTGTGAGACAAAACAAGTAAGATTTACAGCATCAGGATTTTCATTTCATTAGTTTCACGATGTAGCAAAAAAGTCTGATCTGAAGTGATCTAAAATTTCTTTTATTGTCTGTGTTTGTGAACAGACATGCACAAGCGTACAATGGCCCTAAACTAACTGTACTTTATTATATATTTATACATATATATATATTAGATATTTTATAGCCCCAGAGAGACTTTTCATGTGAAACTGTGCAAAAACTGTTTCAGTGACGTTCATTGATGGCTGTTTGACACACGATATGAAAAAGAAGTGATTAGAAGTAATTGGTGAATAAAAATAGTTGTTCTGATACAAAGACACTATTTTTGAACTGATGGAATTAGTGAACTGATGGAATACAATTAAGTATAGTAATAAAACTGGAACAATTAGAAATAAAGGTATGTTCTCTCTGCACTATGGTAAATGAGGGCCTTGGACACTACTTGAAAATTTACGGTAAGTTACAGAAACTCATAAACCTCATGGCATAACGAGTCAACCAAAACTCTACTTGAATGTAAAGTCAAAGAACATAGATTTGTTTATTCAGGTGGAAGTGAGATCACAGTCTAAACGTGCCTGATACTAATGTTCCGTACTGATGCTTAACCCCTTGAGGGCTTCGTATCTACTCACTCGATTGACATCCTGGCCACAGATTCCAGGGAACTGTAGCCAGCTGCTGTGAAGTTGTCTCTGTATCGCTCCATCTTGATAGCTTCCAGCCACTCTCCCACTGAGCGGAAAGCGGTGAAATCTGGTGTGCTCTGATCTAACAGTGGACTAATTGGTCTGTGGGATGAGGACACAAAGATGTTTATGCCTTATGTGAAAAGGAAACGTTCCGCTGAAAACACAATCAAGCAGGAGACGAGACAAAGCGACGACCAAAGGCATCCAGCGGTGCAGTAAATTGCAAGAGGGGGAAAAACTAGTTGAATGGAGGTTTCAATCAATAGAAAATTCACAAACAGATGCAGCATGTCAGCTTTCTGCTTCTGAAAAATACTTTTGGTCAATATCTTTTCAATCTGAATACATTTACCCCATACAGTCTCCATATAGTAAAGTGCCTTTTAACCAGTTGTAACCTCTCAGTCTCATCTCACCTCTGGAAAGTATGTTCTGACTGCAAATAGAATTCATTTGACAGACGTCAGAGTGAGGTCTAGAGTCCCCACTGCACTTTAAAGTACCAGGAACTCATTATAGAGATTGATTTAAAAGCCCTGCTATTGACCATAAAGTCATGGAAGCTGCTTTGGGGTATTGATCCCCTAGGATTTATCTTTCATCTGTGAACTACAGAGGCTAAATCATCCACTGGATACTTTGGATCATCCACTAATGAATTAAAATAAAAGTAAAAATTCTTCATTGTAAATCAATCATTCTGGGTTTTATTTCCTCACCTTGTACACGTTCCCACTGGGGTTTTCAAGGTGTTAGGGTTACGGATCATCTTATCAAGGATGCCGACTATCTGATCAAATTTGGGACGTTCGGCTCTGTCTTTCTGCCAGCAGTCCAGCATTAGCTGATGCAGGCCTGGTGGACAGTCCATGGGGGCTGGAAGACGGTAGCCCTCCTCTATTGCCTTTATGACCTAGAGAATGAAAAACAGATGGATCATTAGTAATAGCAGTTAGTATAACCCTAACCCTAAACCATTTAGTATCAACCTTTATAGCATCATAACCCTAACCTCGAACACTTTGATATCAACCTTTCATATCACCTAAACCCCTGACCCTTTATTTGACCCTTTGGTCTAAACCTAACCCTAACCTTTTAGCGTTAGCCTTTAGTATCATCTTAACTTAAAGCCTTTCTGGCAAAGTGTGTAATCTACTGTTCTTCATGCACATTTCATTGTTTAATCACAGTGTTGGGAGCTTAATCATCAACAGCAGATGTCGCACACTGAGGAATAAAGGGCCAAACCAGACTGGATGTTTGTGTGTCAGACAGTGTGTGAAAGTAGCTACACTGATGAGTTTTGAGCTGTAATTGTGCAGCAGCCAGTTTCTGATTATACTCCATTCCATTACACCAATATGCCACTCCAAGTATTTCATGTCCAATAGCTTCCTCTTTCCAAACAAGGCTACTGAGATTCTTCTACTGTATCTGCCCCTACAAGAACTATTGGTGATCTCCATTTCTATTGGAGAGGCCTAACTGCAAAAATACTGCCTGAAAGATACGGTTTATCAGGATATTGCTGCCTCTACAACATGTAATATGTTTTTCACAAGTTTCCCCCAGCTTTGTGTGTGTGTGTGTGTGTGTAATAATAAATTGCCAGAACAATCCATTAAGAAACTTGTTTTAGTCATTTTATTTTGTCATGATCATTTCTATCACTGGTGGTGACATTTAATTCACCAGTTTGATTGCTGAGATCTGGTTTGTTTTCAGTTTTATTTTGGAGTCCAAAAGGGAAAGTCACACATTCGGACAAGTTTTAAACAAATCCCCCATTCATTCTAATTATCTGGACAACTTATTTGGAAGAGAATCTGAAGGTAAATGGAGCCAATTGCACAAGTAAACTGTTTATTACCTGTCTAGCTAGTCACCATGTCCCTACATCTTATCAGTGAAGCAGTTATCATGATTCATAGGTGATAATGGCCAAAACAAAGGAAATGAGATGCAACCTACAATAAATGAATGAGTTTTACTTGTGATGGTCATGCTAAAAAGGTTGTATAATTTATTCAACTCAGACACATGACCAAAGCCAAACCTCTATCTTTTGCTGATCCTGAAAAGGTTATGCATGCTCTGATTCTGGCTCACCTTGATTAGTGCAACTCTCGCTGGGCACAGTCACAAAACAATCCCCTGCCTTCAGTCAGTGCTGAAAGTTACAGCTAGGCTTTTAACTAACACTTTAGGAAATGGAATCATATTCTGCCAATCCTCGTCTCTCTTAAATGGTTGTGAGTTTTAGAAAATATTTTACTGATAACCTTCAAGGAACTACAGGGTCATGCTTCTCGTTACGTTGTAGACATTGTAGATATTTGCTAAGACATATGCCACAGTACAGAGTTATTTCCCTGAGATTAATTTCCCACATTCTCACAAAAAAGCTATATTTATACAGCTCTGACTAATAATAATAGAAAAAATATTTCTGAGGAGCCTATAGACCTAATCACCTTCTCACTCCACATCATGCATGCAGTTTAGCGCAGAGTTCATTAAAAGTCAATACCATGACAACAGTAGGTGCAGCGGGCACTTTGTTTTGAGCCCCTAGCTCCCCTTCCTTTTTGAGTGGATCTGGAGCTGTGTATGTTTCTGCATATATTCATCAGCTATTCCTGTCAGGACCTCGCAGACAAGAATGAGTCATGGAGGGAAAAAGTGTCAAAACGCTGAAACTGTTGGGGGAAAATGCAAATAATGTTCTTCCAGCATCCCCGGAGGATGTTTGCTGACGTCTTGACAAAGCAGAAAAATTTCTGACATTGATGTCTGTCAAGTAGTGGAGTGGCAAAACACCACATACACCACTTTAATGCTCGGACATCTTGTTTAGCATTTCTAACATCTGACTGTTCAATCAGCAGGCCCCTGCTTTGGAGCACTGAAGAATCTTAATCATGTTTAGCCCTGATGCTGTGGGTACTGAACACCAGGCGCCATATAAGACTCTTAAGAGCAGAACTCACTTGCCTTCCACCATCAATCAAAATGTGTCCAGTGTCCAACAGTTGGTGCAATTGGACTCCCTCAGTGGGAGGTGGCAAGAAAGCAGGCAACTGCACTTAGAGAACTGCGGGTGAGTCAATCATTATAGCAATTTGTGACATTTGAAAAAAGATGTATGTGGGCAAAAAACAAATGAGTTCTTTGAGGAAGAAAAGTGTGGACAATGTCAGAAATCAGCACTTGATGTTAAGACAGGATTGGTATAAAAATTATCATGTTGATTATGAATCATGATTACCCATCTCAGATTCACAAATCAAATTAGTTTTATCGTTCTGCACCTTTAATACACATTATTTAATTACAGAAACTACCAGGGCCCTGAAATTTCCAAATTTCCCTTCCAGCTCTGGTGCATTGAGTTTCAAAACATCAGCAGTGAGGTGCGAGAAAACTCTGGCACAGTGTGATTGTTTATACTACGTGTTTTTTTTTTTTTTTTTGTTTTTTTTCATTTTTCCAGCTGCATTGCTACAAGAGCTGGAGAGTCTTGTTTTGAGAGTTTTGTGGTTGACTGAGGTTTGACAATTTAACCAGCAGTTAAAGTCTTTTTAAATAAGAGTTATTATTTTATTACTTTGGAACACAAGAACAATCTGATGTTACTGACTCATGTTTAAATTCTGTACTTATCCAACATAAGTCTTGTACAATTATTGCAATATTTTATTTACAAGAAAGATGTAAACTAATTCCATAGTGGGGAATGAGTGTGAAGTATTTTATTTAAAGGTGTCAACTGTAAAGGGTGTACTTAAAGGAGGACTTTGTCCTTTAATATGGCACCTCCATAAATTTGGGGACTCAAAAATTAATTAAAGGTCAGAATTAATGTGGCAGAGAATGATATTGTTGCTAGTACGTGTTCAACTCTGAAAGCACTGAGACATTTGAAATAATGCAGAGTCCCTCTTTTAAAGCCTGTCATTTTCTGTGTCTCCATGCTGAAGCTGAGTTAACCATAATGACATCACAATGACCTAAAACTGTTTTGACAGGGTGAGTAATCATGCTGTATAATATTAGTGGAGTGCCACTTTAATATCAGAGCTATTCTATGAATTTATCCTTTTTGAATTCTACACTTTAAGCAAATCCGTGTAAAATGCAAAACATGCATGAGCTGTTTGCTGTGTTATTGGTTCAACACTGCTACTCACACTGGTTCCCATTACCATAAGTCATTATGAACATAAGAAAATTGAATCAAAAGCATTCTGCATGACAAGTGTTTTCCGATCCTGTTATTCATATTAATAGAACATTTTCACAGATCCACGTTTTCATGACTTCATTTTTATGCCTGTCCCATTTCAGGACCGCTTCTCCGTCAAAATGGATTCAAACTGCATGAATATAGCAAGACTTGAACTAATTAAGCCCAAGGTTACCATCCCTGCTGAGCTCAAAGAAAAACCTTAAAGAAAAACCACAAAGTGGGATTTTTGTCAGTGATGTTCCATGTTTCAGTGGGATGGCTTCATTAGGGATAATTGGAGATGCATGTGGGAAAATCTTGTATTCTTACAATTCATGCCTTTAGGTCATTACTTAGTTAAGATAGTAATGCTCAGTTGAGATCCAGATTGGAAACAATGCAAACCTCCACCATACTAACAATCTTAATTCTGTTTTGTTATTTATAAGCGATAAATAATAAATGCTTTTGAAATTTGAGACGCTCAGAACTCAGAAACACAAGACTGCACAGTTCTCTTACACTGCATAGGACTGCAACTAATGACTATTTTAACTGTTGATAAATCTGTTCATTATATTTACTATTTCTACAAAATACCTCTTACAAATTCCAGGCCCAAATTAACATTTTCACTTTACTTGTTTTGTAGACATTACAGGTGAGAAGCTGGAACAAGGAAATATTTTACATATTCAGTGCTTCCCCTACCATTGTCTCTAGGGCGACCTGCCGATGTGACCCCCACCCCACCCCCAAGAAACTAAAGAAAAAAAAATACATTAAAAAAAAAAACCTGAATATTTTATGTTATTTATGTGCATTTGTTTCATTTCAGGTCAGTGTGAGAGTCTCTGCTGTGTTTTGTTGTTGTTTACAATCATGTTTCTCTCCATGTGCACACACAGTGAAGCACAGACACACACGTTGACAACTCGTTACCTAGAGCACAATAAACGCTCATAAAAGTGTTGTAAGTCTCTCTAAAATCAAAGATGGACAAATGTCAGCACTAGCAGTTCTCCTGCAAGTTTGTTAATTAATGCGAAGACAGTGGGTGAAATCACTCTCGAGACTTCTCTACAGAAAATATGGAATAAAGTGAAAATATGTCATGATAAATGTGATTGTTGTTGATTCTTCACACTTAACCTAACTTCAGTCCTAACTCAACATGTATCAGTAGAAAGTTTTTGAGAACAATAATAAATCCTCATGTAATAATATATCTTCAGTGCAATAAGATTCCTAAGTAGTCCATCAGCAGAGTGACAATGTTATAGTGTTAGTAACTGTATGACTTTTATCAGGAAGTAACTCACATCTTGATTGGACATGTCCCAGTAGGGCCGCTCCCCATACGACATGACCTCCCACATAACAATCCCATAACTCCACACGTCACTCGCAGAGGTGAATTTACGATACTGGATGGCTTCTGGTGCGGTCCATCTGACGGGTATTTTTCCTCCCTGTTCAGTAAAATGCAGGTCAGTGGATGGAGTAAAGATCAAATTCATTATATCCTGCATCTTCCCCTAAAACATCAATTAGAGAGAGTTTCACAATTACACACAGGGTCAAAACACACATTATTATCAACAACGTAAAAACATTTACAACTGCAGTTTCGATGACTTATTAGAAACACATAACCTACTGTTAATGACTTAAAGACAGTTTCCACTCTTTTTACATTTGTCCGCATTAGAGGTGCTCTGACATGTGGGAATGATATTTTAATACTTTTCATTAAAGAGTTTTTATTTGAAATAATTATATTGCTGTTATACAAAATAATAATATTTATAGATATAATATATACAAAATAATAATATTTTATATAACAGCAACTAGCTACTGTTTTAATCTGTGAATTGTTTTCTGGATTGATCAATTAATAATTTTCTCTATTAATCATAAAAGAATTGGGAAAAACACAGAAATTATATGCACCAAACATTAGACTATTAAATCATGTTATTTTGAATGATTTATTTTTTTTTTTTATGGCTCTGAGGATATTTCCAGTTGTGATATAAGATTTAGATATTGTCCAGCAATTCACCTCATACCACATTTCAACTGCTCTTTTGATTAAAAATGGCTTCTTTTGCATGCAGTTTTTTTTTTTTTTTTCTATCTCTCCTTCTTATTTTACGTTTTCATGTGTTTTCTTAGTGCACTTAACATAGTTTGTCATTCATACTGTAATTGCATCAGGTGTTAGGTGTAAGGAAATGAATCCAACACAAAGGTCCATGACTGAAATTTTGCCTCTATAATAAACTGGGTGCTGTCAGAGTGTGGGAATTCAACTTTTTCCTACTGATGACTTTATATTTGGCAAATGACATAATATATTCAATATAATATATGCAGACGTAACAGTCAAAGGGATTTTTTTCACAACTTGGCAACCCAAAGCTTGTTCTTGTGAATGGCTTGTGACTTATCTATAAAGCATCAGTAATGATTAATAACTATTCTATAAATCCTGTGTAAAGGGTGCTTTCTTAGAAAGTTGTGCTGAAGTCGGTGGTGCAGACTACTCAGGCACGCCCCCCCTGCTTCAGCTCTATTTTCATGCAGTGGTTGTGACTTGATGAGAGAATTTTGACAGGAGCGAGCACTTTAATTGACTCACAGTTGTTGTGTAGACAGCCTCCGGATCATCGTCTATCACCCTTGACAGGCCGAAGTCAGACACTTTACATACGAGATTGCTGTTGACAAGGATGTTTCGCGCAGCCAGATCTCGATGGACGTATCCCATATCAGAGAGATATCTCATTCCTGCTGCTATGCCCCGCAGCATCCCCACCAACTGGATGACTGTGAACTGACCATCGTGCTTCTGCGCGGCACAGAGAAACACAGACAGGTCAGTCATCTTCACTGACCATGAGGGAAATGTAGGTCACAGCACTGCAGCAGCTCCAGCACAAGATTTATGATATTTATACAATTCACAGATCTACTACTGCAGGTTTCCTGCTCTGTGGGACACTTTCTAGAAAATGCAAAGAAAAGTTAAAAAAGATGCTGCTCTGAGCCTCCTGTGCATCGAAGGTGATACTCACCCTGAGGAAAGCATCTAATGAACCATTCTCCATGTACTCAATGACAATCATGACTGGTTTTCCTGGAGAAACAAAAAGAAAAAAAAAAAACAAAAAAAACAGAGATGATTAATTGATACCTACATTTTGTTTGCTTACAAAATGCTTCACAATAAACGACTCTGCCGAAACTGCTTCCAAGTTATTTTTAGCTGTGTGTTCATTGGCTTTTAATTAAAAGTTACCATCTGCTCCTTTTATTACAGTGTCTAAATGAGAGAATGTTAAACAGGGAGTATGGCTAATTTAATCAGATATAATGCCACTCTGAACTACAGAGCTTTTACCTCCTGAAAATAATCAAGATGATCAGGTTTGAATTGTCTCATGCGTCCATACAGACTTCAGAGTTTACATTTCCATTTCACCTTCAAGTGTGTTTACCTCTTGTCACAACACCTTCCAAATGAACAACATTCGGATGGTCGAACTGTCCCATAATGCTGGCCTCGCACAGGAACTCCCGCCTCTGCTTCTCTGTGTAGCCCACTTTCAACGTCTTGATCGCAACCGACACGTCCCGTTTTCCAGGCAGCTTCAGCCGGCCGCTGCACACCTCCCCGAACTCTCCTTTGTGGGATGAAACCAGTTGTGAGTGAGGGATTGGTGTGGTAGGAAAAAAAAAATCAAGCACTTCACAATGACAAATTTATTAGTGTATTTTGAGACAAAGCAGCTGTGCTATGGTGGAATACAAATTGCAGTGCGACATCTTGTTATACCCGGGGGAGTGTAACCAGGACCTATAATGAGACATGCTAGAGATGCATAGATACTGTCATTGACCGCCTCTGTAAAACCCATGTGGCAGCAATTTTTCAGCTGCGGGAATCTCTGCGACTGCCTCTACCAGACACACATTAATTGCAATGAACTTTTTCCCCTCTTTGCAATTGCACTATCAATATACAATGCATAGAGCTGTGTCCCTACTCAAGGTGTAAATATTTGGCTGTCAGTGTGATATATGAGAGCACAGAGTGACTAAACAGCAAAAGCTGAGAGACACAGGATGGGCTCACCTGCTCCAATAACCCGCTCGATTTTAATGCAGGAGGCATCCAGCTCCTTGGCAAATTGATGGACAGCCCTGTTTGGGTCCTCATACGTCTCAGGGTCAATGTAGGTTTTGGTGCCTGGAAATTTAACTGTAGAAAGGTAAGAGGATTACTGTTACGATTAAATATGCACACTGTGCACCGGCGGGCGCTTGACAGGCAAACGATTACTAAGACCAGTGATTCAGAGGGAATTGCTGAACAGTAAGCAGCCAGTGTCAGAAGGGTTTTCACACAGAGGAAAATTCATCACAAAAGGGAAGCAAAGATTTGAGTAACCCGTACGTGCTGCTTTTATAGGACTGCCAGTTACCTTTCACCTTCCTGCTGCTGAGACTGCCTCACAGAAGAAGAGGAATTTGCCTCACCAGTCACATTAGCTCATATACCTGTCATGATATCACTGTATGGATGCAGGTCCGGTCCCCTAAATTTTCACCTTGAAACTTTACATTTGATTCACTCTCCTAAGTGTCTCAAGTTGATGAAAAATATCACTGTGTGCTCACAGCAATAAGCTGTATAAGCATCACTGATTACAGAGTTTTCTAATAACTGTAATAATTTGAATTAGTGAGCAACTGAGTATCTTATAGTGAGACGTCAATTACTGAATATGTCATGTCGATTCCAATTTACAAACTTGAAATATTTTACTCTTAAAACAATCAGAACTTATGTGGTTTGAATTTTCTTTGCCATCAATTAAACTGTGAACCCAACATAACAATAACATAACATAACATGAATGTTTCACCAGAGTTCCCAAAACACTGGCAAAGTCCTGGACTGAGTCTTTCACATGTAAAGATTTTTTACACCTTCAATCATTAATCATTTATAAAACAGTTACGATCTTTGGGAGGGAGGGGAATTTTCTTAAATATTACATCCATGCAATTTCAAATATCACTGATATGTTATGGTTCATAAATATCCATGTGGTGAGAGCAAAAGCAGTTTGTAGAAAATAAGAAAGAAAGAAAAAAAAAACAGCAAGGTTACAGAAAGGCCAGGGGTGGGGGATTACCATTTTGCACAGTGCTCAAAATGAACAGCAAATTACAGTATTATGCACTATTAAGTGAACAGACCACTCACAGGGCTTATTCCACTGTGTCTTATAAATTCCACTGATAACAATATAACCTGTCAACTTTAAAATTTAATGAGACGGTACAGCCCTAATACACTGGATAAACAACACAAGTGAAGAGCGAGCTCACCAGCTGGAAAGAAACGGATTCTCTGTATGGAGGGAAGGCACGGCGGCCAATCCAACAACGTAAATACAACACATGTATTGTGCTCTGATGAGGAGACACTGGCAGCAAAAATTTCCCTCCACTTGCTCCCATAATTACTTCGTCCATTCCAGATGTCAGCGGATCTGATAGGAGGTGTCTTCATGACTTCCTCTCTGCTACATGGCAGACTAATTGGGTCTATATGTTGAATTTGTGCATTATCTAGCTTCTGTCACCCTGGCAGCCTCTCGTCATTTGAAACTGCATGGCAGATCCCTCCATTAAGCTCATCGCTATCCTTGCTTGTGTTTTCTCTGTTTCTTTTTTTTTTCCTTTTCTTTCTTCAGCAGGTGTGACCTGTGAACCGCTGAGGTGCATCTGTCAGATACTTAGCAGTAACCAACCTGGGCTCACCAGCGCTGCCTCTGCTCAAGCTGTACGCTTTGTGACACCCCTGACCCTTTGTTTCCAAATCAGCAGTTTGCCTACAGCGTGGATCATTACAGCTCCACTTGGGGAAGCTGTCTGCAGCTGTATCTCCAGGGGCATCATTAGGGGTGGTGTATCAGTGTTAAAAAACCCTCTTACTGATAGACGGCACCCAGAAGCAGCACCTACGACAGAGCACACTGTGTGTACACCAGAAACTCTGTCGCTCAGTAAAACCATCTAAGTTATGGCTTTTAAATTTTTTAAAGAACACTTCTTCCTCATGGGTCAGCCCTTTACTCCCTCCCTGACAGCTGTCACATTCTTGTGTTTGTAGTTTCCTGACTTCTTCATCTCCACAGCTTGATTGTTCCCAGATTTTGATACTTATACGTATATATATATGTGTGTGTGTGTGTATGTGTGTGTGTGTGTGTGTTGATGAACGCAGGCACTCACACTGAAAGTAGAGTTCCTCATCTCCCTCCTGATCTGCTTTGCTGTACCCACAGTGCCTGCATGGGGGGAGAGGGAGAGAGTGGCAGAATCAACTGATTGTATGGGAGAAATAAAAAGCCTCAATTACAAGAATTTTAATGCGGCAACTAATGCCACACGTGACAAGTCTCTTAGGAATCCAAGCTGAGCAGCAGGAGCTGTGAACCTAACAGCCTAGCCTAAAAAAAGGAGCTCGAGTATAATCATGCAATATATCTAAAGATACACACACTGTTAAGGACTGCTCAACATGTCTTGTAATATTAATTTGTAATATCATGTATCATATATGAGTTGAAGGTTCCTTGAAGCAGGTGGTAAGCCACAGGTGATGGATGTGCACTTTCTGCAGATGAAAATATACATGTTTAACATGTCTCCACTGTTCATGCTGCACTTTTTTACTCTCATAACCCCATTTGCTTGTTTTTTACTGCCTTTATTTATAGGCCTTTGACACTGTCACCACACTGTCACTATTTTGAACTGTAGAGCTAGAGCTCTGGAAACAGCCAGGCAGTGGACTTTAGTTAAATGCCATCAACTGATATGTTATTGATTATATACAGTGCATTCATAAAGTATTAAGACCCCTTCACTTTTTTTCACATGATCACATTTTGTAATGTTGCGGTCCCATGTATATATAGATCTATATATAGATAGACAGATATATAGATATATATATATAGATATATATATACAAATTTGCATTTGGAAGTTTGGCAGTTTTATGTAGATTTGTAATGAATAGCAAAATATTTTATTCAATTATTTCAAAATTGTTAGATTCTGTCTGCATACCCACAGGTTTTCATCACAAGGTAAATATCTGTATATGACTGGGTAGAGGACTTAAACTTGAAGCTTTTCAAGGTGTAGATGGACTTAAAAATCTCTTGGTTTAATCATCAGTACAAAGATGACAACTGTATGAAAGAGTATGGTTCTTGATAAAAGTCAAAGATGTCTGTGTACATTCAAACTAAAGGAGAAAGGTCAACTATGACATCCAACGAGCATCCAATCACGGAGTCTAAAACTCCATTACATGCAGTGTGTGGAACGTATTGACTGTTTAACCATGATTTAACAAAAAATAAGAAAAAAAAAAGAAGTTAAATACTGATGGTTCTAAAACAAAGTTAGAGTGGCATTAAATTTACCAGGAGAGTTCTGGGTTTCTAGTGTTGAGAAACCCCAAGACCATCGCTGAAAGAAAATCTTGAAATGGGAATTTTGGGAAGTGAGTGTTTTGAGTTCTGTTTGCATCACTTGGGTCACTTGTGTGATGCAAACAGGAAGTGTGATGTCATCATGGAGTTGATGAGTTAGCTGTGGGTTAGGGTTAAACCCCCCACAGGGTTCAACCTCCCTTTTGTTTTGTTTGATGATTATACATTATATACAGGAGATATATTCTAATGGGACTGCACCATGGAAAGTCATGGTTTATAGGCTTCAGAAATCAAAATATAGTGGTCATTGATTGCTATCATTGGGAGAAATGGTCTTGATGCCCATAAATGTTTTTACCTGGTTTCTACACTGATTTATGAATCTTGAACTGCCATATTAGATACTGCCATTACTAGAGAGGAGTCAGACTGATTGCTGTGGGATGTTTATCCATACATCTGTACATTCTAGTTTGACTAAACCATGACTCAAAGATGGCAGGCAATTTTTGACACAAACCACACCAAGGGGAGGCTAATTCTAATGAACCCACCATTAAAAGCAAGCTGTGATGAAATACTATTCGTGCAGATGAAAACACAGATGAAGTATGTGAATGGTGATAATGATGGGTGCTTTGTGCTGGTGAAAAAAAGCAGTGTCATACTTCATCCTGCCCTCGGGATCTCAAATAGTCACACACAGGAATGCAGAGCCAAAGCTTTCTCACTCTGGAGTACTTGTCTCATAATGGCTCTGCAGAAATAGCTTAAAAATTTTGTTGGGGCTGAGGGAAAAAAAAAAAAAAAAGATGCATCACAACCCATTAGCACAGCATGCCACGAGATGATGGGTGCACGTGTGTGTGCATGTGACGACTCCACAGACGTGGAGGCCTGTGAGTGACAGAAAGGCTAATTGACAAGCGCAGACTCACAGGAGCGGAGAGTCAATGGGGCCCGCGAGAGCGTACCTTCTCCCGATGATGAAGCCGAACACCATGAACACCAGGATGATGGTCCCCGCCACGGCCACCACCGCTATGATGATGACGGGGTTCTGCTCGCTGGAGACAATCGCAGCTGATGAGACGGACACACATAAACACACACAGATAGACATGCAGAAAGACAGAAATGCACAGTGTGAACTTCAGCACATCAAAGACTACAATCTGCAGGACATAATTGAGCCCAGTGAGCGACATGGAGATTGATAACACCTCCCCCCCCCCCCCCCCCCCCCCCCTTCCCTCAGAGAGTGGAGGAGGGACGCTTCTATTTTTGAGCCGTCCTTATACACACGGCTCTACTGTTTCAGAAAGTGGGCTTAATAGTCCCAGACGGCAACGGCGATGCCCTTCATCTCAAACAAAGACACATTCAGGTTGGATTGTTTCCCATTCAGAGCTCTCACAGTGCTCACACTGTTTGCATCGACACACTGCTGATTGCTCCAAAGAGTGGCTTGCCATTTAAAGTCAATGCATGCTAGAGAAAATTCATGCGTTTTACATCAAGATCTGAGATGTAAAATATTTAGAGACAGAAGAGGATGATTTAGAAAAAACAAGTTTTTATTATTTTTTTTTTTTTTTTAAATCGTGGCATTAGATCAGTCTTGGATACCAATTTTGTATTTTGGGAGGAATTAAGAGGACTTAGCTGTCATATTACACACTAGCAGGTTTCCCTCTTGAGGCTGTCGCAGAGGAGACTAGTGGTTCACTGAGCTGGTCAAGGACACTTTGACAAGACTGCAAACTTGTAACCTTGTTACAGGACACACTCTGTGTGTGGTATGAGTAATTAATGTGTCCTTCTTGTGCAGAAATGTTGGGTGGGGGTGTATGTTGGTGGGCAGGTTGGATGGTGAGACTATAACCGACATAGAAATGAATGAAAAAGTCACCATTCAGAGGGGTTTTAACTTAAAAGACTTCAAAACCTAAATAAAAAAATGGCAGTTATAACCATCCATCAGAGTACAACTTTTAGAATTGAAAGGCTCTTAAAGAGCCCTTTGACTGGTGTTTACAGTGCGACCCCTTTAATGGACTGTTTGACCCTCTTAACTGGATCTACAGTTTAAACATTCATTATCCACTCAACATAGATTCAAACCATTTATTAATGAATTATTAGCATTTATAACTGCACATAACTTACTAACTCTTGGCTGATGGCTATTTACAAAGTCGTTAAGTAGCTTGTTCTCTTTCTACAGAGTAGAAACAGCTAGCCTGGCACTGTGCTAAGTAAAAAACAAAAATGAAGTCATTAACACACTGTGTGGAATTAGCCTGACCAGTGCGCAAACAGAAATGTTAAAACAACATGTTGCGGTTTTGGTGGGAGTTGTGTGCTGGAACTACTTCTTGGCGATCAGCAGCTGTGCACAGATCCAGGGTCTCAGGCTGTGTCCAAAGTCATTCCCTTCTTCACTCACTTCCTACTTTTACTGAACTGAAACTGAATGGTTTACCCTGCACTATTAAGCAATAAATTTTGATTTTGAACATTTATGAATCCTAATAATTTTGCATCAGCACTGACAAGTGAGGTGATTATTAAATTTCAACATGTATGAAATGTGGTTTGTTACCAGATAGTTGTGTTGGTTTCATCCTATAATACCACTATTTGTTCTTCTTACATTTCACTCTGTGTACAGATTACTCAAACTACATACAACGTGTTTGTTGATCTACTTCAGCTGTGTTGGTAGGATCATTTTTTTTTCAGTTTAGACAGAGCTAGGCTAGCTGTTTGCCCTTACTTCCTTTCTTTATGGTAAGCTAAGCTAACCATGCTGTCATTTTAATACACATACATGAGTCTTATTGTCTTAGTCTGGGAAAGAAAGCAATCAAGCTCATTTCCCCAAAATCTTAATATTCCTTTAATATGGCCAAATCATTAAATAAAGGAAGGAACGGCAGTTTTACTGAAGTCATGGACAGAAACTGTGGCCTAGCCTAATGTCACAATATCTATATACTGTATAATACCTGTATACAATGCTAGACATTATGGTCCATAGCACGAACAGCTCATAGCAGCATCCCTCGCCACAACTCACAGTAACACACTGTGACACTCAGGGTAGAGCTAATGTAACTGATTAGCTTTAAATGAGTTTATTCTCATGACGCTACAGTAGCTTGTCCTTATGCTTAGAGATTTTTTCCCATGATGTCTTGTCAGCATAAAGTCAAAGCAATTTGTGTTTGCTTTGCTTGAAAGCAAATAATTTCCCAGGGCTATTAGTGGCTGGAAACATTAACAGGTTGTACATAAATCTGGAGCTGAGAGCCGGTGCTCCAGAGTGATGTACTGATATACTGCTGTGGTCAGACTCTGCCTCTGTTTGGTTTGGCATCTGTGCATTTGGAGACTTTGGCTTTCAGGGAAAGTGGGAATGCACACTGAAGAGGTGAAACACTATGAAATGAAAGGCATAAGTGAGCCAGCATCACAGTGACTCTCCATTCTTACTATCTTTGTTTACTTATACAAGCAGTTCATTAACATTTTTGCTGTGGCCAGTTAGTGTGGATTTCACTCACAGAGATCTTCTGTTTTGAAAGTATAAAAAATACTAGTTTATTTTGCAAAATAAACTACACTGGACACAAAAAAAAGATCCTGATGAGTGAGTATGGGAAAGGAGAGCCATTTTCCAAGTAAATCAGAACCACTGAAATGATCTATTTTTCAGCTGTGAGTACTTAGCAACGTAGCTATCAACAAAACACACTGCCTAAACCACGTACCTAAATTCATCAAATAACAAAGCATGATTTGTATTTGAAAAGCACCTTCAGAACAGAAATACTTCAGGCATGTTTTTCCTCATGAACCTGTTTATGATGGATGTGATGTGAAGATGTCTTAAGTGAAAATGAGAAAGCTACTGATAAATGAAAGAAGGGCCATAACAATTTTGTGTGAAAAGGTTCAAGATATTAAAAAAAAAGTTTCAAGTGTCAGAGCTACAGAGAAAGAAATCTCCTAGCCATTATTTATGTACTTTCAAGACAATCCCTAACTTAACCTCCTCATGGTCCCATCTACTGTCAGTTCTTTACAGTGGATCATACTGGATCATGGAGTGAAAAGAACTGTTGTGAAACAAGTCAGTTTTGTTTTTGCACTGCACAACAACTCTGGTGAAAACTGACGGACAGTTACTGAGGACAAACCATGTTAAATATTTGAATACTGGACTGAATATCACTGCATAGATTTGGGTGCTGTCTATATCTGCTCAGAACTCTGCTGTACATAAAGTATATACTGAAAAACTGCAGCAGCAGCAAAGGAAAAAGGGTGTGTCTTGCATATTTAGCCTGTGTGTAACCCCCTACCTGTGGCCTCTTCTTTGGTGGTTATCTCCAGTCTGGGACCATAAGTCCCGTATCCTGCCTCTGTGAACGCTCTGATCTGGAACACATAGGCCGTACTGGGCTTCAGGTTGTTCACAGTGGCTGATGTGGACTTGGACCTCACCGTGGAGTAGATCCGGTCCTTCTGATCCTGTGCAGACAGTAAATCATCTTTAATTCCAAAATGAATTTTTTACCAGTTAGGCAAAAAAAGAACATCTAACTGCTGAATCAAAGTCCAGCTAATAATTGAGTCCTATTGAAGTGTTATTATCTTGACGTCTTTGCTTCAAAAACATAGTAGATATACTTCAGAGGATGTAATTACCTGCACTTTGTAAATGAAATGAGTGTGACTTAACAATGTTTCATCCAGCTAGATACACAGAGTGGTGATTTAAGATAAAAAACATTCAAATTTAACCACCGCAATATTCAGTCCATATATCAGAAATTCTAAAATAGTGTAAACCTTATTAAAACTTCATTTATCAGAGTTACTGAGATCACCAGGCCTTCATCTAAAACAGGCTTTCACAGAAACAGGCCTGTTTTTATACTAATTTTTCAAACTTAGATGTTAGATGCATCTGTGTTTTCTGATCTGCTGCTGGTTTCTTTTGCTGTTGATACAGCTACAACACTTCCCCTGTGTTTACTCTTTGTTTTGATAAATTAGGTATAATGTATATTTCTACAGCACTAATTCCATCTGTACAATGAGTATGAGTCACAGCATACTCACTACTCTACCACTCTGAGTTTCTTCCTGCACAGATGTTTAATATTAAAAACCTTCCGGTGGTTTTTAAAGGGCGTGATGTCACCTCAGTCAGTACCATCTAAGTTATTGAACTATAACAATTTCCACCTCTTTCAATTTCTTTGAACCCATCCTTAACTTGTATACCAGCTTTTCTTTCAGATATCTGAAGGTTACATTATTAGAGAATAAAAATAAATGTTAAACATTTTTCTCATTATGCTTTATGATGACTGTAGATTACAAAAAAACCCTCAAATTTAAGCTAAAATGACTCTCTCACCATTAAATATCCTGCACTTAGAGAACACAAACACATGAAAAATATCTTCTCCATCAAGGAATCCATTTGGATGCGCAGGCTGCACACTTTGTGTACTTTGTTGTTGAACTGTAAATGTTTTGCTCGGCAAAAGCCCAAATGGAATGCCAGGGTCTGTTAGGAGTCTAGTCGTTGTTTCCAATTTTCCACTTTTACAGCTGGGCAGACCACAGCCACAGTACGTGACATAGGAGACTGATTTGTCAGTGTGCGCAAGAGGCTGTGGCCAGCACGACTGGCATCGGAGCTCTGCTGACCCTGCTTCTGATTTGCTGGGTTAAATTCGCTCCATTAAACCTTGCTGTAAAAAGCTGATGTGTTCAGACTTGAAACACAGGGAAGCAGCAGTATAATCTATGTGGGAGGGGAGAGGAGATAACAGTAACAGATTGCTAATTCTGGCAGTGCAGCAGCCATGGATTGTGTGTGCTAACATGTGCGTGGGGGTGGCTGTGAAGGACTATAGCCTGATTAAAATCTTATGAGCATCTCATTCATTATTGCAATTATGAGACAAAGAAGGTACTTGCAGAATCTTGTGAATTCCACTCACAGCAGCATGCAGATAGAATACAAAATGAAGAGTCGGCAAAAGTGAGAGCTAAGCTGCATGGAAAGGAAAAGGTTTCAGAGAGAAACAAGGACACAAACAAATCTCCTTCAAACTCACTTTTTCATAGTATTTGATTTCATATTCCGTGATGACGCCGTTGGGTTGGTGGGGCTCCTGCCAGGAGAGCTGGATGCTGCGCTGTTGCACTTTCTCCTTGATGACCTCGCTGACCTGGGATGGAGCTGTTTAGACAAGAACATGTCAATAGGCGAAGGGCAAACCCTCTCTGCACGCACATGCATACAGCCATCCACAAATCAGCCGCGCTGACTCCTCCGCTGACACTCAGAGACACTCGCAAAGCTCATGAATATTCACGGTGTGCTTCTAAATGTTTACACCTCACGATTGAAATTTCAATTACAGTGCAAACAGCGGAAGATAGCGTTACCCTAGCCAGTGGAAAGCTGCATCATGTAGATTATGAATGACAATTCAGTTCAATTAATTCAAACATTTCCAGCGGAACGAGCAGGCACTTACTCTCCCTGATGACAGAGCTATTCAAAAAGCCTCTTAGAGGGAGAGGGGTGTACCTATAACCCTTTGACACCAGTCTTATACACACCAATTATCTCTGGCTCTTTGAATGACTCATTTTAAGTGTGGCTGCCCGATTAAGTGCTATCACATTTTGATTTGCTAAACAGTGCACATACACAGTCATATTTTTTTTTAGCTAAAGGTAAATAATGGTACTGAATGTGATAACCTTGTGTGGATGGAACTTATGCTTGTTTTGCTGCCATGTATTGTCTCAGCATAGACCTACAGCCTCTTCATTTACTGCAACTACCCCTACTGCTACTGCTGCAACAACTAGTAGCAACTCCTGCTACTACTGCAAAAACATCTGCTGTAACTACTGTAGCACTACCATTAATACTGCTATCACTGCTGAGGCACTGACTGACTGACACTGCTACTTATGCTACTACAACTACTGCTAATGCTGCTACAACTCCTCCTCAAGCTACAATTACATGCAAATCAACTAAGACAGCTATACAGAACCATCAAGTTATTAATGGATTTCTGTCTGTCTATATTCTGATTTTCTCAATAACCGCTGATCCGATTGACTTCAAACTTCACAGGTGTAATTGCCGAGGACCAATGGAAGTGCAGTGTCGATTGTGAAGTTCTTTGGATGAGTGGTTCTCGAGAACGCTTCTTTTCTACATATTACTTGATGTGAGGGGAAAGGTGGATGGCGGTGCAGCACCTGGACAATTTACAGCACACACCTACCAGGGCTTGGAGGCTATTTCCATGCCACAATCACACACTGGGTATGCACATGCTGGTATAAACAGGACTCTGCAGCTAGTTTCTTAGAACTTCTGGATTATGAAATGCAGACTTGCTGCAAGATGGATTAATGCAGGCCAGGTAGTCAGCCTCCACCGACAGGCAGACCAGTATATTATATGTAAGTTTAGGTTAAAGATTCTTGCGACCAAAGTTAAAGCCACATTAAATACTTTTTTTAGCCACATGTAGGCGACAGAATAAGCCCTAAACGCAACATTGACATATTATCGCCTCATAAAGTTGACATGGTGAATGTATTAGCACTCAGTTGTCTACGTACAAATCTAACAGACATAGAGCAACATAAGCCAACTCCTCAGGGAAATGTCTTGTTTTTTAGCTGATAAATGCAGCATTATGTTCACAGGCTAGTGGCTACTTGCTACTGCTGGAGATGAATTTGAATAATAGACCAAAACAATAAAACTGTGGGCTGTGAAACCAGGACAATGAGACAGAGATGTTAAAAAGCTACTTATGACAGAGAGCAGCTGCAGAGTTGAGGACTACTCTTCTTTTTGATCCGTTGATAGCAGCTTTACATTTCTCAATACCAGTGAAAAAGTCTGCTAGAGCAATATTTTAACCTGATTCCAATGAAAACCAAACTGTTTCAGGTAAACTGTTCCTGTAAAATCCAGGTTTGTTTTTCTTGATCCTTGTGTAGCAAACAGCTTCATTCACTCTTTTTTAAAGATATAAACACTTATTTCCAGAAAGTTCCTGAAGATTATTTTTATTATAAACAGGCTGAAATACCCTTAATTCACTTACACTGAAAGAAAATAAAGCTGGGGCGTGTTGCTAGTACTAGCTCTGCTTTGTCCAACTCCCATTACCTTTACGTTATTATCGTCATTATCTTAATTATAATCACCATCATTTTTACAGCACTATTCTTAAGAACCCCGCTGAGGAAAAAGAGGGGAAGCTTTTTAGATTAGTAAACCTCACCTCAAGGAGATGATGCTTTCAAAAAAAATGCTTACTGCAAATCTGCACACTAAACAGCCCAAAAATCCCTTCTGTAAACATAGTGTGAAATCTTGATGACTCATGCTGCTCTCGGGGCAAAACATATTAATTAACACATCTTAGCAAGTTTGAAAAGCTGTTCTGGGGACGACTTGAACTCCAAGGTAAAAGCCACTTGTCAGAAGTCACGCTTTAATTTGTTTCCTGGGTCTTTCACTAATCAGCAAAGTGCTTTCAAATGAAAGGAAAGCTTATGAATGAAGAATCAACACCACAGAAGATGTGAATTCTTCAAAAAGGCACATCACATGACTTCAGTTGATCATCTCATCTCATCTCTCATCATCTCACAGAACAACAACTTTACATTTATCCTTTGACAGATGACAAACATTGTAGAATGTTTGAAAATCTGCAAAATGTACAGTGTTAGTAAAGTGACAGAAGTATCTTACATATATTTTTTTTTGATCCTGAATAACAAGCAACAAGAAGCAAAACGTCTTTCCCCCGATGGACAAAAGCTGCTGTCGTGCTGAAGCGTCTGTGTCGTGCTCAGTGATCCAACAGGAGTGGACCTCTGTAGCTTTAACGCAGCCTGACCCCAGGTTGTTTTAAAATGACCTGCCACTAATAACTCAGACTGGATTAAAACCTCATTAGGCCTCATCAGCATTCCTGACAGTAAAGCACACAACAGCGGACACCCAGGACCTTGTCAAAAACCTGCTGTTGTGACATGTCCTCTCATAATCCACCCAAAACACAAGAACAATGCATCCTTTCTCAGCGGAGTCGGCCAGTCAAAGGGACGATTGAGTTTTCTCTCCCGAGTCAAAACAAGCAGTTAGTGCAGCTTAACTCCATCCAATTTGGCTGCTTTCTCTTCCCCCATCCAGACGGTGTCCTTGAAATATGGACCTTTCTCTTCCCGCTTCTAATTCTGGTTCGGGTTTATGGCCACTAAATGATGCATCTTGTCTGTGTTTACTGCTTTAATCTGACATTTGCTTTCATGCCCTGCAGATGCATGTTTCTACCCCAGAGAGACACTCATTCACAACATATATTTACACTGTTTGGAACTCTTGAACTCTATATAGTTTCATTTTGGCCCAATGGTCACACTGGCTGTTTCTATGCTAAAGACCCAACCCGAGGGAATGTTCTTATCTCTTATAATACATAACTAATAGTGACTAAATTCCTTGCAACATGGTCTTAATTTGAAGTTTAAAGTACTGTTGTGTAATCACCTGTCGATGACTGTTTTTAAAATCCTGACACATGAATGGTGGCTAAATGTCATACAACATGCTGCTTCAAAGATAAAGCTCCTGCAGGATGATAAAGTGTGTCCTCTGTTGTCTGCGTGAGGTGCTTTGGAACCTCTTTTACCTTTCTTTTTTCAGATCAATCAATAACAAAGAAAAGGACCCTCATGCTGTTTTTAAGAAAGAAGTAAAAAAATACATCCAAATCCTGCTCTTTGCTTTTTTACATTGCTTCCTACCATAGACAAAAATGCTATGAACTTGCTCCTGTTACTAAGTAGTACGCTTATTTTTGGCCTTTTCTGAAATATTCAAAATGTCATATGTGTTCATCCAAAGAGGAGGATTACCTGTTGTGGATAAAAAAAAAAAAAAAAAAAGACTGACCTTTAGCCTCTTGGGACAGGCTTCAAAGACACTGGACTCTACACTTCACATGATGTAACCAACAGTGTGTTTCAGGTTAGATGAGGGAGACTGAGTGTCTCAAACCACTGACCCAGGGACTAGGTGAGGTCTTTTGAATATCCTGAGATATCTGAAATCCTCATTTTCAGCCCCTGGCCCCAAACGTGCTGGAGCCTCTCTTTCCCATAATGCAACTGTCCGATAAACCAGGGTCTTAAACTAACAACAGAGACAAACTCCAAAAATGTTTAAATTGCTTTCTGCCTTACTCGAAACATCATTCCTCTTACACACACATTGTTGATGTATTCCTATTTTTGCCTTTCACATTTCTTTATATACTTTTAAACATTTCAGTAAAAGTTTGAAATAACATATATATCCATATGACTTTAATTCCACTCCCCACCCCACTGTACTCATTAAAAAAAAGGCTCTTGCTGAGAACGGCAGCACTCCTCACTCATGACTTAAGTGGCAGGAGTGATATCGCCTGAGACACCGAGCAGCACACAGCATGATGAGCTACTTTCCCACACAGCTTCTTCTCTTTCCAGAGAGTGACGCAGACTCAAGCACCAGATCTGCCCCATTTACCCCCCTTTGGCCTGCAGCTGAAGTAGCAATGACTCAGCCCTGGCGCCCCTCCTTCCACTCCCTTACCCCCTGCCACGGGTGACAGAGAGCCAGGGCCCTGTGTTTCCACGGAGATCATGAGTTCGGTGAATGGTATCAGAAGATGCTGCGCTGCCACGGTCTAAAAGATGCTCATCCCAGGAAGGTGATTTTCAGAATGGAAAAGCAGTTATTCTCCATTTCTCAGGGCTGTGAATGAAGACCACAGTTCATTCCAGAAAAACCTGCTCTTCTAGCTCTCTCTGCCCACCCCCCCCCCCCCCCCCAGATCACTCAGGAGGCTCTGTGTGACAGCCACTAATGACTGACTTGACATCATGGGGACCAGGCGGACAGCCACTCTCAGAGTTTTAGCATACCTGTGGGGCTTAACTCAGCGTAAAACTGTTAAATTGTTATGCTGGTCTTAAAGAGACTGTTTGGAAAGTCATTTGTGCATCCATTTTGCAATATTAGAAAATGTGTTAGTGACCCCAGAAAGCTCCTCCTTTAAAGCTAACTGATCCAGAAGCCAGTCACCACCGTGCTCTGCATTTGAATATCTTATGAATACATTAGACAGTGTGTTTTTAATATCCTCTTCTTTCACTCAGCTGGCTGATTTGACTCCGAGGCGAGAAGCAGAGCGGAGGTAGTTCATTACATAAACGTCTTTCTCTGCCTCCGTGCTCGCCTCATGGACTGTACCAATGCTATAAACTCATATATTAATTACTGCTGTTTTCAAGATGTGCTTGTGTATCTTAACGCCTCCGGCACCATCTGTGTCGAAGTGCACAAGATTGTTGATGTTTAGCAGTGTTTTAAGGTTTTTAACAGGTTTTTAATTTTTTTTTATTTTTAACAGGAAATTTCAATGTCTCCTTGAGAAAATAATTCCAAAAAATAAAAAATAAAAATCCTGTGGGAGAAACAAATATAAAGCACATTGGACTAACAATATCAAACCATAGAAGTAACATTTGTTCATTTAGAAATTGAGCTTTCTGTGCAACAACTGACCCTATGTTCTCAATAAAAGCAAATGTGACACATTAATAAAAGTCCTTGCATCATCTTAAGGCTGTACAGTTTTTTTTTTTTCAAGAAACTATGTTAATATAATTAAAATCTTGCTTTGCCAGCTGCTCTCCACTATATCAAGTGTTTTTCACATTGACAGCCTTCTGATGTACTTCACATATTATAAAGTCTTTTCAGTTTCTGTTTCCATTGCTGCAGAGCTGAATATTTACAGTTCAAAGAAGTCTGGATATTACACTGAAGTCTAACACATCATCTCTCGCAGCCTGTGGGAAAAAAAAAAAGACTGGCAACAGTCTGTTTCCTGGGCTGGGCTTGACACTAACGAGGTACGACATAATCAAGATTACTTCTACTTGATGTTGTGACTCTCACAACAGAGCAGAAAGTGACTGATGTTAAATGTTAGCAGCTTGGGAGAAATGGAGGTTTAAGAAAAGGTCTCTACATGACACCCTAAAGATACTTCTATATGAGAAGATTATTAAACGTGAAGTCAAAGTGTGATGCAACCAAGAGTGTCTCTTTGTTAGTTTGCCCTACCTGGAAAATATCCTGTTTATAACCCAGGGCTTTTTTAAAAATGAAAAAAAAAAAAAAAAAACCTCTCCAAGCCTGAGCCAAGATAATCCTGATGACATCATCAGGAGTTATTTTCTCAGACCTGAAAAGACTTGACAAAGCTCCTCCGGAGCCACGGAATACCAGTAAACTGACGTGTAGAATTGGTGTAATTCCCCTTTAAGGTCAAGGCTTGGCAGTTTGGTAAAGTTTTGCTCATGGATAAATGAAAACCACTTTAGGTGAAAGTAAAGACTTCACTCAGACTCAGAATTTCTTGCATGAGTTGAGAGTTGTACGTGGGTCACTGACTATAAAAGCAAATGTATCTGAGCGGCCCCGCCCCTCTCTGACCTCCACACCCTCACTTTCCATCACTCTGTTCCAGCGTCAAGACGCCACCTGCTACCTGTCGTCTGCTCTCCATGTAATCCTCTCTTGGAGGGAAACATTTGTCTCTCCCTGCATGGACGATTTTACATTTAAAAACAATATAATCATTTCACCAAATTTCATGCGACCTCAGCTGGTTTTTACAGGTGGACTGCCTGTGTATTTGTGTGTGTGTGTGGGAGTTAACCTGTGTGTGTGAAGCTGGTATGAAAGACTACAATAGACCCAGGGTCTGATGAATGTTAAGGGAACTGTCAAAACTGGTCTGACAAGTTTTTTGCTCTTGGCCTACAGATCCAGTGCCTTGCCGGTGGGACTGAGACACAGTGCCATGTCAACTCTGCTTAGACCCAAACAGAGAGAAAAAGGGAGGACCGATGCAGTCACTGGCACCTGTATGTGGACAACATCCAAGCATAGATTGGAATGACCATAACCATACTTTTGTCATCAAATGACAATGGACAGTACAAGAGATTTGCTTATAGTGACAGATTATATCATTTTTTAAATGAGATTTGAGCTGTTTTAGCTCATTGTGTTGTTTTCTGGCCACAAACTGGTCTGACAAAACCAAACTTAATTCTGTCTTTTTTGAAACAAACGTACACCTTTGCAGGAACCTAACTCATCCAATCTGATCGATGTAATTCTGTACAAGCTCTCCAGGGAGAACATCGCAAAAGCTGCAGCGATGATTCCAATTCACTGCAAACACTTCAGGTGGAGGCGGATGAAATACCCTTGAACCAACTGTGTTTGAAAATACAGTTTTAAAGAGCCTGGCAGAGGACAGAGTGCTTGCTGCATAACAATGCTGGTCGAGGCAGGGACACCTTTAGTGACCATGCAGGGAGGTCAAAGGCGGCTCTGTTTGAAAGCAATTAGCCAGGCCTGATTTCAAGGAGACCTAGTCTGGATCTTTCATGTTCTATAGGGCTGACAGCTCGAGAGGTGATGGGATGATTATTAATACATAATGCTTTCACTGCTGACAGCTCAACACAGCCATCAAACTTCCCCTCATTATTTTCCAGTTCAAGGACCCCAATATCATATATTCACATCAGTTCTCCAGATCAACAGAGAGGTATCAAATCCAATTCCCTTTGCCTCAAAGCTTTTTTTTTTTTCTCTTGAGTGTAACAGTCAATAGTGGGGTCTGATAGAAATGTGCTCATCAAATGATGGTGGGATGTGCTCGGCCATAAAGGAAGCACATTAGATGTCAATAAGAATTTCTTCAGTTAATAGAGTCCCTTCTTGAATTCTCTGAGTGCTGTTTTTTGGTGTGTGATTTGCAGAGTGCCTCATCCACATTTAACAGGTTAAGTATAGCCCTCTGTGAAGCTGAGGAATCAGAATCACAGCAGAAGGTCAGCGATGGAAATTGCATTCATGCTACACTGACATGCACGCACGACACACACTGTGCATGATTGCCCCGCCGATGTCTCCTGACAGTTCGTTTTAACCTGCAGTGGTGTTCCACGCTGCACACTCACATATAACATCAAAATGCCATTCAGTGGTGTAACAGATGCAGAAATCACTGGTCAGCTTTGTTACATAATTGTTAAGCCAGCAGGGACCCCGCTTATTGAAGAAGCACTCAGCTTTCCTGTGTCAGTCACCAAATTAGGGAGCAGGGCTGGCAGCCTATCATCAGTGGCTCTTAGCACACTCCCTGATTTCTTCAAGTCAGCTAGAATTGGGTCTGCAATAGCCATATTTATTTTCCCTCATGGAGGGCAAGAATAGAGTCATTTTCACTCTATTGTACCATGGACTCAATTTACATAATCATACATCAGTAATAGTGAAATAATGGCCCTGTTCAAACTGCGCACTAAACTGCATCTTGGGGTGATCCTAACCCTGACCCTTTTACTGAGCACGTCACTGAATGCACCCAAAACACAGAAGGCTTACTCAATCTCTCAATGCAGGAAGGAAAGCAACATGGATGAATTCCTCTGTTGCTGTACATGTAATTTTATTTCACAGTCAGAGTCCATCCAATACTGAATATTTGATGGTGTTACTGATATTGATTACTGGCAGACTTGACAGCAGAATGTCAGCTATATTCATCTACTTCATTAATGAACAAATATTTATGATAAAACAAATCTGTGACCAACATATGCACTGAGTGGGAAGTTTTGCAGTTGTTATTGATAATTTTTGGCAGTTATTAACCAATCTAGGTGAGTTTTTCATCACAGTGATCAAAAAAATCTGTATAATCAATGATGCCATAAAGCAGACCTGGATAATTCACCTGCAAAAGCCTCACAGAACCAGAGACACTGAAAGTCTCCCTAGGTTTAAACAGTACATCATTCTCTGACAGAGAAAATGTGAAAAATGCACATCCAACAGACCAAGTCAGACTCCCCTCATTTTACCTCGTAGGGATCGTCTCACCGGACTCATTCAGATCCAAAGGCTCAAGTCAAATTCTGAGGTGTTCAGGGACTCATCTGACCACATATGAAAAGCCACAGCAATCCTCTTCTCTGGCTTCACTCCCAAATCAAATGTCTGCTTCCTCTTTTCACCTGTTTTTCCATAGATAACATAAAATATGAGCAGCGAAGCAAGTACGATCACAAGCTATCAGTTGTATTTTAATACAAGGTATGAACTTTAATTTCCTCCTCTGTCTCTCAGAAACTAGGTCGTGTTGTTGAAGGTCAGAATGATTAGCTGGGGAGATGGGAAACAGCAGTATGATTCAAACAGTGACATGGAACATAAAGTAAATATGTACTGCTGCTTGACTCTGCCAAAACCATGTATTCAACCGCAGACTCAGCCTCTTGATTTAAAATCCTTAACTGTTCACAAGAAACACAGGGCCCAGTTGTTTGTAATAAACATCCCAGGCTGCCAAATAAGAACATTTGTTGACTTACTGTGGCAATCATAATTACTGTGACAATACACAGCAGGCCAGCATGTGTGTGAGGGATGTAATGTGATGTGAGGTGGCGTGGTGGGATGGAGCTTAACGCTTTGTGACACAGACTTGTTTCAGGGAGGTCGCTGGAAATAAATGACAGGGCCCAAAAACCAGGAGAAAATCTCTGTGAGTTTGTAAATAAATCTTGGTTTTGTTCACAGACCATTTTCATCTGAACCCACTTAATCAGAGTAAATCCCCGAGATCCGCCTAGCTGCATGATGTACAGCCTGATATCCTCATTCTTAATTGCAGAATTTCCTGAAATCTGCAGAATTCATTGCCTAGGCAGCCAGATGAAGTCATAAAAAAAAAAGAAGGAAAAAAAAAACGCCAGGCTTGTCCAAATCTCTTTTGCTGGTGAGCTGTGTTGTAATGATGCTATCTAACTCCGGCTCAGCACATGGACTGTCAGAGAGAATAGGCTGTGAAACAAACAGGCACAGGCCAGATGAGGAATGAAAGCACTGGTACTTGTTATAATGTACACGCTTGGCTTTGCTTATCCGCTGCCTCGCTGACCTTTTTGCTACAAGCAGCTGCGAGGCATGTCTTTTCAAATGCATGACCAGGCTAAGCAGAGATATGCGTGTGCATACACTATGGCTTTATCGTTTATCTTAATAAAACAAAGACTGTGGAGTAAAAAGGCACAGAGCTGATTGCGGCAAGAACCCAGCACGGTTGCTCTGGATATTTACAGGGGCTACTAAGCAGCCAAACGGCCTTCCACCTCTTTGCTTCCTTTAAATGTCAAAGCACAGCCTAAGGGCTCTGAGCTCCAATCTGAAACCATGATTGGACATCTGAGCTCCACAGGGATTGATAAGTGAGATAATTCACAAAATGCACTGTGCTGTGGACTGATGGCACACACCGGGTCAGAATCCTGAGGCACTGCTATTATTTTGAGGTTTCAACCCCAACAGTCACACTTATCTGTGGCGTCACACCGAGGCAGCTGCTCCTAACACTGCTCCCATTCCCTTATCATCAGCGAATAAATCTGAGCTTTGGCATTTGACGTGAGAAATAGAATTTCAAATTAAACTCACCACTGCCATTTTGCAGAACATAAGGACATATGATGACGGAGGGCTGGCATCATAAACATCCATTTATTATAGAAATACCTCTGTCATCAGGAAGATGATCATATTAATCAGTGTTCATATGCTCTTTAATCACAGTCTTGGACAGGATCCATCCCAGGGAAATCATATCCAGGGCCCCTCCAGCCGCCTCTGTAATTTTGCACAGAGCAGTCTAGTCCAACACAGTGCTGATTGCCAACAGATCTAGGCCTGGCCTGCAGCTCTCCAAGACACCATACAGTTAAATCAGATCACAGCCTAAGATGAGTCCAACAAGCACTGAAAATGACCCCATTCAGACTGCTGTGGACAGTAGCGTGAGGTGCTGAATGTGCTCCTTCGTTGATGCAGACGCAGTGCTGAGTACCTCAAATCTGTGTTCAGTACTCTGCCAGATGAAGTGACACCATTCCAAGTTTAGATATTTCAGCACTGGCCTGGTGTTTTGATATTTCATTTAGCAAGAAGACAGAAAACAATCTGCGCATCAAGTGGGATGAATCTGCAAGAGTACAAACACACCTCACTCTATGGGGGATCAACCTCATCTCAGAAGTGAGAATAAGCTATCTGGAAATGACAACCAACAAAAACTAAAAGCAAACAAACAAAAAACAGCTCCACTGACCCCTCAGTTCAAACTCTACTCATTTCAGATCTTATGTAAGGCACATATAATATTTTGGTTGGTTATCCAACTAAGGCTACTAAAGCACAGTATCTACTGATGTGATAAGTCAAGTCAAGTAAATTTTGTTTATATAGCTCCAAATCATAACAAACTGTCTCTGGTCACTTTTCATATAGAGCAGGTCTAGACTGTACTCGTTGTAATATTTAGACTTGGTGACAGACTCAGGCTGGGCAGCCATTTGCCTCGACCACTTGGATTGAGAGAGAGAGAGAGAGAGAGAGACAGCACAATGCATATTCCACAGAGAGATGTAAGGTAACTGTTACGCGCCATATGTTATCCAGACTCCCACTCTCTTAGTGGGGCCAAAATATACAGCAGATGTGTAAAAATCTTTTTAAAGACATTTATATTTAGGTGAAATTGTCCATGATGCCAAATACATTTTCAAACAAGTGACATAACAGCCAAGCAGAATTCAGGAGAAGTGTACTGGGTGATCCCTGTGGCTCTGGGCTCTTTAGTTTTAGATTATTAGTTGATTAAACAAGCAATCTGAATATGTGTTATTAGTTCTGGGATGTTTATTTTTTTGTCATTTTATAATCCAAACAATGAATTAATTAGTGAAGAAATTAATCACCACATTATCAGTAATGGAAATATTGGTACATGACTGTATGTATTGCACTGCATGGACTGTGTTTAGGAGAAAGGGAGTTGACAGGACCAGGTAAATCTGGCCCTGGGCACAGACATAAAGCCAAGCACCCAGGCCTCCCATCTAAAACAGAATATATATGACAGTGTCAGTCCTAATGGAGTGAGATTATTTTAACAGCCTCAAAGATATTTAGAGTGAAATAACTGATGGGAAATTAGGAGAAAGGAACATCTCCAATGAAGCAGTGAAACCTAATGCTGAAAGATATTCATGCTTAGGTCACATTCATGTTGGCAGTTATGTGGTATAAGGTATACGCTCTGACAGTTTTTTTAATCCCACTGATCTAATAAATGCCTGCTTTAAAGCTCCACCTAGCAACACCTAATTCTGCTGAAAAAACAAAACAACCAAAAAAAAAAACCTGGATGGTGATAACAACCTTACACAGAAAGCACAGAAACTCATTTTAAAGGGCATTCGGTTTGAGACAATCGCATGCATCTGCTGGACATAGAGCAGTGCATAGCCGGAGTAAATGCACCTGGTGATAAGGGATAAGACTGGAACGCCCAGCCAACTCAGCAGCAGCCCTGTAATCAAGGGGAACGGCCTGATGCTGGCAGGCGCGCTTGTGATGAGCAACCACCAGGCCAGACACTCCAGACAGGCCTCCAGCCAGACGGCATGTGGAAGGAAAAAAAAAAAAAAAAAAGATTGCACAAAAGCCTACTTAGTGGCTGACTGTAGTTTTGGGGATTGGCTTTTTTCATGTCTGTCATCAGCAGTGAACTCTTCTATCGCTCATCTGTCTGCTATGAGCTCACTTGATGTCTTCTTTATGCACAGACAAAAAGCGAATGACAGGACGTGACGGGAACCAAACGGCAGCGCACAAACGCTCACAACTGGGTGTGTCACTTCACACTTAACAAAAACACACACTAGGCACATTTGTCCTGGAGGAATATTTTGTAGTTCTATTAGCTCATGTGTATCACTGCATAGAAAGCGTTGATCCTTTAAATGATTGGCCTCCTGAGCCACATCTTTTCATTTTTACATTCTGTTAACTTATGGAAGCAGCTAACTGATTATGATAAATGACTACTAAACACAGAGAGACGAGCAGTGACTCCATCTCTATGGCATTTATGGATATTGTGTGATTTAAAAAATATGTCATGCTTTTGAAACAATTTCAGAGATGGTTCGCCACAACTCACTGCCTGTAACAATCTGTTTAGATCAACTTTGTAACTATGATTTATTATCGAGTGTCATGTAAAAGCTGTTTGCAAGCGCTAAAAAGCTGTCGAGTCTAACGAGAGTATTCCCAGACTCATTGTGGCGCAGACTCATTGTGCCCCCCCCCCCCCCCCCGAACAGTTTTCAACCAAAAACCTCGCTGAGTGATCAGCTGCTTGCAGAAACAAAGCCAGGTCTCGGGTTGCCTGGCTGAACTCAGACACAGATCGGCTCCCAGCTCCCTCTGCCCTACAAAGGCATATCCACTGTCCTTTGTCCTACCTATGTCCCCCCCTCAGTCGCTGCTGGCTTCCAGGGTAAGTGACTGGCCATAATCACCGGGCACAGAGTCAGATTCACGGCATGGTAATGCTGGAACACCTGCTAGATAAACAAGAGGCATCCCAGAGAGAGCAGGGCCTAAATCCTCTTCCCCATTCTTTTCTGAGGGAGGAGGATAATAACGACGCCAGGGTTTACGAATGACCAAATATGACCTTTGACCGAGGACAGAGAATTGCAGGAGGGCTTGCCGAGGTGGGAGATGCTGCCATTTGCCACTGTGCTTGTTCCAAGTTTAAGTTATAATCCACCAGTGATGGTGCTTTCAGAGCTTTTCAAAATACCCCGGTTTTACATTGTATTTGATTATTAACTAGGTAAAGTAATAAATAAATAAAATCCTCTATTATGGTAAATGTATTGTGTCTGTGTGTGGCTCTTCCTGTGTATTAAAAACCTGAAAAATCAAGATGCTTAAATCACATTGCTGGAAAATTATGTTAAAAATCTGTCCTGCTCACTGATTAGCAACCCAGAAATGTTAGACAGATTCACACCATCTCAAAGCAAATACCATCATACATCCAATTTTTAATTTTAAAACTTGAAACAAAACTGACACACTGGATTAATTTGGTGTAAAAGCAGTGGTATGGCTTAATGTGGACCCTCTCAGGTTCCTCCTAACATTATTGTCCAGCCATGCTTCATCACCTATATTTCCCCATTTTTGTGGGTTTTTTTTGTGAAGAAGGGAGTGTGTTCTAAAAAATGTCAAAGTCTCATTTGACACCAACATTCAGTGAATGAATTATGGAGGAATCCAATCACAGGAGAGACAGAGGTGCCAGTTTCTCTGCCACAGAAGCAGACTAGAATCCCTCACAGCCGCAAGACTATTTCAGTCAGGGCCGTGACTTTCGCTTTCCCTCAACTCGACTTTTTCTCTCTCCACCTGTGCAAAAAAACCCACAGCTGACAGCACAAGTTCACAACACCTCTCAGTGAGCTGTCAAAAGTCTGGGAAATGTAGGAAAACGCTTATTTAAAGAAGGCTGAGGGACAACAGTTATTATCCCAAAATAAATTAGAATATTTCATCAAATAAATTCACAGAATAAATAAACTGTTGCAGTGGACGTCAGAGCCTGAAAATACAACAGTGCAGACAGAGTATCTGAGTGTGGTTTTCTTTCAAGTCCATGTTGAAATTCATAAATCTTAACAGAAATGTTTATTGAAATAAACACACCTGCAGTTTCTTTGGAGATTTCAGATGCTGTCTATGATATTATTTGTTTTAGGTGGAAAGACTGTTTGTACATGGCAGTATGTCTGTGAGTGTTGCGTGAACAAAGCTTCATTCTTCAACAGTCTGAGCGCTGGCTCACTATCATTGTAATGATGTCATTATTGAGAGATAATTAGCCTTGAAAATGTATCTTGGGAAACAATCTCATAGCTTGTACTTTCTCCTTCGAGCAAAGTGTCTCTGTTTTGCTGCCAACTATATATTGGACTTGATAATGACTCTTTTCTTCTTTGGCTGGTTACAGAAATTTACTTCACAATATCCAGTGTGATCACTTTGCCTTAGTGTGGGTAATACGAATAACAGACACTCTAATGAGATGTCAGAGATCATCATTGAAGCTGGGGAGAAAATAACGGTGATATTGAGAAGGACTTCAAAACACTACTATGAGCTGAGAAACATAATACACCCAGCATGCTCAAGGTGGCACCTCGTGGCATTAAGCAATCTAGAAAGGTATTTTTTCTAACAGCTCTATTAGCTGTATAATGTTTTCTCATTTTGGCTGTTTCATGGCTTTGTGGCAAGCTTATGGAGAGAGCTGCTTAAAACGAGAGAAGCAGGGAATGGTTACATAAACCTGCAGGCTGTGCAGATGAATCACTTTCCCTACTGGGTAAAAAAGAAGAATTTGGAAAGTATTGTACCTCCTTGAAGTAGCAAACTGATTAAAGTTTGGACGCTAGCCAGACAAAAAGAAAGAAAAAAAAAAAAAACTCAACTTGTACTTAACTGTTTTTTCTTTGCTCAGAATCATATTTCTATTTTCTTTGAGATGGAGAAAGGAGCAGGTACAGAGAAGCTGTTAAAGCAGTTCTTTACAGAGAAGAAATTTAAAAAAGGAATAAAAAGCTGTTCCTTAACCTATCCCTGCTGCAAATACCACGCTCTGGTCAAATAAATTCTCAGCCTCCACATGGAAATAATCAGCAGCCAATGCCTTGAACACATTGTGTTGTCTGCTAAAATGCACACAACTGCCATTAGTCACACAGGGACAATTAAAAAAGCCGTGCCAGCCTGTCCTTTGTAAATCTGTCTGAACTGCCTTAATCCTTCACTATTAAACTCAAGAATAGTTGGTGGGACCATTCATATCTGTATAGACGGCCGCTCTGCGCCGCGGACTAGCAGAGCTGTGTGGATTCAGGCTCAGAAAGAAGCAGCAGGGGGTTGGGGGCTGGGTGTGGGTGTGGGTGGGGTGGGGGGGATGGGGGGGGGGGGGGGGGGGGTGTTTGTGATGCAGATTCCCTTCTACAAGAGGACCACCAGCAGTGTGGATCACAAACACACACATACACACTCATACAGTACGTTGGTTTGTCAGTCTATCAGGCAGAGGCTGGCCTTGTAGAAGTTAGTGTTGTCCCCCTGCTGATGTGATGGAACGAGGTTCAGGATTTTACCCAGCAGACTGCAGAGATGTCAATCTGCCGCAGCCTGCATTAACAAGCCAATGAAAGAAATGAATTTATATTGGTGTTAATTAGGGCTGAATCAAAACTTAATACTTTTTTGCACAGACTGAAATATGTCTGTAGTACACAGAGTGTTGCTGTCATATATCCAAAAACACAACACAAAATAAATGTCTAGTCCGATTCATACTCTAATCTGTTCTTTTCTTCCACAGTTCTCTGATTTAAATTCTGGATTGATTAATTCATTAAGCACAAGAACTTTTCCCAAATGAACACACACACACACACGAGTCAAGATTTTCACACATACAAACCTGAGATACTAGGCAAGATTATACACAGACAAACTCTCCTCTCCTAACAAAGTCCAAATAACATAACAGCATCATGTGAGACTGGGCCAAAGCAGCTTATAGTTGTGTACCAAAGCGAGTGACGGAGAGCTTCCAAATTGAGAGATGAAGCCTGACATCCTGATTAAAGCCAGCAAGGTGTCACATCATTGTCAGCCTTTGTGTATTGGCGGCAGGATTTGCCATTACTGTAATTGGTGATTTCTGTCTGATAGGCAGCGAGGGAGACAGGGCTTAAGACTTAGTGGGAGGGCCTGAGCAAGAGTTTGCTTTTCAGGATGCTGAGCTTCTCCAAACCCCTTCCCAATTACCCCTGGAACAATGACAGACAGCAGCTTTTGCCTCTTTGTGTCAGACGTCCGGTATGTTGACTTAGTGTATCTCCAATCCACTTTGTCACCAGTTAATTGGAGAGCGGTGAGTTATTCTAATGCAAATGCCAGCCATGTTCACACAATTTAAAACAAGCTACCTTCAGTTAGCTAGAGGTGACAAAATAACAAAAACTGTGTTGACAGTCTCAGGGAGAAGTCTTCCCTCCTGCAGCACACCATGCTATGTTTTCAGTACGTTGGGGAGCAATGACATTACAGTATGCACTTGTCTCCAGCTGCTGTCACACTTTGGACCTCCACACTGAATTCATCTTGTGTTAACAACTGTGATTTAAAGCCAGAACGTACAGGATGTTATCTGTAATATGTCAGATTAACAAGCCCATACAGCTGAAATGCACCCAGTCAGTGCATTAAGTCACTGAATCTTGCAGGCTAGATGTAATTTAATTTTGCATGACAGACAAAATCAAATAACGTCGTGACATTAATAAGTGATTATCGCTCTTCACTGGAGGAATGTTTTTACAAAAGCCAGACCTGCTGAAAACACAGGGGTCTCTGCAGGCCTTTAATTTCATCTCTCATCTAGACATCTACTGCCAAAGTATACTGGTCTTAACACATTGTGACATACTTTTTGGCAGCATTCTATGGCGAGTCACCAGTGTGATAGGGAAATGATTTGGGAGGAATTTACAAATTTAATTAACTCAGTCTCTAAGGATACAAGCTCTTCCAACTTTCATTTAGATGTAATCTTGCTTTGGAGAATACATTTCAGCATGCAGTTTTCACAGAAGAATAGCTCTCCTCAGTCTCAATACTTCACCACATGCAGTACGTACTATCTGCTTATTTCTATGGAGTGTACTGGCAGGTAAAATGATGAACATAACACACACCCACCATGAAAACACAGCCAAAATGTGAATGAATAAAAGGTGTAATAGCATTTTTGTTGTTCTTTTTTTACTCTATCCATTGGTGGACAGAGCATCTGCCGGGCACTGGATAATGATGCAGAGGTGAAGGAACGTAATTTCAGGGCAAAAAGTATGTTTGACAGTTTCCAGAATCTCTAGTGTTACAGTAATTTACTGGCAAAGCATAATGCTTTCAAATGACAGATTAACAACATACAGTGAGTGTGCCACTGCCAAAGCTTTAGAATTACCAGTAAGCTCTATGGCTGCAAGTAACAATTGTTTTCTTTATCATTTAATCTGCTAATTATCTTCTAATTTCCTCTATAAAATGTAAGAATAGCAAAAAACACCAAAACCTCAGTCTTATCAGCATTGAGCTGTGAGAAATTTTCCTCCATCCATTCCTTAATAGTCTGGAGCAGTGTAGGAGCCTAGAGCCTCACCAGGTTTGAATGGAAAATACAGTCGGATATGATCTGCAAATGAATGATATGCAGTGTTAAATCTGTTTCTGATCTGTCTCAAGAGCAGCAAATATAAAGAGAATAACAGGGGCCCCAGAAGCGAGCCCTGTGGGACACCACAAAACCGTGGAGAGGAATCAGACACAAAGTCTCCAATAGAGACATTGAAACTTCAGTGAGATAAGATGTAAATCAGTCTGACGATACGACTGATAGGCCCACCAAGTCACATTACCTCTTAATCAGGATATGATAGTGTACTGTGTCAAAAGCAGAACTAAGGCAGTATTAACACAGTACTAGCACTAGTACTAGCACAATAATCTGTCATCAGAGGACATTACAATATCATTTGACAGCCTGAGCAGAGCAGTTCTAGTAGAGTGACCTTTCCAAAACCCAGACTGAAACTTATTACAATTATTGTGCACCTTCAACACAGCAGTGAGATGTTCTGCCACAACCTCCTCTCTTTATTAATTGCTGACAAAAGTAGGGTTATATCATCATAAGAACCCAGACCTAAGAACAAATGATCATGAAAAAGATTATTATCTTATTAGTTATCTTAAAAATACCTGGTAAAACCTGGCTAGCACAATAGATAACAACTAACATAATAGTACAAGAAAACCGTTCAGTAATCTAAAATATAAACCAATATCAGATCTTGGTGAAACAAAGAAAGGAAGGAAATGATACCAAATGTACCCACAAAATAACTCATACCACAAACTGCAGATATGTAACTCTGGAAGTAATATAAGCAAATATTTTGTTTCTTAAAAACCTGCTTTTTCTCCACACCCACCTGCCTGTCAGCTGTTTCTCTGAAGGAAACTGATCTACCTCCAGCTAAAATATGTTGTACTCTTGCATTTTGTCAACAATCTCTGAAATAACAAGGTTAAACGGGCAATTATTTTCTCCCAGCAGTGCTTCAGTCAGATCCAAACACTTCCAGGGATGCAGCAGAATGAGCAGAGAGGACGGACGGGTGAAGGAGATCACCCAGTACAAAGGGACTGGGAGACTTTGCAAAGGCTCTCGGCCATGCTACCTTGTCACAGCATCCCTCTCGCCCTCACTAAATTCCTCCAGCCCAGATGTGAAGCCCATCTGCTCCAAAGCTAATACTAACATCCTTTCAGATCCTTGGCTGCCATAATGTTTTTACTGTTGTTTTAAACCAAATAATTAAAAGCAGCCCACCAGATGGCTGTCATACACTCTCTCTGCTTTGATAACAAAAAGGTTTTGGTACAGTGTTGGTTTAAAGCAGCAGAAGTACAGATGAGGAAGCTAGCAGGTGTGCAGGACTAAATCAAGTCTGGGTCAGGCCGTGAAAGAATTTGAGGCGACAGCTTTCAAGGGTCAAAAGGTTGTCCGTAATTGCCAGTGGCCTGTTTGAATTGAGGCAAATGGACTTTCAGATTTTTTTCCCTTCCCTTTCTCCAAAGCCAAAGTGGCCAGCCGCAAACTCATTATGATTTCCAAGTGTGATGACGATCTGAATAAAAGGGGAGGGGGGTGAAGCAGGGGGTCGAAGACATAATTAGTTTTCCTCACTGCAGGAGACAGTATGTTGATGAGACAAAGAAAGACGGAAAAAAGCCGAGCTGTCAATCTCCCCTGATTCTTTCATCTCACAAAGCTCCAGTGAGTAATGCTCACCCCCACCCACCTCCACCCCCAAAAAACAAAACAAAAAACCCCCTCGTACATCCTGCAACTGCAATGCATGACTGTGTTATCCAGCAGAAACCTCTGCCAATTCTATAACCATAACCCATCTCCTCCTGAATAAAAAACAAACGCTTTGAAAGAGGATGCTCTCTAGCAAACGTAATACAGATCATGTTCAGTGCTAGAAATAAATAAAAATGATTAACACTTCAAATCTTAAATATATCTAACATGATGGTCCATTATTCAGAGGCCTAAATCTAAAGAATGCTTTCAAACCGTTTTGGGAGTACAAGAAAAACCTCTCAAGTGACTTACTCCTACTCATGGCTAAGTGTAGGAGAGACCTACAGAACAGTTTTTAAATGATCACATGATTACATGTGTTTTTTCACCACAGGAGCAGCCACAGATTTAACCAACATCTGTCGAACTGCTCATTCTTTTAAAAAACTTTTTCTCACGTTTCATTTCATCCATGTGAAATCTTTAATATCTCCAGCAGTACTGTCCTATTCAGAATTATAATGCACATTTGGCTTCAGAAAATATATTGGTCATCATGACCAATGCTATCTTGTACAAAAGCAACCAGATATATCACTCCTGAGACATGTTTTGAACTCTTTTTTTTTTTTTTTTTAATTAAAATGAGAATATATGGTTAATTTACATACTTGGCGAGTCGCAATTACATTGACACGGAACATCTCAGTAAAATGTTCTCAAACAATGTGTTTGTTTTCCATCAATAATCTAGCAGTACAGATACAACATGTTTATCTATATTCAGCCAAATACACTGAATGGGTACCCAGTGCGTTACAAAGTGACGCTATCGGGTCCTGACCAAGTGTCTGTACATGATGGGTTGGGAGGGGAAAGAAAGGTTTCAGAAGGAAGGACAGTGTGTAGTGTGCAAGATGCAAGTTCACTGTGTTAATTAGACTGTGGTAAGACAACTCGGAAACACTATTGAAGATACATTAATTGATTATTCAGGCTATGGGACAGCGGAATAAGCTGAAAACACATCTTATAGTTTCACCTAATTAAGTTAAGGTATGGTTACTTTGTAAGGCCAATGTGTTACACACACACCCAGTGGACAGACAGAGCAACATTAGAACTGATGACATTTGGAGTCATGTTTGTGTCCTCCTGATGAACATAAGAAAAAAAACTCATTTTAGCTCGCTAATTCTTCAACTTTCTTCACCAGCTAGCTCTGTCTGTCTGCTGTTAAGTGCTCGGCGGGTGGTGTACAGTGGGGTTTATCAGAGCTTTTTCACTGAAAACAGCTGCCTGCTACACACAACACAAGGTTGATAAGAGTCGATTTGTGCACCCAGAAAACAAAACAAAAAGCTAAAAGAGACTAAACTGATTAGAGCTGAGGGGAACAGCACAGGTAGAGATAACCAGGAGTTCATCACTATGGCCAACACACAGACAATGTTGCTGTGTTCCTGTGTGTGAGAAATATGCCCTCTCTGGCTAACATGCTAACTCTTGTTAGGCTACAAACAATCCCTTTGTACCACCAGACAAAATAGCACTGCCTACAGGAAACAGTGATCAAAGTTTAGATATTGATTCGGGATTGCTGCTGTGTGCATGTTTGTGTGTGTGTGCGTGTCCAGCAGGGGGAATTCATTGCTCTCGGGCACCCACAGAATGCAATCCTGCTTGGCTTTTTATTACCCTTAGAAGTCCTTTTAACTCCTTCGGCAGGAAATGAAACACTCGAATGGCTCTATTGCAAAGTGCTGGAGCCATTTGCAGCCAGGGCCGTGAGATTCCCGAGCATGTGTTCCATATAAAGAGAGGCTCTGGGAGTCACAGGTGCATGCTGGCAGGGTGAGTGTGGTATGTGTGTGCACGCGTCTGCATGAATGTACATGAGCGAACGGACGGAGTGCAAGTGAGTGAGTAGACAAAGAAGGAGAAGGAAAGAAAGTATTTCAGTGTTTACTGAGGCCTTACAGTCACCCGTGGGCTGTAAACAGAGAGCTGCTGCATTCCAGAGCTAAAGCCAGCTGCCTTTACTGACCGGTCAATGCTTGAAAACACACACAGCAGCTTTAAATATGGAAGCTGAAGTTCACTTTTCAGTTAGGACTTGTCAGGGAGGGAAAGACAGAAAGTGACTGTTGATTTTCCTGTGATTCATTGTTGGCTATAGCACTGCAACGAACAATGACTCTCATTACCGAGTAACTGTTGATTACTTGATTAATCATTATTCTATAAAACATTTGCAAATAGTAAAAAATGTAGTTCTATGTCCAATGACTTGTTTTGTTTGTCTGGCAGTCTAACAATAACCATAATAACATACTGTACAACAGGGGAAAGCAGAAAATCAACACAACTGTTTAACTGAAATCCAGTGGATGTTTAGCAATTTACTTAACTATTGAAATGATTAATATATTATCAAAATCTTTTTTTTTTTTTTGATGATCATCAACACTCACTTTGACTTTATACTGTTTCATTTTTAGTTTGATCTCAATCCTACACAAGAGCACTTTACAGCTTATTACATACAGACATGGAAAGCCTGTTGTTTTACATTAGATGTGGCTGAAAGTGCTGAGAAAAGCCCAGTGAGTGGAAGTAGAGTGTGTTCTTTTTTGTTTTGTTTTTTTTCCAAAGACAAGTGAGCTTTAAATATCAAATCAATTACAATATTCTGACAGTCAGTGTATATACAGAATATCTATCAGTATATATCACAATATGGCAATGTATGTATGTATTTATGTAAATATGCATATGAAATAATCAAACTGATGTAACTAGCAATGAACTGCAGTCCACTGTTTTCCATTAATCAGACAAAATGTAGGGTAAAATTTACAACTTAAAACAAGAGTCCGATCACTGCTTCTGAACTGTAATGAATTCATTTGGATGACAGCCATTTACATAAGAATAACATGACAAGATCATAGCAACACAAGGTAAGTCTCCTAAACCTTTGCTGCTGCTTACAGCTACTGTGGCCACAAGTGGCATTTACAGGGTTTTGGCACATTTTAGTTCAATTCATTTCTCAAGCTTCTCTTGAGTCAGTTATAAAGTCATGGAACTGTGCTTGTGTGTATCTATCTAAAGCTTCCTAACACTAGCTAACATAACACCACAAGTTACTGCCCACACCCAGTAAAGCTGCTGTGTATGCTGAATTGAGCTGTGGTTTGTTTTACTGCTTCAACTTTTCCTTTGTTATGAGAAGAATGTGTTGGGTTTTTTTGGTCCAAAAGTTACATAGTGTTGCTTTAACATCAATTAAATTAATTATAGCCTGGCAACGAATAACACATCATCAACTAGCTTTCATTATTATCATCAAATTTCATTGATAGAAATGAAACTCCCTCACAGGCAGTGAAAAAAAGCCATCAACATTTGAAGACAGGATGATGAATAATTGGGAGCATGACTATGCTACAGTGTGTTCTTTGTTGCTCAACTTGAGAACACTGAGCGCTCTGAGTGCTTCACAGCACTACTAAATATGTACATTCTCATCACAGCTCTTTTGTTCTCAGGTCGTGCTGTTATTTGTCCCACGCTTCATCTGCTGCACCAGACTGACTACCTCAATTAGTGGCACTCACTGAGAGACATTAATAAGTGTCCAACAAACCTGAGATGGAATATATTAGAGTTCCATTTTTGTCGACAGTGACATTTCTCATCAACTACCCCTCAGGTCTGTAATTTCACTGAGCGAATACTCTCTCTCTGCTCGTGATCTGTCAGCCTGTGGTGGTCGCATGGAGAGGGCTCAGGCACTCATCTGCTCATGTACTGTTATCATGTACGTGCAAAATACAGGCAGAGGCAAAGTTAGCTGATACGTCTTCACACAGTAACCTCATTTTAATACATTACAGATTTAGTTCACCCCCCAAAAAAAATAAAATAAAATTATATATATATATATATATATATATATATATATATATTATATTATTTTATTTTTATTTTTATTTATATATATATATATATATATATACTCACACACACACACACACACACACACACACAAAATGTTTTAGGGTTTATTTGTCCAATTTTTAATATCTCTAATACAGTGTCTGCATTTGAAGCTCCTAGCCCAGAGAATGAAAGTGAATGGAATTTGGTTTGGAAGTATCCAAAGCTTTGAAAAATTACGTTTTTTAAAAAATTCTCCAGAAAAGTGTCAGCAGATCTGCTGTCAACATCTCTCCTCAGCAGATGAAACCCTGTAAACCAGGGCTGCCATGCAAGTCCTGACAACCTATGATTGTCCTAGCTCTGATACAACCCACGCAGGCGTACCAGACCTTCGTCATCATGACACAAAATGTTAACGTAGTTAACCTTGTGGTACATTCATGGCTTGGTTAGCTTTAGACACAAGGACTGGTCAGGTTTTGGAAAAGATGGATGTTTGGGTTAAAATAAATGCTCTTTTAAGGTTAGAGGACTTTGTTGTCACAGTGACTACTGGGTTCAAATAGGAAACAAATGGCAGTCCCCCGTGTCAAGTCAACCTCTCCCTAAGGCCTCTTTTCTCTTCAACTTCCTCCTTTGCTCATGTCATAATTACTACAGAGAATCCATAGACCTGCTTTGCATCGGAAAGATGGAAATCTCAGAGACAAATAAAACCAAAGCTATGTGTATGGATAGATATGGATAGATACCAGTAGATGTGAAAAAATATGTTGTTTTGTAATTGGGGTGAATTGATCATTTAACATGCTCAGCTGTAATATTCTCCCACAGAGAAGTTTATTTAGCTTCCTCGGAAAGAACAACTTACTAATAGAGGGATCATAATAATCGGAGACACTTTGATAACTATGCACATTTAACGCATTTGGCACATCACTTTATTCAGTAACCTGCAGCACAGAGCGGATTATCAGCTCCTTGCAACCTGCAACGTTTAACTCTGTAGACTCGGTCAGACCTGTCACCAACATGGAAACAAGCAGCGGTGTTAAATCAACATTCCTCAGTGTCTGAGCTTCCTGCTTTATTCCGACAGAGAAATCCTTATTTGTTTACTGAGGGGTTTACGATATCACACACCAATTTAGTATCCCAAAAATGTTGATAAGTACAACAATGCTCAGGGAAACTTGTTTAGTGGTCAACTTCAGCAAAAAAATGAGCTGTCAATGTCTCAGCTGAAAAATGAGTGTGTCTGACGTCTGTGAGAGAAAAAGAAATAATTCCAGAAAGGTGAGGTTCTGACTGAAAACGCTGAGCTGCTATGTGGAAGGTAAACAGCAGAATGACTGCCAAAGAAAATGTTGCCTCAGTCTCTTTCTGCTGCCTTGCCGAGGTCTGAATAATTAAAGCCGCGTCTATGTCTGTTCTGTGGGAACACAGCCTATAGGATGAAGCTGAATGCGAATCGGCGCTCCCTTTTCAACTTCCTCATATTCCCAGCTGAGCCAGAAACATCAGAATGTTGCAACTTTTCCGGCAGTCTTCAGAATGAAATATTATCTCTCTCTACACATGTTCCAAATTAATAACACTGCATCCAAACACAAACAAACAGGGCTGGAGACAGAGTTTCTGGAGAAATATAAAAAATTGTCCACAAAAAAATAAAGAGATAATGATATATAAATGCTCTATAATAGCATTAATAAAAGATAATTTGTCATTATTTTACAGGATTTCAGCCTCGGCATTAACTCTCTCTCTATTCCTCCCTCTCCCCATTTCATATGATATTTGAGATAATATATATTTTGGCCAGCCAGCAAAACCACCTGTTATTTAGCTGCTGGAACAAATTAATATAGAAATCACGATATAATCGACAATTTTACTGGTGTCTTGGTTTTACTTTGGTCCACAACTAGATGCTGATTGTCTTTAATATTTATTTTCTTGTTGCAGGCTCCAGTATTGGCACATATGCATTTGCTATTTTCTATCATTTACTGAAATAGTTTAATAATTGGACTCAGTTTCTTCTGGCATTAGTCATGTCTTGATTTGAAAATAACCAGATCTGGTCTTGGGACCTGACTACAGTTCTGGTGAGCATGACTTATTAAATACTGGGCTTTTTTCAAGTTAAAGTTTATGTTGTCCACCTCATATGTGAAAGAGATGGCAGCAGCGACATTTTTATAAGAGCAAAAATCTCGAATATACAATAAAAAACTATTATAATCAAACTACAGAGTCCTCTAAAATTCACTAATCACATTCATGCTCCTTAGAAAGATAAAGCTTTACCAAGAGTTTCCATAAAGAATAGAATAAAATCAAACATGGAAACACTGAATTCCTGGAAGGCTCAAGACATAAAAAAAAAGGTTCATATCAAGTATGAGGCTGGTGTTATTCTATATTTTCTATGCCGTCAACAAATCCCATGAGACTCAAACCAAGTGTTAGTCTGTCGCTCAAGAATTTCAGATTTCCCTATCCAAGCCAAATATATAGTTTCACCTTTGAAACATGCCCAGTAATTTCCAAAAAAAAAAGTTTTCAGCAAATGTTACTCAATCAGGACAAAATCCTGCACTATTTTAAGCCACATACTAATACACATTTAGTACCTCAGTGAGTATTTGTACAGAAGTATAGACTTCATAACAAAAGACCATGTCACCCAGTTTTTCATAGTTTATGGACAATGGAGCTCTATGGCACAGAGAAATAAGATATACCAGGACTTAGATAAACACACAGTACTTGTTTGTGGGAGATATTTCTTGTTGATTTGTTGAGTAAGAAAAACATCATCACCAGCCTATCTGCAGCTATCAGCCCTCTAAACCCGTATTAGTTGAGGCCTATTCTTGACTACAAGCCTGCATGGAAGTGTCTGCCTGCGTCCTTTCCAAGGCAGTGAAACAGCCCGCTGCTCTGACAGGCTGCCTGCGCCAAGAGAAAGGTCTGTCCAATGGCTGCGATAGGAACCAAGTGAAGGGGAAAGAGGCGACGCCAGCTTCTATGAGGGAGGACTCATTCAAGCACGGCAGATTCAGGGGGATTTAGGGAGCTCGTCTGCCAGCAATAAAAGGCTGAAACAGGATACTTGGTGAGATTAATTACCTAGATAGGCCACGATAATGCCATTTAAATGGGAAAGTAATTAAAGTGCACCTTCCATGAAAATTATTCATTGCTGACGGATTGGGTGACAGACAAATCAGGAGGCATTTACAGAAAAGCTACAGGTTAAGTGCTACGAGCTGCTGCTCTGAGACCACCACAGTTTTATTGCAGCTGTTGAATCTTACTGCTTTGCCCAGCTCTCATCAAATTACTGCAGGCATGTGGAGCAGAGGAGGGGGTAGGGGTGGGATGGGGCGGGATGGGGTGGGTCGGGGCTCCCAGGTAACGTAAAACCAGGGACAAATGCTACAAAGGAGGATCCGCTTAACTAGAAAATTACACTGGCTGGCACTGGTCAGTGGGGACTCCTCAGAATCAATCAGTCCTTGTGTTTAAGGCCACCATGACAGATCAGAACACAAGAAGAGATCAATCAATGGCCGTATTGTTGCTGTAGTGTTACTTTCACAAATGAACCGAATAATATCCATTTAGTGATGATAACGTGTCAATAATGTGGCCGTACAGATAACCGCAAGGTTATCAATTTGCACCCATCAATTATTATCTTCAGGATCGTTGTCCTCTTCTAAAGGTAAATCATTATCAAACCATGCTACTAACTCTCTGAATTCCAGACACTAAACTGCTGTAGGACAGTGATGCAGACTTTGACTGAAGCAGTCAAACTAAACAGGAATATTTGTTTCTCACGCAAAGGAAGGACACAGGGGCTGTTCACATCAAAGTAAAATGCTTGGCATTTCTTATGTGCCTCAATGTGCTTTTTTTCTTCTTTTGCACTGAGCGATCGTACCACAGGGAATAGCCTGTTGTTCTTTTTGAATGTGTAAGTAGGTTTGTTCTTGAGGGCGACTATAACATCATCCTGTGTTTCCACTGTTGCACAACAAATGAAGTGTATAGTGGCTAAAAATAAACACAGAAGATAATTCACTTTGTTGATTTCAAAATCCCTCTAATGTAAAATGTGTCAAAATTGCATCTTACACAAGGGTTGATTTAGAATTCAACATCATGACTTTGTCTTATCAGATGTTTTTGGAATGATGATCATGGCATTCTTGGCATTTGGAGACAATCCAGTGAAACTCACCAGAGCCTAAAGCTCCTTCCAGACAGTCATCCTGTTATGTAAATGTGATTGTAATGTTACATGTTGGTCCCAACGTCTGAAGTCGTTATTGCTGCTTTCAGTTTTGACCAGTTAAAAAGATGCATCAGGCAAAGGAGAGAAACATGAACCATTACTGGCTGATATAAATGTTCCATACATACATAACTATGGTTCAATCAATTCTGAATTCTGAAACGCAGATTTCAGTTCAGTCAGGGTGAGAGGCAGAGGAACACAACAATCTGACAGAGCTTTAGGAGGGGTTGGAGTGTCAGCGGTTGTGGGGTACCACCGGGGGTGGGCGTGGTTCAGTGCGGTGGTGGTGTACGCAAGGGTTTGAATGCATTTTTTGAATTCACAAAAGGGCCGTGTTCAAGCTACAATAGAGTGTTAAGTAGCTGTGTAAGGTTTCAACATCAGATACATTATCATGAAACACTATTCTATGTGTACAGGTTGTGATTTATTGTGCCAGCGTTGTGGCTCTTTCTATAAATGTCCTTTAATGGATGACCATTTACAAAATGGACAACTTTATCTATTTTAACATAGATGTAGTCAGATCTGAAGTCTCTATATCACACAAATCACTGCCATGTGATAGCATTCTTGGCATTCTGAGATATTTCTAGTCAAACTCACCACAGTCTAAATAATGCATCTGGCTACATCTGGCTACAACCCCTGTTTTCAGCTCTGACTCACCCATGGAGCCTGTCAATACTTGGAAGCACTGCTCAGCTATTGTAAAAGTTGCTATCTGAGTGTAACAGGCTTTGTGCTGTTGGCTAACACAAGCAGCCAACATTAAAATCAATTTCCACAGCCTCATCCTTTCACTCATTGTATTGTTTATACCTACTGCTGATTGCACCTAAACCACATTTCACTGGTCTTAAGTTGAATGTGTACACACACACACACAGTTCCTGTAGCCTTCCCCATAACCGATTTCAAATCCTATTTCTGCGCCCTACTCCACAGTGATTTTTCTGGCTCGGAGATGTGAACACCTGCTTGAATAAATATTAATAGTTATTCTATGAGCACTGCCCACTCACAAGTGTGCTGGAAGAACAAAAGGCCTTGTTTACAAGTGTGCTTGAGGAAAGCTAAAGCACAGAGGGCCCTCGGAAGGTGGCTCTGTGGCACTGTTGACTCACAATGGAGTGCTGATTGAAACACACTCTTTAACTTGCAGCGTGATACCGGCAGTGAAAGTAGCGAAAATCCTCAACACGACAAATTTCTATTCAACTGCAGCGAGGATGGAGAAATCAAGCTCACGAACTCGCAGCCTCTACTTAAAGACAGAGCTGAGACGTAATTAGGTTTCTGCGAACAATAAGCACTCAGCACCTTGTGTAGCTCCAGCCTCGCTCCAGACATTTCCTTTAGTGTAATTATGGGAGGTGTGAATTCCTCATCAGATGGATCACCATCTGCATTCACGCAGTGCGCGTTCTTTCCCTGAGTCCCCATCCAACGAGCCCATGTTCATGCTGATTATCATGCAGGAGGTAGAGATGGGAGGGATGGAAGAGAGGGCTTCTCTTTTTTAAGGTTCTTTCAGTGCTATGGGGCTCCAGTGCCTCGCTATGCAAAGGTTAATCAATTCTGAATGATGAGCCATAAAAGCTTTAATAATGCAGTCACTCTCTAATGAGTGGTCCTGCATGCTTACTCAAGAGGGAACGTTTGTTTTAGGAAGTGCCGACCTTCCAATTACAAAGCGATCAAGAATTCTATAACAGCCCAGAGAGCACTGGACACAGTGATGGTCCAGTGAGCAGGACGATGATGTTATCCAAGTTAAATACTTGGGTCACATTATCAAAACTCAGCCATGTTTAAGACTGATATTGTTTGTGTTTATGTTCAAGTGTGATTTGGTTTAGAAAGCTCTGGAAAGGCAAGTAAGTGGTCCTTGAGTGAAGGCCTAACCAAGTAGTTTTTGTCAAGAATTGGCTGGAAAATAGTCATGAGTGGTTTTCAAAGACCATGAGAAGTTTTTTTGTTGTTTAATTTAGAGGAAGTGGTAAGATCCTGATTAAAATTGATGTTTTTCCAGGAAATTACTAACTCTAGTTCATATTCCTTGATCAATAAAAAAACCCTTTTTTGGCAGGAATCTGGCATACTAGTTTGAAAAAATCCTCCAGTTGAATTCATTCTTTTAAATGCTAGCACCGTTACTTTCTGTCTTCATTTAAAGGTATTATTCTGTCCCAGGACACTACCATCAATCAGATATTGATGATTTGCATAACCTTTTTGATATTAAAACTTAATGGACTCGATCAACAATATTATCAATGACCTGATCCATCCTGGCCAATTACACTGATTACAGTGTTATAGCAATTTAAATGGTGCCACTTGCTCAAAATGATAAACATGCCACCATCTTGGCCAAGCACGCCACAATAGCTAATGGCTAAATATTCCACTGGGTTAACTGAGTAATTGTCTGTTGTCATCATGCCAGGTATAATCATGAGTGATTCTGAAAGAGCATGTGTTAATTGTTTGGGTTTTTTCTCTGGCTTTTTTCCTGGAGGTTGTCCTCCTGCTGACGTCTCTGCGTCCTTGGCCAGGCAACCCCTTGGCACATTCCAGCTTGTGTCACTGTCATGAACCGAGCTCCACAAAATACATCATCCCTAATGCTGTATCCCACACACACACCTACATCTAGTACACTGACATATTTATTGTTTCGTAAACTGACTTGCTTTAACGCTAAAATGACGACGTTGAGTGTCAGCGACTAAATCATGATAAGAGTGTAGGAGCAGCAGAACATGATTTTCATCACATGACAGAGGACAGGTGTCGTTAGCCAGAAAGAGGATAATCAGCTAATGCTTCAGTGCTCTCTTTGCAGCTTCTTTTAATCCCCACAGTCAGAACATAGTTTTTGGAACAATTGAGTTACATGGATACTTTAGCATGAAAGGAATCTTGTTGGGTGGATCCATAGAAATAATTAATAAAAAAAGCTTTAGATACAGCATTTTAATTATAGTTAATTCCCTTGAGACTGAGCTCAAAATACAGTACTGTCTCTTTAGGTTCCACTGGGAATCTGCATCATTGCTGAGCTAATAATGTTTGCCACTGTAGTGCTGATACACATTAAATTAATCTGGGTAATATGCATACTGGAAATATTATGGATCATATCAGACTATGGTCATTAAAGCTAATGGGGAATCATTACCATAGTTTGCATATGAGAGGTTTTCAAAATTAAACAGTCAATCGCCATGTTACTAATGTCTAATGCTCTCTCAGCTGGAGCAAAGGTTGTGCTCCATGCTATCATATATTATCCCTTTTTTCCAACTTCAGCTTTAAGGAAACTGTTTCATTTTGTCTACCTCAGATCAACTTAATGCAAGGACAAAACTGAAGTCAGGACATGGTAGCTAGCACCTTTGGAGCTCACTAATTAACATGAAGGATGTCTTGATCAACTACAGTTTAGTATTTTTGGCTATACCTGTTGAACACACAAGATAAAGTGTGCTAATTAGTGAGATGAGGATGTGTTGGCGAGAACAGTGAAAAGAACAGGATAGTTTATTCCTATTTCCAGTCTTGATGTCAATCATAGGCTAAGTGATTCTTCACTCCGGCTCTGTACTTAAATTGCAGACATGAGATTGGTACCAATCTTCTCATTTAACTCTCGGAAAAGTACAGTATCTTTCTAACACAAATAATAACAAACCACATGCCAAGTTGATGCTGTTTGTATGTGTAAGAACAGTGGAGAGAAGTTTTCATCATCAACATTGTCAATACACACTCTGATGGAACAGTCCTTACCTGCTTGACCAGTAGCGATGCTAACTGCCGCAAACAGCCTCTGTGTGCGGCTCAGGTCCGACACCCCATTGACAGCCTCCACCTCAAAAGTGTAGTTGGCATGGGCAAGCAGGTCCATGATGGTCACATAAGTGTCCACTAATCCGGACTGCGCAGGAGAGTATCCCACATTCGGCCCACACGGAACACACTCCTCAGGTTCCCAGCTGCAGCGCCGACATATAACCCTGTAGCTGACGTCATTGCGGCCGCCTGTGTCAGCCGGTGGGCTCCACTCCAGGCTAACAGTGGTCTGGTTGATGTTGTAGACCAGGTTCTGTGGCGCAGAGGGAGGTCCTGTCAGAGGTGGACAAGGAGGAAACCAGAATTAAATAACTGAGTGCCAAGGAAAGTGACAGCCAAGACTGTGCATTGACTGGATCTGTGATTCTCTGTTCTGAGTTAAAAAAAAAAAAATGCTATGGGACCTGCCAGCTCCAGCCCTAGAGCCAAACACTGACACTCAATTATAATAAGACTCAGATCCAGAGAAAAAATGGTGCAGGTACACAGAAAGGAAGTCAGCTTTGGCAGGCACCAAGGTCAGTGTAACGAAGCTGTGGAATCAAGCAGTGGAGCTGCCCAGAGTATTATTACTGTACTGTGTGTGTATGTTGTTCCATATGCTATACAGTTATATACCACTACATACTTTCACCATTTAATTGAGTATTATTATTCATTCCTTACGTTACCTATAGTTCCATATCATGGCTACCAGAGTTGCACTACTAGACTCAAATATTTCTACAAATAATATTGATAATATAGTCCAAGGTATTGCACACATACTGTGTATAGATTTTTAATGTCAACTCTCTATTTTCTTTTTTCAACATTTCTCACCTTACCTGTCTCAGTGCTGCAGTAATTTCCCCTCAGGGATCAATAAAGTTTTATCTTCTCTCTGACATCCATATTCTTGAGTCTTAAAACTTAAAACGATGAGTGGACTAAATGTTTAACTGATTGTTTACCTAACTCACCGACTGAAGCTGTTACAAACAGTTGTTGCACATTAGCATACACTGTGTTTGGGTGAAAGTCTCTTTCATTATATTCTTCTTAGACATATTAAAGCACTTCAACCCATTCTGATGTCATTCTGCTGCCAGCAGCACAGTAACACCATCGTGACACATGAGAAATCAGACTTTAAACATCTAACTAGCAAAACAATATAACTGGAGAGTTGGTTTACAGGCAACTTTTATAACCTCAATTTGCTCAAATTGACAAAGTAAGTCGATGCGATGGTATTTAATTACATGCAGAGTTTTGAGTGAAATTAGATTTTTAGTTTAATGAATTTGTAAAGTTGGGTTGATGAATTTAAGTTCAGCTTTCTCTCACCTTCACATTTTGTTTTTGTCTCCACCAAACACATCTCTGTCTGCTGTTTGGGGTAAAGAGGGTTTATCAGAGCAAACTGAAATGAGCTTGATGATAAAACCAAAACAATTAGAAAATTATAATTTAGTCACCACAAGCGACTCCCGTCATGTTACACATGGTAATTTGAGGATTTGTTCATATAAAAATGATTAGTGTAGCCTTAAGGCAGCATGGTTCCTAATATTTTAATTTTGAAATAACCTTGTACTTGTGCAAGCAAACATAACTTGTGATTCATCTACATGAACAGAGGGCTTTGCTTACATACTGACTGTTAACAGACTAAAATCTGACAAATGCTTAGCAGGGAATCAGAAGCCACAGACAGTGACTCTCTAAGCCTTCCTGTTCTCCAAAAATACCCAACTATCTCCCATCATGGAGGCAGTGGCTTTACTGGTTTTCCTCAGAAAGGTATATCATGTAGACAGCAGGACACTTAAAGTTAATGTCTTCTAAAAAAAAAAAAAAAAAAACTCAAAGCCTGGCTGACCCACAGAATTTATGAGCAAGATTTAAACCTGAATTACCTCTGTCCTGTAACTGTCATATACGATTTCACTTGATATACAATAACAACTGGCTCCGTGGCATCAAAAGTGAACACGACCGCCGATCATTTTCCTGTAAACGTTCACATAATGGTGAGGAGATTAGTTCATCTCGTAAAACAGTGAATAACAAATTGCTGCTTTCATCTTTCAAATTCCAGGCTGTTGGCTTTTATGACCAATATGTTGATATAAATAAACTCCCACTAACACAGTAAAGATTATATGACTTGTATTCTTTGTTTATGAATGCTGTGAAGAAAATCTTCACTTCGTTCTCTGGGAGATTTAAAATGTGTTTTCTCAGGAAATATTCTTAGAGGGAATCTTGGGAGGGACCTCTCATTAAATTTGTCACATTAACTAACAAAATAGGTCATGCATATGCATAGATCCAAAACTGCTATCACAATATTCATTAATACAGCACTTAGTTGTTTTTCCCCTGTTCCACCCAGTAGAACCGAGGGCTCAACAGAGGCATCCATATTCATGATTATCGGGTAAGGATAAGAGACAGACTGTGGACTGGGAAGATGAAAGAGCCACCTGTGGCAGGTGAAGTGGAGAGGAGTGACTGCTGATAGCGCCACTCGACTTCAGCCATGGCACTGACACTCGACCCGTGCTCTCAATCTTCCTCGCGGACAAAGGGAAGGTGTGCCTCAGCTACATACGCAATTTAGACACACACCTCCCACATCAAGTCCAAACCTCAGGGATCTTTTATTCTTCCATTTCTGTGGCCACAGATACTGATGATAGCATCTCATTTTGTTTGTGCCACTCTCAGGTACCACAAAGCAAAGTGGTGATTTCACAGCAACGTGAGACAAAAGGAAATTAAATGAAGCTGTCCATGGATCTGTGGGACCTTGTCTTTTGTCTTGTTTTGCAGATGCACAGTACACTGCAAGTTTTGCCTTTCTTCCTTCCTAAATATCAGCAATTTGAAAATGAAGTGCTTGTCAGTTTGTCTGTCAGTGAGCTAACTCCCTTTTTGATGACAGTCAGGGCTAGGTTCGAAAAGAAAAGAAAATGAAATGCAAAAGACACAAAGTTCTTGAAGAGTTCTTGGAGAGAGATAAAGGCAATGTTAGAAAGCCATGGAGGCAGGTTCTTTCCACAAGTGTGGCCCCTCATAGAAGGTATACACATGTGTCACTTCAGACATGATAAGATGACACATCACATGACCCAGTTTGTTTGAAGCCTACCGAACCCCTGCAGTTCTCTTTCTTCTTCTTCTGCCTTGGCGTCTCTTTGTTTCTCCAAATAGGCTCTGTCTGAACTCAGCAATATGAAACTCTTCCTCCCCCAATTCACCTGCAGCATAGATTTGCACTGCATCCTGAGCCCTCCACTGTCTGTCTGTCTGCTCATCCTCGTAGCTCAAGGGCTTGTCGTTCTCCCTCTTCTTTTTGCTCTTTTTTTTTCTCTCTCACTCCCCCACTCTGTCTTATCTTTCATGTTCGCTCCTCTCACCCCTCCTCCCAGTCAAGTTTCATTTCACGGATTAGCCTGCCAGCCCCCACAGCCTGAAATGTCTCAATCACTTGCTAGCTTCCCTCCAACGCTGCCACTGTGACCAAGCATGAGTGAGCGTGTGTGTGAGGATATTTTTGTTGATGTGCATAAATATGGAATATGTACATGCACAGTTTAAGTTTCCTACTGTATCATTTGCATGCTAACGTGGCGCAGATTTAAAGCAACATCTGCAATCTTGTGAAATAAACAAAGATCTCCCATGTGTAAGAGTGGTGAAAAACAGCTTTCAGCTGCACAGAGGTACCAACTACATCTAATAATCCACCATGCAGAAAACATAGCATAGGAGCAGATCGTTTTTAGGTCATTTTTCAAAGCCCATCTCCACTTTGTGCAGAGTTGTGAGACCTGACTAAATCCAAGCTTAGGAGAGAAGAATCCGGCGCTTATCGGCCTTGAGATGTGCTCAGGGCTGCCTTAACCCTCCACAGCCTATTAGCTTGCTGTGCTCTAATTGGGGAACTGTGGGGAGAGGGGCGGCAGGGGTGAGTGGTATTCAAATCGCCCATGAGGTAATCCTCACTCTACAAATGTGTGTTGTGACCCTGTGACCTAGCCTCTAATGATGTGGCTGCAGCAGAACCTGTATGAGGGAAGCCATGCTGAAGAGGAGAAGAGCTTGAAGAAGATTTTTTTTTTTTTTTTAAAGCTGAAGGGCTTCACTGCTGTTGTTGTAATAACCAAAATTTCAATACTACTTCAATACCATGCTGAATTCAATATTGGATTTGCTACTCGCACAAAATGTGGGCTGTGAGCTGAAATTCCATTTCACCCTCAGTCCTGGAGTGAATGATGGCACGTGGACAGGAATAAAAAATTAAAGGGAATCACTAAGACTGTGTTAGAACAATACACACATTTTTGGGCACTTCAGCTGCATAAGCTGAGAGCTCAGAGATTTCACTGAGATAGCATATGCAAAAATGAAGTTTTGCTGCCAAGAAGCATTTGCTAAGAGCACTGTGGAACTGCACGGTGGTCATCGTCTCTGGTCATCAACTCACAGAATGTCAGTGTATGAGTTGTTACATTTTTTTTTAGCTGCCTCACAGTTCACACACAGAGCACTGCAGGAGCAACAGAGCAACAAAACTTTACAACCACATCTTGTCTTTAAATGACTAAAGCACAAAACTAACTGTGGAGATAGTCGCAATAAAATTTGTGGCAATTAAGACGATAGGCTCAGGGCATTTTTATTCTAACAACCTATCACACGGCAGCATTAATGCAACAACAGCCAGTCAGGCAGCAGCTTTTGCCTAACGTGTCAAAGTACAGGCTTCTGTTGCAAAACAGTAGAAGAACCCACATGATCTTCCAAACAGGAAAAATAGTTGACAGGCCAAACATGTCGCCAGTTGATACCAACAAAGATGGAAAGGCAACATATCTGTTCACCTGAAAAGGTTTGATCCCAGGGACCCCCCAGAGAGGATGGAAATGCTGTTTGTCCGTCCACACCAAGTCCTAGAAGGGCTGTACCAAGACATCTATTGTGCCAACTTTTGCAACCGTTGCCTCATATGAAAAGTGAAGTGTGGATGTAACAAACAGAGTTTCCTACTTCTTAGCTAAAGACATGATGCCCCTGAGCACAGTAGGGAAAGATGGGTTCAGGAAAGTGGTTAAAGAGCTGGACTGTAGGTACGAACTTCCAGACAGGAAATACTTTTCACAAACTGCTGGTCATCTAATTTTCACCTCTACAGAGAAGGTCCTATCAAAGAAATCTGTGGTCGCAGTCGTCACATGTTTTTGTTTTGTTTACATTTTTTGATAACTTACTCCACAACTTAATATTTAATGTTTATAGTTAAGGCATAAGGATAAAACATGTTTGCATAGTAAATTGTTATTGTGTTTTTATTAATAAATTATATTCTCAAAGTTTAACCAATGAGCCCACTGGTTTCTTTAGGCTTCAGTCATTATGAGGAACTACTGATATTGATCAATAATGGGGAAAAAAATCATGATCATATTTTTTGCTATATATCACCCAGCCCTAGTGTGAAGACCAAAAAGACAAAAATAAGACACAGGTGGATTACACCTGCGTTACCATTTTAGTGAATCTGGGTTGAAGCTTCAGTAGGATCAGTAAGATTTTCGATGATGAGCTTAGCAAAGTTCTGATATTTGGTGGCAGCAGTAGCCCCCGCAGTCTGTTGCCTTTTCATTAGCCCCTTCAGGCAAGATGGACCCTACAGCGGATATCTTGTTGAGGTGGCACATTTTTAAGTTGGGTGGTAGGGTCTGGGGGGAGGAGACGACCACTCTCAACTACTCTTTTCAGCCCCTCGCTAGCACCAGCACTGATCCCAGCTGTTGCATGATTGATGTCCACTCCCCAGCCTGTCAACAACTTCAGCCTGTGCCTAGCCTCTGGCAAAAATGCCTCCCCATACCCATCCCTATATATCTCATTTTCTCACTGCTTTGCATTTGAATGGCATGGACAAACATTCATCAGACAAAAGCATTTCTTCTTTCCACCCCCTCTCAGCACATACCACTTGGGAAACAATGTATTTGTAACTATGTTTTTGGAACTTCTTCTCTCATCTTTATTCAGCATGGATTTGGCTTTTCATGTCCCCACATTACATCTTCATCTCATTTCCTCTCAAATCCTCATAGACACATTCTTAATCTCTGCGTGCCAGAGATCCATCTCACTGTTTTGCTAAGGCCTACAATATGGTAGCTTTACAAACCCCTATTAAAAAAAATCTGTCAATCAAGCCACGTCTGTTCAGGCCGTGCAAATTCATTTCAATTACTATTCTTTCCTGGATAAGGCCTGAAAAAAGGGAATCACAGTGACTATTGGTCACACTGACTTAATCCAGCGATGAATGAGGAAATGCACGTAGGAAGCTGTGCAAAAATTGCACTGGGTGAAGCTATTCATACAAGTTAAAAATACATATTTACATATAATGGTATGGGGTCATCAAGTGTAGACCCGAAGTTAATGAAAATGAATAATGGAAAGTGTGCATTAGCCAACTTCAGTAATTACTGTGCTACTTGGCCAAGGTGATTACCCAGAAGGGAACAGCCAGAGGACACTGCAAAGAAGTGGGAACTTTCTCCTGTTCTAACCACTGCATGTGTGTCCTGCCCTTGATCAGTGGCAGATGTTCGAGTGTAGCCTTAACATCTGATTAGGATGGTTGAAGAAGTGAGTAATGGACCTGTCTTTCAGAACTAGATCTAGATGGCTGCCTATGTGCTACACTGAGAGACTGGTGGTTTGTGGTCACTGGCCAGCCTCAGATATGTTTAGCCTGACTTATGTCCTTGTTTGTGTCAGATGGTGGTGGAGATGGAATTAAACAGATAAATCTGAGTTTCATAGGGAACTTGAATGTGTTCAAATTTAGCGGACTGATTTCCTTCGCGGGGACAGAAGCAGCTACACTGTGCGCCTCCTTACCTAAAGCAAGACTATGTAACTTTTACTCAACAATGCCCACTGTTGTCACAAGAGACAATTATGGGATAATGGGATTTCACTCTCCTGGAGTCAGTTACTTTATCATTTGGTATCCTGACTAAACCAGTTCATGGTCTCAGCTTGCCCGTTGACGGATGCAGACTGCGGTCGTGCTTCTGTTCTTAGTACAGTCGGGGCTACGCGTACGGACACATTCCGCACATGCGCACAGAGAACATGATGCAACCTCATGACAGCAAGTACTTGGCTTCACAGTCAGTGTGCACACAGTCAGTGCAAAGTCAAATTTTAGGCTGCATGTTGACTGACGTCTGCACAGGCTCCACATGGACTTAGAAAGATAACAACATTTACATCACACTGATCCAAGCAGACCCTTGTGGGCATGCAGATGCGGGAACCATGAACTGACCTTAAGAGTGAAAGGAATCTTACTACAAGTGGCAAACAGATACAGTACGTTTATACCAGAGAGCTGAGTTGATGATGATTTTATGGTAGAGAGCTCACACTATGGGCCAGTTTTTTAATCGATTCATTTATTTATTTATTTTCCTGTTTTTAAGTAGTGTGTAGCTTTCATTGCAATGCATTGTGTGTACATTCACATTCACACCTATACCTCATTGTATATAGAGTTGCACTGTTTTTTATATCTTTTCTATATATATTTTTTGTTTCTGTATATTTTGTATGTTTGCACTGTAAAGGAGAAGCTCTCCAATCTTGTTGTACTTTCAGTATAATGACAATAAAGGGAATTCTATTCTATTCTATTCTATTCTATTGTGGGACAACTGTGTCAATCAACGTGACTAAAATGTGATTTCAGTCTGCATACCAGCATTTTAAGTATACTTGTTCTGTCAATTTTCCAGAGTGGAAACGCTCCATGTTCAGAACATAATTAGACTAAGTACTAACCATGTTGAAACTCAAATTAAATTATGCTTCTTTTCCCAAATACTAGGAATATTACTTCCAGAGTGGTCGAGCACGGAGAGGAAAACAGCCACCAAAATGTAAAATAGAAGGCTGATGTTTTGAAGATAGATAATGGTTGTGGGAAATCACAGCTCATTAATAATGAGAGATAGCCAACTTTACAAATCAACATTTTTTTCATCTCTCTATCTCACAATGTGTGGTAATTGAAATATTTTTCCTGTTAATATATAATCACTTAAATCATAAACCACCAGAAATATTATTCTTCAACAAAAGTGGAATTAAAAAATCTTTGAAAAACTACCAAATAATTCATGAATGAATCAAACACACACACACACACACACACACACACACACACACATCTGGCAGCATAAACACACCTGTGCACTGAGGATATGTTGAAATAAATGTAAAGAGCTTTGGGGCAGGCAGAGACAGAGGTGTTTCTCAACACACTGCTTCAGAATGACATACATTCATTATTCATATGAAATTCACAACACTACACCCAAACTCCAATCTGTATAATCCTCTCTATGATTCTCTCATTTAATGCATAGACAACCCAATGCAGCCCTATAAAATACCACTTGCATAATGTCTCACCAGCAGTCTCTCTCTCTCCCTCCCTCCCTCCCTCCCTCTCTCTCTCTCTCTCTCTCTCTCTCACACCACACACACTAGAGATTCTGACTTGGCCTACTTTAGGTGTTCAGGGAAAAAGCGGCACCACTCAGTATGTGAACTAGGCATGCTGATTTTCCTGCATATGCACATCTGTTTTTGTTATTTTTAATCAACAGAAAATGGAACAAAATAAGAATAATAATAAAGATCTATCAAAAAAAAAAAAAAAAAAAAAAAAGAATGACAGAAGTGTATATCTCTCAGCCAGGAGCCGGTGGGCCTATCCAGGAGTCTTGTGATACATTATCAGTAGAATGAAAGCACACAGATAAGGTGCAGAGATTATGTTTAGGGGTGCTGTTTATTTCCTGATAAAGCAGAGAGCATACATTCTAACATTGCCTCACTGGGGTGTGCCGCTCCCTGCGCGCACCAGCTGATGGCAATGGAGGGAAAAAAAAAAAAACGCAGAAGCACCTTGAAATAAAATATGTTTGAAAATGAATTCAGAAGTAACTGCGCCCCACCCTTCAGACCGAATCCCTCGGCCTGTGTAAATAAGCCATTGATGGTTGTCACAGAACTGTTACACTGGCCAGGACAGATGAAGACACAGGCTGCTGCCTGGGCTGCCGCTGCTCACTGTAATTGCAATCTTTCAGACGGGAAATGGCAAATTGCTCCTCTCATCATTAGCAACCAGCTAAGACAGAAAACAGACATGCAAGCCTGCAAACATAATTATAATGACATACTGGAAGGCAGACGAACTGCTATGGAACACATCTGGGGCTTTCATGAGACCACGGCAGACTGACCAAACAGGTCTGGCCTGGGGACCAGAGCGTGTTTTGTGTTTTTTCTCCCTCGCATGTGTGACTGTTTAAATTCAGATCCCGGCAAGTGGTCTGTGCCGTGTTTACCTAGCAACAAGCAGGGCAGACTTACTTGTACAGGCCACAGACGGAGGGTCAGAGAGTGCTCGGTAGTAACCGTCCTCGCAGTCGCAGCGCCAGGAGCCCTCGCGGTCATTGAAGCTGTGCGCTGGACACCGAGAGCACTGAAGGTCCTGGGAGGAAGACTTGTAGAAACCACGACCGCATGCTGTGGAGGGAAGAAGAAGAAAAAAAGAATAAGGCCACAGGAAAGAGAGGAGGAAAAAGACAAAAACAAGTTCTAAACCCTGCTTGTATAAACAGTATAATATGAGGATCTCACCCCCCAAATCTCTGCATGACGAAATTTCAGCTGGAAAATGACACAATTTTTTCTCCAGAAAAGCCACAGTTCATATTGCACAAGTGCACATTTGTGTTTAATCATTTTAGTACAAATTAATTTGATACACGGCAAACTTGTGGCCAGACAGTATCCCAGCAGTTCTGGTCAAAATGGGTGGGGGGCATTGGATGTATTCACACATTAGGGAGTTACCCATGACCTCCCTAATGTGTTATACAGCAAAGCTGAGGAAGAACAATTTTAATAGAGAACCACTCCTAAATTCAACAGGTACCTGGAATTCTCATCAGCGATTTTTATTTGGTAAACCCCAGCTGAGCCAGGTTCACACAGGATTATATTCACTGATGATCTCAGCAGTTACAACAAATCACTGAATGTCTCGGGGTGATTTTAGTCTAGCACAAACACGGTCTGGAAAAAAGTCTTCGCTTCACACCTGAATTCCCATCATGAGGAGGGCATGACAGAACAAACCATTGTGTTCACATCTTGAAGCAGCCTCATATTTGAATGAACCAGTCCCCCCCCCCCCCGGGCTTCATCAAGCAGGCTGAGCCATGAAACAGCATCATGTCGAAGCATTCGCCCAGGGATAAACTACAACCTCTCACTTTGAGGGGAAAATAACAAGGCTATTTTTATTCTGATGAATCCTCAGGTCAGTAAAGGGGTCTGGCTTGTTTATAACAAGTCCTGTGTCTGAGGGGAAACATTCTTCTGCAGAGCACAGAGACAAGCAAACATATCGAGCATGAGCGCATGGATCATTTCAACATTTTACCTTTGTCCAACAATGTACACAAAGCTAAGACTGATATGACTAATCAAGAAAAGAATCATTGCTGTCTGTGTCTTAAACCCAACTAATTCACTCACTCACCATTTTTTAGTTACAATTTATTCTCAGGAAGTAATGACAAAGACTGAAAGCTAACTGAAGACAAATACAGTGATTCAGAGCAGCCTCACTGTGAATCATATGCATTTGCAGAGTTAATGTTTAAATACTAGCAAGGAGTAAAATGTCTATTCTGGGTCTGGCTATTTTAGCCTCGAAGTCAGCTAATCCACAGTGACCGACTGTGGGTGCAAAGCAGAGCTATGCAGCCTGGCGCAAAGCTGCAATCTAGGCCACGTGATTTCTAAAACACTAAATAGCTCTTCATGAAAACTATCAGATTATAGAAAAATGCATTTTTCATGAGCCACTAGAGGAAACGAGCAATGATTTCATATTGGGTTTCCTCCATTACAGATCTCAGCTCAGCTCTGTGTTTTTAATGTAATTTAAGCACCACCTCTTGTGACAGGTCAGGAATGAGATGCAAAGAGGAGTCCAGGTTCTCTCACTTTAACACTTCCAGAGCGGCATGAAGAGGAAGCCGAGGATCAGAGTATCCCCATTTCAAACTGCAAGAAAGCCGTGTCATTCTCCATTTATCTCACTGTCGCAGCCACATGAAACAAGAACTTTGTTTTTTCCAAGAGGAAAAAAAAAGATGAAAAACATGACTTTATCTCTAATCTCCTTTTCCTTTTTGGACTAGTAATTGAAAACAGAGCAGTGCGGAGGCTGCGAGCAGTGGTTTAAAATGCTGACCAGGTGAAACATTCACAGTCCACAAGTGTTTAATCATCATATTTAGCAGCTTTTTACTGTATGTACAGTTCTGATGAGTGGACAAACAGTAAAGTAAACCATGACTAACGACAGTATCTGATACGTGTGTAAACACTCCAACATGCATTTTGATAATGACACTGAAGGGCTTTTTTCCAGCAGCTTAAAGACTGGCTGGATCCCGTTTAAGACACTGCGTTCCCCCCACCACACCGTGCTGTTTAAACATTCTGATAAGCCAGCAAGTCTGTTTGCCTTTGGGTTTTTGAGAGCTCATCTGCTGGGTGGCCGACATGCGGAGGGGGAAAGCCTGGTAGGGACCTGGCCTATCTTCAACGCACCCACCACTCCAGCAAACGAGGGGATCCACAGTACAGATTAGAGCAAGTACAAAGTACTGTGAAGGAGAGGGGCATTATTTAGATTTTCACAGGCCTAACAAAAATCCTCAATATGTTTTTTGACCTGCAAAAATCTGAATAATGTTTTGCTCATGCTTCTGTGTTGCCACAGCAACAACTGCACCTGTGGGTGGCCCTCACAAATCAAAATCAAATCAAAACTAAACTGCTAAGAGGTGTTTCCCTCCACCAGTGTTTTTAACCTCTTCATCACGAGGCCTATTTTTTCTGCCTCCTGTCCAAAATGACTACGCCCAAAATAAATGGAGTATATCTTCACAACTACAAGGGCAGTATGTATAATCTTGGTCTCAAAAGAAAGCTAAGACATGTGAGATTATTAAGATACGTGTTACTTTATCAGAGTAAATTCACCTTTCCAGAGGGAAGTAAAGCCAAAGGTAGTATATGGCAGGAAGAGTGCATACTTCACTCTAAAACCTTCGTCTTCATGCAACAACAGCAAAGGTAAGACATACTTTATGGTTGTGTGAAGTTTTTTTTTTTTTTTTGCTACTCTTTGGCTGCTAGCTCATCAAGTTTTCGTCGCAGCTTGTTTGTGGTTAGCTTGAAGTGGTGAAATTAGCAGAAGCACTAAAGTGGACATGCGCTGTTTTCCTGTTTTTGTTACGTGCCCATATAATTGCTTGGGCTTTGAATTGTGTTTTCGTTTGCATGGCAAGGCTTGGTAGAGGCTTTTAGCTGAGTTTCTCCCTGACATTTTGGATATGCTACATGCTACGATTGGTGCTTCCTAGCGTGCGCATAGATCGTTAAGGTTAACCTGAGGTGCTACAATTTCATTTAAGTGAGACGTAACATCAGTCCTCATTTTCTGGTCCGGTCTCCTTGAAATGTATTTAAAGTTTAAACATACAAACAATTTTTTTATAATCGACATCGTTGATTATGTCGACTGATCATTTCCGCTCTTGCTGGCACCACTGCTAATGGAACTGCCGGCTTGTTTTTAACCTGTATGATTGTCTGACTGTCTTTCTTGCCTCGACTGAACTTCACTCTCACCATGTTGCCGTGTTCCCCATTCTGAGAAAGTACTGCAGTAAATTCACTGGTTTTATCATTTTTAGAAATGATGGCCAGAACTATAAAAATAAGGCCTCCATTCTGATTAAACTGCACTTGTCCTTTAACTCATGCTCAGAAATGCAGTTCATTTTCCGTGTTTTCTTCAGTGACAGTCCATGTGTTTATCGGTGCATCCGACTGGCTTTGGCACCCGGAAATGTTTACAGAAGCAACAAGGCGGCAAATAAGGCCTCAAAAATCAAATGTCTGTATGACACAGGCACCTAAGTGTTTCTGCAGCTCTCCCCACCACCGGCAGTGCATTGAGTGACAAGTACAAACACAGCCTTCCCGGCCCGGCATTCCTCTCCCAGCGACTGCACACTGACTTGCTGCTGGCGAGTTCCCGTTCCTGGCACCAGATGCTGAAAAGAGTTCGCTCTCAGTCTGAGACACTGAGATGGGATGATAGTGAGTGAGAGGTTCTTTGTCAACTGTCCCTGCAGCACCACTTTTCCTTCTGAGTGGAAATATCTACAAAGCAATTACACCAAGTCTGTTTATCCAGTAGCCTCTCTATTGACAAAATGACTGACACCTTACTGGCAAACACTGACGCACAAACATGTTAAAACACTGTACAAAACCCTGGACTCTTTACAACCTGCACTGACTTCGACAAGAGGACTTACAGTCCAATGTGTAATTGTTTTTGAAAGGATGAAGTGTATAACTCCCTGAAAACGGGCCAATTTATGTAAGTCTGGTCTTCTTCAGACACAGATAAGGAGCAGCTAATGGCTTGTGCTTGTTGACACTCAGCGGCAGACACAACAGCCAGCTTATTTACGACACTGAGAAATTAGTCAGTCCTTTAGAGAAGTGGGTTGAGGTTTCACAGACCAAAAAAAAAAAAAAAAAAAAAAAAAAAAAAAGTCTTACATTCCAGCCAGCTCCTCGGCAGGCTACAGAACCAGCATCTGTAATTTCCCTTCCAGTGGTCAAGCACTTTCATTCAGCGATGCGTGGGGGGACAAGCTGCAGTCAGCAATTTTATACAGAGAGTGGAAGAGGAGCCTGAGAAAGGAGAGGTCCACAGAGTAGTGGGATAGAGATAATCAAATGCTCCTGTGACTGTAGTGTCTCAATCACAGCACACACTGGCCCAGTGAGTAAAACAAAGTCGCCTTATCTTATGCAGACATACATACACAAAAAAAGGGAGAACGGATTTCTGTATTTTTGTAAGATCTCCGTTTATTTCTTTTTATTCTCAGCTGAGCTTCTTAACATTCTTGAATTACATCCAATTTCTCTCATGCTTTGGCAGTGTCATGACACTCTGGGTGAGGGACAGAGAGGGAGGATGGGTGGGGAGGAGAGGGGGGGGCAGTGCCGCGATGTCTCTTTATGCGACAGCCTGGCATATCCCTTCCTGGCCAAAACAGAAAATAATTATTTTCCCTGTCTGAGGGTGACGCCGTGGCACCATTTTATTCCCTCAGTTAATTTTGTGCCTTTGCTGACAGATCAGATTCAAATTCTGCCCTTTTCTGTTTCTTTTTTCTGTTTTCCGTTTGCTGTGTAGTTTGCTGCTTTTCTATGTCTGTGCTGGGACTGGTTACAAAAAGTAAAGAAAGTAAAGAATCAATCAAAGTGTTGTTCTGGTATTGTACAGTGTCAGTATCACAAAACTTCTGACGATTCCCTGTCTTAGAAAAACTGAAGACTGAAGTGTCCTTGCTTGCTTACAACCCACAAATCCAACCAAGGTTACAATCCTTATTACTACTTGGCTCGGAGGGGACTGGCTTGTCCAAGTGGGGCAGCTGGGATATTGAGTTTCGCCCCATCTGTCTCAATATTGCTGCAGACGGGGGGTCGAAGTGAGCTGCAGTGTGGGAATGCAGGAGATTCCCTCTGTTTTTTGCAGACTGCCAGAGCCAGAGTGAGACTGACTGGCCGGGGCTTTTCTGTCTCTACGGTGCTAGGATGATGAGTCCTGTCAGGGCCAGGCCTTCCCCCTTCTCGGCCTGCCCTCCCGTCCAGCCTGATTATGTGTTAAATCCGCCCATGTGTCGGGATGGATGTAGAAAGTAATGCGCGCTGAAGGGAGCCGAGTGGGGCTGCGGAGACCCGGAGAGAACAGCCTGCAGATAGCACCCCATTAGAGTGATAAAGAGGCAGAGGGAGGAGAGCGGCCGACAGGACCAACATGCAGGCCCCGTCGCTGATGAATGCCAGGTGGAACGGGTCAAGCGTGATAAAGGAAACAGTTCATTTTCTTATTTCCAAAAAATACCATTGCTTTCCGTAAAGCTACTGCTAGTCTGATAGGGAAATGTCTTTCTAAATATCAACTCTAAACACAGGCCTGGTACGATGAGGAGCCTGTCGTCTGTGGTTTTTATAAGTATATTTCCCCCTTGCATCTTTTCCTCTGTCTCTGTCTGATTCTCACCCAATGCACAGCTACCCTCTGAGGGTTTGATATTGTTTGAAATGTTCCTACTTCTATACAGTTTACAGAGATTTGGTATCAAATCAAAAATGGAACTTTTTTGCAGTACAGTACAGCAGGTTGTCCACTAATCAGAGGGTATATATATATATATATATATATATAGCACACCACATACATTGCTCATTGTTTTTGGCTTCTTGGCATGTTTATCTCTCCATACAGTGTCTGAGACAATAGTGCTATGGACACATTTTGGTTGTTGCTGAAAGCATATATTTGATACATAAAATATATATGCTACATACACTGTAAAAAACAAAGGCATTTCCCCCCTCAAACTTGTCATTACACTGCAATCCAGTGTTAATACTGCCATGAACGTTCTCTGTCAGCTATTTCAAAATGCCCTGTGTCTAGTTGGATGTTCAGACAACCATGAAATGCTATTTAAAAACCCAACTCCTGCGTTATGTTTTTCAGTTTTACTTTCAGGGCATACGATTAGGACCATGACCGTACGTTGCGATTATACAGAAGGATGTCAATAGCTCACACAGAGCTTATTTCTTATGCATTAATGTAGCCTCGGGCCCATGTGTGTAGCTTTTATTAGATGTGACTTATGTTCTTTGCCTCAATAAATAGGCCCTGGTGTGGACATTCATCAGAGTGTGTTTACTGGCATTTTATGCATGCTGAACTATGGCTGCATCACTTTTACGGACTAAAGCCTGTGGTGTTTTCCCCTGCAATGTATGAGGCAGTACATCTTGTGAGTAATTTCAGAGCAACACGGGCAGGCAGACCTGGGAAAAAATTCTAGCTGAGTACATTTCTTCTACTTGAAAAGCCAAAGGACAGCTCAACTGATCTCACCATGCAGGTGATGTGTGGACTTGTGTAGCTGCCAAAGGTTTTGGAGAAATCCAGCGCACATGGAATGAAGGAAGACATGAATTATTTCTTCACCTTACTGCAGCTCTTTGCATCAGCTAAACTGTATTTAGGAGTATTCTAATATTATGCTAAATAATTCTTTTGCTTTACTGTTTTAATTTTTCACATATATGTACATGTCTTGTTTTTCAGTCTGATCACAGGAGTAACAAAGGCAGCAGCAGGTGTTTGTTTTTTTTTTCTTCTTCCTCCAAGTGCACTGCACCACTCTAAATCTTCTTTTTTTCTACCAATAAAGAGAGAGAGAGTTTTTGCCTGCAGACATGTTAATCTCCTGCTTATGAGAAGCAAGGTGCCGACCCAGCGCCGGGAAACAGTGGCAGAACACACAAAGAAAAGGAAAAGAACTGAGGTGGTGCTGAAAATCTCTTCACAGGGTGGAGAGAGAGTTTCTCAATGTCAGACCCCTTCCAGACAAGCTCACCAACCACGTCCAGTGGGCTTGGTTACAACAGAGGAAGCTAGGACATAGTTACAATGAAGCTAAAGAAGAGAAAAAAGAGCCACTAAAACATGTTAAAGAATCTGATGTCATAATGTGCTACATCCTCCCTCCACCCCACACATATTTGGAATGACTCTCTCTGGCTGCTGCTGCACTCCACACATACAGACAATCAGTCCATTCAGCCGAGGTACCTGTGCTTAGCAGGAGATAAGTAGCTTTCCATGAGAAACAAAGAGAAGATTAGCATTCCCTTACACTATGTTGGAGGGCATGCAGCTTTGCCCTCTAAGCAAAGAAAACCCGAAGGAAATGCCTGCTTGGCTGTGCACAGCACAGATCAAAGCCAGACACTGATTAAGTTATACTAAAATCTAAGCAAATGCTGCTGCTGTGGTGCTAAAAGTGAGTCCAGAGAGTGTACCCTAAAACTGAGACAATATGGAACAGGAAACCAATGAAGAAATTATCAGGTCCAGTAATCTCCACTGATAAGATTATCATTGAGAAACCAGTAACTTTAACGCTAATATGTTTTCATTTTGGCATCTGCCAACGAAAACCATTTCCATCCATCCATTAGCACCATATCAGAAATAATCTCCGTCCATACTAACACACCTGTAAACACATGAATATTCACGTTCACTGGGGATGCACGTGGCGCTGTAAACAGGAAGCTAACCATCTACTCTGCAGTTGGTCGCTTAGCTGCAGAAAATACTATGAATGACATTTCACTGTTGTGCAGATAAATTCTTCACAACAGCTGCAAGCAAAGACACCGAGTCAGTGACCTGTACATTGACCACTTCAGCTGAGGCTGAATCGGGTCACGTGCATGACAGAAGCATGACAAATCAAAGAGGGGTACATCATGATTGATAACATCCAATCGAGAAGCAAACACTGGTGTTGGCATGACTGTTATGGGCTTGAAAACTCTGGAGTAGAATGGACTCCAGGCATAAACATAGAAACAGTGATGCGTTTCCAAATAAAATTAGTATCCTCATAGGAATTAATGGGCTAGGGGGTGAGTGTGGCAGAAATAATAGTGAAGTATGAAAGTACTGAAAGACAGAGTGAAGTCTAACATCAATCTTTTCCTGTAAACCTTAATTTCCAGGATAAATGTGAGACTGTGAATCTGGCACCGTCAAACGAATGCATCTACTTAGGCTATGAGTGAAATATAAAGGAGGAGGTTATATGATCTCACACAAGACTGTTTCAGCTGCATTAGAGTCGCTGTTGACAGCAATACAAATTGCAAACAACAAACTTGAACACCTGTTTTCTCTTTCAGGTCTCCTGGTGATTTACTGCACAGATTTACAGATGGAAAACGAAGGGCATTTTAAGATTAAACTCATTACATCATTGAATTTATGGCCTCTCACTCTGCCTGAGCCGTATCTCAAGTCTGTTCTCAGTCCTCCTAAAAGGTCTCTGCTTCTTCAAGTTATCATGCAGAGTGAGCATTTTGAAATAGATTCTCAGTGACATGGAAAATGTCCCTGCCTAATCGTCTTTTGTTTAGTTCATTTAACTCACATGGAAACAGGAGAGACGGCCCTTAAGGCCAGCCAGGCAGCTACCTTTAATGGATG